>NC_068448.1:16751305-17351305 GCF_023373465.1 Oncorhynchus keta
TCCACTAACGGTATGTAGCTAAACATAGCTGCTGCTCATGTTGGTATCTGTACTGATGGCGCAAAAGCCAGGACAGAGAGACATAGTGGGGTGGTAACGCGCGTGCAAGCAGTTGCTCCCGATGCCACTTGGGGACACTGCAGCATCCACCGAAAGGCTCTTGCTGCCAAGATGATGCCTAACAGCTTGAAAGACGTTTTGGACACTACAGTGAAAATGGTTAACTTTGTTAAAGCAAGGCCCCTGAACTCTCGTGTATTTTCTGCATAATGCAATGATATGGGCAGCGACCATGTAAAGCTTTTACAACATACAGAAGTGCGCTGGTTATCAAGGGGCAAAGTATTGACACGTTTTTTTTAAATTGAGAGACAAGCTTAAACTTTATTGACCATAATTTCCACTCGCCTGACAGCTTACATGATGACGAGTTTCTCACACGACTGGCCTACCTGAATGATCATAATGTAAATGAGAACTTGTTCTCAACTTGCCTACCTGGTTAAATAAAGGTGAAGTAAAAAATACAAATAATCTAGGACAAACTTCAGGCTATGATTAAGAAGTTGGAGCTCTTTTCTGTCTGCATTAACAAGGACAACACACAGGTCTTTCCATCATTCTATGATTTTTGTGTGAGCAAATGAACTCAAGCTTAGGGACAATGTCAAATGTGATAGAGCGAAGCACCTGAGCGCGCAATTACGCAGGTTCATTCCCGAAACAGACGAAACAAACAACTGGATTCGTTATCCCTTTCATGCCCTGCCTCCAGTCCACTTATCAATATCTGAACGAGAGACTCATCGAGGCACAGACTGTGTGGAAATGATTTAAGACTGAGACTCTCACCAATACAACCCAACATTGCAGAGTTATGAGCATCCTTTCAAACACACCCTTCTCATTAACCTGTGGTGAGTTACTCACAATTTTCAATGAACAAATAAGGTTTTATATGTAAGATGGTTAAATAAAAGGGAAAAATGATTGATTATTAGTATTTCTGTCCTAGTCCTATAAGATCTCTTTGTCACTTCCCACGAGCCGGGTTATGACAAACTCACTCATTCTTATGTTTAATAAATGTATCATATAGTGTGTGGCAGGTTTACAATGATGGCAAAAAACAACATTTGAGAGTGCGCTGACCCTGGTGCTAGAGGGGGTACACAGCTAAAGTTTGGGAACCACTACCTTTAGTAGGTGTCCTTTCATTGAACGCATCGAGGATCTGTGTGAGGTAGTGCACCATGGAGAGCTTGTCTATCTGTCCCTTGAAAGACATCTCCCTGGCTGACATTATGGGAAGGATGCCCAGCTCTCTCTCCAGGAAGTTGAAGGCCAGCTGGTTATTGTAGACTGCATTAGACTCCTCCAGAGAGGACATGTCACTGTGGAGGAAGAGGTTAGGGATAGCTACTATGTTGACCAAGGGCATGTTCAGGAGGGCACACAATAGCAAAACTATTTGTAACAGAACACAGAAGTTTGTTTTCTTATTGGACAGTTAGTACCATGAATAACTTGAACAGGAAAAGTCCTTCAGACCAATTAAATTTGACTAGGCTTATGGGTAAGTTTTTCCTTCTGTAGTACTACTTGTGCATTTGCTACATAGGTGGTGGATACGTTGACTTGCCCCCCTTGTAAAGCCCAGAGACTCACATGACACGGGGTCTGAAGGTGTTGATGAGGGCACACAGGGCCAGGCCAGACCTCCAGGACTGGTTCAGATCTTTCACATTCACCCTGTCATACCCTGCAGTGTGCTGCTGGCACCACTTCAAAAGCACCTCAAACGCTCCAACCGAATCTGGGCCATGAACACACATAGGAACACTGCATGAGGACGATGAAACATAGTGACATTGCATCAAGGCAGGCATTGAAACAATTCTGTGATTCATACACAGACAGTTTACATTCCAAGTTGGGCATCTAAGGATGCAACAGAAAGGTCTCAGCCATTTCTATTTCATTCGGAATTTTAACACCCCTTGAATTATAAAAAAAAATACATAAAGATTATTTGCCCGCTATGCCAGGGGTGGGTAATTGCAGTCCTCGAGGGCCTGATTGGTGTCACAGTTTAGCCCATGCCCCACCTAACATACCCGACTCAAATAAAATCACATAATCAGGATCTTCAGTTTAGAATGCAATTTGATTAATCAGCTGTGTTTGCTAGGGATGGATTACCTGAACGTGTACTCAAATAATACTCAGACCAACGGGCAAGTGCCCTGACATTTTCAACCTCTCCCTGACGCACTCTGTAATACCTACATGTTTCATGCAGACCACCATAGTAGTCCCTGTGCCCAAGGAAGCAAAGGGTACCTGCCTAAATGATTCCTGCCCCGTACCACTCACATCGGTAGCCATGAAGTGCTTTGAAAGGCTGGTCATGGCTCACATCAACACCATCATCCCAGAAACTCTAGACCCACTCCATTTCGCATACCGCCCCAACAGATGTACAGATGACACAATCTCAATCCACACTGCCCTTTCCCAAAGGAACACCTATGTGAGAATGTTGTTCATTGACTACAGCTCAGCGTTCAACACCATAGTGCCCACAAAGGTTATCACTAAGCTAAGTACCACGGGACTAAACACCTCCCTCTGCAACCGTATCCTGGACTTCCTGACGGGCCACATCTGCCACACTGATCCTCAATACTGGGGCCCCTCAGGGGTGCGTGCTTAGTCCCCTCCCTGTTCACCCATGACTGCGTGGCCAAACACGACTCCAACACCATCATTAAGTTTGCTGACGACACAACAGTGGTAGGCCTGATCACCGCCAACGAGAGAGCTGGCAATGTGGTACCATGACAACAACCTCTCTCTCAATGTGAGGAAGACAAAGGATCTGATCATGGACTATAGGAAAAGGCAGGCCGAACAGGCCCCCCATTAACATCGATGGGGCTGTAGTGGAGTAGGTCAAGAGTTTCAAGTTCTTTGGTGTTCACATCACCAACAAACTATCATGGTCCAAACACACCAAGACAGTTGACAAGAGGGCACGGCAACACCTTTTCCCCCTCAGGATGGGTCCCCAGATGCTCAAAACGTTATACAGCGGCACCATCGAGAGCATCCTGACAGGTTGCAGTACACCTGTAAATTGTATTATTATTATTATTATTATTATTATAAATTGCCTCGTTATTTTTTATTTAACTATTTTTACTATAGTGTATTTAGTAAATATTTTCCTTAGATTTTTCTTGAACTACATTGTTGGTTAAGGGCTTGTAAATAAGCATTTCACGGTAAGGTCTACACCTGATGTATTCAGAGAATGTGACAAATAACATTTGATTTACTGCTATTAGCCCATACAAACGCATTGAATAACAGATTCACTACATAGAACAGATAATCTCCCCCCCCCCACACACACAAAAAAATCTAAGGGCAGTTTGTCCTGAAGTGTCTGACCTATATCTATTTGAGAGATATATCTAAGATCAGGAAACATAATTCAAAAAAATATATAAAACATGTATTTAATGGGTTGTAGTCTCTGCATGCCTATGATCTCAGCACAGCACAGCACAGCACAGCCGTGCCAAAACCAAAATGAATCACACCCCTGCCCCTCAGGCATTATTGCTTTAGTAATGTGAAGCCAGACTAACCTTGTCGCAGGTGAGACCAATTGTCTTTCGGCTTCTTGTTGGGTCGCCCAGGATTAAGGTGTTCTTCCACATCATAGAGACGTTTCACCTTCGTAATGCATGCAAAGAGAGGGAATACCAAGAAACAATAGAGTTGAGATCAACTTCACATTGAAGCCAGAACATAGTAGCCTGGTAACATATGCGTTTGTGCTGTCTTGCCAACCTCTATGGTCATTGTCAAGCAACAAGCATAGGAGTTGGCTATACAGCACAAACAGATCTGGGGCTAGGCTAAGAACACAGCAGGCTTCATAAAGGCAGAAGCTGGGGTTTGGTTTGATGCAGTGTAATTGATCTGGTAGCTTCTGAAAACTCTCTAAAGCCTTTTAGAACAATACTCCTCTAGTGCCATTCAGCTCACCACAAAATACAAACACACAGCAGTTTCCTGACAATGCATGAATACTATAGGAAATATCCACCAAAATGGGGGAGCAGCATTGATCTATTTCAAAACGTGTTTACAATGTTACACAGCACAATATACAGTATATTTATTTTACTAGCGTTGATACAGTGAGGCTGTCATACCCTTTCGTACCAACCCAAACCTTACTGAGCTGACCTGGTTACTCATCCCCTATAGTTGCTGGAACCGCGCTGAAAAAGGGAAATGTCCAAGCCAGCACTGTGCAGTTCTGGTCAGCCCAATAATGTGAATCAGGCATGAGTGTAGCTTTGTGTCGGCACTGACTATAGAAATAGAATGAATAGATTATATTTATGTTCTTGACCTGGAAGGCCTTGACGGAGTTGAGGTTGACATGCTGGTAGCGTGTAGCCGGGTCTATGCTGAAGGCGCTATATTTCTTACTGGTGTTCTCTGGCGTGGTCTGAGACAGGAGCTGGTAGATACTCTCTCTATTCAGTCAGAGGGAAAGACATTTTAAGAGATAGAAACTCACTATGGAACTGAAGAAGCGCCAACTAAGGAACAGAAGATTCCGATGGGTTTGTACAGTAAGATCTTTTACAAGCAGCTGCTTGTGTATTAATGGATGTTCAAAGATATACAGTTACAAGACTAGAGTGGCATTACTAGTTGAAGAATTCACTGAAAGGCCCAGCCAGGGTAGTCCTTTCTATACAGTGAAGAGGGATGGTCACATGCTTTTAAAGGTGGTGTTATTGATCATATAGGAAAACTCTTCTTTACCGCTCAGCAAGTACTTCCATGTGGGGTCTTCCCTTGCCCCAGCTCCTAACCATCCATGCTGTGTCGAAGGCAGCCAGGAACCCACGGGCAATACCTGTTCCCAGAGGCCAAAACGGCTGTGGACACACAGACACACACTTTAGAATTATTAATTGACACGATAACTTGTCAGATTTAAAAGGAAGGAAATAAAGGTATGACACTCTGGGCTGATTTAATACCCACAAGCTGCTGCATTAAGCTGATTTAGTGACCCGTTTCTTAACAGAGCTCTGTGTCTATATACTGTATCCACACCCCGTGCATCCTGTTTCCATTTATCATCCCTTGAGATGTTTCTACAACTTGATTGGAGTCAACCTTTGGTAAATTCAATTGATTGGACATGCCTTGGAATGGTACACACCTGTCTATATAAGGTACCTTAGATGCCAGTGCAAAAACCAACCATGAGGTGGAAGGAATTGTCCGCAAATCTCCGAGACAGGATTGTGTCGAGGCACAGATCTGGGGAAGGATACCAAAATATTTTGTGTGGCCTCCATCATTCTTAAATGGAAGAAGTTTGGGACCACCAAAACACTTCCAAGAGCTCGCCGCCGGGCCTAACAGATCAATCGGGGGAGAAGGGACTTGATCAGGGAGGTGACCAAGAACCTAAAAGGTCACTGACAGAGTTCTAGAGTTGACCTGTGGAGATGGGAGGACCTTCCAGAATGACAAACATCTCTGCAGCACTCCACCAATCAGGCCTTTATAGTAGTGGCCAGACAGAAGCCACTCCCTCAGTAAAAGTCACATGACAGCCCGCTTGGATTTTGCCAAGATGTCAGGATAGAAGGAAAGATGAACGGAGGAAAGTACAGAGAGATCCTTGAGCGCTCAGGACCTCAGACTGGGGCAATGGTTCACCTTCCAACAGGACAACAACCCCAAGCACACAGCCAAGACAATCCAGGAGTGGCTTCGGGACAAGTCTTTAAAATGCCCTTGAGTGGCCCAGCCAGAGCCCGGACTTGAACATCTCTGGAGAGAACTGAAAATAGCTGTGCAGCGATGCACCCCATCTAACCTGATTGAGAGGATCTGCAGAAAAGAATGGGAGAAACTCCCCAAATACAGGTGTGCCAAGCTTGTAGCGTCATACCCAAGAAGACTCGAGGCTGTAATCACTGCCAAAGGTGCTTCAATAAAGTATTGTGATTTCAGTTTTTTTATTTCTAAATAAGCTAACATTTCTAAAAAAAAAAAAAAGATTTTTGCTTTGTCATTAGATAGATGAGGGGAAAAAAACATTTAATCCATTTTAGAATAAGTCTGTAACGTAACAAAATGTGGAAAAAGTCAAGGGTCTGAAAACTTTCTGAATGCACGGTGTACACTAAGTGTACAAAACATTAGGAACACCTTCATACTATTGAGTTGCACCCCCTTTTGCCCTCAGAACAGCCTCAATTCATCAGAGCATGGACTCTACAAGGTGTCAAAAGCGTTCCACAGCAATAATGGCCCATGTTGACTCCAATGCCTCCCACAGTTGTGTCTAGTTGGCTGGATGTAATTTGGGTGGTACACTATTCTTGATGCACACAAGAAATTGTTTGGCATGAAAAACCCAGGAGTGTTGCAGTTCTTAACACACTCAAACCGATATGCCCGGCACCTACTCCGTTCAAAGACAATTCAATATTGTCAAACATAAACAATCCATGTCTCAAGGCTTCTTTAACCTGTCTCCTACCCTTCATCTACACTGATTGAAGTGAATTTAATAAGTGGCATCAATAAGGGATCATAGCTTTCACCTGGTCAGTCTATGTCTTGGAAAGAGCCGGTGTTAATGTTTTGTACAGTCGGAAGTTAACATACACTTTGGTTGGAATCATTAAAACTCATTTTTCAACCACTCCACAAATTTCTTGTTAACAAACTATAGTTTTGGCAAGTCGGTTAGGACATCTACTTTGTGCATAACACAAGTAATTCTTCCAACAATTGTTTACAGACAGATTATTTAACTTACAATTCACTGTATCACAATTCCAGTGGGTCAGAAGTTTACATACACTACGTTGACTGTGCCTTTAACTTCTTATGGCTGGGGGGCAGTATTGAGTAGCTTTGATGAATAAGTTGCCCAAAGTAAAGGGCCTGCTCCTCAGTCTCAGTTGCTAATATATGCATATTATTATTAGTATTGGATAGAAAACACTAAAGTTTCCAAAACTGTTTGAATGATGTCTGTGAGTATAATATAACTCATATGGCAGGCAAAATCGTGAGGAGAAATCAAAACAGGAAGTGAGAAATCTGAGCTTGGTATGTAGTCACCAAGGTTCCCATTGAAATCCCCTTGAGATATTAATGATGTTGCACTTCCCAGGGCTTCCACTAGATGTCAACCGTCTATAGAAATTTGAATGAGACTTCTACTGTGTTATGGGACTGAATGAGAGCAGAATCTATCAGGTGACTGGCAGTCAGCCACTTTCTGATCACACACATCACTCATGGTATCCACTTGCATTCCATTGCTCATCAAGACAAAGGAATACTCCGGTTGGAACTTTATTGAAGCTATATGTTAAAAACATCCTAATGATTGATTCTGTACTTAGTTTGAAATATTTCTTCGACCTGTAATATAACTTTTTGAAGTTATTGTCCGACGTAACGCTGACCAGAATGAGCGGTTGGATATGTATACCAAACGCGCTAACAAAATTAGGTATTTGGACATAAATAACAGACATTATCGAACAAAACAAACATTTATTGTGGACCTGGGATTCCTGGAGTGCTTTCTGATGAAGATCATCAAAAGTAAGGGAATATTCATCATGTAATTTCTTGTTTATGTTGACGCCAACATGGTGGCTATTGTGACTATTATTCTGAGCGCTGTCTCAGCTTATTGCGTGGTTTGCTTATTCTGTAAAGTTTTTTAAATATTTTTTATCAGACACAGCGGTTGCATTAAGGAGAGGTATATCTATAATTCCATGTGTATAACTTGTATTATCATCTACATTTAAGATGAGTCTTTCTGTTGAATGATGTGGCTATGCAAAATCACTGGATGTTTTTGGAACTAGTGAATGCAACGCACCAATGTAAACTCATATTTTGATAAATATGAACTTTATCAAACAAAACACACATGTATTGTCTAACATGAAGTCCTATGAGTGTCATCTGATGAAGATCATCAAAGATTAGTCATTAATTTTTATCTCTTTGTGCTTTTGTGACTGCTATCTTTGGCTGAAAAAATGGCTGTGTATTGTCGTTTGGTGGTGACCTAACAATCGTTTGTGGTGCTTTTGCTGTAAAGAATATTTGAAATCTGACACTATGGTGGGATTAACAACAGGATAACCTTTAAAATGGTATAAAATACATGTATGTATGAGGAATTTTAATTATGAGATTTTTTGAATTTGGCGCCCTGCACTTTCACTAGCTGTTGTCATATCTATCCCGTTAACGGGATTTCAGCCCTAAGAGGTTTTAAACAGCTTTTAAATTTACAGAAAAGTATGTAATGGATTTAGAAGCTTCTGATAGGCTAATTGACATCATTTGTCAAATTAAGGTGTACCTGTGGATGTATTTTTAGGCCTACCTTCAAGCTCAGTGTCTCTTTGCTTGACATCATGGGAAAATCAAAAGAAATCAGCCAAGACCTCAGAAAAAGAAAGTCTGGATCATCCTTGGGAACAATTTCTAAACACCTGAAGGTACCACGTTCATCTGTACAAACAATAGTACGCGAGTATAAACACCATGGGACCACGCAGCCGTCATACTGCTCAGGAAGGAGACGCATTCTGTCTCCTCGAGATGAACGTACCTTGGTGCGAAAAGTGGTGAAGGAGAGTCGGACCAAACTGCAGCGCGTATATTGTGATCCATGTTTATTTACACAACGTAACACAAATCCAAAACACAAACTCTACAAAACAATAAACGTAGTGAAAACCGAAAACAGCCTTAACTGGTGCAAACTAACACAGACTAAGGACATCAAGACACTCAGGACAATCACCCACAATACAACCAAAGAATATGGCTGCCTAAATATGGCTCCCAATCAGAGACAACAATAAACACCTGCCTCTGATTGAGAACCACTTCAGACAGCCATAGACTCTTCTAGAACACCCCACTAAGCTACAATCCCACTAAGCTACACACCACATACAAAAACCCATGTCACACCCTGGCCTGACCAAATACATAAAGAAAAACACAAAATACTTCGACCAGGGCCTGACAAACCCAGAACAGCAAAAGACCTTGTGAAGATGCTGGAGGAAACAGGTACAAAAGTATCTATATCCACAGTAAAACAAGTCCTATATCGGCATAACCCGAAAGTTCGCTCAGCAAGGAAGAAGCCACTGCTCCAAAACCGCCATAAAAAATCCAGACTACGGTATGCAACTGCACGTGGGGACAAAGATTGTACTTTTCAGAGAAATGTCCTCTGGTCCGATGAAACAAAATTAGAACGGTTTGGCCATAATGACCATCGTTATGTTTGGAGGAAAAAGGGGGAGGCTTGCAAGCTGAAGAACACCATCCCAACCGTGAAGCACGGGTGTGGCAGCATCATGTTGTGGGGGTGCTTTGCTGCAGGAGGGACTGGTGCACTTCACAAAATAGATGACATCATGAGGTAGAAAAATGATGTGGATATATTGAAGCAACATCTCAAGACATTAGTCGGGAAGTTAAAGCTTGGTCGCAAATGGTTCTTCCAAATGGACAATTACCCCAATCATACTTCCAAACTTGTGGCAAAATGGCTTAAGGACAACAAAGTCAAGGTATTGGACTGGCCATCACAAAGCCCTGACCTCAATCCCATATAAAATTTGTGGGCAGAACTGAAAAAGCATGTGCGAGCAAGGAGGAATGGTCCAAATTTATTGTGGGAAGCTACCTGAAAACGTTTGACCCAAGTTAAACAATTGAAAGGCAATGCTACCAAATACTAATTGAGTGCATGTAAACGTCTGACCCACTGGAAGGCTTAAATAAATCATTATCTGTACTATTATTCTGACATTTCCCATTCTTAAAATAAAGTGGTGATCCTAACTGACCTAAGACAGGGAATTTTTACTAGGATTAAATGTCAAGAATTGTGAAAAACTGGGTTTAAATATATTTGGCTAAGGTGCATGTAAACTTTGACTCCAACTGTAAGCACACACACACACGCACAAGTGAATCAAGTCCTCCAACACACTGACATGACCTCTCACCTCTACCAGGCAGTCTCCCACTAGGCCCATGAGTAGTTTCTTGCCCTTTCTCTCCCTGACCAGAGAGGCGTTCTCAGCTCGGTGCATGCAAGTGAAGTCGAACATGGCCACATCAGGCTGGCCCGCGTGGTTCTGGGCAAACTGCATGTCGGGCAGGCAGTGGCCCGTGGAGAACTGGGCAGCATCGTAGGCGTAACGCAACAAGGCCTCCTGGTCAACATTTACCTGGGCCAGAAGCTTATCGGCATCACTAAAGTCCTGGAGGCAGAGGGAACATATTGGAGGTGGTCACCGTAGAGATGTATAACTGTTTTATATCTATGGTGGTCACAGAGGGAACATATTGGAGGTGGTCACTGTAGAGATGTATAACTGTTTTATATCTATGGTGGTCACAGAGGGAACATATTGGAGGTGGTCACCGTAGAGATATATAACTGTAGAGATATAACTGTTTTATATCTATGGTGGTCACAGAGGGAACTATATTGGAGGTGGTCACCGTAGAGATATATAACTGTTTTATATCTATGGTGGTCACAGAGGGAACATATTGGAGGTGGTCACCGTAGAGATGTATAACTGTTTTATATCTATGGTGGTCACAGAGGGAACATATTGGAGGTGGTCACCGTAGAGATGTATAACTGTTTTATATCTATGGTGGTCACAGAGGGAACATATTGGAGGTGGTCACCGTAGAGATGTATAACTGTTTTATATCTATGGTGGTCACAGAGGGAACATATTGGAGGTGGTCACCGTAGAGATATATAACTGGTTTATATCTATGGTGGTCACAGAGGGAACATATTGGAGGTGGTCACCGTAGAGATATATAACTGTTTTATATCTATGGTGGTCACAGAGGGAACATATTGGAGGTGGTCACCGTAGAGATATATAACTGTTTTATATCTATGGTGGTCACAGAGGGAACATATTGGAGGTGGTCACCGTAGAGATATATAACTGTTTTATATCTATGGTGGTCACAGAGGGAACATATTGGAGGTGGTCACCGTAGAGATATATAACTGTTTTATATCTATGGTGGTCACAGAGGGAACATATTGGAGGTGGTCACCGTAGAGATATATAACTGTTTTATATCTATGGTGGTCACAGAGGGAACATATTGGAGGTGGTCACCGTAGAGATATATAACTGTTTTATATCTATGGTGGTCACAGAGGGAACATATTGGAGGTGGTCACCGTAGAGATATATAACTGTTTTATATCTATGGTGGTCACAGAGGGAACATATTGGAGGTGGTCACCGTAGAGATATATAACTGTTTTATATCTATGGTGGTCACAGAGGGAACATATTGGAGGTGGTCACCGTAGAGATATATAACTGTTTTATATCTATGGTGGTCACAGAGGGAACATATTGGAGGTGGTCACCGTAGAGATATATAACTGTTTTATATCTATGGTGGTCACAGAGGGAACATATTGGAGGTGGTCACCGTAGAGATATATAACTGTTTTATATCTATGGTGGTCACAGAGGGAACATATTGGAGGTGGTCACCGTAGAGATGTATAACTGTTTTATATCTATGGTGGTCACAGAGGGAACATATTGGAGGTGGTCACCGTAGAGATATATAACTGTTTTATATCTATGGTGGTCACAGAGGGAACATATTGGAGGTGGTCACCGTGGTCACCGTAGAGATATATAACTGTTTTATATCTATGGTGGTCACAGAGGGAACATATTGGAGGTGGTCACCGTAGAGATATATAACTGTTTTATATCTATGGTGGTCACAGAGGGAACATATTGGAGGTGGTCACCGTAGAGATATATAACTGGTTTATATCTATGGTGGTCACAGAGGGAACATATTGGAGGTGGTGACCGTAGAGATATAACTGTTTTATATCTATGGTGGTCACAGAGGGAACATATTGGAGGTGGTCACCGTAGAGATATATAACTGTTTTATATCTATGGTGGTCACAGAGGGAACATATTGGAGGTGGTCACCGTAGAGATATATAACTGGTTTATATCTATGGTGGTCACAGAGGGAACATATTGGAGGTGGTCACCGTAGAGATGTATAACTGTTTTATATCTATGGTGGTCACAGAGGGAACATATTGGAGGTGGTCACCGTAGAGATATATAACTGGTTTATATCTATGGTGGTCACAGAGGGAACATATTGGAGGTGGTCACCGTAGAGATATATAACTGTTTTATATCTATGGTGGTCACAGAGGGAACATATTGGAGGTGGTCACCGTAGAGATGTATAACTGTTTTATATCTATGGTGGTCACAGAGGGAACATATTGGAGGTGGTCACCGTAGAGATATATAACTGGTTTTATATCTATGGTGGTCACAGAGGGAACATATTGGAGGTGGTCACCGTAGAGATATATAACTGTTTTATATCTATGGTGGTCACAGAGGGAACATATTGGAGGTGGTCACCGTGAGTATAACTGTTTTATATCTATGGTGGTCACAGAGGGAACATGTGGTCACCGTAGAGATATATAACTGTTTTATATCTATGGTGGTCACAGAGGGAACATATTGGAGGTGGTCACCGTAGAGATGTATAACTGTTTTATATCTATGGTGGTCACAGAGGGAACATATTGGAGGTGGTCACCGTAGAGATGTATAACTGGTTTATATCTATGGTGGTCACAGAGGGAACATATTGGAGGTGGTCACCGTAGAGATATATAACTGTTTTATATCTATGGTGGTCACAGAGGGAACATATTGGAGGTGGTCACCGTAGAGATATATAACTGTTTTATATCTATGGTGGTCACAGAGGGAACATATTGGAGGTGGTCACCGTAGAGATGTATAACTGTTTTATATCTATGGTGGTCACAGAGGGAACATATTGGAGGTGGTCACCGTAGAGATATATAACTGGTTTATATCTATGGTGGTCACAGAGGGAACATATTGGAGGTGGTCACCGTAGAGATGTATAACTGGTTTATATCTATGGTGGTCACAGAGGGAACATATTGGAGGTGGTCACCGTAGAGATGTATAACTGTTTTATATCTATGGTGGTCACAGAGGGAACATATTGGAGGTGGTCACCGTAGAGATATATAACTGGTTTATATCTATGGTGGTCACAGAGGGAACATATTGGAGGTGGTCACCGTAGAGATATATAACTGTTTTATATCTATGGTGGTCACAGAGGGAACATATTGGAGGTGGTCACCGTAGAGATATATAACTGTTTTATATCTATGGTGGTCACAGAGGGAACATATTGGAGGTGGTCACCGTAGAGATGTATAACTGTTTTATATCTATGGTGGTCACAGAGGGAACATATTGGAGGTGGTCACCGTAGAGATGTATAACTGTTTTATATCTATGGTGGTCACAGAGGGAACATATTGGAGGTGGTCACCGTAGAGATATATAACTGTTTTATATCTATGGTGGTCACAGAGGGAACATATTGGAGGTGGTCACCGTAGAGATATATAACTGTTTTATATCTATGGTGGTCACAGAGGGAACATATTGGAGGTGGTCACCGTAGAGATATATAACTGTTTTATATCTATGGTGGTCACAGAGGGAACATATTGGAGGTGGTCACCGTAGAGATATATAACTGTTTTATATCTATGGTGGTCACAGAGGGAACATATTGGAGGTGGTCACCGTAGAGATATATAACTGGTTTATATCTATGGTGGTCACAGAGGGAACATATTGGAGGTGGTCACCGTAGAGATATATAACTGGTTTATATCTATGGTGGTCACAGAGGGAACATATTGGAGGTGGTCACCGTAGAGATATATAACTGGTTTATATCTATGGTGGTCACAGAGGGAACATATTGGAACATATAACTGGATATCTATGGTGGTCACCGAGGGAACATATTGAGATATATAACTGGTTTATATCTATGGTGGTCACAGAGGGAACATATTGGAGGTGGTCACCGTAGAGATATAACGGTTTTATATCTATGGTGGTCACAGAGGGAACATATTGGAGGTGGTCACCGTAGAGATATATAACTGGTTTATATCTATGGTGGTCACAGAGGGAACATATTGGAGGTGGTCACCGTAGAGATATATAACTGGTTTATATCTATGGTGGTCACAGAGGGAACATATTGGAGGTGGTCACCGTAGAGATATATAACTGGTTTATATCTATGGTGGTCACAGAGGGAACATATTGGAGGTGGTCACCGTAGAGATATATAACTGGTTTATATCTATGGTGGTCACAGAGGGAACATATTGGAGGTGGTCACCGTGAGAGATATAACTGGTTTATATCTATGGTGGTCACAGAGGGAACATATTGGAGGTGGTCACCGTAGAGATATATAACTGGTTTATATCTATGGTGGTCACAGAGGGAACATATTGGAGGTGGTCACCGTAGAGATATATAACTGGTTTATATCTATGGTGGTCACAGAGGGAACATATTGGAGGTGGTCACCGTAGAGAGATATAACTGGTTTATATCTATGGTGGTCACAGAGGGAACATATTGGAGGTGGTCACCGTAGAGATATATAACTGTTTTATATCTATGGTGGTCACAGAGGAACATATTGGAGGTGGTCACCGTAGAGATATATAACTGTTTTATATCTATGGTGGTCACAGAGGGAACATATTGGAGGTGGTCACCGTAGAGATATATAACTGGTTTATATCTATGGTGGTCACAGAGGGAACATATTGGAGGTGGTCACCGTAGAGATATATAACTGGTTTATATCTATGGTGGTCACAGAGGGAACATATTGGAGGTGGTCACCGTAGAGATATATAACTGGTTTATATCTATGGTGGTCACAGAGGGAACAACATCAGTGGTGGAAAAAGTACCCAATTGTCATACTTGAGTAAAAGATACCTTAATAGAAAATGACTCAAGTAAAAGTGAAAGTCACAGTAAAATACTACTTGAGTAAAAGTCTAAAAGTATTTGGTTTTAAATATACTTAAGTATCAAAAGTAAAAGTAGGAATCATTTCTAATTGCTTATATTAAGCAAACCAGTAGGCACAGTGTTTGCGTTTTCTTGACATTTACTGATAGCCAGGGGGAGACTCCAACACTCAGACATTGCTTACAAACAACGCATGTGTGTTATGGAGTCCGCCAGATCAAAGGCAGTAGGGATGACCAGGGATGTCCTCTTGATAAGTGTGTGAATTGGACCATGTTCTCTCCCACTAAGCATTCAAAATGTAATAGGTACTTTTGGATGTCAGGGAAAATGTATGGAGTAAAAAGTACATACTTTTCTATAGGAATGTAGTGAAGTAGAAGTACACAGTGAATCAATTGGAAAAAAATAGATTACTGGTATGTCAATATGATTTTTAAACAAAATGGAACAGTGACAAGAACTACAAAAAAAACAACCCCCATAATCATGCAAATACTGTATATAGAAGGATTACTCTACTGGTATGTCAATATGCATATCATGAAATAGAATATTGAGCAGAACAAGAGGACACAGAGGAAATATATATTTTGGGGGGGGGAAAGTCAGTGTGAGCTCAATCATTGAAGACAAAACTAAATGATCTAGCTTAGTCCTTCCAGGCTTGTAGTGTGAGAAGTGGGGGTGAGCGGGTACACTGTAGCATGGCTCAGTGCTAACCCTGTGCTGCACAGACATCAATTCCATTACAAGTGTTTATTAGCATCTAATCCCTTACAGCAGGAAAGGTCCCCAGCCTATCTGGGGAGGACTATATTGTGATGCTAAAGGTCAGAGGAGCCAGAGATGGATAATAGACTAGAGAAATAGATGGTTTGGTGGTTTTGTAATAAAACCGACACGTGCACCACTATGGGACAAAACAGACGGAGCTGGCTTAGATTGTTGACATCATGTAAACTATATTTAGTCTAAAATACATTTGCCTAATGAGTATTTGTGGTCTCTCAAATACATCGTTACAGTTGTTGGTTAGCGAACTAGCGAATTCTAGCCATATTAGCATAGATGTGACATCAGTCAAAACAAGACACGGTATAAATAACAAGATAGGAGCCAACTAGGATTCCCCACATGGCAGCTTCTTGTCATTGTTGCTAGCTATCTGACCTCGAGAGGCCTAGTATGGAGCTGCTGCTGGTACTAATGGATGCGTTTTCCTCACCTGTTTAATGACCCCCATCTTTAACAGGCTCTTCTTCTTGGCAGTCATGACAAAGTAGTGGGTGTCGTCTTTATAGTAGACTATGTTCTCCAGATCAATACCTGGAGAGAGAGAGCGAGAGCGAAAGAGAGAGTGAGACAGACACACACAGAGCAGACACACACAGAGAGAGAGAGAGAGAGAGAGAGAGAGAGCGACCGAGAGAGAGCGATTGAGAGAAGGGGGATAAAGAGGGACTGAATGAGTGAAATAAACTAGTTACAAGACAATGACAGGACAAGTGAAACAGCAATAGAGCACAGGAAATTACACAGGAAATTGACAAAAAGAGGAAGAGGGACAGCAATTAAAAGACAGCACTGTCACTCCTTATCAGTCACCATGCCCACCCAGCCCCTATGGTATTCTTTATTCCGATCCCCAGTTGCTGACACCATAGCAACCACCAGTAGAAGTGTTGGCACTCGTAGCCCCAAACCCAGGGCATAGAATAGAATCCTACCAGTCTCTGTGAGCAGGTCCTGGAAGAACTTCTGGTTGTAGATACGTGCCACACCGCTGATCTCTGCCACCTGGGTCTCGGCTGCAGTGTGACGGTTGAGGAAGTTACACGTGATGCCAATGGCCAGCTTCCCTCGCAGCTCCTTCCTCTTGAAGCCTGGGGAGTGGGGACAAAGACAGAAGCACATGCAGCCTGAAATCAGGTTCATATAGTTGAGTGTTTCTGTTGAATACATCCATTGTATCGGAGCTACAGTAGTGTGTGTCCTCTCTCCTCACCATACGGGACAAAGCTTCCTCCTCCTGCAGATATGAAGACATCAAACTGGAACTTCCCAGCAGGGTGATTGTCAGGAAACAGCTTTGCCATCCAGCCTGATGGAGACATACAACCACGGAGGGAGAGATACATGAAGAGCAAAGAGTTAAGGTATATTTCCACTCACAGTGGACACTCCGGACAAATATTTAAAACTGCCCTACAAGCTTTTACTACCACAGAAATATTTTGTATTGTATTCGTTTAATACACGGGGGGTCTAGATGTACCTGTGGCTCCTGAGGGCTCCACAAATCCTTTGAATTCCACCCCTGTTTGAACTTCCACTCCCAGGAGAAGACACACTTTCAGCAGTATCAGCTGGAGCTGACGGATGCCTGAAAGATACAGACACGTACAAGTATGTATGATATTGTCCCACAGGGAATTAAAACAATCCTCTTCAATTCAATGCACGATAATACATACTCAGACACTATGTCCAAGAACCTTAATAGCATCATAGCAAACTGATAAGAGACTGGTTTGATTTAGTCATACGTAATAAATAAAGAAATATGATTGGCATTATGACACCAAGACATCAGGTTGATCTAGTATGGTACTGGTGGACATACTGATGTGATCCAGAGCCCCCGTGCAGAATTTGCCATAGAACTTCTTGGCAGCCAGCCCACGCAGGTCATAGATGGTGTAGGGCCACAGGTGCAGCACGTTATTCCGGGAGAAAGAGTCTCTCTTCTCTAGTACCACCACATGAGCCCCCAGCAGAGCCAGCTCTATGGCTGTCCTGAGCCCGCACGGCCCTGCACCCAGCACCAGGCACTGAGGAGAGGGGAGAGAGAGAGGAGAGAGAGAGAGAGAGATGGGGAGAGACAGAGGAGAAATAAAAAAGGAGGAAGAAATGAGGAAGGAGAGACTAAGCTCTGCAGGGATGAATGCACCTTGATAGTATTAAAAGGACAGACTGTACTCTGCCAAAGTAGATCCACAACACTGATGTAGAAACCTTAACCACTACATAGCCACCGTCCTTGTACAAACATATTTTACTTCAAAGTACTTCTTGAGTATTTCTCTTCCTCTCTTAAATAAGAAAAAAATAAAAAATAAATAAATACACGCCTTGTTTTTGGCACAGACTTCGCCTTGCTGGTAGTCTTGGTGTTGGGCCCGCTTGTCCAGCTTGACCCAGAGGGACTTGGCCTTCCAGTAGTTGAGCCTCTCCTTGAGCTTGGTGTAGAAGCTCTGGTAGTCCTTGGGGTCCACCTGTAGGTGGTGGCAAAGCTCTGAGAAAATATGCTGCACCTCCTTACAGGTCTGGGCTTGGACAAACTGCTCAAACAAGTCATGGGACGGGTTGGTAGAGTCCTGGTTGGACATGGTAGTGGATGGTGTGGCGCACCAGTGCCTTGGCTCAGAATCTCTGGAGTTTACTGTGGAGAAAGCAAATACCAACACCATGAGCAAACTACAATATACTGTATAATGTAGTCATCTTTCATTTTCTGTGAATACAAATATATTATAACAATTATATTTGTTATAGTAAGTTGTCCTCCGAATAAAAAAATAACTGAGCTCAGTTATAGCACTTAATATAATGAAAGATTAGTCCTGCAATATTGCCGTTGAGGTTATATATAGAGGTGGTCCTGAGGTCTAAATAACAGATACAACGACTGGTGACAATTCCCTCTGTCTGAAAATATAACACTGAAATGAGATGTTTTCAAAGTCACCTGAGTCCACATCATCACCAACTTCCCCAACCATGTGTTCTGTGTATACAGTACATTTGTGGTCTTTATGACACCACCCTAAGGTTGTGAATGATACCACGATGGGTGTTTGAACTTAGTGACAATATATATTTCACACAACTAAGAGAGATTGAACCTCACAAGTAGAACTCAATGTCAACAAAACAAAGGAGATGATTGTGGACTTCAGGAAAGAGCAGAGGGAGAACACTCCTATTCACATCGAAGGGACAGCGCCTCTTCAACCTCAGGAGGCTGAAGAAATTTGGCTTCTCACCCAAAACCCTGAAACTTTACAGATGCACAATTGAGAGCATCCTGTCGGGCTGTATCACAGCACACCCTCAACCGCAAGGCTTTCCAGAGGGTAGTGCGGTCTGCACCGGGCACAAACTACCTGCCCTACGTGACACCTACAGCATCCCATATCACAGGAAGGCTAAAAAGGACATAAACCACCTGAGCCACTGCCAGTTCACACCGCTACCATCCAGAAGGCGAAGTCAGTACAGGTGCATCAAAACTGGGACCGAGAGACTGAAAAACTGCTTATTTCTCAAGGGCATCAGATTGCTAAACAGCAATCACTAACTCAGAGAGGCTGCTGGCTACATTGAGACCCAGTCACTGGCCACTTCAATAAATTGATCACTAGTCACTTTATATATGCACTCTAAATAATGCCACTTTAATCATGTCTACATATCTTACATTACATGTATATACACTGTATTTTATACCATCTATTGCACCTTCACCATCACTCATCTATATACTTACATGTACATATTATCATTCACCCCTTTAGATTTGTGTGTATTAGGTAGTTGTTGGGGAATTGTTAGATTATTTGTTAGATATTATTGTTAGATATTACTGCACTGTCGGAACTAGAAGAAAAAGCATTTCGTAACAATCACAGTAACATCTGCTAACCACGTGTATGTGACAAATTGATTTGATTTTTGAAACTCTAAATGTTTTGCCTGACCTCTTCACTGCACGAACAAAACACAACATTCACTTTGAGGAGAAATATACAGTACAATGGAGGACATGTGCCAATCAGCCTCAGGCCAAGTGTTCTCTCTCAATTGTGAGGATACTCCTCTAAAATAAACACTTCCTGTATCTGTGGTCCAGTGTCTCTGCCAGAGGGATCAGAGACAAAAGCCACATCACACTGATCAGATGTGTGATAAACTCAGCCTCACTGGCCACACACACACACACAATACAGAAGCTATCCACCCTACTTAAACAACTGGTTAGAAATAAAACACATTTGCTCTGTGCAGAGGGATGTCAAGAGATTTGAAAAGCTCTTACTTACTATCACATACTGTAAAAACATTGACATGTCAATGAGATAACATTTACACATACTGTAACTTCCTGGTTGTGACATGACATTCAGCATCATCTGCTACACACCTGAGAGAGACCAACCCTATTGGTCAGAGTGGGTGAAGGGCTTTTTAAAACCACAGAGAGCTGTAAAAAGATATGCGAGAGAAATATAGGCTACTGTTAATCAAACATAAACCAAGAGCTATTCATTCAATGGACTGAGATTGTCCATGTGAATTCTGTGGATGTAGAGAATGGGGTAATATCACAGGCTCTACTCTAATGTGTGTAGTTCTATGAGTGGAAAATCCTCATCCTCTCTGTAAAGTAACTCCCTCTAACTCTATATTGTAGCCTTTTACATATCAAATTGTATTGGTTGCGTACACATATTTGCAGATGTAGCAAGTACAGCGAAATGCGTGTATTTCTAGCTCTAACAATACAGTAATATAAATCCAAAAAATAAAAATTGAGAAACATCAATGTCAGTATCTAGAATTTACAGTGCAATCGGAAAGTATTCAGCCCCCTTGACTTTTTCTGCATTTTGTTTCGGCCTAATAACCAAAATGATTTAATCAATTTTACAATGTCACAGCCTTGTTCTAAAATTGATTTAAAAAATGTGTTTTCCTCAGCAATCTACACACAATACCCCATAATGACAAAGTGAAAACAGTTTTTTTGGAAAATGTGCAAATGTATTCCAAATAAAAAACAGAAATACCTTATTTACATGACATTGTGCATGGTGATCTTAGGCTTGTGTGTGGCTGCTCAGCAAGGATTTACACTGCCAATGTTTACGTATGGAGATTGCATGACTATGTGCTCGATTTTATACACCTGTCAACAAAGGGTGTGGCTGAAATAGCCGAAATCCACTAATTTGAAGGGGTGTCCGTATACTTTGTATATATAGTGTATGTCGATACTATTCTCAGAGCTAATCTGGGACAAGGAGTAGCAAGGGTGTTCAATGCGCGAGTAGCACAGGAGATGTGTTGATAGAGTTTCGGTAGCGTTTTCCTCAGATTTCCTTACATACATTCAATTAGTATTCGGTAGCATTGCCCTTACATTTTTAACTTGGGTCAAACGTTTCGGGTGGCCTTCCACAAGCTTCCCACAATAAGTTGGGTGAATTTTGGCACATTCCTCCTGACAGAGCTGGTGTAACTGAGTCAGGTTTGTAGGCCTCCTTTTTCAGTTCTGCCCACAAATTATCTATAGGATTGGGTCAGGGCTTTGTGATGACCACTCCAATACCTTGACTTTGTTGTCCTTAAGCCATTTTGCCACAACTTTGGAAGCATGATTGAGGTCATTGTCCATTTGGAAGACCCATTTGCGACCAAGTTCTAATTTCCTGTCTGATGTCTTGAGATGTTTCTTCAATATATCCACATAATTGTCCTTCCTCATGATGCCATCTATTTTGAAGTGCACCAGTCCCTCCTGCAGCAAAGCACCCCCACAACATGATGCTGCCACCCCTGTGCTTCACGATTGGGATTGTGTTCTTCAGCTTTTTCCTCCAAACATAACAATGGTCATTATGGCCAAGCAGTTATTTTTTTGTTTCATAAGACCAGAGAACATTTCTCCAAAAGATATGATCTTTGTCCCCATGTTCAGTTGCAAACCGTAGTCTGGCTTTTTTATGGCGGTTTTGGAGCAGTGGCTTCTTCCTTGCTGAGCGGCCGTTCAGGTTATGTCAATATAGGATTTGTTTTACTGTGGATATAGATACTTTTGTACCCGTTTCCTCCAGCATCTTCACAAGGTCCGTTGCTGTTGTTCTGGGATTGATTTGCACTTTTCGCACCAAAGTACGTTAATCTCTAGGAAACAGAACGTGTTTCCCTCCTGAGAGGTATGACGGCTGCGTAGTCCCATGGTGTTTATACTTGCGTACTATTATTTGTACAGATGAATGTGGTACCTTCAGGCGTTTGGAAATTGCTACCAAGGATGAACCAAACTTGTGGAGGCCTACAATTGTTTTCTGAGGTCTAGGCTGATTTCTTTTGATTTTCCAATGATGCCAAGCAAGGAGGCACAGAGTTTGAAGGTTAGTCTTGAAATACATCCACAGGTATACCTCCAATTGAGTCAAATTATGTCAATTAGCCTATCAAAAGCTTCTTAAGCCATGACATCATTTTCTGGAATTTTCCAAGCTGTTTAAAGGCACAGTCAACTTAGTGTATGTAAACTTCTGACCCACTGGAATTTTGATACAGTGAATTACAAGTGAAATAATCTGTCTGTAAACAATTGTTGGAAAAATTACTTGTGTCATGCCAAAAGTAGATGTCCTAACCGACTTGCCAAAACTATAGTTTGTAACCTGTTAAGCCTACCCCCTACTTTTTCGAACATTCTGTTAAAAATCGTGCAACATTTCAGCGTCCTGCTACTCATGCCAGGAATATAGTATAAGCATATGATTAGTATGTGTGGATAGAAAATACTCTGACGTTTCTAAAACTGGTTAAATCACGGCTGTGACTATAACATAACGTGTGTTTAATCGAAAAGCGGAAGAAAAACTGATCACCAAAATCTGGAAAATATATCAATGCGCCACTTGCATATGTATTGTCCATTGGAAAGCAAATTACATGGGGCTGAGATTGCAAGTCCTACAGCTTCCACACGATGTCGCCAGTCTTGTCAATTGCCTGGGCTTTGTTTCTTGGTCAAACGAGTTAGAGAGAGCCCATTCCTTCCGGTCTCCGACAGGATGTTTTGGATGAGAAATTTCCAAACGTGATTTCAAGACGTGGAGCTATTGAATACACATCGCCCTGTGATCAATTTGATAGATTATTAACGTATTATTATTTACTAATACCTAAAGTTGGATTACAAAATTATTTAGAAGTGTTTTGTGAAAGTTTATCGTCGACTTTTTTAATTTAAAAAAATAACGTTGCGTTTTAAAACGCTGTTTTTTCCTGGATCACACACTTTTCATAGATCGACATTTAGGGTATATATGGACCGATTTAATCTAAAAAAAGACCCAATAGTGATGTTTATGGGACATCTAGGAGTGCCAACAAAGAAGATCGTCAAAGGTAATGAATGTTTTATATTTTATTTCTGCGTTTTGTGTAGCGCCGGCTATGCTAATTATTTTGTTTACGTCCCCTTCGGGTATTTCGGGGTGTTGCATGCTATCAGATAATAGCTTCTCATGCTTTCGCTGAAAAGCATTTTAAAAATCTGACTTGTTGGCTGGATTCACAACGAGTGTAGCTTTAATTCAGTACCCTGCATGTGAGTTTTAATGAACGTTTGAGTTTTAACGAGTGCTATTAGCATTTAGCGTAGCGCATTTGCATTGAATATAGCCTGGTTATTGTTATGTTAGTGTGTTACTTTATATATACAGTGGGGAGAACAAGTATTTGACACCTGCAAAATCAGCAGTGTTTCCTACTTACAAAGCATGTAAAGGTCTGTCATTTTTATCATATGTACCCCTCAACTGTGAGAGATGGAATCTAAAACAAAAATCCAGAAAATCACATTGCATGATTTTTAAGTAATTCATTTGCATTTTATTGCATGACATAAGTATTTGATCACCTACCAACCAGTAAGAATTCCAGCTCTCACAGACCTGTTGGGCTTCTTAAAGAAAAACTTCCTGTTCTCCACTCATTACCTGTATTATCTGCACCTGTTTGAACTCGTTACCTGTATAAAAGACATCTGTCCACACACTCAATCAAACAGACTCCAACCTCTCCACAATGGCCAAGACGAGGCAGCTGTGTAAGGACATCAGGGATAAAATTGTAGACCTGCACAAGGCTGGGATGGGCTACAGGACAATAGGCAAGTAGCTTGGTGAGAAGGCAACAACTGTTGGCACAATTATTAGAAAATGGAAGAAGTTCAAGATGACGGTCAATCACCCTCGGTCTGGGGCTCCATGCAAGATCTCACCTCATGGGGCATCAATGATCATGAGGAAGGTGAGGGATCAGCCCTGAACTACATGACAGGACCTGGTCAATGACCTGAAGAGAGCTGGGACCACAGTGTCAAAGAAAACCATTAGTAACACACTACGCTGTCAAGGATTAAAATCCTGCAGCACACACAAGGTCCACCTGCTCAAGCCAGCGTATGTCCAGGTCCATCTGAAGTTTGCCAATGGCCATCTGGATGATCCAGAGGAGGAATGGGAGAAGGTAATGTGGTCTGATGAGACAAAAATAGAGCCTTTTGGTCTAAACTCCGCTCGCCGTGTTTGGAGGAAGAAGAAGGATGAGTACAACCCCAAGAACACCATCCCAACCATGAAGCATGGAGGTGGAAACATCATTCTTTGGGGATGCTTTTCAGCAAAGGGGACAGGAGGACTGCACCGTATTGAGGGGAGGATGGATGGGGCCATGTATCACGAGATCTTGGCCAACAACCTCCTTCCCTCAGTAATAGCATTGAAGATGTGTCGTGGCTGGGTCTTCCAGCATGACAACGACGCGAAACACACAGGCAGGGCAACTAAGGAGTAGCTCAGTAAGAAGCATCTCAAGGTCCTAGAGTGGCCTAGCCAGTCTCCAGACCTGAACCCAATAGAAAGTCTTTGGAGGGAGCTGAAAGTCCGTATTGCCCAGCGACAGCCCCAAAACCTAAAGGAGCTGGAGAAGGTCTGTATGGTGGAGTGGGCCAAAATCCCTGCTGCAGTGTGTGCAAACCTGGTCAAGAACTACAGGAAACGTATGATCTCTGTAATTGCAAACAAAGGTTTCTGTACCAAATATTAAGTTCTGCTATTCTGATGTATCAAATACTTATGTCATGCAATAAAATGCTAATTAATTACTTAATCATACAATGTGATTTTCTGGATTTTTATTTTAGATTCCGTCTCTCACAGTTGGAGTGTATCTATGATAAAAATTACAGACCTCTACTTGCTTTGTAAAGTTGGAAAACCTGCAAAATCGGCAGTGTATCAAATACTTGTTCTCCCCACTGTGTATATATATATATATATATATATACACAGTGGAGCAAAAAAGTAATGTCAGCCACCAATTGTGCAAGTTCTCTCACTTAAAAAGATGAGAGAGGCCTGTAATTTTCATCATAGGTACACTTCAACTATGACAGACACAATGAGGGAAAAAAAAAATATATATATATAAATAAAAGATATCAACGTAGTGTATGTAAACTTCTGACCCCCTGGAATATATATGATTTTTTATACTTTAGTTTATTTGGTAAATATTTTCTTCGTATAAAAAAAATATATAGTTAGAGGGCACACCCCTGCAGACACCGGGAATATACACGGACGTGACGCTGACCGAAGAACATTTTCTGGGGAAGTAATGTGGTCGGCATTTAATGGTGAGGCATTCCAGATCGGGAGAACAAAAGGATTTGAGTTCCTGTACGTTACCACAGTCACACCATGAGTAGGTAATCATGAAACATACACCAGGAGAGTTCATTCTTCCTGTCCGCACAATGGATAAAGAACCCCACTGGCTGAATAGACAAGACAATATATCCCTGATGTCTCTCTGGTAGGAGATCCTATCCTGGAGAATGTGTACTTTGTAGTCCAGGGACTGAACGTTAGTGAGTAATATGCTGGGCAGAAGTGGATGGTATGCACGCCTCACGAGTCTGACTAGGAGCTCCTTATTCCTCTTCTCCAGAATCAGGGTTTTAGTGCAGCCCCCGGGATGAATGGAACTGCCTCAGGGAGCTCAAACACAGGATCCAATTCAGAGAAGTCTAATTTCTGGTAGAATTTCTATTGACTGCCGATCTAATGTCCAAATGTTATTTTCGGCTGTCGGTAATAATGCAAAAAACATTTTGAGAAATGTGTATAATGTGAGAAACAACAACAAAAATGCTGTTGGCTAGGTGCTAGAAACAGGGCAACCATGTCTTTCCTGATTTCTCTTTGCCCCTCATATAGTTGCACTGTCATAGAGCTAAATCTAACTACCATGGCCTGTCCTCAACCCTGCCTCATCTTACACCATCGAATTATTACTGCTGTTCACAGCTTAGATGACTTGCAATTAACTGGCCAATATATCCGACAACAGTCCCACTCCTGCCAACCTATGTGTAACTGGTCTGGCTGTGTAGCTGTGTGTCGTGTTTGAAACCTAAAGGACAGCTCGTCGACAGCTTGATGTTATCCATTGATCTAGCATAGAGTAAATTAACTGCCCTACAAAAGGCAAAACGCAGTAACTATGAATTTGGTCAAAATCTTTGATCGGTTGTAATGGTCAGGTGTATTATCTGATTAATGTGGTATTTAGTTTCCTGACACAAGAACAAGCCAATTGATCAGAATATATCATGGATAATCAAACATCTCTGTGTGTTGAGACAAAAGACTTTGAAGTCAGATTTTGCATTAAAAAAATGACCCATTAGTTCCACTGCAATAACTGCAGAATTTACAGTTGAAACCCTATAGCTGTCAGATCCACATCTTCAGTATTGTGACCAACAGTCACACAGAAAGAAATGCCATCTATGCATTTACTTAGGATCTTGCTGCACTGGAGATGACTAACCACAATCAAATCATGACCAACATCATGACCCAGTCATGATTAAATTCATAACCAAAAAGCTCTTGGACGAGTCATGCATTAAAACAGTTGTGACTGGTACATCACACTGGTACATGCCATACAGCTGGCACTACCAGAGAGCCACCACACACACAAACGGAAATGGTCGTGTTCAGACAATAATTAATGCTTCCTTGATTAACAATGATTAACAGCTTGTATGTGGGCACAACAGTCTAGGTTAAAGTCACTCTCTCAATGGACCTCCTTAGGGAAACAAATAAAAAAAGTATGTCAAATACAGTAACAGTAATCCTATCCCATCCTACTGTCTCCAGCTTTTCATCATCATGTCATCTTCTCTCAGTCATGTGTCTTTCACACTCTTATGACTGTTTACTCAGCCTGATTTTGGATGTAATATTTTGGTACTTCTTATTGGTCACGCAGCAGATTTCTAACAGATATTACTGCACAGTTGGCACCAGGGACACAAGCATTCTGCTACACCCCAATAACATCTGCTAAACACAGTGTGACAAATCAAATTTGACTTGATTTTGATTTGATAAAGCTATGTAATTCTTCTTCATACTCAATATCCAGATTATATAATTTAAGAGAGAAGAGCAGTAGTATACTTGTTCATACTGTTGAAAGACAGATGACATCTTCAATGCAGCGTTGGCTACTGGGGTGGAAGATAACAAAGCAGACCGGTCTTGCCTGTTCTTAACTATTGTGGTGATGTGGGTAAGAATGCTACACTGTAAAACACAGAGAATCTGACTGGTAAAAACACACCATTTAGAGTCAGGAATGAACTTTCAGGTTCTTTCTGAAACACATCTTGGCATGACAAATATGAACATAGCCAAGAGAGAAAAAACCTGAAGAGTGAGGAAGAATCTTCCTTATGAAGTAGACGGACAGAGCAATGATCAAGTTATTTCAATACTTTTGAGAAAACAACAGTGGAAAATGTTTGTTGACTTACCCTGTCACAAGGTTGGCTGAGAACAAAGGCTCTGCCAATGCTGTGTATATTGTCAGGATGCTGGATGCCTCTGTAACATGACAGAGCAGCCGAAAGTTGGAACCAGTAAAGGGGCAGGACAGCAGAACAGTAGCCACAATATAAATTCAAGAGAGATAGTGAAAGAAAGAGAGGGAGGGGGGATGGAGGGAGGGAAAGAGAGGGGAAGGGAAAGAGGAAGGGGGAGGTAGGGAGCGAGAGGAAGGGGGGCAGTAGAGAGCGAGAGGAAGGGGGGCGGTAGAGAGCGAGAGGAAGGGGGGCGGTAGAGAGCGAGAGGAAGGGGAGCGGTAGAGAGCGAGAGGAAGGGGAGAGGTAGAGAGAGATGGGGGGTAAAGAGAGATAGGAGGGGGTAAAGAGAGATGGGGGGTAACGAGAGATAGGGACGGGGGTAAAGAGAGATAGGGAGGGTGGTAAAGAGAGATAGGGAGGGTGGTAAAGAGAGAGGGAGGGTGGTAAAGAGAGATAGGGGGGTAAAGAGAGATAGGGAGGGGGTAAAGAGAGATTAAAAATAACAGTTAATGGTGTTGCTGAATAATATGGTGTGTGCCAATCCTCCCCAACAGAACATTCTGATTACGATTTCAAAATGGCCCAGTATCTGGAATATTAAAACATTTTGTGAAATGTTTAATTGAACCTTTATTTAACTAAACAAATCAGTTAAGAACCAAGTATTATTTACAATGGCGGCCTACCGGGGAACAGTGGGTCTTGTTCAGGGGCAGAACGACACATTTTTACCATGTCTGCTCAGGGATTCGATCCAGCAACCTTTCGGTTACTGGCACAACCACTTGGCTACCTGCCGCCTCAAATTACTGGCCTCGGTTGTGTCTATCCCTGAATTCAGTCAGTAAGTTTTCGAATAAAATGCATCAGCACAACATGTTAACACATTTTAAAAACAGATTAATACATTACCTTGTCGAGTAAAGGTATAAATAGAGCGTGGTCATGAAGTTAGTATTCTGTTCGCTCAATCCGTTTTTGTTCAGTGGAGGTTAATTCCCGAAAGAAATCGGTCCGTGTATTGTCCGTTCATTGGTTATACCATTGAAATCAGGAAGTGAAAAACCGAAATCGTTCATTTGATCACCTACGGCTGTACGCGCGCACAGCCGACATTATGATAACTTATCCGTGCGTTTCTGCCAATTATGCAATGTCAGGGCATTGCTTCACTTAAAGTAATATAACACTAAAATGTTCACGTCATTGTTTTTATGTTGTTTTCTATCATA
Organism: Oncorhynchus keta; assembly: GCF_023373465.1. NCBI lineage: Eukaryota > Metazoa > Chordata > Actinopteri > Salmoniformes > Salmonidae > Oncorhynchus > Oncorhynchus keta. The sequence goes on from NC_068448.1 coordinate 16,780,366, forward strand.
TCGTATATTGAATGAAGATGTGACAAACAGGCCTACAATAGCCTACTATAATATCTAGCCTGGGCTACTCAATAACATAAAATATGTATTTGACATTATTTGTTTAAAATGTTTACAGCACATGACATCAGGAATGTTATGTTCAAAACCTAAACCTAAAAATGATACCAGGTTAGTATCTCAAAGATAAGCAATTAGACCAATTGAGCTCAAAGTAAATTTTGGATATGATGACAGTGAGTCAGTCACTGCACCTTTACCTCCACCCTGTATAAGCTCACTGAAAGGATGCCATCACTTCAGAATGAAACGAAAGCCTAATGGGCTCGAGTTGTAGGCCTGAAGTTCTATTTGGCATCCAGTCTGTTATGGATAGGGAGAATAGAGCTTGCCGGCTTGTAGTCCTAACAACTGGAAATGAGTTACCTCTGGTTCGTTCAGCCATTCCTATGGGGAAAAGAATAGGGTTTTGGGATAAACAATGAAAATAAGGTCTGAGGTTAACACAGACTCTTATATATTTTGTTTTATGAGATAATCAATCATGACCTTTAGGTATTATGTTCTTTATGTGCTTTTTTAAAATTACACAAATGCTTACAAATTCACAAAAAGAGACGGTAACTGATAAGAAAATGATCTCATAGAACAAAACGTATAAAATCTCATAAGCCTGTGTTCCCACAGACCTTATTTTCTGAGTTTATTTTCTGAGTTTATCTAAAAACTCTCCAAAAACTCATTCATTTTCCCATAGGATTTGTCCAACGAACCATGGCAGAGTTAGGGCCCACAAAAATACGCCATTACTATTTCTCTCTATGTGTAGCTAGACACCATTTCCTGTCAATGGGTAAGCATCAATTGACTCTCTGTCTGGTTACCATCAATATAAGAACCATCATTTATTGCGTTTTCAACTAATTACAACGTGACAGATTACAGTTGGCAATTTAAACATTTTATTCCAAAATTGCCATTTGAATTTTAAACAATGTACAGTAGTATTTAAAAAAACATTGCCTGAAATTCTAAAATGTTCCACTGAATGCAGTAAAAAATAATATACACAGGAATATCACAAATCCCAAAACTGCATAGGTTGAGGAGAAAGACCCAAAGAACCCAATGGAGACATGTCCTTGGTTTTTCAAGATGATGGAACAATAGGGATTACATTAGGATTAAGACAACAGCCTAGTCAATCTGCTGCTCCATATGTTCACAGGACATAAAATAACAAGTTATATTAATAATAGCATACTTATAGAAGATTAATAATTAATGTCTGAGGAAAAACAGTGTAGGCATTTATAGTGGTTTATGAAATGTTGGCATTCTCCAGGAGTTGGTCTTACCTAAATAAAAAAGGTTGCATTTATAATGTAAGTCTTCTATCCACAGTTAGATATACACTATGCTGTCCCATAGTACATCAGATGTCTTCTATAAAAACACTGTCATTCATTGTAACAATAACAGAGGAACAGTTCGCAAACCTGCCTCCCCATCAATGTCCTTAGAAATAGGAGATGTCGACATGTAAATGTACAGTTGTGGCCAAATATATTGGCACCCTTGCACTTCTCTTAAATAATTCACAATTTCCTCTCAATTTTTTAAAAATAAAACATTTAACCACTAACTCAACATTGCAGAACCAATTATATTTTTGTAAACTTAAGTTTACAATTGAATTGAATAAAGACAAATGGCATCGACTAAATTGTCACCCATAGCTAGTACTTGGTTGCACAGCCTTTGGCCAATATAACTGCAGACACACACTTCTTGTAGCCACCAATGAGCTTGCTGCACCTTTCAACTGTCAATTTGGCCCACTTTTCAGCAGCAAACTGCTATAATTCTTCAATATTTGAGGGGTGCCCTCAAACAAATGCTGTTTTCAGATTTTGCCATAGGTTTTTAATGTTTCAGATCTGGACTCTTCTTCGCTGGCCACTCCAGAACAGTTCAGCATCCCTTCTTAACCATTCCTGGATGCTTTGTGATGTGGGTGTTTGGGGTTGTTGTCCTGCTGGGAAGACCCAGAACTTTCAATGGAGACCCAGTTTTTGGACAATGGGTTGAACGTGGAACAAAAAAAAAACACCTGATAATCTCTAGTGCCAAAGAGCTCCGATTTTGTTTCATTAGTCCACAGAACATTTCCCCCAGGATTTAGGCTCTTTTAGGTGGATTTTTGTTCAATAGGGCTTTCTTTTGTCTCTTTCAGCAGTGGGGTCTTTCTATATTTACCAATGACCAAGTTAAGCATTCAAAGAAAAAAACTCCCTAATATCAATTTTATGGGAAGGTTTAATCATACTGTGGGATTGTGTACTGGGGGACTTGAAAGTGTGCAAGACATTATGAAATCAAGGTGTTTTGGAGTGCAATGTTCGAAAAACTGTCTCTCTGATAAATGTTGTGGGATGTGGGTCATCCAGTATGACAACCACAACAAACACAGATAAAAAGCACCAAGAAGAAACGCTGGACTGCCCTGGAGTGGTTAGTCAAGAGTCCAAATCTGAATCGCATCCATAACCTACTGCAAAAGCTGAAATCATCAGTTGGTGGAGGGCACCAATCAAACATTAAAGAATTAGAGCAGTTTGCTGCTGAAGAGTGGGCCAAAGTGCCAGTAGATAGATAAAGCAAACGACAAGAAGCCTTTGTTGGCAATGGCTGTGCAACCAAGTACGAGCTGGGTGACAATTTTGTCAATACCATTTGTCTTTATTTTCTAAATTAAAATTGTTTAAAAAAAGTTTGCAAAAATGAAATGGGTTCTGCAATGTTGAAAATCCAATAAGTTGTGAAGACCAATCTTTTTTTCAATTTAAACTTATTTAGGAAGAAATAGGGAATAAGTTAAGAAAAGTGCAAGGGTGCCAATATATTTGGCCCCAACTGTATGATTCAATTTTTGATATAAAAAATATAACCAGAGACACCTTTATAGGTTATATAAAAAGGTCTTCTCTTATTCTGACCAGATGAAGAGATTGTTTTCAATACGAGTCATTGTTTATTTTTTTGATTGCAGAGTACCACAGTGCTTAGATTTACAGATAGATGGACACAATATGAACACAACGTATAAAGATAAAAGTGGAACAAATAAGGATGTAATTATATAAAGAAAATACACCACTTTCTTCACCAAAAGATGTACCATAGACATGATGGCTGGCCAGTGGTAGAATGATGCTGAAAATAGACAAGACAAACCAAAAGTATCTTTAAAAATTAATAAATTACCAACAGGATATATACACAAATATTAGCAATGAGGATATTTATGTACAATTTCCCAATGACCGTGGATATTCAAAATGCCAATTCAGCTTCCCGAGCCACTGGAAAGCTCAGTCCTCATATCTTCAGAATCATCTCTCCATCATTCAATGAAAACAAAACCACATTAATTACCGCCAAAATGACCAGCAGCTGCACTGATAACACTTTTCAAAGAATATATTGTGAAAGGTCTTATAGTTACTCCTTTACTGAAAATAACTGAAAACCATTGCAGAACATTGACTGGGTTTTAATCTGAATGTTTGAACAACCAAAGACTTAAAATGCATTCCTTATATATTGGATGGAAAATGGATGGTATTATTAGGTATGCAGTACACAAGTGTTTGAGCATGATTCACAAATAAGTCGATTATCATTGAAATATATAATTACAGGAAAATGCTTATTGAACTTCGTAGATATAAAAAGTTAATCAAGAGTAATAAAAATACACTTTAAACAATAGAAGAGAGTAGAAAATAGTTGTTTTGATCATTGGCACAAAAACATTGCAGCAGGATTCATGGTCCCAGTCCTGAGAGGAGACTGTTCATCAGTAGCCGTTTGTCTTCTTCTAGAAAAGTTGTAAATATAGAATGCAAATAAACAAACAAATCATTCCCATCTCCTCTTCTTTAGGAGTGCCTGAAGAGGTGTTCCATGTCTAGAAAGTCTCTGCGAAGTCGAAGTGCCGCCCACCTCGGCCAACTTCTCAAACTGTCAGTAGTACCATAAATGCTTAGTCAAGAATGGCTACAATGTAGAGGAGAAATATTCACCTGAAATGCCTGTGACCTGATAATAATGTCAAATATTCCAGTTATTCAGGTTTGATAACTAAATTAAATCAAAAACGCAACATACAGTAAGTGATATCCTGAAAAAAGTACCCCTAAGAGTTACTTCTCAAGCAGACTGTGGGTATAGATTGGAAGACAGTGCCCAGCATACCACAAAAAGAAAACATCCTCAAACATCCTCATTATAGAAAGGAACCAATTGGAATATGAGAAGTCAGTCGATTATTTAGCCCTCCAAAGGTGTAGCTATAAAGAGATGCATTGAAGTGGTGCATACAGTAGGTGGCTACTCGTGTCAAATGTCTGATGATGCGTTTGGAGTTACCGCACAACGTCAATAGGAGCATACAGTAACTGACAGGCATGAACACAACTCAAAATTAACCAGTAGATTCCTACTGTCCTGTTCAAATCAGAAGGATATCAATAAGATAACTAAATCATGATATCATCACAATGAATAATGCTAATGGTAGTAATGAGTGTGTGTGTGGCCATTGGTAGTTCAGTTCCAGGTGCACAACAGAGGTCAGAGCTTCAGAGGTTAGTGTGGTTGTATCCAGAGCACTGTTCCTCTCTTCCACCCTGAGCCCTGCTACAGCACTACAGGTTCTCTCCAGGCTGGTACTGGGGCTCAGTGGAGGTGAAGTAGTCTTCCAGGAAGCCCTGCAGGTACTCAAAGGTGGGCCGCTCCTCGGCGTCCTTCCTCCAGCAGGTCAACATGAGGTCGTGGAGGGACTCAGGGCACTCAGCTGGACAGGGCATCCTGTAACCACGCTCCACCTGGTCCAACACCTCCCGATTCACCATGCCTGGGCGAGGGAGTTGGAGACAGAGAGAGAGGGTGGAGGGAGAGAGAACACAAACATCAATATACAGGGACCACTCGCAGGCACAGAATGATTACCCCAAAGATACTCAGTCAACCTTCATGGTTTCAAAGGATAACAGTGTCATCACATAGGAAGTCTTGCTTGCCAGCACTGTGCGTCTTTGGCAAGAAGTCAAGGAATGTGCTTTGAGAGGGATAAGCAATTCAATTAAATATGGGATCTGTTAAATAAGTGACATTATAGAAGAGTCATGGTAGCTACCTGGATATGGTACTCTGCCTTTAGTGGCCAGCTCGGTCAGCAAGACCCCGAACGACCAGACGTCAGACTTGATAGTGAAGCGGCCGTACAGCGCAGCTTCAGGGGCTGTCCACTTGATGGGGAACTTTGCTCCTGCAACAAGAAAGAGAGACACACATTAAACTAGAGACATCTCAGTAATATCTGAGGACAGCATTCCAATTTGTCTGGAAACTGAAAGATTAAAAGTGAGGTGAGAGAGACAATAGAAAGAGAGTTGGTAATCCACGCCCTCTAGTGGTCTTACCCTGCCTGGCGGTGTACTCGTTGTCTTCTATGAGGCGGGCCAGGCCGAAATCAGCCACTTTACACACCATGTTGTCTCCCACTAGGATGTTGGCAGCCCTGAGGTCTCTGTGGACGTAGTTCATCCTCTCTACGTACGCCATCCCTGAGGCAATCTGAAGAGGAGACAGGTTTAGCTTTGATTGACAGTGTGTCTGTGTGTGTGAGAGAGAAGGGGTACATAATTTGACTAGACAGTATTTTCCATATCTAAACTCTCTTACCTGTGAGGCCATGTCTACCAGCTGAGGAAGGCGGAGCATCTTGCCCATGTCTCCCTTCAGGAAGTCCAATAAGCTCCCTTGTCCCATGTACTCAGTAACAATATAGATGGGTTCTTCAGACACCACAGCATAGAGCTGGACAAGCTTCTCATGTCTCAGCTTCTTCATGACCTGAGCCTCCTGGAGGAAGGCCTCGGGGGACATGGTACCGGTCTTCAGGGTCTTGATTGCTACCCGCGTCGTACCATTCCACGTGCCTTCACAGACAAAGGTTACACAGTTATGTCGTTGTAGTTCCAATTGTCATCAGATCATGTTTTTTTAAATAATGCCAACTGCAAAGGAAAATGTTTTGATGCAATGATAAATGCACTCTATAGACATGAGGTCCTCAACATGGCAATACCCCCTGCTTTGTCAGATCAGTTTTGGGAGTCGGCTGAATATCAGGAGAATCACGCTGATTCCTACAGTAGCTGATTAAATCCCAAAGACAGTAGTGATAGTGGAGAGAGACTGTCTTACCCATCCAGACCTCTCCGAAGCATCCCTGTCCCAGTTTGAGGTCGAGGCGGAGGGAGTCCCTGGGGATCTCCCAGGCATCGCGTGCTAGGCCCTGGGTCTGAGGCTTCAGTACAGGACACACCTCGGTCAGACAGTGGCACAGTCCGTCTGCATGCTCTGAGAGGAAGGGAAGGAAACATGGTGAGCTTCAATATCATCTTCTGGTAGTGTTACTGTTAGTTGTTCTTCACACATGTACAGCAGTAGAGTTTCCATTTTCTATTTTAATTTAGAAAGAATGACTCACTGTGGTAGTGTGCGACAAGCTGCTGTAGGTTGTTAAACTGAGTGCGTGAGGTGATGTAGAACCCTCCACTGTCCAGCTTCCTGATCTTGTAATGTTTCACGTTCAGCCCTTTAGTGTTGTCATAGTCCAAGACTGACAGACAGTAGGCACCTGGGGAGGGGTACATAAGAGAGGAAATCAGTAAAGAAAGCAAGATAACCTTGGAGTGGAAATATTGCTTCCTCCTTTATTTTTCATTCCATTAGCTGATGCCTTAGGCGACTTCTAGTCTTCCTGAGTTCCAAAGGAAGAGTAGTTTGAATGGGTCCTTTTGTGTTGATAAGTTCCTTTCCCTTGTGACAAGTCCCACAAAAACTAAGCAGTAGCCAGTCTCTCACCAGAGGGCAGCACCAGCCCAGTGAGCCAGCCTGATGATTGAACTCAAAGCCTGGGAATTCTCCCCTCCTTCCCTCTCTGTTTGAACTAGGCGGTAGGGCTTGTGGTTATCGAACAGAGCCATCATGATTCCTTATTCTACATGTTATCACGAGGCATGTTTGTTCTACATAACATATTTCTATCTGAACACTTGTTCCCCTCCGTTTTTCCCTGCTGAACACGCCCCTGGGTCTACAATGACCTACTTTTGTCCCACTCAGTCACCGAGGCCTCCCCACTGCTCCCACTCAGCTACCAGCAGGGTATCCCCCCCTTTCCCTTTTTACCCTCCCTCTCTACGTTGAGCTTGGCCACGCACGCACACAGACCATGGAGAGTGTGTAATATTACCATGGCAGTGCAGTATCAGAGGCATCACATCTAACCTTTCCCCAGTTGCCCTAATGCTTCACTGTCTAAAACAGCATTCATCTAACAAACAGCACAGCAAGGCACAAGAACTAGAACAGTGAGGAACAATGTCTTATCAGACAGTGCACTGTTTTTTCATTTGTCAATTTTAAATTAAGATGTGCTTCCCCAATCTCTATTCTGATCTTACAAATCCGTTTTTTATTGATAAAAAAAGCTGCAAACAGCTACTTCAAAAGAACATGTTTACACAGCTACACCGCTTCATCCCAAGAAAAAGGACAATGCCAATGGGCCGGCATTCTAGTGTGGTCTTAATTGTCAGTAGAGACGCTTTGTGATGTGTTTCCACTGGAGATGCTAGCCTTAGACACTCACCTTTGGTGGTCTCGCTCTCTCTCACCAAGAACGTTCCTTTCCTGTTCTCCAGACCCAACAAGAGCCGCTCCGAATCGCGACGTGTGATCTTCCCAAAATACCACCTAGGGAAGAGAGGGGAGAGAGCACGAGACACGGGGACCAGGTTGAGAGGGGAAAAGGTGTGTCTTTGTGAGAGAGAGGGAGAGAGAACCGCCCGTGCTGGTTTCTGAAAATAAGTGACTTGTAAACTCCTTCTGTGCATGCCCCAATCAAATAAATATTGCATTCTGATTACTGCCCCTTACCTGGAAGCCATAGGCAATCTGAGATGACTGGTAGGATAAAGGTAAGAAATGGAATCATTACACAGTTTGTTTGTGTTATTGTAATGTGTGTCTATGCACGTCAGCTTGTACAGTATGTACGCCTTCAAGGTGCATTCAATTTTCAATTAAATACATAGAGAGAGAAGAAAAGGCCGGAAGGATAAATAGATAAGAGAGAGAGAGGGAGGGATTTACTCTTCTGCCTGGATGGAGTCGGAGGGAGCCACATAATTGCTGGGGATGTAACCGCTTTCTCCCGTAGTCAGAGATCGAGCCAGCCACCAGTCCCCTTCTCTGTGGAGACAAGGATAACAGAATATCACTGACGTTCTACTTTACACAGAGGGATTCTACTTCGCTTGGAGTGATTCTAAAGAAAAAACGAACACACATTCCTCATGAGTAGACTCAACAACAAGGAGGAGATTATTTACAATATCCATAGATTACAGGGCGGTTTCCAGGACTGGTCCTAGGAAATCAGCCCTACAACTACTAGGAATACTAATGGAATGGATCCACAAGGGATTCAAACACCAAAGTGCACTGCGACACAATTAACCAAATGCAGTGAAGTTATCATCATGTGAACCAGCTACTATGATGCGTTAGTGACATGAACACACTGAGACACAAACACACACAGTACATTCACAACGGGACACACACACACAGTACATTTACATGAAGGACACACAAAGACAACAGAAGAATCACTAACCTGCTGTTCAACTTTCTCCTAAATACAATTATGAAGGTATGCGATGGAGAAATAGTTTGGGGAGATAGAGAGGAGATGCGAAAGGGGTGGGTTGGGTTTAAAAAAAGAGACAGAAAGCGTGTTAGCAAAGTCGATTTGTAGAGATACAGTGAACAGAACAGAAGAATCATTACAACAGTAGTTATCCACCACACCCTCATCCCAACACTACAACGGAAGATATAGGCCTAGCTCACCATTAAACCAGAAGTTGGTCTAAAGCTTTCACATCAAAGCAGGGTTTTCATTGATTTTATAGACAGAAGAGATTAAAAGCAGCGATATTTAAAAAACAGAGAACAGAAGAGGTGATTTGAAGCACAAAAATGTGGTGTAGACCTAATATCAATTTCAAGAAAGCCTAATGATCCATATCAAGTGTAGAAATCATAACATTTTACATTGACATATTAGTAATTTAGCAGACGCTCTTGTCCAGAGTGACTTTAAGGAGCAATTAGCGTTAAGTGCCTTGCTCAAGGGCACGTCAACCAATTTCGAACCACCGACCTTTCAGTTACTGGCTCTTAACCGCTAGGCTACCTGCCGCCCCTAAGCTACCGAAAACTAAGACAATGGGTTTGGGTCATAAATAAGAAATAATAATGAAACATTATCTATGTTTTTATCATCTCGGAGGGGTTCACTAGTTTTATGTGTTTGACCTGGGTAACACTGTAGGTCCTGTGTGGCTCAGTTGCTAGAGCATGTTGCTTGCAACGCCAAGGTTGCTTGATTCCCACGGGGGACCAGTTCGAAAAATAATTACAATGCACGCGCTCACTACTGTAAGTCGCTATAGATATGAGCGTCTGCTAAATGACAAATAATATAAAAATGTAAACACTAAGAGTAAAGATGCATCAGCTTCAGTGGTGAATATTATTATTATTATAATAACAACAACAAACTATCATTACATTGTCCTCAGCTCAGGCCTTCTAGGTCAACACTTGTTATAGCTGCAGTATTGGGGGCTCACTAGAATAATAGTCCACTGCACTTCTATTCATCAGAGACGCATCACAGACTGACTCCCTGTTATTGGGTTACATTATCAGAATGAATGAACAGTCATTTTCATAATTTGAACAAGTACATTTTAGTTATTAAGCAGAAACTCTTATCAAGCAATCAGTGCATTCAACTAAGGTAAAACAAAAAAAAGGGGCTAGTTGCAACAAAATACATATCAGCCTCCAAGTAGAAGCACCAGTGAGACATACAGCTGTGCTTTTGTGAATGAGAAAAAAGTACATCTACAACAAAACTCTGTCAGCTCACACAAAACAGATCCTTATGAAGGGAGTCTGTTCCTATGGTTACGGGCTGTACAGAGGGGGGACTGACACGCGGTTTGGGGGCAGAACAGCCAGCCAGCGCAGTGAGAGAGCAGTCATGCAGAGTACAGTGTGTGTATACAATGGGTGGATCGAATCCTGAATGTTGATTGGTTAAAAGGGCATTCCAGCCGGTGTCTATTCCACAAGTTACCACCTGCTAAATCTATGAAGTTAAAATTACGTTAAAATGCCTATTTACTCTGTTCCATCTGACTGCGCAATCCACAGTCTCATCAGCCCAGCCAGGCAATTTATAAACTTGATCTCCACTATAAAAAGCATCTAGACATCATCTCACATTTCTTTTATACTAAATCAAATCAAAGCTTATTTGTCACGTGCACCTTACAGTAAAATGCTTACTTACAGGCTCTAACCAATAGTGCAAAAAAGGTATTAGGTGAACAATAGGTAGGTAAAGAAATAAAACAACAGTAAAAAGACAGGCTATATACAGTAGCGAGGCTATAAAAGTAGCGAGGCTACATACAGACACCGGTTAGTCAGGCTGATTGAGGTAGTATGTACATGTAGATCTGGTTAAAGTGACTATGCATATATGATGAGCAGAGAATAGCAGTAGCGTAAAAGAGGGGTTGGCGGGTGGTGGGACACAATGCAGATAGCCCGGTTAGCCAATGTGCGGGAGCACTGGTTGGTCGGCCCAATTGAGGTAGTATGTACAAGAATGTATAGTTAAAGTGACGATGCATATATGATTAACAGAGAGTAGCAGCAGCGTAAAAAGAGGGGGCACACAATGCAAATAGTCCGGGCAGCCATTTGATTACCTGTTTGGGATTCTTATGGCTTGGGGGTAAAAACTGTTGAGAAGCCTTTTTGTCCTAGACTTGGCACTCCGGTAACATTTAGTTTTCAACAGAGGAGACTTGTATAAACCTTGCTGTCCGTCTCTACAACATTTGCAACATTGTTTCAATATTCAAATTTGATCTCCAGCTGTCGCATAGTAATGAACGTGATGAGATAGACATGCAGGCAGCGTTTTGAAGTGCAGTAAGTTTGCAGTCTTTCCAGCTTCAGTTTGCTGTATTGTTGGCTAGCTCCTCTCAACAACAATGTCCTGACAAGAGAGCACATTTTCTATGCCAGGTGAAATCACACCTCATTAGCTCATTGTTATGGATGTCTCCAAATAAATGTCACTAGAAAACAGCTTAAACAAATGCAAATGCAACTACTGTTGTTATTCTGGCTGCACTGTTCGACGTGACTGTAAGTTAGCCGTAGTTGGCTAACTAGCAAGCAATGGATAAGAATGTTGTCAGCCATTATGGCAATAGAACATTTAGAACAAACAACTGGGTCGCGTCCAGATACAGAACAAAAAGACTTAATGTATCTGTCAACCGAATGGATGGAAGGAAGAATAACCAGCCGGCTGGGGTAGCAACCCTAGATGTGTCGGGACTATATCTTGTGGAAAGATGAAATAGTATGAATAAATTATAACTTTTAATGAAAATATGTCAATCATTATTTGAATATGTTGGTAAACTGTTGTATAAAAGTGATAATGCCCTTGAAGCTAGTGTTTAGAGTATATATTGGCACGGTTCCAATATATCCTCCAAACACCAGCTTAACTCTATTTCTTAAACTGCATTGTTGGTTAAGGGCTTGTATGTAAGCATCTTACGGAAAGGGCTACACCTGTTGTATTCAGCGCATGTAAAAAATACAGTTTGATATGCGTCTATCCATGTAGGTGTGACATTATCCTCATCCCAGTGTGTGTGTGTTGTCTCACGTGTTGTTTACTATCTGTAGCCGCTCGCCCTTCCTGAAAGACAGATCAGAGGCAGTGCGAGACTCGTAGTCATACAGCGCCACGAACGTCGTCACTCCTCCTGTGGGGGAGAGAGCAGACAGACACTTATCTCAAGAGAGAGGGTCATGAAATATTAAGTGATATAGCAATACCATGTTTAAAAATACACCATATGTACAATTCAGATATCCCCGAGTAAACTGTGTTTCAAATTGTACTAAATAAGATTTGCATATACTAGTCAGAAGCATCAAATATATGGCATCCAATGGAGCTTGAGACGTTTTATATAATAATCATTCCTTTAATGACATTAATAATGTATTTCTATGTTAATAATGTATTTCTATGCCATACAAGGTTATTAGTGGGGTATCTGGGCCCTAGTGTCTTACCTGCAAGTGTCCCTCTGTTAGGAGACGTGACGCTACTGGTGGACTCTGCACCCCCAAACAGGGCCAGCTCCGGGGTATTGGTCAGGGGCTGAGTGGGCTGGCGTGTCCCGTCCACTGCAGGGTTCCGATTGGATGTGAGGGTGTGCTGGGCAGGGCTGAAGTTGAGGCTACCAGCCCCTCCTCCCGAGCTGACGTCTTTGGGCTTGCTTTTGGTTCCCCCCATGGCCTAGACCTATAAGACCAACAGACAGACGAATGAGCTTCAGCAATTCAATAAAAAAATATATACTAAAAGTGTCTATTGAAAAATGAAACAGAGTTCGCTAGGCTTAGAATAGCTACAGTATTTTTTGCAAACTACCCTCTCACACTAGGCCTCCCCTCCTAGGCAGCTTAGCCGAGGGCATGGCCAAGAGAGGAAACTGAAGTACATGTGAAGTCATACAGTTGCTATGTTCTAACCAGAGCAATACAGTATCATGTGCAGTAATAATACATGCTAAACCTAAGCTTCCCTAAGGATGGGCTTGTAGCTGCCACTCCTTAGCTACCACATAGGAATCCATGGCTGAGACCCTGCCCCACTCCCATCCTCCACCCTCCTCTGTCCCACTCCCATCCTCCACCCTCCTGTCCCACTCCCATCATCCACCTTCCTGTCCCACTCCCATCCTCCACCTTCCTGTCCCACCCCCATCCTCCTTATACCTGTCCCACTCCCATCCTCCACCCTCCTGTCCCACCCCATCCTCCAATCCACCTGTCCCACCCCAATCCTCCATTTACCTGTCCCACCCCCATCCTCATGTCCCATCCTCCATATACCTGTCCCACCCCATCCTCCACCCTCCTGTCCTACTCCCATCCTCCACCCTCCTGTCCCACCCCATCCTCCTCATACCTGTCCCACCCCATCCTCCTTATACCTGTCCCACCCCATCCTCCAAACTACCTGTCCCACCCCAATCCTCCATTTACCTGTCCCACCCCCATCCTCCACACACATGTCCCATCCTCCAACCACCTGTCCCCTTCCCATCCTCCATATACCTGTCCCCTTCCCATCCTCCATATACCTGTCCTGTCCCACCCCCATATACCTGTCCCACACCCATATCCCTGTCCCACACCACCCACCTGTCCCACACCACCCACCTGTCCCACACTATCTACCTGTCCCACACCATCCACCCCCACCATCCACAGCAAACAGAGATGTTTCTTCCCCCCCAAGAGATATGATTGAAAATGAAATGCATGACATGGTGTTACAGATATGACAATGGTCAAGAGCATGCTAGGTGAGCAAAAACTCAGCTACTAAAGTACAGTGCCTTCAGGAAGTATTCAGACCCCTTGACTTTTTCCACATTTTGTTAGGTTACAGCCTTATTCTAAAATTGATAAAATCGTTCCCGCCCACACAGCATGATGCTGCTACCACCATGGTTCACTGTAGGGATGGTGCCAGGTTTCCTCCAGACATGAGGCTTGGCATTTGGGTCAAATAGTTGAGAATTGGTTTCATCAGACCAGAGAATGGTCAGAGTCTGTAGGTGCCTTTTGACAAACCCCAGATCTGTGCCTCGACACAATCCCATCTCTGAGCTCTATGGACAATTCCTTCGACCTCATTGCTTGGCTTTTGCTCTGACATGTAATGTCAACTGTGGGACCTTATATAGACGTGTGTGCGCCTTTCCAAATGATGTCCAATCAATTGAATTTACCACAGGTGGACTCCAAGTTGTAGAAACATCTCAAGGATGATCAATAAAAGCAGGATGCACCTGAGATGAATTTCGAGTCTCATAGCAAAGGGTCTGAATAAGCTATCGGTTTTTTTCTTGTCATTATGGGGCATTTCTTTTCATTATGTAGATTTGAGGATTTTTATTTAATACATTTTAGAATAAGGCTGTAACCTAACAAAACGTGGAAAAAGTCAAGGGGTCTGAATACTTTCCCAAGGCACTGTATATATGGACATGGCTGTGTAGGCCATCATGGCTGTCATCATAGCATTGTGCCACTGTGTGGCCTTCAGTATTCAGTGGCAGAGCACACATTGTTCTCTGCCATCGTGGTTTTGCAATGGCACTACAACACTAGTCGATGGTACAGGGTGCAGTCCTCGATAGCTTATTAATGAGTCAGGATCAATAGACTCCCTCCCAGTCAGATCAAAGGGCTGGTTGTACAGTACGATACCCAACCTAACCCCTTATTCACACCCTCCTACCACCCAGTGAATAGTGTGACCTGGTGCTGTGTCATCGCTCGAGCTTATTTGCTCCAGAGGAATGATGTGATCATGTTGCCCGAGGTGACTAAGTCCATCTGGCCATGCGGCTACATATGGGCTCATAAACATAAAAGGCAAGAGTTCAATTGAGCATAAATATTTACATGTTGCTGAATCAGTGTGCATATGTACAGTAGCAGCTGTACACAAAACAGTTCTCTTGAGATAAAGATGTTCTCAATGAGAATAACCTGGATTAATAAAGTAGATGTTCTCAATGACAAGAGTATACCAATGACAACTGAGGAGTGTTTACACTATTTAACACACAATTAAAGGGATACATCAGGATTTCGGAAAAATACCCATTCAGATGAACTCGTAGATACCATATTTATGTCTCTGTATCAAGTATGAAGGAAGTTAGCATTAGCTTGAGAAGCTGCCTCTAACTAGCGTTAGTGCAATGACTGGAAGTCCCTGGGTATCTGCTTGCAACTTCCTTCAAACTCCACGCAGAGACATAAAAATGTTATCCACTAATTCATCTAACTCTGGGGAAGTAGATAGTCATTGCCAAAATACAGAAGTTTCCCAAAGTAAGGTGCTAAGATCACTTGAAGACTCTAGCTCTCTACTCCTCCTCAGCATCCTGCCTGTATTCTTAGAGACTCCAGTTATAAACACATGAAGCATTTCAGTCTTCTCTAATCACAGTTTAGTGCACAAAATCATTACACCAGGATCATTTAGGGACCCAACCCTACTACTGTCATGGATGGATATAGGCCTAGCAGTAGGGTTTTGCTACAGATAGATACTAATTTGGAGAGGAGAGGCAGGGCCAGCGATGTTTTTTTCAAAGTCCTAGCAGTAGTCACCTAAACTAGAAAGTGTCATGTTGACTAGTAATAAGGTAATTACTGGTAGCGTTTTTTTGTGTTGCTTTTGCTTGTCAGCTATTTCTTTGACCTAGAACAGACATCTCTATGGTTATGGTAGCAGTAGGTGGGCTAATGAGCCCTGTTACCAGGGCCTTTATTTAACTAGGCAAGTCAGTTAAGAACAAATTCATTTACAATGACGGCCTAGGAACGGTGGGTTAACTGCCTTGTTCAGGGGCCGAACGACAGATTTTTACCTTGTCAGCTTGGGGATTCGATCTTGCAACCTGGCCCAAAGCTCTAACCACTAGGCTACCTGCCACTCCTAGTGATATTCATTACTAGTACTATTCATACTAATGAGACTACAGCGTCATGAGTCATGGAATGTGAAATGAAGGTTATTGGTCAGCCAAATGACCTCGGGGGTCACCGTAATAACCTTTTTTTTTTTTACAGCAGAAACGGACTTAACCGCATGAATGCCCAGCCCCCCGGTCTTCAGCCAGCTGTTCGTGCCACACAGTTTTTATTTTTAGACGGCCTTCATCTGTAACCGCCGGTTACACGGTTATTGTGCCAGCCCTACTACAGCTACTTTCAATTTTGTGGATCTAACTATGGAGTCAGTCAGTTAGTGTGGTACTGGTCTCATTCAACAGACCGACATATGTCTTACTGGAAGCCTGCTAAGCTAAAGCAAGAAAGCAAGGCTGAGACAGAGACAGCAAGGCTGAGACAGAGACAGCAAGGCTGAGACAGAGACAGCAAGGCTGAGACAAAGACAGCAAGGCTGAGACAGTAGTGTCTAGATCTTTTAGATACTGTGTACTAAGGAAATCATACCAGTTGAATAGTTATGTAATGAGTGATGTACTACAGTTCTTTTTAGATGTACCAAGTCTGGAACCAACAGGACCACGAACAGCTTCTACCTCCAAGCTATTAGACTGCTAAATAGTTAGTTCAATAATTAACCAATAGTTACATTGAATATCTCCATTTATCCTTTTTGCACTAACTCTCACATTTACATTTGACATTTTAGTCATTTAACAGATGCTCTTATCCAGAACAACTTACAGTAGTGATTACATTTTCATTTTTTTTTTCTGTACTTTTGACTCATCACATATGCTGCTGTTACTGTTTATTATCTATCCCATCACTTTATTCACACCTACAGTTGAAGTCGGAAGTTTACATACAACTTAGCCAAATACATTTAAACTGAGTTTTTCACAATTCCTGACATTTAATTCTAGTAAAAATTGTCTTAGGTCAGTTAGGATCACCACTTTATTTTAAGAATGTGAAATGTCAGAATAATAGTAGAGAGAATGATTTATTTCAGCTTTTATTTATTTCATCACATTCCCAGTGGATCAGAAGTTTACATACACTAATTAGTATTTGGTAGCATTGCCTTTAAATGTTTTAACTTGGGTCAAACGTTTCGGGTAGCCTTCCACAAGCTTCCCACAATATGTTGGGTGAATTTTGGCCCATTCCTTCTGACGGAGCTGGTGTAACTGAGTCAGGTTTGTAGACCTCCTTGCTCGCACGCGCTTTTTCAGTTCTGACCACAAATTTTCTATAGGTTTAAGCTCAGGGCTTTGTGATGGACTTTGTTGTCCATAAGTCATTTTGCTACAACCTTGGAAGTATGCTTGGGGTCATTGTCCATTTGGAAGACTGATTTGCGACCAAGCTTTAACTTCCTGACTGATGTCTTGAGATGTTGCTTCAATATATGCAAATAATTTTCCTGCCTTATGATGCCATCTTATTTGTGAAGTGCACCAGTCCCTCCTGCAGCAAGCACCCCCACAACATGATGCTGCCACCCCTGTGCTTCACGGTTGGGATGGTGTTCTTCGGCTTGCAAGCCTCCAGCTTTTCCTCCAAACATAACGATGGTCATTATGGCCAAACAGTTGTATTTTTGTTTCATCAGACCAGACAACATTTCTCAAAAATCTTTTGTCCCCATGTGCAGTTGCAAACCGTAGTTTGGCTTTTTTATGGCGGTTTTGGAGCATTCTTCTTTGCTGAGCAGCCTTTCATGTTATGTCGATATGGACTCGTTTTACTGTGGATATAGATACTTTTGCAATTGTTTCCTCCAGCATCTTCACAAGGTCCTTCGCGGTTGTTCTGGGATTGATTTGCACTTTTCGCACCAAAGTACGTTCATCTCGAGGAGACAGAATGAGTCTCCTTCCTGAGCGGTATGATGGCTGTGTGGTCCCATGGTGTTTATACTTGTGGTACTATTGTTTGTACAGATGAATGTGGTACCTTCAGGCGTTTGGAGATTTCTCCAGACTTGTGGAGGTCTACAATTTTTTTCTCTGAGGTCTTGGCTGATTTCTTTTGATTTTCATGATGATGTCAAGCAAAGAGGCACTGAGTTTGATGGTAGGCCTTGAAATACATCCACAGGTACACATCCAATTGACTCAAATGATGTCAATTAGCCTATCAGAAGCTTCAAAAGCCATGACATCATTTTCTGGAGTTTTCCAAGCTGTTTAAAGGCACAGTCAACTTGGTGAATGTAAACTTCTGACCCACTGGAATTGTGAAACAGTGAATTAAAAGTGAAATAATCTGTCTGTAAACAATTGTTGGAAAAATTACTTGTGTCATGCACAACAAGGCTGAGACAACAAGGCTGAGACAACAAGGCTGAGACAACAAGGCTAGGCTAACGCTTCGAACACACCAATAGCATCAATGCGCAAAATAGTACGAAGCATCATCATATGTACGCAACAAAAGTTCAACATTCACTTTCTGCTACCATTTCGGTCAAGCAGTCTACACATACATTTTGACACATACGTTTGATAAATCCAACGTAATCACCATACAGAACGCACTGCCTCTGCAATGCAATGCTGCAAGGCATATGCAGCGTTTCAATGGAAATTAATGTAATTCTGGAGTACCAAAATGCAATGATGCTGTTGGTGTGATCGAAGCGTAAGACAGCAAGGCTGAGACAGCAAGGCTGAGACAGCCAGGCTGAGACAGCAAGGCTGAGACAGCAAGGCTGAGACAGCAAGGCTGAGACAGCAAGGCTGAGACAGCAAGGCTGAGACAGCAAGGCTGAGACAGCAAGGCTGAGACAGCAAGGCTGAGACAGCAAGGCTGAGACAGCAAGGCTGAGACAGCAAGGCTGAGACAGCAAGGCTCAGAGAGTTGCAATGTACTGAAGACATGATGGAAAATGAGACAGCAAGGCTGAGACCCATCTCTCAATTTGCTGAGACATCCAGGCTGTTGGAGGACAGCAACCTGGCAGACAGCAGGGATGAGATGGAGCCCCGGCTGAGACAGCAAGGCTCTTGCTGCTTATCAAACAGGCTGAGGAGATTCCTATGGATGATGACAGCAAGGCTGAGACACAAACACCCACACAGACACTTTTCATGAGGGAGAAAAGCTGAGACCAGCAAGGCTGAGACAGCAGCCGGCTGGACGGCTAGGCTGAGAGGGAGGGGGCAGGCTGAGAGAGGGGTCAAGAGGATAGAGACAGTCCCCCAAGGCTGTACAACAGGATAGTTCTGTAAACAGCTGACAGTCTGGTCAGGTTAGAGAGCACACTCAGGCAGACACAAAGAGGACGGGTGGCACAGCAAGCTGGTCTTTGTGTCTTTATGTGTCTCATCCACTAGAATGGTTGCACGGTTAATGACACATTTCCTGGAAAATCTCATCCATCAAATAAACCCTCCATATTTCACCCATCTGGCACTTTTATGGTGGAGTTCATCCATGCTTCACGTCTGTTGGAGGACACACACCTGGCAGGCAGCCAGGAGATTGGAGATGGAGGCCCCGGAGTTTGGAGACGGAGGCCCCCAGCCTCTTGCTGCTTATCAAACAGCTGAGGAGATTCCTATGGATCAGATGTACCTCCGTCTTTCTCACACACAAACACCCACACAGACACTTTTCATGAGGGAGAAAAGCTGAACCAGCGGGGCTTTATTTCTCAATACTAAAATCAGCTTAAGACTATACCAATATGAATAGCTGCTTAAAATACCATGTGATAAAAAAATGTTCTCCCTAATTTCCCGTAATATAAAACAGAATTTCATCCCATTAATATCTAGCCAGTGGTGTTCTATCACAATGTCCAAAACAAAACTCCAACAAAGCTTGTTTGTCAGATCTGACAAATCAGGATAGTTCAACTGTAAAGTAGCTGACAGTCTGGTCAGGTTAGAGAGCACACTCAGGCAGACACAAAGAGGACGGGTGGCACAGCAAGCTGGTCTTTGTGTCTTTTATGTGTCTCATCCACTAGAATGGTTGCACGGTTAATGACACATTTCCTCTCCCATCTCACTCCATCAAATAAACCCTCCATATTTCACACAACTGGCACTTTTATGGTGGAGTTGTTATTTGAACGATATGTCGCAGGTATTTATTCAGCATTACAAACTGGGTGGTTTGCGTCCTGATTGTCTGACAGCTGTGGTATATCACTGTATGGTTTGAATCACAGGTGCATATCAGACCGTATACCACTGTATGGTATGAAAAACATATTTTTCAGGCTGTTCTAATTAAGTTGGTAACCAGTTTATAATAGCTGCACTGACACCTCAAACTGTATTGTGGTATATGACAAATATACTGTATGGTTTTCAGGCTGCAATCAGGCTGCACTGTATCCAGGCACTAGCGTTTGAATCAGGCTGCATTGTACTGCATAAGAATCAGGCTGCAATAGCGCTGGGTCGGCCCTATTGGTTTGAATCACCTCCTCGTGGCTAATTGCTTTGAATCAGGCACTGTGCTGCTTGGAATATTTTGAATCAGGCTGCACTGTGCTTTCGGCCCTACTGTATGGTTTGAATCAGGCTGCACTATACCTATCGAATGTATGGTTTGAATCAGGCTGCATGTGGGTAAAACTAGGCTCTCGGCCCTACTGTATGGTTTGAATCAGGCTGCACTGTTAGCTGGGTCTCTCGGCCCTACTGTATGGTTTGAATCAGGCTGCACTGTGCTATAAACTGTATGGTTTGAATCAGGCTGCACTGTGCTGGGTCGGCCCTACTGTATGGTTTGAAAGGCTTCTCCCCTATTTTGGTTTGAATAAAACTGCAATTTCATCCCATTAATATCTAGCCAGTGGTGTTCTATCACAATACTCCAAAACAAAACTCCAACAAAGCTTGTTTGTCAGATCTGACCAAATCTACCCATGTCTCAGACAGCTGAGTAAAGTCTAAGTCTTGGCTCTGGGGCATTCCACCCATCCTCGATTACACTACTGGTCAAACAAACAAGTCTATTGTCAGCTCACACTCACAGCAAACCCTGCAATCAAACACAATATGCCTGATTCACATCATATACATCCTACCCGAACCACACTGTGCTGGGTCGGCCCTACTGTATGGTTAGAATCAGGCTGCACTGCGCTGGGTCGGCCCTACTGTATGGTTAGAATCAGGCTGCACTGCGCTGGGTCGGCCCTACTGTATGGTTAGAATCAGGCTGCACTGCGCTGGGTCGGCCCTACTGTATGGTTAGAATCAGGCTGCACTGCGCTGGGTCGGCCCTACTGTATGGTTAGAATCAGGCTGCACTGCGCTGGGTCGGCCCTACTGTATGGTTTGAATCAGGCTGCACTGTGCTATCTCGGCCCTACTGTATGGTTTGAATCAGGCTGCACTGTGCTATCTCGGCCCTACTGTATGGTTTGAATCAGGCTGCACTGTGCTGGGTCGGCCCTACTGTATGGTTTGAATCAGGCTGCACTGCGCTGGGTCGGCCCTACTGTATGGTTTGAATCAGGCTGCACTGTGCTGGGTCGGCCCTACTGTATGGTTTGAATCAGGCTGCACTGTGCTGGCTCGGCCCTACTGTATGGTTTGAATCAGGCTGCACTGTGCTTGCTCGGCCCTACTGTATGGTTTGAATCAGGCTGCGCTGTGCTCTCGGCCCTACTGGCCCTACTGGTTTGAATCAAAATCTTCTCTTCACTCCGCCTCTCCATGGATTGAAAGCCACCGGGCTATATGGAAATGGATAATTAAAGTCATGAATCGACCACCATGTTGAATCAGGCTCCTGTCTGGGTCGGCTCAGTTGGTAGAGCATGGCGCTTGTAACGCCAGGGTAGTGGGTTCGATCCCCGGGACCACCCATACGTAGAATGTATGCACACATGACTGTAAGTCGCTTTGGATAAAAGCGTCTGCTAAATGGCATATATTATTATTATTATATTATGTTTAGGCGGGAAAAGGGGAAAAAAAGAGAGAGCGAGAGAGAGATAGCGAGACATACACAGAGCGAGAGATGGCGAGAGAGACAGAGCGAGAGGCAGAAACACACAGAGAGAGTGTGCGCGTGCGTGTGAGAGACACAGCGAGAGAGAGAGGCAGCGAGACAGACAGAGAGAAACAACAAAGGGCGAGAGAGGGAGAACTATACCACCCAGATTCTGCCTTTCTGTGTGATAAACCAGTGAGGTCTAGTCTGTGCCTCATTGGGTCTAATAAGCCTGAGGTAACTAAGCACTCAGCACCTGCTCCACCCACTACAAGGCAGAAATAAACCCAGCAAAATCCCTCTGGCAACAAGGCATGGGGGGGTGATGGATTTGCTTAATTATGCACAAGAAACCAGCAACGGATACAAAATCCTTCAAGTCTCATGGGCTTTGGCTGAACGGGGGAATCATCTTTTAATTTAGCTGCCAGGTTGTCTTTTGTATATTCCATTTTTTTCCCCACTCTCATTTTTATGTTTCTTCTGAAAGGATAACAAAGTTAATCTCTGAATAAGAAAGTGAAACAGACAATTAAAAATGCTATTGTGTCAATCATCTATTTAAGACGGTGCATTAAATCACTTCTTTGTCTGAACATTTCCTATTAATTCAATAACATTTCCCTGATGAATTCAGTTAATGTTTCTGTAAAATAAACCTGAATCCCCTTTTTGATCATCAAGCAGTCTTAATTTACTCATGAATAGTGGTTCTGTGTAACACCAGGGTTGTGGGTTTGATTCTCGCTGGGGCCACCCAAATGAATTTGTATGCACATTTGTAAGTCGCTTTGGAGAAAATAGCATATGACATATTCTTATATTATGAAAGTAATAACAACATAAAGACTTGATTCTATTTGTTCAGGCTAAGATTGAACCCCTATAACCAACTAAAATGATGATAGGCTGTTGACAGTAAGTGAGAATGTCTAAGCCAATATTTACATAGTATTGCACTCTCATTCCAGTGAAAGGAGAATCACCTGTGGGAAAATAGAGACAGAACTTCAAAGAGAGCCCCCCACAAAAAAAAAAAAAAGAGCTGTCATTGTGGCCCTGCTGTGACAGTCAGTCTGACATCAGTGGTGAGGTTTGACATTAAAGCCCCATCCTATCCACTAGCCTTCCTACCGTAGTAGAGTCCTCCCATCACACCTGTGACAGAACAACAGGTTGGCGAGATAGCCATCACATTGATGTTGCATTTGCATGAGTCAGGCATCAAACATTGTTTTAATATGCTGTATGCATCGGAGCCCTGGACAGCTCTGCAGTCTGTACTAAGGCTTTTAGGATCAGGCCAGGAAACACAAACATGTACTCTAGATGTGCTTCTTCCTTCTCTTAGCGTGCAACTTATAGTACATCTAACCACACAGGTTCTAGACAACAAATCAACATACAGAATGACTCTGTCCTGTTACATAACATGTGACCTGCATCCCAGGCTACTACCATAGTTATCAGCTGCAGACAAGTCTGAGCCACAGGTATACTCAACAGGCATGCTAAAGAATCAAATTCAGAGAAAGACATAAAAAACTGAGGTTAGGAGGGTTAGGTTTCATGTCATTGATCAATGTTCTTATTTAGGCGGAAGGTACACATCAACTTCTAGAGAAGAGTTGAGGGGGAGCAGGTGAACAAAGACTAGGCCGCATTAAACCTGAGGGGTGAACTATGACACGAGATAGCAAGCTAACTTCGATGAACTAACTCCTCTGAGTTCAACTCAACTCGGGATAACAGTTGACACGAAAGTGGCTAGCTTTATAGAATCCTAAGTAAATCTAGCTAGCATCGTAGAATACCCCAGTGGGGCTGTGTCAGAAAAGTTTTACTAACCATAAAATCCTTGCTTTCTCAAGTCCTTGTTTTCTCCATTGCATGCTCAAAGTTAATTGGATGAGGTCCGAGGGAGGAACCATTGACCTCGTCCAAAGCACTTTGAGAGGAATAGAAAACAAGGACAGAGGAAACAAGGATTTGATGTTTTCAGACCCAGCCCTCAAATCAGGCCTTATAAGTATTCCTTCATCTTAATGCTCTCTATGTAATTACTCCAGGGAAAGCAGGAAAAGTGGGAGGCTTTGGCCTTGGCCCTCCCTGCGTCACTGCCCACCGATTGCAGCCCTAATCCAGCCGCTTGTTCTCCCCAGATTATCAACATCAATTCCGTAATTGCATTTGGATATACCGTGATGAAGTTCCATCTGTGGAGTCAGGACTAGATGTAACTGAACAACATTGGTTACAATATATTTTAAAGGACCGGATTCAGATCCCTCGACTTTTTCTAGATTTTGTTACTCTTCAGTCTTATTCTAAAATGGATTACATAAATAAAAAACTCAATCTACACACAATACCCCATAATGACAAAGTAAAAACAGATTTGTTTAGTTTTTTTTGCAAACATAAAGAACAGAAATACCTTAATTACATAAGTACATTTTGCTATGAGACCCAAAAGTGAGCTGAGGTGCATCCCGTTTCCATTGATCATCCTTGAGATGTTTTAATTGACTGGACATGATGATCTGGAAAGACACACACCTGGCTATATAAGGTCCCACAGTTGACAGTGCATGTCAGAGCAAAAACCAAGCAATGAGGTCGAAGGAATTGTCAGAGACAGGATTGTGTTGAGGCACAGATCTGGGGAAGGGTACCAAAAGATTTCTGCAGCACTGAAGGTCCTCAAGAACTCAGTGGCCTCCATCATTCTTAAATGGAAGAAGTTTGGAACCACCAAGACTCTTTCCACAGCTGAACGTCCAGCCAAACTGAGCAATTAGGGGAGAAGGGCCTTGGTCAGGGAGGTGACCGAGAACCCAATGGTCTGACAGAGCTCCTCTGTGGAGCTGGGATAAACTTCCATCTCTGCAGCACTCCACCAACCAGGCCTTTATGATAGAGTGGCCAGGCGGAAGCCACTCCTCAGTAAAAAAGGCAAATGACAGCCCACTTGGAGTTTGCCAAAAGGCACCTAAAGGCTCTCAGACTATGAGAAACAAGATTCTGTTGTCTGATGAAACCAAGTCTCAACTATTTGGCCTGAATGCCAAGCATCACGTCTGGAGGAAACCGGGCACCATCCCTACGGTGAATCATGGTTTTTCAATGGCAGGGACTGGGAGACTACTAAGGATCGATGCAAAGATGAAAAGTACAGAGAAATCCTTGATAAAAAACTGCTCCAGCGCACTCAGGACCTCAGACTGGGTTGAACGTCCCTAAGCACACAGCCAAGACAACGCAGGAGTGGCTTCGGGACAAGTCTCTGAATGTCCTTGAGTGGCCCAGTCAGAGCCTGGACATGGCCCCGATCGAACATCTCTGGGGAGAACTGAAAATAGCTGTGCAGCAGCACTGCCCATCCAACCTGACAGAGCTCGAGAGGATTTGCAGGGAAGAATGGGAGAAACTCTCCAAATACAGGTGCGCCAAGCTTGTAGCGTCATACCAAAGAAGGCGAGGCTATAATCACTGCCAAAGGTGCTTCAACAAAGCATTGAGTAAAGGGTCTGAATACTTACGTAAAATGTCATTTCTATTTTTTATTTAGTATCAAACATTTCTCAAAACCTGTTTTTGATTTGTCATTGAGGCATTGTGTGTATATTGATGAGGAAAAATGCCAATTTAATCCATTTTAGAATAACCTAACAAAATGTGGAAAAAAGTTGAGGGGTCTGAATACTCACTGCAGGCAGCTACTGCAGCCGAGCATATATATCATCTTGCCTAGACAAATCCATCTGCTGCAGTGTGCTAAATACGGGCAGGCACCCGACAGTAAATCTCCCCTACAGACTCCAGAGCTTGGACTCAGTCAGAGAATTCATTAAGTAACTTAAGTCGTGCTTATCCTGCTCAGACAGAGAGCTGCTCTGGTTCATAGCCCTTAACAAAGTTCAGTTACAGAATGTGGGTTTTTCGTTTATTTTCCCCACAAACAAGAAGATTTTTTCTACTATTTCTCAAATTTTTCCCCTCTTTGCATTGTTGGTAAGGGCCCGTAAGTAAGCATTGCACTGTTACTCTACGAAGCACGTGACAATTTTTATGTGATTTGAAATGGTTAAATGTCACGCAGTGTTCAACACATCCCTCCTCTATTTGATTCAGCCAACCTACACCTCGGTAACAGGACCTAGCCTACCTCCACTATGCACGCGTCCCATCCAGTAACCCATTAAATAGGCGAATTATTTCTGTGTAGTTTCAATGGAGTCAGTCCATCCACACACACCATCTAACACTCTCAAGCTTGTTGTGTTCAAACTCTTTTCATGTGATAGTGTGTGTGTGTATCAAGTCAAACCAGGAACACTCAAAGCCAAATAGCTCTCCCATGTTTGGAAGGGCCAAAGGTAAACCTCCACCACACTGGCTGCTAGTGAGTGTTGAACTGAGGACAGCAGGGCTGTCAGCCCAGAAAGAGACCCTCCTCTGCTCTCCAATCACTGAGAGACACCAGAGCAGAATGGGGAGTTAGTGGAGCCAATATTTACCTCTCCACA
This sequence comes from Oncorhynchus keta, assembly GCF_023373465.1. Classification (NCBI taxonomy): domain Eukaryota; kingdom Metazoa; phylum Chordata; class Actinopteri; order Salmoniformes; family Salmonidae; genus Oncorhynchus; species Oncorhynchus keta. The sequence continues at coordinate 16,806,657 of NC_068448.1, forward strand.
CAGAACACACCAGCCGTTGCCATGGAGATGATTCCTCACATTCCACAAGCAACGGCTCTGATGCACTTGTACTCTCACACTTATTTGTCAGAGAAACGTGCAGAAAACGGTAGCAAACTTCTCAGATAAAGAGTAAAACACAGCCTTTATCCTTCTTTTCATTTTCACTCTTAAGAGACTACTGTATTGTGGTTCTTAATAGGATCAGAGCCTGTGAGTCCTGATCCCTTCCACTGTTCAAGTGTGTGTGTGTCAGCAGCACTGATACTTCTGCTTTACCCAATCTAAGTTCATATCACTAACTGTTTTCAAAAAAAAACATCCATTCAGTGTTACCCTCAAAAAAGGCTGAGGCTGATTGGTCTTAAAACCCTCTCCCTCCACAGGCAGGTTACATATTTACGACTTGAAAATCAACAAACGAGCCACTGGTCTGGCAGGGTTCCCAGGTCCATGGTTTTTCTAAAGGCCTGTTATGCCCGGTGCCGAATCTCAACTGCAACACGTATGAAATCATTTTGGAATTGAGGCTCAACTCGAAAATATCTAGGCCATTTTGTAGTAGGAGGGGATTTGTTTAGAGGACAGTTCCTGTGACGTCATGGAGGGAGGGAGGAGCGTCGGGGAGGGAGGGAGGGAGGGAGTGCTGAATGAACCAAAACAGAAGTGAATGTTGAAGTCTCAAAGTTAACTTCACATCAAAACAGTTAGATATTTCTCACCATTTTAATCTTTCCCTACTTTCCTCCTTTTGCTTTCTTTAATCATTTACTTTTTTATTTTAGTCATTTAGCAGACTCTTATGCAGAGCGATTTACAGGAGAATTTAGGGTTAAGTGCCTTGCTCAAGGGCACAGACAGATTACTCAGTCAAGTTACTCATTATAGGACTAGAGGTTGACCGATTAATCAGCATGGCTGATTAATTAGGGCCGATTTCATGTTTTCATAATCGGTCATTGGTTTTTGGATGCCGATTACATTGCACTCCACAAGGAGACTGCGTGGCAGGCTGACCACCTGTTATGCGAGTGCAGCAAGGAGCCAAGGTAGGTTGCTAGCTAGCATTAAACTTATCTTATAAAAAACAATCAATCTTAACATAACCACTAGTTAACTACACATGGTTGATGATATTACTAGTTTAACTAGCTTGTCCTGCATTGCAAATATCAATGCAGTGCCTGTTAATTCATCATCGAAACACAGGCTACTTCGTAAAATGGGTGATGATTTAACAAGTGTATTTGTGAAAAAAGCACTGTCGTTGCACCAATGTACCTAACAATTAACATCAATGCCTTTCTTAAAATTAATACACAAGTATATATTTTTAAACCTGCATATTCCGTTAAAAGAAGTTAATGTTGGCAGGCAATATTATCTAGGGAAATTGTGTCACGTCTCTTGCGTTCTGTGCAACAGAGTTAGGGTATATGCAGCAGTTTGGGCCACCTGGCTCGTTGCAAAACTGTGTGAAGATCATTTCTTCCTAACAAAGACCGTAATTAATTTGCCAGATTTTTACATAATTATGACATAACATTGAAGGTTGTGCAATAAAACAGCAATATTTAGACTTAGGGATGCCACCCGTTAGATAAAATATGGAAGGGTTCCGTATTTCACTGAAAGAATAAACGTTTTGTTTACTAAATGACAGTTTCCGGATTTGACCATATGACATTAATAAGGCTCGTATTTCTGTGTGTTTATTGTAATCTATGATTTGATATTTGATAGAGCAGTCTGACTGAGCGGTGGTATGCAGCAGCAGGCTCGTACGCATTCATTCAAACAGCACTTTCGTATGTTTTGCCAGCAGCTCTTCGCAATGCTTCAAGTATTGAGCTGTTTATGACTTCAAGCCTATCAACTCCCGAGATTAGGCTGGTGTAACCGATGTGAAATGGCTAGCTAGTTAGCGGGGTGCGCACTAATAGCGTTTCAATCGGTGACATCACTCACTCTGAGACTTGGAGTAGTTGTTCCCCTTGCTCTGCAAGGCGCGCGGCTTTTGTGGAGCGATGGGTAACACTGCTTCGAGGGTGGCTGTTGTCGATGTGTTCCTGGTTCAAGCCCAAGTAGGGGCGAGGAGAGGGAAGGAAGCTATACTGTTACACTGGCAATACTAAAGTGCCTATAAGAACATCCAATAGTCAAAAGGTATATGAAATACAAATGGTATAGAGAGAAATAGTCCTATAATTCCTATAATAACTACAACCTAAAACTGCTTAACTGGGAATATTGAAGACTCATGTTAAAAGGAACCACCAGCTTTCATATGGTATCATGTTCTGAGCAAGGAACTTAAACATTAGCTTTTTTACATGGCACATATTGCACTTTTACTTTCTTCTCCAACACTTTGTTTTTGCATTATTGAAACCAAATTGAACATGTTTCATTACTTATTTGAGGCATTATATTAAGTTAAAACAAGTGTTCATTCAATATTGTTGTAATTGTCATTATTACAAATGAATTGGCCGATAAATCGGTATCGGCGTTGAAAAATCACAATCGGTTGACCTCTAGTGTGTGTGAATCATCCACAGATTAGACCTCAGTGGGCATGTCAAATAACATGTTAAACAGCACAGTTTCCCACGCAACTTTGACTGACTGAGCCATAGGCCTAAACCTAACCAATCCCAACCTAGACTGTGCTGTACCATTCCTAGTGGCTTATAAGAGGCTCTTAAGAGACAGACATGGAGAATTCAGATCCTTTCCTCAGCTTCAACTTGGTTAGTTTACACAAGTTCGAGATGTGGATTTGCTAAATATAACTCTTTCCATTTCTGATGATACGTAAACTGTTTAGACTATGAAAGAGAGAAATCCGAGGGTGCCAAAAGTGATAATCACTGCTGAACTAATAAAAACGGCAACAAACAAAAACAACTTATGCGGACAGCTTCAGAGCAGCAGTGAAGTCTTAAAAATTGATTACAGTTTGCAGAGGCTACTGTTTAACAGTAAGGAAGACACTGGGCAGGTGTGACAGCAGTTCATCATCTTGTTGTGTTAAATGACAGCTTCGAAGTAGCCGTTATAAGAGCAGTTGTGCCATTCCTATATATGAGAAATGACAGATATAAAAGAGCAGTTGGTTAGGTTACAGTTATCTTGTGAAACCGTGTTAATACAAAAGCGTGTTCGGTTTCCTGGCTTCAGGATTCATGGCTGCTATCTTGGCCATATATCTTCAGATAAATATAAAGACTGAAGCCTGAGACTGAAGGAACTTGAGGATCTTAACCTCACTAGGGTAGGGGGCAGCATTCGGAATTTTGGATGAAAGTAAACTGCCTGCTACTCAGGTCCAGAAGCTAGGATATGCATATAATTGGTAGATTTGGATAGAAAACACTCTAAAGTTTGCAAAACTGTTAAAATAATGTCTGAGAATAACAGAACTGATATGGCAGGCGAAAACCTGAGGAAAATCCATCCAGGAAGTGCTATTATTTTGAAAGGCTGTTTTTCCATTGAAAGCCTATCATACAAAGACTTATGACGTAGTTCACGAGCCCTATGGCTTCACCTACATGTGGCCAGTCTTTAGGCATTGCTTCAGGCATTTACTCTGAAAAATGAGGGAGATACAGCACTTTCAATGAGAGGACATTGGACATTTCCAGACGAGTCCAGCGTGTGACCGGGAGCGCGCCTTTGTTTCTTTTCTATTGAAGAAGCTATTGTCCGGTTGAAATATGATCAATTATTTATGACAAAAACAACCTGAGGATTTTATTTTAAACATCGTATGACATGTTTCTACGAACTTTTATGGTACTTTTTAGATTTTGTGTCTGTCTGTTGTGACCGCGCTTTGTTCCAATGGATTACTGAACTAAAACGCACCAACAAAACAGAGGTTTTTGGACATAAACAGAGACATTATCGAACAAAACAAACATTTATTGTGTAACATGGAGTCTTCGGAGTGCAACCATATGAAGATCATCAAAAGGTAAGTGATACATTTTATCACTATTTCTGACTTTTGTTACTCCTATTCTTGGCTGCTAACTGTTTGTAATGATTTGTCTGCTGGGCGCTGTTCTCAGATAATCGCATGGTTTGCTTTCACCGTAAAGTCTTTTTGAAATAGAGAGGTTAAAGGGATGGTTCATCAAAATGTATAACTGAACTGTCTCTTTAAGCATCTGGGCCTCAGCAATGTGACTGCACTGCAGTGACCTTTGCGTGTGTATTATGTTCTATAGAGACCATAAGAAGCGCCATATTGTTCCACTGTGGTATATTTAGACTAACAATACAATGGTTGATATATTGTTTAAATCTGCTTTGCCATAGCTTCACACTTGATTCTTGGAAGTCTTAATGGAAGTCTGTGTAGTGTTTGGGTACCCTATGTTCTTCTGCCATTACCCCCAAACGATCACATCTCCTTCCCAGCTCTTTCCCTTCATCTAAATATGGTCATGTGTTTGAGGGACAAGTAGATAGAGAGCAAGAGAGACAGAAGAAAAATATAATCCTCTAAGGGTTTAGCTTTTTCCCATTCCTTGTCGCTCTCTCCAATCCTTTCAGGAGATTTCCAAATGGAAATCAAATAATCCAATTCCTTCCACGACCTATGATGGCACATGACAAAAAAGAAAAAAACATCCTCTCTTTCCCACTTTCCAAAATGTTATTGAACTATTCAATCCTAAGTATTGGGAAAACACACAGATCCTCTTAATCAATTTTCATTTATCTGACTTTTATTGATCCAGCCTCACAATGAAGTGTTTTACAGTTTTCTTTTCAGGACAACCAGGGCTGAACACAAAACCATTTGACATACATAGTTGCTTTCATGAGTTTTGTTGGCAAATGTCAATGAAAACAATTAGGTCAGAGTAAAGCAAAAATCTGATAAGTGAATTTATATGAATGCTGTAAAAAAACATAAATTGTTTTATCAGTGGGAAATGAATATCCAATTATCCAACTGTGTGGAGTTTGGAGTTTGTGACAGAAACTATGTGAGCTTATTACAGTATTATAGACACTATGTCCTGGGATTTCCTATGATCTACACGTATGTAGAACATCCCCTTCCCTTCAAATGACTCATGTAGCTTGTGAGCATCATAGAGCAAAACATGTTACATGTGCGTGTTTGTGAGAGTCTCAGCCTTTCATAGGTGAATAGTTTGTAGCTCAAACCACACTTTCTGACTCTACATACGTGTAAAAAAAAAGACCCGTCCCTTCGGGATCTTGCCCTTTTCTCAAAAACACTGCTCTCTCTCAGCCTCCATTAATCACAAAGACGAATGGTACCAATGGATACAGAAGAAATAGACCCAGAAGTCTGTAGCTGAAACAAACAATGTTTAAAAAAGGTGTTTGAAGTCCTAAATCACACCAGTGGGACTCACTGGGTTCAAATTTAATTGAAAGCCGACATGTTTTCATCCCTATAGTTTTGTTTGTTCACATTCTGAACAATGTCAGATCAGATTAAAATGATATCACTATGCAACATAAAAGGTCACAGGCAGAAACTAGGATAATAAAGAAGAGAACCAGTCAAAAATATTGGTGTAAAAACCTGCACCGAGATGCTTTGAAGTATAACCTAGCCCCTCAATGACCCTTCTTCTTAATCTTATTTTAAAAAGAGGGAACTTCTAAGCAGCTAGCATCCACCGAGACTGGAGTGCCGCATGCTTCACCAACTCTGGGCTTTGACTGTTTAACTTCTGATTTAGGCAGAAGTGCCTAGTACTGTTACCATTTAAGAAAACGCCATGTTCCTCTGAAATCTGAGGCCCCAGCAGGAAACCATATGGATGTAAAATGGCAGTTCACAGCAACTCTAAACATAATCATGTGTGTGTAAACATAAGTTCAAATATTAGTCTCCATTACAGGTATGAGGAATGAGACAAGCAGGTGTGTGTATTGAAGAGGTTAGGTGTGCGCACACACACACACACACACACACACACACACACACACACACACACACACACAGTGTTTCCCCTATATTCCTTTAGCAGTAGCGGGCTGCCCTGCTAAATCGTTGCCACCACTCCATAAGATAAACAAATAAATCATGTTTTCAGTGCAAGCTTAAACGTCTAAAATCATATACAGTATATAGAAAAGTAATGGAGTATATCTTTTTTTAAATAAGACCATCTTTGAGAACTAACAATCACCAACATAAAAACTAGGCAGAATCAAAAATCAAAAAAATGGAATGGGATGGGTCCCACATTGATTTTGTCACTGATGTGAAGAATTGCAGGAAATTATCTTTAAAACTGCACATTGTCTCTAAGCCCCATGGCAAAATGTGTAGAATTGCAGAACATGTGCATTAAAACAGCACCATTTTGTCTCTGTGGCCAAGAAGATGGCCCCATTGTCCACGCCCCACACACACACACTAACTTTGCTACTGCTTTTGGAAAAACTCCTAGGGGAACACTGCATGTACATGTCTGTATGTGTACTCCCAGGTGTCTGTACACTCAGGTTGGTGATATCAGTGTGAGCCCCAGTCACATCTGTGGAATGCAGAGTGAAGAATGAGACAAGTCCTGACACCACTCCATCTCACACACCATACGAGGAATGTTCTGAGAGCAGGTAGAGGCACCCTACACCCAGGACGTGGATAGACGTTCATGATGCCACAGGCCACAATCAATCACAGAACATCCTAACATCCCGCACAGTCAGCCAGGGACATTTCACAACATCTTAGAGTAGGAAAAACTTGAGTGTTTCCATTCCTGAAACCAATAAGCAGTACTAAACCAAAAGAAGATTGATTGTTGTTCTCGTCAACAGATTTCCTCAGGCTAGTGGATGTTTGGATTTAGAATCGACTGAATCAGGCGACAGTGTGTGGTTCGTCACTTGTCTGAAACTATTAAAAGTTTCCTTTTTGAGGCTGCCAAGAGCACTTCCTCAGTGAGACAAGAACTATCCTTAAGCAGAATAGAAGGTTAGAAAAAGATAAATTACCTTTCTACAAAAGTACAAACATTCATTATAGATTTGCACCAAGATTAAGCTATACATGTCTAATTATTAGAATCAGGTGCGCTAGATTAGGTTTGGAGTCAAAACCTACAGGACGGTAAGGTAGTCTCTCCAGGAACATGGTAGGAGAGCCCTGACCTATTCTCTTGCCAGTAACTACAACAGATTGGAATGCTTCTCCTGCAGAGCCAATGGTATATAAACAAGGTGACAATAAAACAACAGCTGAGGCCCTCCCAACCTGAAACAAATGTGATCGTCACGCATGATCATTAAAATATAACAGGTCTCCTCCATGCCTTGGTTAGTATTTCCATAATCTAACGTGACAAGCGTAAAAATACTGGTCTTTACAAGAATAAAAAATAATTTAAACTGTCTGGGTAGGTTCTCTTCTGCACCAATCCAGTAAATGTGGAGGAGGAGTTAAGAGTGTTGGCTTTGTTAACATCCAAAAGCGGAAGTTGTGTCACAGGCTCTCTTTTCATTTCCCCTGAAAACCGGAACATCCGGTTGTTGGGTAGTCGGGAGAGGCTAGCATTTTCATAACAGATTTTAGGGCGAGGGCCCCATCAATGAACCGATTTCATCCATTCATAGGTGAAGACCAGAGTAAACTTCATTTGCTTAGAGGACAGCAGGGTTGTGTTCATTAGGCACTAAATGGAAGGAAACAGACAAACAGGGAGGAACTACCTGGTCTTACTCAATAAGAAACGCTTGGTTGTTTTTCATTGGAAAATGTTTTGCTACAGTGTGCACTAACTAATACACCCCAGGCATGTGATCCCTCCTCACAGGACAGAACATGCAGCTGTAGCAGTAGCTGTATAGCTTCCAGTCCACAGGGCGTGGCTGCTGCTGCTCAGCTCACACAATTCAAATTTCAAGTTTTATTAGTCGAATGTACAGGATACGCATGATCCAACGAATGATTACCTTGCAGGTTCCTTCTCGAAAATGCAATAAGAAATAACAGATAAGAATATGAAGATAAATATAACAAAAATGTAAACGCAACATGTAAAGTTTTGGTCTCAGGTTTCATGAACTGAAATAAAAGATCCCAGAAATGTTTCATACGCACAAAAATGCTTATTTCTCTCAAATGTTGTGCACAAATTTGTTTACATCCCTGATAGTGAGCATTTCTCCTTTGCAATATAATCCTTCCACCTGACAGGTGTGGCATATCAAGAATCTGATTAAACAGCATGATCATTACACAGGTAAAAGCCCTTTTACCAAATTCAGTTCGGCATTTGGAACAGTTAGCAGGATAAAGTCCAGCGAACGAAGAGAGCACCCACCACATTTCTGAACAATAAAAATGCCCAAATAATAAGGTAGTAAACCCAAAATGGCTTTGTAAATTAAAGTATACCAGTGATTGAGCCTACGATGGACTAGAGACGGCCTTACGGTTGTGGATGGAGCAATTCCCATACCAGGCCGTGATGTTCTCGATGGTGTAGCGGAAGTATTTGGAGAGGACCCAGGGCGGCATGCAGAATTTCTTCACCCACCTTAGGTTGCACCCTCAACAAGACTGATGAGGAAGAAGAGGACCCCAGGGAGCGTCTCTCACACTCACACAGATAAGCATCAGGGGGGACTACGGCCACCGCTCAGGAAAACTGCTCCTGCCTGACTATGAGGAGTGGAAAAGGTTTTTAGTGCCTCCCGGGTGGCGCAGTGGTTAAGGGCGCTGTACTGCAGCGCCAGCTGTGCCATCAGAGACTCTGGGTTCGCACCCAGGCTCTGTCGTAACCGGGAGGTCCATGGGGCGACGCACAATTGGCCTAGCGTCGTCCGGGTTACCAGCGCACCAGCGACTCCTGTGGCGGCCGGGCACAGGGTGCGCTAACCAAGGTTGCCAGGTGCACGGTGTTTCCTCCGACACATTGGCTGGCTTCCGGGTTGGATGCGCGCTGTGTTAAGAAGCAGTGCGGCTAGGTTGGGTTGTGTATCGGAGGACACATGACTTTCAACTTTCGTCTCTCCCGAGCCCGTACGGGAGTTGTAGCGATGAGACGAGATAGTAGCTACTACAACAATTGTACACCACGAAATTGGGGAGAAAAAGGGGTAAAAAAAAGAAGATTACCTTATTAAAAAATAAAATAAAAGGTTTTTAGTTTAAGATGGATAGGGGCGGCAGGCAGCTACTGAAACCTACTGTTTCTAGGCCATTATTGTAAATACAAATTTGTTCTTCACCGACTTGCCTAGTTAAATAAAAAATACATTAAAAAAAAGAGGCTACTCTTCAAGCATTACTGATTAAATTCCTAGACCTCCTACACACAAAATTCCTATTTACCTTGTTCTCCCTGACCTGCTGTAGCCTTGTTGTGGTTGTTCTCAACTCATAGTCCTCACATGAATCGCAGTCCTCATCTGTCTTTTGTTCCAAGAGACACTAAAGCCACACTCTCAATCCAGAAAGGTGAATTGTGGGAATTTCCATGCCCTTGAACATGAGAGGATATGAGATCGTGTCATCTACCTACATCCTCTTGTACTCATAATGACATGGTACTTCAGATCAGTACACACAAAAAGTGTGTTGTGCCTTCAATTAGATTACATCTACAGGGAAAAGGCCAGCAAGTCCAACTTGAGGGGGTCATTTTGTCAATACAACATTTACATAAAACCCATTTCAATATAGTGATTTTCAGGCAGGGGACCCTGAGAGGAACAAAGATCAAGGCTGGTCCAGCATCTCAAAGAAGGTTGAGTATAAATATCAACGTTCATTAATCCTTTATTTAACCAGGCAAGTCCCATTGAGATAGGAGTCTCTTTTTCAAGTCAGCCTTAGCCCTGAGGAAGCAATCAGCAAGCAGTCATGCAGTCATATAACTTGACTTAGTGGCCCAGCTGTGACTGCATAGACACAGAGAGACATCTCTCTGAATGAAAAGGAGCCTTTTCTTGTGAAGAGAAGTGGTGGGAGTGAGAAGAAAATCCAAACAAGACCTTTCGACTGATAACCCTCCCGTCTCTACTCCCAAGCAACAGTGGAGGGATTGAGATTAGATGTATGGGCCCGGTCACACTGTTCACAGAGCACTCTAGGACAGAACAGGAAGTGACTAGCATCAGTAGCCTGGAACCCTGGGAGGAATGAGAGGACAGTCCCTCCTCTGTTCTGTTCCACTCAATGAACCACAATCAGATACTCCATTCAAAATGTCTCCAGCCACAGGGCTTCAGATACAGTTGAAGTCAGAGGCTTACATACCTTAGCCAAATACATTTAAACTCAGTTTTTCACAATTCCTGACAATTAATCCTAGTAAACATTCCCTGTTTTAGGTCAGTTAGGATCACCACTTTATTTTATGAATGTGAAATGTCAGAATAATAGAGAGAATGATTGATTTCAGCATTTATTTATTTCATCACATTACAAGTGGGTTAGAAGTTTACATACACTCAATTAGTATTAGTGGTAGCATTTCCTTTCAATTGTTTAACTTGGGTCAAACGTTCCGGGTAACCTTGCATAAGCTTCCCACAATAAGTTGGGTGAATTTTGGCCCATTCCCCCTGACAGAGCTGGTGTAAATGAGTCAGGTTTGTTGGCCTCCTTGCTCGCACAAGCTTTTTCAGTTCTGCCCACAAATGTTCTATAGGATTGAGGTTAGGGCTTTGTGATAGCCAGTCCAATACCTTGACTTTGTTGTCCTTAAGCCATTTTGCCACAACTTTGGAAGTATGCTTGGGGTCATTGTCCATTTGGAAGACCCATTTGCGACCAAGCTTTAACTTCCTGACTGACGTCTTGAGATGTTGCTTCAATATATCCACATCATTTTCCTACCTCATGATGCCATCTATTTTGTGAAGTGCACCAGTCCCTCCTGCAGCAAAGCACACCCACAACATGATGCTGCCACCCCCATTCTTCACAGTTGGGAGGGTGTTCTTCGGCTTGCAAGCCTCCCCCTTTTTCTTCCAAACATAACAATGGTCATTATGGCCAAACAGTTGTATTTTTGTTTCATCAGACCAGTCCAAAAAGTACAATCTTTGTCCGAGTTTTAATGACTCCAACATAAGTGTATGTAAACTTCCAACATCAACTGTGTCTTGCAAAGAGTGCTGGGTGAGTGACTGCTATCAGATAGCTGCATGCAGAGAGGGCTGGGTGAGTGACTGCTATCAGATAGCTGCATGCAGAGAGGGCTGGGTGAGTGACTGCTATCAGATAGCTGCATGCAGAGAGGGCTGGGTGAGTGACTGCTATCAGATAGCTGCATGCAGAGAGGGCTGGGTGAGTGACTGCTATCAGATAGCTGCATGCAGAGAGGGCTGGGTGAGTGACTGCTATCAGATAGCTGCATGCAGAGAGGGCTGGGTGAGTGACTGCTATCAGATAGCTGCATGCAGAGAGGGCTGGGTGAGTGACTGCTATCAGATAGCTGCATGCAGAGAGGGCTGGGTGAGTGACTGCTATCAGATAGCTGCATGCAGAGAGGGCTGGGTGAGTGACTGCTATCAGATAGCTGCATGCAGAGAGGGCTGGGTGAGTGACTGCTATCAGATAGCTGCATGCAGAGAGGGCTGGGTGAGTGACTGCTATCAGATAGCTGCATGCAGAGAGGGCTGGGTGAGTGACTCCTATCAGATAGCTGCATGCAGAGAGGGCTGGGTGAGTGACTGCTATCAGATAGCTGCATGCAGAGAGGTCTGGGTGAGTGACTGCTATCAGATAGCTGCATGCAGCAGAGGGCTGGGTGAGTGACTGCTATCAGATAGCTGCATGCAGAGAGGGCTGGGTGACTGCTATCAGTGATGCAGAGAGGCTGGGTGAGTGACTATCAGATAGCTGCATGCAGAGAGGGGCTGGGTGAGTGACTGCTATCAGATAGCTGCATGCAGAGAGGGCTGGGTGAGTGACTGCTATCAGATAGCTGCATGCAGAGAGGGCTGGGTGAGTGACTGCTATCAGATAGCTGCATGCAGAGAGGTCTGGGTGAGTGACTGCTATCAGATAGCTGCATGCAGAGAGGGCTGGGTGAGTGACTGCTATCAGATAGCTGCATGCAGAGAGGGCTGGGTGAGTGACTGCTTATTATCATATACAGTCGTTTCTAAGCTGAACACTTAAAAAATATCGATTTAACATTGGTTTGACTTTTACATATGGAGTTACCCTTAAGCAATTCTTCTGCCGTAACTCATGTGACGTCCTGCGGGCTGTTCACTGCTCAGCTGACTGTAACCTGGAAGTGAAATTTGGTAATACTGTACACTTCAGGTCATAAGTCTGGTTCCCTTTTACATGCACACCTCCACGCCCTGAAGATGGGTTAGAACGTGGCCAGGGCTCTCTTGAAAAATAAGTCCTCTACCACCATTTATGATTAACTACCCCAAACAAAGCCTATTTCAACAGAGAAAGAGAACAGGTGGCATTTCCCCCTCCCCCCACCATTAAAATGGCTGCCCTTGAAAATCACTGGGCACTAATTAGTACTAAAACTGGGCCAGACAGAGCAACATAAGTTTGGTGTGTAAGTCTGTCACATGAAAAATTCAATGAGTTCATTGGGAGGCTGTCGCTGTCCTCACGCCAGCCGCCCAAAGTACCAATACAACTGCAGTGAGTGCTGTAACTGAATTATAAATCCAAAGGCCAAATTGAAGTGAGCATGTTCTAGGCATTGTTGGCATCAGATAAGTGTTTTCTTTGTTAAGAACTCCTCAATAAGCCATCAGGGAACATTGTGCTGTTCTACTTGGACCAAAACAGCACGTGTCTACGCTTGTGTCTGGGTTTTTATTTTCACCATCCCGCCATTTGTGCATCACTACAATCCTATTCCTCAGGCCCAAGAACCAGCCCCCCTACTCATGATATTATAGCCAATTAAGTTGTTAAACTTTACGCTAATTTATCCTTGTCTGACCTGAAGGAAACCGGGACAACTCTGTTGAAATGATATTTGCAGGCAAACTAGCCTGTTCGGTTTTCATTGTATTTGCCTTGTTTGCCTCCTACAGCTAAATAAGGTTAACTCTCAAATTCAAGGTAACAATATAGGGTCAAAACTTTATTCATAGTAATAGTCACTCCTCAAAGCCCCTCGAAATGCCCTTTCCATTAAGTACACAAAGACATTTTAACAGAGCCAGTCCCAATTGTTGCATAGGCAGATCATTCTCAAAGGCTTGGATGCCAGGCTTTGGAAACAAGCGAGTCATTGACTCCCGCCAGGCCCAGTGTAGTGTACTACTCTGTCAAAAAGAATGTTTCAGTATATAGAGGGAACAAAGGGGTCAATCCACCAACTACAGGACATTGTGCCACTTTGCAGTGATCTCGTTGGAGTCAACAAAGTTCCAGAGGTTTCACTGGGGGACATTATTTCGAAGGATTCCAAGGGACATTTCCTTTATCAATGGCTCCTACATCAACCAGGGAAGATTCAGTTAGGCATGTTGATGAAGCACTTATGACTGACAGGCCATCTGAAAAGACCTGCAGAGAGAGATAGAATGGCTGCCAAGAAAGCAGCAAAATCATATGGAATTATGGCCAATGGTGGAACAAACTCCCTCACGACGCCAGGACAGCGGAGTCAATCACCACCTTCCGGAGACACCTGAAACCCCACCTCTTTAAGGAATACCTAGGATAGGATAAGTAATCCTTCTCACCCCCCCAAAGATTTAGATGCACTATTGTAAAGTGGCTGTTCCACTGGATGTCATAAGGTGAATGCACCAATTTGTAAGTCGCTCTGGATAAGAGCGTCTGCTAAATGACTTAAATGTAAATGTAAATGGAATTCTCCCATTGTTTTAGTACAAAATAAACACATTTAAATTAAATTGAGTGACTAAAACACTGCAGTACTTTTCTCGTCATCATGTATGATTTTGGGCATTTAGAACTAAATCTCCTTGGAGCATACGTTTGGTTTGCGTGTCAGATTTTTGGAAACAGAGGAGCAGATTGTGGGAAGGGATATAGGCTAGCCTATACAGAGACTAATAGGTTCAGAATGCTCTTGCCGAACAACAGAATTCCTCAATAATGCAGAAACAGATACATATTATCATCATTACAGAAACTGAGACATAGTTCATATTCAATTAAGGATGTGTCCTTCAATTCATCTAATCATCCACAGTTTACAATGTACTGGCCAATGCAATGGCACATTCTAAACAAAAATATCATTCCTTGGGAAATGTTACATTCTTTGTGATTTTAAAATGAACTCAGTGAATTCCCAGAGAGACAATTCCAGTGGAGATTTTTCCTTTGTTTGTTCACACATTATCTAGACTTCAGATAGATCAAAAGGTACAAGACAACACTCAATGGGGGTGGAAACAGAGTGAATGCATACTGTGTAATGTGTATGTTTTAGGATTATGGCAACTCTGTTTTGAATAAATACAATTGCCATGGGGCAAGGCGATCCTATTACTTCATCAAGTGTATACCACTTCCAAAAGTCAACACTGAAACCATTTTTTTTTGTCCTTAGTCATAAACATTCTCAATAAGGAAAAAAACGTATATGTTCAAAAACTGAAATGAGACATGCTATGCTTCAGCAAGAGTCAATATTTGGCTTGTTGACTCATCTTGAGTTGGAGAACACTAATCCTGAGCATGACAGCCCATAGTTTAGAGGCTATAGTCACCGGCAGAGCTGGTGAGAGCTCTATGGCCTATATAGCTACACTTTATTATATATCTCTCTCTCTTTCGTTCTCACACACTAGTGTATTGCTGATTGACATATCTTGGCATGAATGTAGGTACTTGAAGAACCAATAATGTGATGGTCAATGGAGTTCCATTGCGTTGTCCCAATCATAAAACTAGGTACTTAATAACTATGTAAAATGTTAGGCAACAATTAGCCTACTTTCAGTAAGACATTAATTATTGGATTAGAAAGACGTTCCGGAACACCCTGATCCAGCGAGCTATTTCACATCAGCTTTATTAGAAGCATTGCGGCAATGTTGAGTTTAGAACGTATTTGATTTCAATGCAACTTGACGGCCATACATTGTTTATGTTCAATCAATGGTTTCATCATATACAAAAATAACAAGTCACTTACCCTGACGAGTACCAACCAGTGTATTGCCGATGCTTGTTTATTTACCAGATGGGCAATAGTTCATCGAATAAACGACCAAATATCACAGACTCCGTCATCGAAGTAAACCCAAAAATAACCGATTTCAGACGACGTTCACAGCAGAGAACCGATGGTCGAACTGATGCGGAGGGATCCCATTCAACCGGAGGGGCGGGCTCGACCAAGACGGGGATTGCCTGAGAATCAGGGCAGCAGTCCGAACCAGTGTGATTGCGGCAATCATTTGAATCCCTAATTATGAGAGAGAGTATCCAGCTCTTTGCTAACTGCCTTGAAATCAAAGGATAGATTTGACTTTATTTTGTAGAAAAATATCTAGGCTACTGCGTTCACTGCTGCGGGTAGTAGGCCTATCACACACACAAGCAAAGAGAATACAGGACCAAAACATTGACAGTGAAAATGAGGAGGGGAGGATGGGGTAAAGACGTCCGCATGCTTCCCATTCGAAACAGTTAGTCAATATATTATGACGACATTTTATGACGTTTTGGTCTTCGGCAAAGCGTTAAGTGTATAAAACTTAGTGCACTGTGTTCGTATCAGATTATAGTTTTGGGAACAGAAACATTTATTGCGATGAGAAGATTATATCGGCCCAGTTTCAACCTCTCACACTTCCCACAACTGGATTTCCTTTCCCTACCAAACGTTATGCATCTTCTTCTGTGGGGATTATCGGTGGTTGGCATCTAACGTTATGGTGAATTACTGCCACCTACTGTACTGTACTGGAGTGTGGACCAGAGACAGGGAGAAACTAAATCCTACCTGTCAGGCCTGTTGCTCTTGAAAAAAGATAACAACATATTTGAGACTATCTAATGCCATACTTCTCAATATACTTTCATTTCCAGTATCCTCTTCTCTCTCATACTATATCAAATCAAATCAAATGTATTTATATAGCCCTTCGCACATCAGCTGATATCTCAAAGTGCTGTATAGAAACCCAGCCTAAAACCCCAAACAGCAAGCAATACAGGTGTTGAAGCACGTTGGCTAGGAAAAACTCCCTGGAAAGGCCAAAACCTAGGAAGAAACCTACAGAGGAACCAGGCTATGAGGGGTGGCAAGTCCTCTTCTGGCTGTGCCGGGTGGAGACTATAACAGAACATGGCCAAGATGTTCAAATGTTCATAAATGACCAGCATGGTCCAATAATAGGTCTGGGACAGGTAGCACGTCCGGTGAACAGGTCAGGATTTCATAGCCGTAGACAGAACAGTTGAAACTGGAGCAGCAGCACGGCCAAGTTGACTGGATGGCAAGGAGTCATCATGCCAGGTCCATATCAAGCGTTTTGCCTCTGCCTTGATCATTGAAACTACAACATCAACATTGCCACTACTAAGTGCTTGTTTAGTCAGTACATCAACTGCCTCGTTCCCCTCCAACCCCACATGGGCTGGGATTCAAGTAAATCTTATCTGAATACCCATCTTTCTAATCCTGCCATGGGTTTGTAGCACCTCATAAAGCAGGTCTTGTCTGCGACGTGATATAAAGGACTGGAGGCTCATCAACACTACACTGAATCAGAGCAAATAACTACTCTGTCTGGCTTGACTTCCTCCATCCACTGCAAGGCCAACAGTATGGCCATCAGCTCATTTGTATATATACAGCCAGATGATCTGTAACGTTTTCTGACTGCTATCCCACATTCCTGCACTATAAATGCTGACCCAATATGTCCTGTCCTTGGATCTTTGAACCATCTGTGAAAATGGGCACACAATTCTGATAGACCGTATTCAGATGTCTCTTAAACAAATTAGATATATCAACACCCTCCCTATCTTCCTGTAGTCTCTTCAACACTTCTAGATCAACTACTGGAGGCAGGAGTAGCCATGGTGCATATACAGGAATAGCTATCATTGGAGTAAACTCCATTCCATACAGTCCCATCTCCTTCCTCTGGGTATTACCCACAAACCCAAAGCTTGTGTTCTATCTTTAACTCATGCTCTCAGCATGCCTGTAAAATCCCTTTCGCAGGATGAGACACCCCATATCCCTGTAGGTTGACCCAATAATTAATTGCCAGCTGCTGTCTCCTTATCTGCAATGGCATATCCCCTATCTCCACCTGTAGTGCAGACACTGGGGATGTCCGAAATGCTACACTACATATTCTGAGTCCTTGCCCCTGTAGAACATCTAGCCTTTCCAATGAGGTCCTTGCTGCCTGAACCATAGGCAATACTGCCATAGTCTATTACAGATCGAATCAATGCAACATACATGGTCCTCAATGAGGAACGCCCAGCCCTCTACTCCTTCCCTATCAGACAGCGCATCACATTCAGCACTTTCTTAAAATTTTCTGACTACTCTCTCAATGTGTTCTGCCCAGGTCAGTCAGTGTCAAGTATACCCCAAGGAACCTGAAGGCCAACCATCTCCAAATTTCCCCCATATAACCTCATGCATTCCTCATCTCCCACCGTCCTCCTGGTAAGCACAGTCTGAGTTTTCTCTATAGAGGACCTGAATCGCCACATTAATGCCCACCTCTCTACTTCATCAATTGCTCCCTGAATCTTCCTGACTATGTCTGGTATATTTATTCCCCTCTTCCATAAGGCCCCATATTCTGCAAATAACGACCTCACAATATCCGGCCATACCTGAGAGTAAAAATCATTGATGGACAACAGAGGACTAATCACATTCCCCTGCGGTGTATCGTTATCCACCAGGTAGCTTCCTGATAGAGACTTCTCCACCCTCACCTTCCAAACAGGAAATCATTTGTCCGTTCTTCCTCCCACTCTCATAATATCAAGCTTGATTAACAACCCCTCCTTCCACATCATATCATATGCCTTCACCACATCAAAAAAGACACCTACAACAGATTCCTTGTGCTTCTCAAATCAAATCAGTTTTTATTGGTCACATACACATGGTTAGCAGATGTTAAGTGTAGCAGAATGCTTGTTCTTCTAGTTCCGACTGTGCAGTTATATCGAACAAGTAATCAAACAATTCCCCAACAACTACCTAATACATACAAATTTAAAGGGGTGAATGAGAATATGTACATGTAAGTATATGGATGAGCGATGGCCGAGCGGCATAGGCAAGGTGCAATAGATGGTATGAAATCCAGTATATACATGTGATATGAGTAATGTAAGATATGTAAACATTATTAAAGTGTCATTATTTAAAGTGCCATTGTTTAAAGAGACTAGTGATCCATTTATTAAAGTGTCCAGTGATTGGGTCTCAATGTGGGCAGCAACCTCTCTGAGTTAGTGATTGCTGTTTAGTAGTCTGATGGCCTTGAAATAGAAGCTGTTTTTCAATCTCTCGGTTGAAATCTCGGGTGAATCTTTGATGCACCTGTACTGACCTCGCCTTCTGGATGTTAGCGGTGTGAACAGGCAGTGGCTCGGGTGGTTGTTGTCCTTGATGATCTTTTTGACCTTGGGTGCTGTAGGTTGTTGTCCTTGATGATCTTTTTGGCCTCCTGTGACATTGGGTGCTGTAGGTGTCATGGAGGGCAGGTAGTTTGTCCCTGGTGATGCGTTGTGCAGACCGCACCACACTCTGGAGAGCCTTGTGGTTGAGGGCGGTGCAGTTGCCGTACCAAGCTGTGACACAGCCCGACAGGATGCTCTCGATTGTGCATTTGTAAAAGTTTGTTGGGGTTTTGGATGACAAGCCACATGTCTTCAGCCTCCTGAGGTTGAAGAGGCGCTGTTCCGCCTTCACCACACTGTCTGTGTGGGTGGACCATTTCTGTTTGTCTGTGATGTGTATGCCCAGGAACTTAAACCTTTCCACCTTCTCCACTGCTGTCCCTTTGATGTAGATAGGGGGGTGCTCCCTCTGCTGTTTCCTGAAGTCCATGATCATCTCCTTTGTTTTGTTGACGTTGAGTGAGAGGTTGTTTTCCTGACACCACACTCCGAGTGCCCTCACCTCGTCCCCTGTAGGCTGTCTTGTCATTGTTGGTGATCAAGCCCACTACTGTTGTGTCGTCTGCAAACTTAATGATTTGAGTTGGAGGAATGCATGGCCACACAGTCGTGGGTGAACAAGGATTACAGGAGTAGGCTGAGCACACACCCTTATGGGGCTCCAGTGTTGACAGTCATCGAAGTAGAGATGTTGTTTACTACCTTCGCCACCTGGAGGTGGCCGGTCAGAAAGTCCAGGACCCAGTTGCATAGGGCGGGGTTGGGACCCAGGGCCTGCAGCTTGATGATGAGCTTGGAAGGCACTATGGTGTTGAATGCTGAGCTGTAGTCAATGAACAGCATTCTTACATAGGTATTATTTTTGTCCAGGTGGGATAGGGTCTGTGGACCTGTTGGGGCAGTATGCAAACTGAAGTGGGTCTAGGGTGGCTGATAAGGTGGTGATGATATGATCCTTGACTAGCCTCTCAAAGCACTTCATGATAACAGAAGTGAGTGCTACGGGGCGGTAGTAATTTAGTTCAGTTATCTTTACCTTCTTGGGTACATGAACAATGGTAGCCATCTTGAAGTATGTGGGGGCAACAGACTGGGATAGGGAGTGATTAAATATGTCCGTAAACACACCAGCAAAGGTGGTCTGTGCATGCTCTGAGGACACGGGTTGGGATGCCGTCTGGGCCAGCAGCTTTGCGAGGGTTAACAAGTTCAAATGTTTTACTCACGTTGGCCACGGTGAAGGAGGGGGGGGTGCTGTCTTTGTTAGCAAGCCACGATGGTGGCACTGTATTATCCTCAAAGCGGGCAAAGAAGGTGTTTAGTTTGTCTGGAAGCGACAACGATGAGACAACCTATAGGGAGTAGGTCAGAGACCTGGCAGTGTGGTGCCAGGACAACAACCTTTCTCTCAACGTCAGCAAGACAAATGAGCTGATCGTGGACTACAGGAAACTGAGGGCCGAGCATGCCTCCCATTCACATAGACAAGGCTATAGTGGAGCGGGTCGAGAGCTTCAAGGTCCTCGGTGTCCACATCACTAAGGACCTAAGGAAGTGAAAAGTTTTGCCATGGGCCCTCAGATCCTCAAAAAGTTCTACAGCTGCACCATTTGAGAGCATCTTGACTGGCTGCATCACCGCTTGGTATGGCAACTGCTTGGCATCTGACCATAAGGCGCTACAGAGGATAGTGGGTACGGCCAGTTCATCACTGGGGCCAAGCTCCCTGCCATCCAGGACCTCTATACCAGGCGGTGTCAGAGGAAGGCCCAAAAAAATAGCCAAATACTTCAGCTACCAAAGTCATAGACTGTTCTGTCTGCTACCACACTGCAAGCGGTACCAGAACGCAAAGTCTGGGACCAAATGGCTCCTGAACAGCTTCTACCCCCAAGCCATGCGACTTCTGAACAGTTAATCAAGTGGCTACCCGGTGTATTTGCATTGATTCCCTTTGTTTTGCACTGCCTCTCTTGCACTGGCTCTATGCATACTCACTGGACCCTACCGACACACTAACACATACTACACTGACACACCAACACACACATAGACACACTTTCACCCTCTACATATACGCTGCTGCTACCTATTATTATCTATTCTGATTGCCTAGACACTTTAACTGTTACCTACACGTAGATATGATCTCAATTTCCTCAACGACCTCATACCCCCTGAACATTGACTCAGTACCAGTACTCCTTTTATATAGCCTCGTTATTGTTATTTTATTGTGTTACTATTTTCTTTTTTCATTAAGAAAATGTTTCTTAATTTTTAATAATGCATTGTTCTTAAAGGGCTCGTAGGTAAGCATTTCATGGTAAAGTCTACAGCTGTTGTATTAAGCACATGTGACAAATTAGATTTGATTTGATTTAATTTGCTGTGTTTTGAAAATAGATATATAAATGGTTAGGAAATAGCAGAAAAGTCAGTCAATTACAAATAAGTCCAAGCAATCATGAGGCAGATCAGATTAAGTTCAGTTAAACTTTAAAGAGAAAAATAAGTTCATAACATTTAACAATCAATAGCAAAAAATAAAACAAACGTACCATTTTTTTTACACACAAATTACTATGTTTTAGAAATACATTTGTGAGAGACGGAGCACATAATAACTACGTACGGATACATATTCCTTCATTGTTTTATACAGAAAATTGCAACCTAGTGCTGAGCACCAATACACCTCCAATACATGTAACTCTTGAGAAATATGGTTATGGACTCACACTTTGCAATTGAGACACAAAAATGAATAAGAAATCGATCACATATTACATGTAGCCTATACTGTACGTCCATGTTATTTTTGATAAATGACTTTGTGGAATATGATGTACTGTTATGTCAATCATCTAAAATGGTTTATTATAATCTTCTTTCTGCTATTGTGCAGATCTTCTGATTTCTGGGAACATTTCCGGCATCTGTTAAATCATAATGCTGTAGGCAGAGATGACGTCATCCATTGAAGAATAATAAACTCAAAAAATGGAAGCAGAGTAATCTTACTTAACCCCTATTTTATCACTCTCAGTTTGTCTCTCTGTCTATAGTCTCTTTGTCTATAGTCTGTGCTTTGTGTCCTTGATCTCTTCTCTCATCCTCCTCAGTCATTTGGTTCCCTGTTCACAGATGAAGTTGCCAAGTTCTAACCCCTATTTTCTCTCATTTTCTTTGTGTGCTGTGCCCTTTAATCATCCCTCCTCCTCCTCCTCCTCCTACTCAGTTGTCCCTGGCCCCAGAGGAACCATAGCTGGGGTAGTCACTCTCCAGCGACATGTTACTCCCCAGTCCGCCTATCCTCCTGCGTAACAGGAAGTGTGTCCGTCTTTGCAGTAGCCTCTGCTGCTCCTGCTTCAGCTCCACATAGGACCGGGAGAATGTATGGAAGATGGAGGTGACTGGGAACGCCATGAGAAGAATCCCGCTCAGGATACTGCTCAGAGCCACCACCTGACCCGGGATGCTCCTCGGAACCATGTCCCCGTAGCCCACTGTCGTCATGGTAATGACGGCCCACCAGTAGGTGGCGGGGATACTGCTGAACTCGTGGGTCGTAGCCATCTCGTTCTCAATGAGGTAGAGCAGCGGGGAGAAGAGGGCAATGGCCACGCAGAGGAAGAGGAGGAGTAATCCGAACTCCCGCGTGCAGCGCCGTGCAGTAAGCCCCAGAGTCTGCAGGCCCAATGAGTGGCGGGCCAGCCGCATCACGTACAGAATCCTCAGGGCACGGAGGATCCGGAGCACCAGACCCACCTTGTCAAGGTAACTGCTGCCCGAGCCCAGCTTCTTCTCCCCCTGGTAGCTGTCCACTACTAGGGTGATGTAGTAGGGCAGGATTGCCACCACGTCTATGAGGTTCAGAGGGCGTCTCAGGAAGGCAAGTTTGTCCCGGTCCTGGATGAAGCGCAGGGTGAACTCAAGGGAGAACCAGCCCACACACACCGTCTCCACTATGAAGATGTTGTAGCACATCTGGGAGCACTTGCCCTAAGAGGCACAGGAGACACTGGTTAGCACCTGTACATACATCTAATATTATGCATCTAGCATATACCACATTATTCTTTGCAATTTGTCCTATAAGGCCACAGGGTGTGTAGGCTTTTGTTCTGAACTCGTTTTGGACCTTTTGTTGTTACAAGGATGTAGTTAGACACTAGAGGGAGCTATTATGCTGCCTACAATCTAAGGGACATTATTGTGGTATACCAATTTGTATTCCTCAAATGTCAAATTGTAGACTGCAGGGCATCAAAAACAGACTCTATTTATAACAGACCATTTATTTTCTAGTCACAGCTTGTTGCCAATCTTTTCATGTTAAACTCCAAGATTGCACCTTCTCTGTTCACTGCTCAGATGGTTCTGTTCAGAGTGAGGTGTTGTGAGTGTAGGTGTTGCTTTATTAAGCTACATAAAAGATGAGAATGCAATGTACTGAACCAAAAACCTGACAAAACTCCTGAATGTAGTTAGCACCAGAAAATCCTCTCCAAGCCCGATGGTTATGTATTATTTGGGAGGTTGTTTCTAATAAATTGTTTTCGTGAAGATGTTTCAATTGATATTCAATTGTTAACCAATTCAAAACACATACAATATAATATAAAATGGCCTTTGAGTTGATTCTATTTCAGAAGAAAGCACACAGTATTATTATGAAACACTCCCACACAGTCGGAAATGACTTATACCAGTGTATGATATCTACACAGTATGTACAATAAGCTTTTTTTCAGAAAGAACAGCTTTTAGAAAACAACATTCTCCTCTTCAATTAATTCTAACTGTGTAACAATATAATATATCAGGGATACAATTTTGGAATGCACTGCTCATGTATCAGCCTTTGGAGCCCCATATAAAGTAATTCCCCTCTGGGGTAATGAATGACCTTCTGGGTACAAAAATATGTTCCATAATGGTTACATACAGGTAACTGAGGCTAAAGACAAATTAATTGCTTTTGCTCCACCTGAAAGTACTCTCCTAGAACTCACAATGAAACCAGTGAAGTGCGGGTATGTGTGTGTGTGTGACTCCAATTTTCTATTTATTTTCTTTTTATCTGGCTACTGAGGCCAGAAAAAGTTAATTACCGCAGTGATTGAAGTCAGCCATGATAATGAGCACTTAAATTAGATTAGAACGAGACTTTTCCAAATGTTTTCTTTGCAAATTAGAAGAGTGGTCTGATGCCCACACACATAATCAATTATTACTTTTACTTGCCAAATGCTCTTTGAGCTTTGATATAAAAAAAGTTATTTACAATTTCAAAGTGCAGGCTTTGTTATCAAGGGTCGGGGAATAGAATTCTGTGTTGATGTAATGGCTATGTTAGTAATTATGTAATACGTATGGTGTAATTATTATGTCCATATGTAATAACTATGTAATATCCATGGTGAGAGTGTAAGTCCTGTTGCCCTGTGCTGACGCTTCCTAGTCCTCATGATGTCCCCCTACCTGCTCCTCCTCCTCTCTCATGGCCGGCATGGTGCTGATGGACAGGTTGACAGCCGTGATGGTGACAAACAGCACCGACAAACAGGCAAAGATCTTCCCTGGCAGGCCTGAGTGAGGCCTCTCCACCATGTCTCTCAGCTTGTTCATATAATGTCCCATCCGGGTCTCCGTAGCCCGGGCGGCGCTGCCTCTGCGGTGCCCGCTTTCGGTGTCCATCATCAGCTCCTCCTCCTCCTCATCCTCCTGGGCTGCCCGCTCCAGCTCGTCACACTCCTCCACCCGCTGGATGAGGCGGCGACGGCAACACCACTCTAGGTTCTCCTCAGGGACCCCCCAGTAGAGAAGCTCCTCCCTAAAGGAGAGGGCACACATCTCCCTGAGGGATCGCAGCTTCCCGGCCCGCAGGAAGGTCAGGATGGTGCGGAAGGCGCAGGGCGAACGATCGAAGAAGTACTCGTTGCTGGCAATGTCATAATCGTCGCAGACGCACATGATCTCGTCAAAGCTGCTGCAGAGGCGCAGCTGGCCAAGTCGGGACAGGGGGAAGTCCTCCAAGGTGGTCCAGGGTAATTGATAACGCAGCCCACCGACATTGATAATGGCATGGAGTTTACGGGCAGCGGAGAGCGAGGTGGAGTTGGTGAGGTGGTGGTCTGGGTCCTCAGGTAGGCGTTGGGCCCGTTTGTAGTAGGCCCCCTTGAGGGCCTCTTGCTCTGACAGGGGCGGGGGTTGAGGGAGGAGGAGGGAGGCATCGGAGGCACAGCTCAGAGCGCTGTAGTCATAGTCTGAGCCGTCGCCTGCCAGCAGAGTCATCTTTACCTATATAGGCACAGAACCTCCATGTGCACTCCCACCGCAGCTCACATTCCTGTGGTCAACTTCTCACGGACACACCTTTACCTTCGGGAGGGAAAGGACAAACACAAAAAATCATGTACTATACACTCTTAAAAATACTCTTAAAAGGTTGTTAGAACCTTGTTAGAACCTATGGTTCTTGAGGGAAATATGGCCTTTTAGAATGTAAACATTTCTTGACCCTTGCATTAAAGGGATAGTTCACACAAATGACAAAATTACATTAGCTTCCTTACCATTTAACCAGTTTATGGACATGGTATGACAATAATGCATGCTTTGGTTTAGTTTACCTGGCACGGTTTCCAAATGATAAATCCCATCCCATTTTGTGGCACAAATCCCATTCAAGTCATGGAACTGACATTAGCATTTTTTGAGCATCATGTCCAAATTGTTGTAAAGAATCTAAAATGTATTGTTAAGCTCAACAAAGTCACTTATAGATCATTTGAATATGATGCACGAAAAATGCTAACATCGGTTCTATGACTTGCCAGCCACTGCCAGGTAAACTTAACCAAAGCATGGATTGCTGTCATACATTATCAACAGACTGCTTACATGGTAAGGAAACCAATGTGTCATTTTGTTATTTGGGGGAACTATCCCTTTAAGAGTACAAGCCCCCAACATTCTTTAGGCATAGTTAGCCTCTTTCGTCAGTGGCCCGGGGCCCCAAATGCAGTAGTCCGGCCCTGTCTTTTGTATTTGCTTGAAGCTTAATGTCATACAGTAAATCAAACTTAGGACATTTTCTCCACGTCCTCCTCCACAAGTTATTGTGCCACTTTTTCTGAGATAATATCACCTGAAGTTGAACCTCAACCTCTGTCTGAAGAACACGTGCCTGGGACGCCGGAATTGAAACTTTAGGGAGTTAATTTTTCCTAACATTACTTTGCATTTAACTGAATAAGACCTACAGTACATTATATTTGGTAGTGTATCTTTCTAGTTAGCTACATTTATATTGTTTCTTCTTTGAGTTGGCTCGTAGCATATCAATCAGCTGGCTGGGAAGCTAACTGCTCATTCCTGTCTATGCATTTCTCTATGTAGGCAGAACCAGTGCTGTTGTTTTTTGTTGTTGCCTATTTTGCATGTTATTTTGCCATTAATACGTGTCACATATCAGTTTGAAAACAATGTAAAAAAAAAAAAAATCTTTCAATTAATAAATCCACATACAAATATGGTCTCCTTTTTGCTTTATTGAGTAAGGCAGCTCCAAAATGCAGGTGTTTCAGCCTAGCTCAGTGCTTTCTGTGGTGGTGGTGGTGGGGCAGCCAGCGGAAAATACGGAACGTAGGGGTTGGTACTGTTCTCTAATTGCTCAATGTTTTGTCACTCATAGGGACACTACGTCGCCACAAAATCTAGGTGTAGAGCTCTAAAATGGAAGCCCCTTAGGTGCTGCCACAGAGTTACATTAGAATTGCCCATCCAAGAAGGCTCAAAGTCATTGGCCACAGATAAAATGACGTCAAATCACGTTATATCTACAGTAGCTTTGATTGGACTAATCATGTCAACATCATACTTTCAAAAATTAGCTGGCAAGCTAGCAGTCATCATCAATGAATCAAGTCCACAATCAACTAGCAAAGCCTTTTTAATCCTTTTTGTATGAAGATAAATTAATGATATAACGTATCGGTGCTCATCGACTATTGGACATAAACATTAAACAACAAGTTGTAAATCGGAAATTCAACAATGAGTGGTTTGGAAGGAATGAGTGGCTAACTGCAAGCATTGAAAGGCTTTCACTAGCCTGGTATTAAGGGGAGTGGGTGTGTGGTCCAAGTCTGGGTTTAAGGGTCTCTTTCCAAGCTTAAAAGGATCAACATTTAACATGATTTGCCAGTTTGAATACATTGGCCATGCTGTCAATCCAGCATGACTTCTGCCGTGTTCAAAACAACTGGAAACTCGGAACTGGGAAAGACTTCAGTGAGTTCAAGACAACTGGGAACTCTGAAAATAACGAGCTCCGACTGGGAAAATACGTTTTGAACAGTCATCCAACTCGGGAACTCGAGCCTCTTTTAGCGCTACGACCTGAAGATCACGACGTCTAGATTCAACCTTGTTCCCAGTTGTCATGAATGCACCATAAATCCAGAGAATGCCATACTTTCATGACAATGTTTGATGACAAAATTTGCCCATGAAGGACCGTTGCACCACTTTCCTATTCAAGTGAGCAAAGCACAAGAAGGTGAGTCCAAAAATGTATTGTAGGCTGCTGCATATGTGATGTAATATGCCAGGGAGATATGTATACTGTAGCTAAGTAACTCTAAATGTATGTTATGGAGTAAGGTATTAGTAGCCTATGTGCCTCACCCTAATAATTTGGTCCCTTTCCCCCTCATGACTAAGCCTACTGTTCTGACTTGGTGGTCCACATGTAGACTATAGTCTGTTTTAGAGAAATGTCATCATCTAATATTGTAAGAGCTTTCATTGTCTGCTTATATGGCCCCTTTATTTATCCTGCGGTTCGCACTTGCTGTAAACACTAACACATTACGCCATCATGGATTAAAATCCTGCAGCACACGCAAGGTCCCCCTGCTCAAGCCAGCGCATGTCCAGGCCCGTCTGAAGTTTGCCAATGACCATCTGGATGATCCAGAGGAGGAATGGGAGAAGGTCATGTGGTCTGATGAGACAAAAATAGAGCTTTTTGGTCTAAACCACTCGCCGTGTTTGGAAGAAGAAGAAGGATGAGTACAACCCCAAGAACACCATCCCAACCGTGAAGCATGGAGGTGGAAACATTATTCTTTGGGGATGCTTTTCTGCAAATGGGACAGGACGACTGCACCGTATTGAGGGGAGGATAGATGGGGCCATGTATTGTGAGATCTTGGCTAACAACCTCCTTCCCTCAGTAAGAGCATTGAAGATTGGTCGTGGCTGGGTCTTCCAGCATGACAACGAGCCGAAACACACAGCCAGGGCAACTAAGGAGTGGCTCCGTAAGAAGCATCTCAAGGTCCTGGAGTGGCCTAGCCAGTCTCCAGACCTGAACCCAATAGAAAATCTTTGGAGGGAGCTGAAAGTCCGTATTGCCCAGCGACAGCCCCGAAACCTGAAGGATCTGGAGAAGGTCTGTATGGAGGAGTGGGCCAAAATCCCTGCTGCAGTGTGTGCAAACTTGGTCAAGAACTACAGGAAACGTATGATCTCTGTAATTGCAAACAAAGGTTTCTGTACCAAATGTTAAGTTCTGCTTTTCTGATGTATCAAATATTTATGTTATGCAATAAAATCAAATTAATTACTTAAAAACCATACAATGTGATTTTCTGGATTTTTGTTTTAGATTCCGTCTCTCACTGTTGAAGGGTACCTACGATAAAAATTACAGACCTCTACATGCTTTGTAAGTAGGAAAACCTGCAAAATCGGCAGTGTATCAAATACTTGTTCTCCCCACTGTACGTACGTTCACTATGTGGACCACGTCATCGATGCACTAATTTTTGAAGCCAATGACTGATGTGGTGTACTCCTCAATGCCATCGGAAGAATCCCAGAACATATTCCAGTCTGTGCTAGCAAAACAGTCCTGTAGTTTAGTAATTCATCATCTGACCACTTCCATCTTGAGCGAGTCACTGGTACTTCCTGCTTTAGTTTTTGCTTATAAGCAGGAATCAGGAGGATAGAGTTATGTTCAGATTTGCCAAATGGAGGGCAAAGGGGAGCTTTGTATGTGTCGATGTGTCTGGAGTAAAGGTGGTCTAGAGTTTTTTTCCCACTTGTTGCACATGTAACATGCTGGTCAAGCAGATTTAAGTTTCCCTGAATTAAAGTCCCCTGCCACAAGGAGCGCCGCCTCTGGATGAGCATTTTCTTGTTTGCTTATGGCCTTTTCAGCTCCTTCAGTGCAGTCTTAGTGCCATCATTGGTTTTTGGTTTTAAATAGACAGCTACGAACAATATAGATGAAAACTGTCTTTTTTTGGTAAACAAATGTGTGTATATACAGTATATATATATATATATATATATATATATATTTTAGGTGCTGGATCAGTTTTAATACTGAAAACTCTCTTGGTAAATAGTGTGGTCTACAGCTTATCATGAGATACTCAGGCAATGACTCAGTCAAGCAAAACCCAATATATAGATTTTTTTTTCATTTTTTTTTTCATTTTACCCCCTTTTTCTCCCCAATTTCGTGGTATCCAATTGTTTAGTAGCTACTATCTTGTCTCATCGCTACAACTCCCGTACGGGCTCAGGAGAGACGAAGGTTGAAAGTCATGCGTCCTCCGATACACAACCCAACCAAGCCGCACTGCTTCTTAACACAGCGCGCATCCAACCTGGAAGCCAGCGGCACCAATGTGTCGGAGGAAACACCGTGTACCTGGCAACCTTGGTTAGCGCGCATTGCGGCCGGCCCGCCACAGGAGTCGCTGGTGCGCGATGAGACAAGGATATCACTACCGGCCAAACCCTCCCTAATCTGACAACACTAAGCCAATTGTGTGTCAGCCCCACGGACCTCCCGGTTGTGGCCGGTTACGACAGAGCCTAGGTGCGAACCCAGAGTCTCTGGTGGCACAGCTGGCGCTGCAGTACAGCGCCCTTAACCACCCGGGAGGCTAATATTCTGATTCTTACAAGGCACCCCGACCTATGACCCATAAATATCTCCGCCACTTCTTCATGCTAATGACAGGGATTTGGGCCTGGCTGATTTGTAGCAGGCTGAATGTTTTACGTCCCTACTCTTCGCCAGTGCTTTTATATAACTGGCTACCATTGTTTAATGGTTACCCAGTCATTCACAATAGTTTGATTAGTGATTGCTAACTGGCTACAGTTATATGGACTAGACATATGGGGCTATTTATTGGGGGAAAATTGTACTTGACAGTTAGGATTTCTAATTGACTTTCTATATGTATCCTATTTAACGTATAAGTTAATTCAAAGAAGTGCTGAGTTAATTTCATAGCTGTAATATATTTTTGTTACTTTTAAAAGGATTATTTTACAATCATGTAAGGGATAATCAATGAGGAGCTATGCGTTCTAAGGAAAATAGAGTATGTTGTGGAAGTTGTTAGTCACAATGCATAGCCTAAGCGGAGTGGCACCAAGCTTCCATGGAGTTGCATTATTTTCCAAAGAACGCATAGAACCCTGAGTTGATTATCCCGCTTATACTACGGCTATAATTTATCACATTTGCCACTAGAAATGTGTTAATTTCTGCAGTAGCTAGAAAATGTATCAGATAGCTACAGCCTTGGTAATCAAACAGATTTGCTAGCATAGCGAACCAAACCATCAGTCCTCCAACAGTAGCTTGCTGTTATGAAAATTAAATTCAACAATGCCAATAATGTTTTCAATTCTACTTTCAAACACAGCTTAAACATAGAACATGTCAAAATGAACTCCATAGCCTTTGAATATTGCTGGGCATTATAGGGAAATCATGCATGCTCTAGAATGCCCTTCAAGCCAATCAGAAACAAGATTTCAAAAATCCCACGGTATAAGTGGACATAATGTACATCACTATACCACAACATACATGGCACCAAATGTACAGGGTGTTGTGACAATTATGGGAAACATCGAACACTACAACATGGATAAATCATTGATTTAGCCTACTGTCTTTTCTCATTGTGCCCCTAATGGAGAGATTATAGTCACAGCAGAGCAAAAGCCTCAAAAACAAAAAAACTATTGCATTTAGTGGTCGATTTAGGACGTTTGAAACAGTTACTGATTGTGGCTGATTTCCCATTAATGCACATAAAAGCTTTGTCTAATCAACATATAAAATGTCTTGGGTTTTGCGCATCAAAAATTCTGACACAACATGATTTCACTGTGATGTTGATGCTTGATTGACAAAAGCTGAAATGATCCTGGCTTCTGATTATGTAGGGGGTGTCATTGTGAAATATGTCAATGTGAATAATTGTTGTTACGTGTCACCACACACACACTTTGTTCAATTCAGCCAGAGGGGAACCATGTATCATGTAGTGGAGTCATGTAGCCAAGAAAAACACTGGGTTGAAATGAAATATTTACTTGTATCCAAAACACAAGTGAAAACACATTCAGAGCCAAAGGTGAGGTGGTTCTGTTGTTATGGGAATCAAGATCTGCTAGAAAACTGCTTCTATTTCAGGAGCTTTGCATAACAACACTTATAGACAATAGACACACACACACACAGATACACAAACGCAGATAGCAATATGACATCATCATACACAGCGGGGTGACTTCCTGCTTACAAAAATGGACTGTTACTATCGACTCTTCCTAATATGGACATTCCTGCCTCATTGGTTCTGACTGCATTGTTGTTCTTGATGGCTGGCCTTTAAACTGTCGAGGCAGCAGAACAGAGGTAACCCCAACCCTGTTACCCCCTCCCCCCGGGTTGGTCACAGCAAATGGATTATTACAATAGAATGGTGTAGCACGACACCCACACTGTTGACCCCTGTTACATGAAGATGCAGTTTACACATCTTTAAACAAGATTACTTGTCTTGATGAATTGATAATAATCTAGCCATGTTCTGACAGCAAATATCCGTTGTGTAACAGTTGCTCAAACTGAGAACAATATGTTGCGTTTTGTTTTTCCGAAGTTGTTCTTATTTGTCCAGACTATATGTTAGCGAGAGCATTTAGGGCTGGATTGATTGCATGTGGCATCTAAGGCCAAAACTCTGTATGTACTGAACACTTAACACTTTTTAACAAATCTCGCGTCTTGTGACGGCCGGCCGCCCAACAACCTGCCCGCTTGACCCTATCCCCTCCTCTCTTCTCCAGACCATTTCCGGAGACCTTCTCCCTTACCTCACCTCGCTCATCAACTCATCCCTGACCGCTGGCTACGTCCCTTCCGTCTTCAAGAGAGCGAGAGTTGCACCCCTTCTGAAAAAACCACTATCCCTCCGAGTATCAGACCAGTTCTTTCTTTTCTCTCCAAAACTCTTGAACGTGCCGTCCTTGGCCAGCTCTCCCGCTATCTCTCTCAGAATGACCTTCTTGATCCAAATCAGTCAGGTTTCAAGACTAGTCATTCAACTGAGACTGCTCTTCTCTGTATCACGGAGGCGCTCCGCACCGCTAAAGCTAACTCTCTCTCCTCTGCTCTCATCCTTCTAGACCTATCGATACTGTGAACCATCAGATCCTCCTCTCCACCCTCTCCGAGTTGGGCATCTCCGGCGCGGCCCACACTTGGATTGCGTCCTACCTGACAGGTCGCTCCTACCAGGTGGCGTGGCGAGAATCTGTCTCCTCACCACGCGCTCTCACCACTGGTGTCCCCCAGGGCTCTGTTCTAGGCCCTCTCCTATTCTCGCTATACACCAAGTCACTTGGCTCTGTCATAACCTCACATGGTCTCTCCTATCATTGC
This sequence comes from Oncorhynchus keta, assembly GCF_023373465.1. NCBI lineage: Eukaryota > Metazoa > Chordata > Actinopteri > Salmoniformes > Salmonidae > Oncorhynchus > Oncorhynchus keta. The sequence continues at coordinate 16,839,044 of NC_068448.1, forward strand.
TATGCAGACAACACACAATTAATCTTCTCCTTTCCCCCTTCTGATGACCAGGTGGCGAATCGCATCTCTGCATGTCTGGCAGACATATCAGTGTGGATGACGGATCACCACCTCAAGCTGAACCTCGGCAAGACGGAGCTGCTCTTCCCCCGGGAAGGACTGCCCGTTCCATGATCTCGCCATCACGGTTGACAACTCCATTGTGTCCTCCTCCCAGAGCGCTAAGAACCTTGGCGTGATCCTGGACAACACCCTGTCGTTCTCAACTAACATCAAGGCGGTGGCCCGTTCCTGTAGGTTCATGCTCTACAACATCCGCAGAGTACGACCCTGCCTCACACAGGAAGCGGCGCAGGTCCTAATCCAGGCACTTGTCATCTCACGTCTGGATTACTGCAACTCGCTGTTGGCTGGGCTCCCTGCCTGTGCCATTAAACCCCTACAACTCATCCAGAACGCCGCAGCCCGTCTGGTGTTCAACCTTCCCAAGTTCTCTCACGTCACCCCGCTCCTCCGCTCTCTCCACTGGCTTCCAGTTGAAGCTTGCATCCGCTACAAGACCATGGTGCTTGCCTACGGAGCTGTGAGGGGAACGGCACCTCAGTACCTCCAGGCTCTGATCAGGCCCTACACCCAAACAAGGGCACTGCGTTCATCCACCTCTGGCCTGCTCGCCTCCCTACCACTGAGGAAGTACAGTTCCCGCTCAGCCCAGTCAAAACTGTTCGCTGCTCTGGCCCCCAATGGTGGAACAAACTCCCTCACGACGCCAGGACAGCGGAGTCAATCACCACCTTCCGGAGACACCTGAAACCCCACCTCTTTAAGGAATACCTAGGATAGGATAAGTAATCCTTCTCACCCCCCTTTAAGATTTAGATGCACTATTGTAAAGTGACTGTTCTACTGGATGTCATAAGGTGAATGCACCAATTTGTAAGTCGCTCTGGATAAGAGCGTCTGCTAAATGACTTAAATGTAAATGTAAATGTCTTAAATGTAGCTGTAAAAAAAAAACATGACAAAAAATCTCCAGTTTGAATGTTTTGTTATGCCTATGATTATAATGATTACAATACATATTCTAATAGTATTTCTCTGATTCCTGACAGAATTTCCTTGGCAACGCCATAACAACCAAAAATACCACTAAGAAAACAAAATTGGATTTCAATTTTTAGAAGTTTCAGTGTGCAGCCATAAGACCAACCACAAATGAAAACTATTAACTTCATCAGTGGCTCTGAGGGCCTTGTGGCTTATGTCCAAACTAATTAAATAAATGATTGTGATTAAGGAGAGGCAGGTTAGCAAGTCGCAAATTGTGACAAATTAATGTCAGAGCGCAGGCGTCTTCAGCCACCAATCACTGGGTGAGGAAGGATCCTAGGGGTTCTAAAAATGGATGGATCGGAGTGCGTCACGGTCAGTGGATAGTTATTAGGCACCTGCACTGTCAGTTCCTCTGAGCCAATGATTACAGTTACTGTTGGCCTTGTCTCTGTTTCCCGCCTGTCACATTAGAGTGAACCACCCCAAGCGAAGCCAAAGATTATGGAGTACATTGACATTTGCCTATTCCTCTCTGGCAAAGCATCACTGTAACATTTAGCCTGCTTGGTATCCAATGGGAGGAATCTGTGTTTGGTTTGCCACTGGTTGTTTCTAAAGAACAGAGGGAACCAGCATTACTCATAGAAGTATATGAGTAAGATGAGGAGAGACACTTAGGTCACAATGATCAGCATCTTGAATCGACTCAACAGCTTGAACAAGGCCACTGTTGTGATGGTCAATAGAGAGCAATAGTAATAGCATCTTTTTGTAGGCACTAACTCCGCCATGGTTTGTGGACAAAGCTTATAATGTTTTTATTTTTTATTTCCTAATAAACGCTGAAAATATGTCCTGTGGTAAACACATGCTTAGGATATCTTATAGGTTTTGTTCTGTGAGATAGCTGATGAAGATTAACATCACTTTTTGTGAATTTATAAGCATTTATGTAATCACAATGAGCACATAAAGAACATAAAGACCTCATAATTCATAAAGTCCATGTTAACTGACTGATATCTCATAGAACAAAACGTATACGATCTCCTTAGCCTGTGTTAACCTCAGACCTTATTTTCTGCATTTATCCCAAAACTCCATTAATTTCCCCATAGGAATGATTGAACGAACCAAAGGTAACTCATTCCCGGTTTTTAGGACGACAAGCTGGTGAGCTCTATAACACTGCAGTGACTCCCAACAGCATTCTATGTCTTTATGGAATACCACAAAAGTATAACAAATAGACAATTTTAGTTTCAACAAACCGTATCCCATCTGCTTCTAAAATCCTAAATATCCAGTAAATCTTTCATGAAAATTACTAATTTATTGATGCTCCAAGGATATTATACTGATAAAAATCAAGAATAGAAGTTATTGAGGCATTCTTCAAATCCTCTCCTCTTCTTTTCCCAAAGACAGTAAAAATGTGTTCCACTCTAAATTGCAGAACAATTAGTTATTTATTCTTCATGCTCCAACGGTCAAAATTCGCAATTAAATTATCTTAAAAATTCCTCTCCTCTTCTTAGCCCAAAGACATGGATGGCAAAGATATGATAGATAAAACCCTTATATTCTCCAGTTTTGTTTACTCTCTAGGGCCAGTAGTAACAGGTGTCTCCAGTCACAGGAGAACCCTTGTAGTTGTTGTGTTTTAGAACTCTGCTGTGCCTTTAAACACCTCCTTAAGGGAGATTTGTATTTCCCAGGGATCTCGGAGAAAGAGATGAAACAACACAGAGCCAGATACATTTTTCTCTTTCCACCAGATCGGGTGAGGTCTGGCCCTCTCTCGATGTGCCTCTCTGTGCAGGCGCTATGCCATGCTATCTATCACAGCTTTGCCACAGGGCATGTTCTCTCCAGATTGCTTGTGAGTCACTGGCCTGGGCTGTGATTCCCTCTGTCTGCAGTGCTCATGCATTTCCAACTGTGCCCCGAGAAACTGACTCAAACTGTCTTTGGAAAGCACTACTAGAACATTTCAAGGGTCTGAGAAATATATGATTGACTGTGGCTTTGAAATGCAACACGAATGAAGCAGATTTCCAACAGTACCTTGAGAATGTGACTGAAATTGAAATATATAGTGAGCAACATACTTCATGTGTCTAATGAAGGCTATGACTGAGATCCTGGAATTGTGCCATTCAGGCCATCGTAATGTGACAAATATGAAGTTGATCCTAAGTGATCCTTATTTGGTGACATTTTCTGGTCACACTTTGAATGAACATTGATGTGGTTTGGTAATGAGTAAAAGGTTTCAGAGAAGTCTGTGTAAACACAAGTACATTATAGTTTATTAACTATACGAAGCTTAAATGCATCATACATTTTTTATTTAATATTTTACCCCCTTTTTCAATCTTGTCTCATCGCTGCAACTCCCCAACGGGCTTGGGAGAGGCAAAGGTGGAGTTATGCGTCCTCCGAAACATGACCTTAACACCCGGCAGCTTAACCCGGAAGCCAGCTGCACCAATGTGTAGGAGGAAACACTGTTTAGCTGGCAACCGGGGTCAGCCCACAGGCACCCGACCCGCCACAAGGAGAGCACGATGAGCCAAATAAAGCCCCTCCGGCCAAACCCTTAAGTGGGACGATGCTGGGCCAATTGTACTACGGACCCACGAATGGACCCTGTTTTAATGCCTCTAGCACTGTAATGTAGTGCCTTAGACCGCTGTGCCACTCAGGAGGATCCTAAATACATCGTCTTAAATTATTTTTAAGCTTGACACATTCATGTTCAGTTTAGATCAAATGACCGAAACTGAGTCTACATTTTTCCAATCTCTTATTAATGAAATATTTGGAATTTAAAACAGAATCTCGATCTGTTAAATATAAAACTCACACAGAGGTTGAATTAAGCAAATCATATATCTTATTAGTCATACTGTTGGTTACTTTGATTAGTTTTGTATTCGCTGTCATTATTTAATAATCCTGTCTACTTGGTATGAGCAGAGATATTTTTTTTCACCCTCTACTATAGACTGGTTTCTCTATAGACCATTTTCTCTGTTTCTCCACACGTTATGTGAAATAGATTTTTGACCACAGAGATACTGAACTCTGTCTGTCACTCACTCTCTCTTCCCCTCTCTCTGGCTCACTTGCTCTCTCTCTCTTTCTCGCTATGTCTCTCTCTCTCTCCTCTCTTTTCAAATCAGTTTTTTTTATGCAGGCAAGAATCAACGCCTGGAGCAAACCTTATGCTTATGAATTGCGGAATCGAAAAAAGGCCCTTTTATGATGTAAGTGGGTGGATTTAATAAAATCTGAATACATTGGCACAAGAAATATCTCCAGGGCTATAATTGCTTTGCTAGCCTTCAACATTGTCCACCATATCCAAATGTCATTTACTTTAATCCACACAATACTACTACTTGACATTTTTCATACAGTATAATGTAAAAGGAGAGAGTGGGGTAAGTTGAGCCAAAGGGGTAAGTTGAGCCACCTGTCTTTCAAGGGAACCATACACAAAATGTATAATTTGACCAAATATTTTATTTTATGATTATGAAATGTTAATGAAAACCATTTTATCTCTTCTGTGACTCTTACTTTGATGAAAACCCTTCATGCAATATTTTTAATCCTTCACTCATGCTGCCAAACATACCCTCGTAAAACTGACCATCCTAACGATCCTCGACTTCGGTGATGTCATTTACAAATTAGCCTCCAACATTCTACTCAACAAATTGGATGCAGTCTATCACAGTGCCATCCGTTTTGTCACCAAAGCCCCATATACTACCCACCACTGTGACCTGTATGCTCTCGTTGGCTGGCCCTTGCTTCATACTCATCGCCAAACCCACTGGCTCCAGGTTATCTACAAGTCTCTGCTAGGTAAAGCCCTGCCTTATCTCAGCTCACTGGTCACCATAGCAGCACCCACCCATAGCACACGCTCCAGCAGGTATATCTCACTGGTCACCCCCAAAGCCAATTCTTCCTTTGGCTGCCTCTCCTTCTGCTGCCAATGACTGGAACGAACTGCAAAAATCTCTGAAGCTGGAGACACTTACCTCCCTCACTAGCTTTAAGCACCAGCTGTCAGAGCAGCTCACAGATCACTGCACCTGTACATAGCTCATCTGTAAATAGCCCATCCAATCTACCTCATCCCCATACTGTATTTATTTATCTTGCTCCTTTGCACCCCAATATCTATACTTGCACGTTCATCTTCTGCACATCCTACCATTCCAGTGTTTAATTGCTTTATTGTAATTACTTCACCACCATGGCCTATTTATTGCCTTACCTCTCTTATCCTATCTCATTTGCACATGCTGTATATAGATTTTTATACTGTATTATTGATTGTATGCTTGTTAATTCCTTGTGTAAATCTGTGTTGTTGTATGTGTCGAACTGCTTTGCTTTATCTTTGCCAGGTCGCAGTTGCAAATGAGAACTTGTTGTCAACTAACCTACCTGGTTAAATAAAGGTGAAAAAATAATAATATATTTTTTTCTTGAAATTAGTTATTTTGTGTGCACTGGGGAACCTTTTGTCGTTAATCTAAGGAAATGTCCTTTCTTGCAGTGGTTATGTATTTCTTTCAGTAGACAGTTCCCACTCTCAGAAAATTTAGGCCATCAATGGGAACGATCATAATTTTCTCCATTTATCTTAGTGTACCCTCCTTGTCCTCCTTTATGCCCTCAGAACTCCCCAGATAGACGCTCAGAAGACCCTGCCAATCCAATCAAACCCACAATCCTGGTGTAGCAAGCAACATTCTCTACCAACTGACCCACACAGGACTTTCAACACCACCACAACGTGACTGATAATTAATCCCAGTGGTGTTCAATGGGGTTGAGGTCAGGGCTCTGAGCAGGTCGTCAACTTCGTCCACACCAATCTCAACAGACCATTTCTGTATAGACCTCGCATTGTGCAGCGGGACATTGTCATGCTGAAACAGGAAAGGGCCTCCCCCAAACTGCTGAAACAGGAAAGGTCCTTCCCAAAATCTGTCACAGAATCGTCTAGATTGTCATTGTATGTTGTAGCGTTAAGATTTCTGTGTCCCACTTGTTGTTGATTCTTCACAAAAAAATACAGTTTTATATCTTTATGTTTGAAGCCTGAAATGTGGCAAAAGGTCGCAAAGTTCAAGGGGGCCGAATACTTTCGCAAGGAACTGTATATAGTGTAGTACAGTGCAGCTGACAAGGTACAAATCTGTCGTTCTGCCCCTGAACAGGCAGTTAACCCACTGTTCCTAGGCCGTCATTGAAAATAAGAATTTGTTCTTAACTGACTTGCCTAGTTCAATAAAGGTTCTAAAAAAAATCAAATACATTTTTTGGGGGGGAAAGTATCAGACCCGTTTACTTTTTGCACATTCCAGCCTTATTCTAAAATGGATCACATTTTGCACACAATACCCTATAACGACAAAGCAAAACAGTTTAAAAATATTAATTATTGCAAATGAATAATAATAATAAAACTGAAATATTACATTTACATAAGTATTCCGACCCTTTACTCAGTACTTTGTTAAAACACCTTTGGCAGCGATTACAGCCTCCAGTCATCTGGGTATGATGTTACAAGCTTGGCACACTTGTATTTGCGGAGTTTCTCCCATTCTTCTCTGCAGATCCTCTCAAGTTCTGTCAGGTTGGACGGGGAGCGCCGCTGCACAGTCTCAGGTCTCTCCAAAGATGTTTCATCCAGTTCAAGTCCAGGCTCTGGCTGGGCCACTCAAGGACATTCAGAGACTTGTTCTGAAGCCACTCCTGCGTTGTCTTGGCTGTGTGCTTAGGGTCGCTGTCCTGTTGGAAGGTGAACCTTTGCCCCAGTCTGATGCCTTGAGCGCTCTGGAGCAGGTTTTCATCAAGGATCTCTCTGTACCTTGCTCCGTTAATCTTTCCCTCGATCCTGACTAGTCTCCCAGTCCCTGCCGCTGAAAACATCCCCAAAGCATGATGCTGCCACCACCGTGCTTCCCCATACGGATGGTGCCAAGTTTCCTCCAGACATGTTGCATGGCATTCAGGCCAAAGAGTTCAATCTTGGTTTCATCAGACCATAGAATCTTGTTTCTCATGGTCTGAGAGTCATTTAGGTGCCTTTTGGCAAACTCCAAGCAGGCTGTCATGTGGCTTCCGTCTGGCCTGATTGGTGGAGTGCTGCAGAGATAGTTGTCCTTCTGGAAGGTTCTCTCATCTCCATAGAGGAACTCTGGAACTTTGTCAGAGTTACCATGGGGTTCTTGGTCATCTCCCTAACAAAGGCCCTTCTCCCCCGATTGCTCAGTCTGACCAGGCGGCCAGCTCTAGGAAGAATCTTGGTGGTTCTAAACTTCTTCCATTTAAGAATGATGGAGGCCACTGTGTTCTTGGGGACCTTCAATGCTGCAGACATTTTTTGGTACCCTTCCCCAGATCTGTGCCTCAACACAATCCTGTCTCTGAGCTCTACAGACAATTCTTTCGACTTCATGGCTTGGTTGTCACGACTTCCGCTGAAGTCGGCTCCTCTCCTTGATCGCCGTCACCGGCTTTCTAGCCATCGCCAGTCCATTTTTTCATATATCCATTTGTTTTGTCTTGTCCCATACACACCTGGTTTTCATTCCCTAATCAATTTACATGTATTTAGCCCTCTGTTTCCCATCATGTCTTTGTGTGTAATTGTTTGTTTGTGTTGTGGATAATTGTCAGGCTCTTTACTTTTGCCATGTTCTGTGTTTTTGGCACGTTATTGTTTTTATGTGCTGTATTTTGTAGTACGTACAGTGGGGAGAACAAGTATTTGATACACTGCCGTTTTCCTGCTTACAAAGCATGTCGAGGTCTGTAATTTTTTATCATAGGTACACTCCAACTGTGAGAGACGGAATCTAAAACAAGAATCCAGAAAATCACATTGTATGATTCTAAGTAATTAATTTGCATTTTATTGCATGACATAAGTATTTGATCACCTACCAACCAAGTAGTATTAGTATCATGTTACAGTATTGTCCATTCATGTCTCGGTAGGTGCAGGGGAAGCAGGTTAAATTCAGGTTTATTTGAGCCCCAACTCTGCTCTTCAGCCATTGGTAAAAGCATCCCAGTAGGGATGTGTACCTGAAGGCAGACAGCTTGACACTGCATGGACAGAGTGTTTTGAAGGGATTGCTCTATGAGATTGCTCTGCTTCCTTAGAAGGGATTGCTCAGTGTGGCTACCAGACCAAACCAGATCCCACTACAAGCCTCAGCGGGATGGTCTGGCAGGGAGGACAGGGAATGACAGATCAAAGAGAGATGGAGGGATGAGGGATGGATGGTGTTGGACGGAAAATTTGAAAAATCAACATCCAGTCTTTCTGGACACCATTATTAGATTGTGTCAGCCTGAACAGAGAGGGGAAACTACTTTAGTTGATGGGATTGATTAACAGAGCTGGGCCCTAGGTAATACCAACAGGGGGAAACTTGTTTTGTGTGGAGTTGAGTGAAGAGCTGAGTGCAGTGGTAGCAAATAGGATTGTATAGAATGGTAGGGCCTCAAAAGGAAAAGCTATTTTACATGGAGCGGATTTAAGACTGATATATTCAGCAGTGGTTTTGGTAGCAAATCGGATAGATTTGATAGAATGTGTAGTGGCTCAAAAAGATGGACAGTAGGTTCCTCTATCATTTATAAACTCTTGCCAGTAGGGATTTGTACTATAACATGCAATTGTACAAAAGATATAAAGAGATATAAAATGACAATCTGCCCTGTTGGTAAAGTATAATGCAGTTTAAATGCACATAATTAGATGTAAGCCTCTGTCTGCTTACTGTTCAGCCAGCGTTGGTTTACTATCCAAATTACCTAGACCCCAAAAATCTAAAATCATTCTAAACTGGGAGATTTGTACTGTACATCAATTTCTATTGAATACATCTAGGAATAGCAGTTTAGAATTACTCTGGCTTTGGCCAAATCTGAGTGTGGGGGAAGCATGACTGCTAAAGATGTAGGTACAAGAAAGTCATTCGTTCATCTCATTCAAATCTGAATGACCCTGTAGAGTGGGAGAAATTGATCCATGGGTTACACACCATACATCATAAATAGGTCTAAAGAAGAAATGAGCATTTTGCGCACTAATACATCTGCGGAAAATTATGATCAGGTTATTGATAGTATCACAATTGATGAATGACCCTACTAACAAATCCTGTGATCAACAGGAGTGCAAGTAAATCAACTCTGCTCATTTTCCTTCACTTCTAAGCTCTCTTATTGCTCATAATTTCCCAATAGGCTATTTTCAGTAGTGGATTTAAGAGATGTAGTCAACGTTTTGAGCATTGCCACCTTCATGTTGCCTGTTACCAATGAATATAGAAAGTCAGTGTGGGGTTTACAGTGTTTTCTGGGACAAAAAGGGTTTAGGGTTTTCTGGAACAAAAAGGAGCTTAGGTGGTGGGTGTGGCAGGGGGCGTGGTAGGGGGCATGCTAATGGGTGCTGTCGGCCTGTCGGCATGGCTGAAATTTTGACAAAATGTTTGTCTGTAACCAACTTTCCACCCAACCTTTTTGTCAGATGAAACATGTCTTGACAGGCCTGATGGAAACAGAAACATTTCAGTCAACTTTCCAAATGTGACAAAACAAAATACTCTAGAAAATGTGGGATCTTTTTGTTTCTGTAAAATGAATTATGTGAGAAATCGGTGGAAATGCTTTTATGCGCAAATATTGACATAATAGTCCTCAGGGAAGCAGGCTGTTAATTAGGCAACAGACTAAATAAATTTTGATGAACTTCACAGGATGGTGATGCTTGTGTCACGACTTCCGCCGAAGTTGGTCCCTCTCCTTGTTCGGGCAGCATTCGGCGGTCGACGTCACCGACTTTCTAGCTACCGCTGATCCACTTTTCATTTTCCATTTGTTTTGTCTTTGTTTCTCACACACCTGTTTTCAATCCCACAATCACGTGTTCATTATTTAACCCTCTGTTCCCCACATGTTTTTTGTGAGTGATTGCTTGTTGCATGGTGGTCCATATTGTGTGACCGTATATATTATGTGTATATATTTAGATTTTTGAGTAAAAGTGTTTTTATTACTCATATCTGCGGTCCTGCGCCTGACTCATCTCACCAGCTACACACAGACGACGTTACAGATTGATGCTCTTTTCCAATTAATATCAAGGGTCTTATTCTGGTGACATGATGATTGTTTCCTGTCTGTCATTTGACAAGTAAAAAAATCTTGCTCTTTTGTCCAAATGTTATTTTATTTGTCACACGCGTCAAATACAACAGGTGTAGTAGACCTTACCCTGAAATTCTTACTTACAAGCCCTTAACCAACAATGCAGTTTTAAGAAAAATAATAGTTAAGAAAAATATTAACTAAATAAACTAAAGTACAAAAAAAAGAGCAACAATATAATAATAATAACGAGGCTAGGGGGTACTGGTACAGAGTCAGTGTGCGGTGGTACAGGATATTTGAGGTAGTTGAAGTAATATGTAGGTAGGGGTAAAGTGACTATGCATAGATAATAAACAGCGAGTAGCAGCAGCATAAAAAGGGGGGTGGGTCAATGCAAATAGTCAGAGTAGCCTTTTGATGAGCTGTTCAGAAGTCGCATGGCTTGGCTGTTAAGAAGCCTTTTGGACCTAGACTTGGCGCTCCGGTACCGCTTGCCGTGTGGTAGCAAAGAGAACAGTCAATGACTGGGAGGCTGGAGTCTTTGACATTTTTTAGGGCCTTCTTCTGACACTGCCTGGTATAAAGGTCCTGGATGGCAGAAGGTTTGGCCCCAGTGATGTACTGGGTCGTATGCACTACCCTCTGTAGCGCCTTGCTCTCGATGGTGCAGCTGTATAACTTTTTGACGATCTGAGGACCCATGCCAAATCTTTTCATTCTCCTGAGGGGCAATAGGCATTGTCGTGCCTCCTTCATGACTGTCTTGGTGTGTTTGGACCATGATAGTGTGTTGGTGATGTGGACACCAAGGAACTTGAATCTCTCAACCTGCTCCACTACAGACCTATCGATGAGAATGGTGGCGTGCTCGGCCCTCTTTTTCCTGTAGTCCACAACCATCTCCTTTTTCTTGACCACGTTGAGGGAGAGGTTGTTGTCCTGGCACCACACTTCCAGGTCTCTGACCTCCTTCCTATAGGAAGTTGTCGTTGTTGTCGGTGATCAGGCCTACCACCGTTGTGTTGTTTGCAGACTTAATGATGGTGTTGGAGTCGTGCTTGGCCACGCAGTTGTGGGTGAACAGGGAGTACAGGAGGGGACTAAGAACGCACCCTTGAGGAGCCTCTGTGTTGATGATCAGTGTGGCAGATGTGTTGTTGCCTACCCTTACCACCTGGTGGCGTTCCGTCAGGAAGTCCATGATCCCGTTTCAGAGGGAGGTGTTTCGTCCCAGGGTCCTTAGCTTTGTAATGAGTTTTGAGGGCACTATGGTGTTGAACACTGAGCTGTAGTCAATGAACAGCATTCTCATATTGGTGTCCCTTTTGTCCAGGTGGGAAAGGACAGTGTTGAGTGTAATAGAAATGGCATAATCTGTGCATCTGTTGGGGCGGTATGCAAATTGGAGTGGGTCTAGGGTTTCTGGGAGGATGCTGGTGTGATGTGAGACATTACCAGCCTTTCAAAGCACTTCATGGCTACAGATGTGAGTGCTACAGGTCAGTAGTCATTTAGGTGGGTTTCCTTGGTGTTCTTGGGCACAGGGACTATGGTGGTCTGCTTGAAACATGTATGTATTACAGATTCGGCCAGGGACAGGTTGAAGATGTCAGTGAAGACACTTGCCAGTTGGTCAGTGCATGCTCTGAGTACACGTGCTGGTAATCCGTCTGGCCTTGCGGCCTTGTGAATGTTGACCTGTTGAAAGGTCTTGCCCACATCGGCTACTGTGAGCTTGATCACAGAGTCGCCCGGAACAGCTGGTGCTCTCATGCATGCTGCAGTGTTGCTTGCCTCGAAGTGCACAGGATGCACCTGAGCTCAATTTGGAGTCTCATAGCAAATGGTCTTTGTACATGTGCAAAAATGTCTAAAAACCTGTTTTCCCTTTGTCATTATGTGGTATTGTGTGTAGATAGAATCCATTTAAAATAACGCTGTAACGTAACAAAATTCAAAAAAAGGTAAGGGGTCTGAATATTTTCCGAATGCACTGTACGTACATACATAAAATACATGACCAAAAGTATGTGGACACCTGCTCGTCGAACATCTCATTCCAAAATCAAGGGAATGAATATGGAGTTAGTCCTCCTTTGCTACTATAACAACTTTAACTCATCTGGGAAGGCTATCCACTAGATGTTGGAACATTGCTGCGGGGTCTTGCTTCCATTCAGCCACAAGAGCATTAGTGAGGTCGGGCACTGTTGGGCGATTAGACATGGCTCGCAGTCTGCGCTCCAAATCATCCCAAAGGTGTTTGATGGGGTTGAAGTCAGGGTTCTGTGCAGGCCCGTCACGGTCTTCTACGCTGATTGTGACAAACCATATCTGTATGGACCTCGCTTTGTGCACAGGGGAATTGTCATACTGAGACAGGAAAGGGCCTTCCCCAAACTGTTGCCATAAAGTCGAAAGCACAGAATCGTCTAGATTGTCATTGTATGCTGTAGCGTTCAGATTTCCCTTCACTGGAACTAAGGGGCCTACCCCAAACTGTGAAAAACAGCCCCAGACCATTGTTCCTCCTCCCCAAACGTTGCAGTTGGCACTATGCATTGGGGCAGGTAGCGTTCTCCTGGCATGCTCCAAATCCAGATTCTTCTGTCGGACTGCCAGATGGTGAAGCATGATTCATCACTCCAGAGAACTGGATTCCACTGCTCCAGAGTCCAATGGCGGCGAGCTTTACACCACTCCAGCCGACACTTGGCATTGCGCTTGTGTGTGGCTGCTCGGCCATAGAAAACCCCATTTTATGAAACTCCCGAAGAACAGTTATTGTGTTGACATTGTTTCCAGAGGCTGTTTGGAACTCGGTAGTGTGCTACGCACTTCAGCACTCGGTGGTCCTGTTCTGTGAGCTTGTGTGGTCTACCACTTCACTGCTGAGCCGTTGTTGCTCCTCGACATTTCCACTTCATAATAACAGCACTTACAGTTGACCGTGGCATCTTTAGCAGGGAAGAAATTTGACGAAATGACTTGGAATGGAAAGGTGGCATCCTATGACAGTTCCACGTTAAAAGTCACTGAAAGCTTCAGTACAGCCATTTTACTAACACTGTTTGTCTATGGAGATTGCATGGCTATGTGCTAGGTTTTCTACACCTGTCAGCAACAGGTCTGGCTGAAATAGCTGAATCCACTCATTTGAACAGGTGTCCACATACTTTTGTATATAAAGTGTATGTATGTACTGTATGTATTTGTGTTTACTTGTTGGTCTTAGGTGGCTCAATAAAATGGGGGAGGGGGGGCACACCACTTACAACCAAATATGGGTAACTGTTGGCAAGGAATATAATAAAACATTGTTATGCAGATCTTTACTTTGGAAACATTTATATTATGTTCAGAATGATCTGCAGTTATTATTATCCACTCTGCTTCAAATGTCTGTCTGACAGCAAAATGACTAAATACCAATAATACTGGAATTTTGTCGCGTGAATGTTTTTCAATTCATTCTTTTTATATATACTCCTTGACAACAACAAATACTGTATGTTGCTCAGATGCTTCAGCTACGGAATTTCAAATAAATCTGTCCTCTAAGAAGAAATACATGTGACTCACTATGTAGCGTATCTGCTGTATCTGCCACTCGTTTACCATGGGCTGATCAACAGTATGCTAATCATAGTCATCTGTCAGAGACATGGAGATGGAGTGATACAACGAGAAGAAATGAACAGATGGAATCATTGGATAAAATCAGAGTGGACAGTAGCTAAAATGTTTCATATGGCACTGAAAGGACAGCATATTACTATGATTTAATTCAGAACCTGGGGAAACATATTAACTTGCAATATGCCCATAGATACTCAAATGGGTGCTGTGTGCAAGAGTACCAGTATCAAAACTTGTTAACGCTGAACACTATGATCTCTGAATGACTGATTTTTCCAACTAACTGAAAACATGCTCACCAGATGAACATGTTGATTGATCACCATTTGTTTACATTTTGAACTGTTTAATCATAACCATGTAAACTGTGAGGTTGATTAGTACAGTAGCAATACTGCTGTTACACCACCCAATGTTTTACGTCTCCACTGAAAATTAAAAAGGAATACAATACATTAAATGTTGAAAGGGTGGTCAGCGTCAACAGATGCACACTTGTTGAAGTCTTGGTAAATACTGAGAGCACTATGCATTTACTATTACATGAGGTGTGAAAACTGTATTGTATCAATATCCTCTGAGATGAGCTAAATAAGAACAAATATGATGAAATACTCACTGTGGTTGTGCATCAGTTCTTCCAACAGTTGTGAGTTTTAGTTGATGCAAAAAAGCCAGCGGCTCTCCAAGTGATCAATAAGAGAAGAAAACATGAAGTCCTAACTGTTGCTGTTGCTTCTGCATCGCACGACAACTCTGCTCTCTCTGCACACAGTCACAAGGCATGCAGAGTATTACCAGGTTATTTGATGATCATGAGCAACAGGCTACAGCCTCGCCCCTCCCACTATATCAACAGCTAGCCTCACAGCTCTGACATCACAGGTGGGATGTGCCATTCTAACATTATTCTGAGAGCTTTTCACAGAAATCCATAGCAACCAGCATCTAGCTAGCGAGTGGAGTGAAGGGTTCCCCCCCTGAAACAGGAATAATCACTCGCTTTTGGCCGTAGACTCATGTGGATGGATTATATTTTTCCCCTGAAGTTAGCGCCTAAGAAGGTTCACTCACTGTGGTTCCTCGTTTTTTTATATTTTTTATTTAACCTTTATTTAACTAGGCAAGTCAGAACAAATTCTTATTGACAATGATCGCCTACCCCGGCCAAACCAGGATGACGCTGGGCCAATTGTGTGCCGCCCTATGGGACTCCCAATCACAGCCTGGATTTGAACCAGGGACTGTAGTGAGGCTTCTTGCACTGAGATGCAGTGCCTTAGACCGCTGCGCCCCTCACTCTATGTGCTCAGATAGCCGTCGCTGTGTCCAAAATTAGACAGGTCTGAAGTCACTGTTAGAATGAGTTGTTGGAGGTACTGTCTACCATTATCAACAGTAGGCTATCAGATATCCTCTTCCTCCATCCCATTCTCTATGTCCATTTCTGGTAACACTTTACAGAAAGTAGATTTTATACCTGTGTAGTAACTTTGTAATTACACTCTTAATAATCCCTCAGACATTGGACAGATGTTAATAATGGTAATGCCTATACTTACTGTAGCTTAGAGAGCCAAAGGGTCTCTGTCTTGTAATTCTGATCAACTCACAGTAGGCTATCTTTGGGTTGATTCCCCAGTCAATACATGTAATGCCTACTTAAGAATATTTGTTTATCTTCTTGTTGATATGGCTTTATATATCATGGCTGAATATTGAACACAGAAGAAGTAGCTATGGATGTATCTCATGTATTGGGTATTACAGAATGTTAAGGTATGGAATAATGTGGTAGTTATCAACAGGATACCATCATTAGCTCTTTAAGTGTGTTTTTCACAGACAGCTAATTGTCATTTCACAGTTAATGAGGCCAAGGGTCCAAGACAAAAGCTACTCTGAGTTCATCACTTCTGAAGTTAATCCACATTATAGTTAACATGCAGAGTTGATTTGGTCCTTACTTTATACTCAGTGACGTGTGAATCCAAGGAAGGTAACTACCACATTATTCCACACAAGGAATTTATTGGTGGAAAATCAAGGTCTTTAACTGTATGATGAGATCGAATCTGTCTGTTTTTGGTGGTTGAACTAACTGGTTTCATCCCTGGTCCAGCTTTCAACTGTGGCCTGGCTCAGATGAATGGACTGTACATGAGCAGGCACACACAATCAGAGCATTCACTGTCTCATCTCTGGGTGATGGGATGTTGCATTGATCTGACAGAAGGAAATGTTTGAAACACTCACTTACCTACATGCGCTTGTGCTTCCTACAGCCTGACTGACCCACACTAATCACCCCAGATCTCTCCCTGATATAACGCTACACACAGAATCTCATTTATATGCAATACACTGGAGGGGAAATGAAGGTCTCCCTTAGAGTATTGTAGTTTGCTTCATTAAATTGTTCGTAGTTCACCTGATTTGTCTTTTGTGAAAGGATAATACTCAAATTGTCTATTGACATTTTATTGTGCATCACCTGAGTGGGTTGATTCACTGTTGTGGTCATCCTGTCTGGGTTGGCGCCGTGGCAGAGATCTTTGTGGGCT
This sequence comes from Oncorhynchus keta, assembly GCF_023373465.1. Lineage (NCBI taxonomy): Eukaryota > Metazoa > Chordata > Actinopteri > Salmoniformes > Salmonidae > Oncorhynchus > Oncorhynchus keta. The sequence goes on from NC_068448.1 coordinate 16,855,504, forward strand.
ATACTCAGCCTTGTCTCAGGATGGTAAGTTGGTGGTTGAAGATATCCCTCTAGTGGTGTGGGGGCTGTGCTTTGGCAAAGTGGGTGGGGTTATATCCTTCCTGTTTGGCCCTGTCCGGGGGTGTCCTCGGATGGGGCCACTATGTCTCCTGACCCCTCCTGTCTCAGCCTCCAGTATTTATGCTGCAGTAGTTTGTGTCGGGGGCTAGGGTCAGTTTGTTATATCTGGAGTAATTCTCCTGTCCTATTCGGTGTCCTGTGTGAATCTAAGTGTGCGTTCTCTAATTCTCTCCTTTCTTTCTCTCTCTCTCTCGGAGGACCTGAGCCCTAGGACCATGCCCCAGGACTACCTGACATGATGGCTCCTTGCTGTCCCCAGTCCACCTGGCCATGCTGCTGCTCCAGTTTCAACTGACCTGAGCCCTAGGACCATGCCCCAGGACTACCTGACATGATGACTCCTTGCTGTCCCCAGTCCACCTGGCCATGCTGCTGCTCCAGTTTCAACTGTTCTGCCTTACTATTATTTGACCATGCTGGTCATTTATGAACATTTGAACATCTTGGCCATGTTCTGTTATAATCTCCACCCGGCACAGCCAGAAGAGGACTGGCCACCCCACATAGCCTGGTTCCTCTCTAGGTTTCTTCCTAGGTTTTGGCCTTTCTAGGGAGTTTTTCCTAGCCACCGTGCTTCTACACCTGCATTGCTTGCTGTTTGGGGTTTTAGGCTGGGTTTCTGTACAGCACTTTGAGATATCAGCTGATGTACAAAGGGCTATATAAATAAAATTTGATTGATTGATTGATTGTAGCAGGTTTCATTCCATCATTGTTGTCACATTGTCAATAGAGCATTGATAACTGCGTATCAGCTTCCTACAGTAGGGTTGGCTTGCTATACTGTACTGTTATTATTAGGATGTATGTAAAGCTACAATGCAGCAGCATCACACAGTGGGGAAGTATGTGGGAGGCAGCTATGACCCCTGGCTATTTCTGACAGATTTCAGCTCTCAAATCCCTGTGTAATTCAGGTGTGAATAACAGCTTGATTGTACTGTACATTCACTTTGTTTACCGTTGGATAACAGACACCTTTACAGTATGGGTATAGCAATATTGCAAAGAATTCAATTGGTTAAGAGTAATTCTTGAATTCAATTAACTCTCCTCTCTGCCATGTTAGGTATTCAACTCACTTCTCATAATATTCTCTCTAGGGTGAGCAGTGGAAAATATCAGCTCACAGACAGTACTTCTGGACAAGTCCTTCAGTATTTCTGCATTATCATTCATCACAGAACACAATTCTCAGAGTATGAACTCAAACAACTATCCTCTTCACTGTGTTTGGTATTCAACACACTTCCCCTTCCACCTCATGAAATGTTAAGCCGTCCACCTAGTAGCTCTGAAAACAGCCTCATCCATTCAGTTGTACTAGCTAACACATCTGTTGTGTGAACCATCTTGCAGTTGATTCAGATAAGTCATCATTTTGGGGTAATGGCCACTTTGAATTAAAAAGGCACTAAGTATCCAAGCAGTTTGGATCATTGTAAAAAATAACAAAATGTTTTTAAAAATCTGAATACAAATTAGGAGGAATCTAATTGCGCTATTAAGTGTATTTGACCATGGCATGGAAGTAACATATATTCATATTCACTCATATTACTTATCTTGAACATAACAATTATTCCAATTCTGTAAGTGGTTTATGTACAGGTAACTGCCAAAATAATGGAATCGCCAACATAAAGTATCTTAATAGGGCATTGGGCCACCACGAGCCGCTAGAACAGCTTCAATGTGCCTTGGCATAGATTCTACAAGTGTATGGAACTCTGTTGGAGGGATGTGACACCATTCTTCCAAGAGAAATTCCATCATTTGCTGATGGTGGTGGAAAACGCCATCTCAGGCACTGCTTCAGAATCTCCCATAAGTGTTCAATTGGGTTGAGATCTGGTGATTGAGACGGCCATGGCATATGGTTTACGTCGTTTTCATGCTCATCAAACCATTCAGTGACCACTTGTGCCCTGTGGATGGGGGATTGTCATCCACTCCCATCAGGATAGAAAGGATTCAACGTAGGTTGAACGTTTACCTTGCCCTCTTAGGGGTTGAGTGGACCTAAACCATGGCAGGAAAATAAACTCCACAGCATAACAGAGCTACCAGAACCCTCATTTACTCATGTGTTTCCATTATTTTGGCAGTTACCTGTATATGAGATGTGTGCATGCACTGTTAATTTTCATTTTTACAATGACAAGATAATAATAATAAATATAATGTAATAATATAATAAAATTAGGCATCCATTTGTTCCTTGTGAAAATGTTTATGCATGTTGGCAATTAATTTAATGAACCATAAACTATTAAGAACATTAAATGTATATTGCCACATTAATTACATCAATCCAATACTTACAGATGAATCTTAACCAGAACAAAAACTACCATAAAGTCTGTTTATTAAGCTTTCTCTAGACTGAAATACAAACAATCAACAAAATTAAAGTAGGTTGTTTTGCAGCCTTTATTTCAGACACAGTGGCACTTAATTAACTGACTGCCTTTTGTTCTCCTTTTTATTGAAATTTTAATGACACAATTAGGAACCAGTGAGCAACTTAATTCCCCTCACCAGCAGGGCTGGAGCAGAATGTCATTTCAAATCAAATCAAATTGTATTTGTCACATACACATGGTTAGCAGATGTTAATGCGAGTGTAGCGAAATGCTTGTGCTTGTAGTTCCGACAATGCAGTAATAACCAACAAGTAATCTAGCTAACAATTCCAAAAATACTACCTTATAGACAAGTGTAAGGGGATAAAGAATATGTACATAAAGATATATGAATGAGTGATGGTACAGAGCGGCATAGGCAAGATACAGTAGATGGTATTGAATGCAGTATATACATCATTTGAGGAGCGTAGTGTCAGTCATCCCTACTCCCGTTCCCTTTCTTCGGCGCTCGACGTCGCCAGTCTACAAACCACCAGTCCTTGCAACCCACATTACGCACACCTGGCAACCATCATTAAGCACACCTGCTCCCCTTCGTTAAGCACACCTGGACTTCAAAATGACCTTGATTACTCTCAGCAGCCGACATCTTCAGGTAGTATTGGCTTTGTTTACGTTCAGTACGCTACTTCTGTTTTGATATTCTTCATGTTTCTTACTATTAAACTCACCTTCTGCACCTGCTTCCTGACTCCCTGTGTATACGTTACATACGGAGAGCAGTATGACTGACCATGATGGAGTCATACAGTTGAAGTCTGAAGTTTACATACACTTAGGTTGGAGTCATTAAAATCCGTTTTTCAACCACTCCACAAATTTCTTGTTAACAAACTATAGTTTTGGCAAGCTGGTTAGGACATCTACTTTGTGCATGACACAGGTCATTTTTCCAACAATTGTTTACAGACAGATTATTTCACTTGTAATTCACTGTATCACAATTCCAGTGGTTCAGAAGTTTACATGCACTAAGTTGACTGTTCCTTTAACCAGCTTGGAAAATTCCAGAAAATGACGTCATGGCTTTATAAGCTTCTGTTTGGCTAATTGACATAATTTGAGTCAATTGGAGGTGTACCTGTGGATGTATTTCATGGCCTACCTTCAAACTCAGTGCATCTTCGCTTGACATCATGGGAAAATCAAAAGAAATCAGCCAAGACCTCAGAAAAAAATTGTACACCTCCACAAGTCTGGTTCATCCTTTGTAGCAGTTTCCAAACGCCTGAAGGTACCAAGTTCATTTGTACAAACAATAGTAAGCATAAATACCATGGGACCACGCAGCTGTCATATCGCTCAGGAAGGAGAAGCGTTCTGTCTCCTAGAGATTAACGTACTTCGGTGCGAAAAGTGAAAAATCCCAGAACAACAGCAAAGGACGTTGTGAAGATGCTGGAGGAAAAAGGTACAAAACTATCTATGTCCACAGTAAAACGAGTCCTATATCGACATAACCTGAAAGGCAGCTCAGCAAGGAAGAAGCCACTGCTCAAAAACTGCCATTAAAAAGCCAGACTATGGTTTGCAACTGCACATGGGGAGAAAGATCATACTTTTTGAAGAAATGTTCTCTGGTCTGATGAAGCAAAAATATAACTTTTTGGCCATAATGACCATCGTTATGTTTGGAGGAAGCAGGGGGAGGCTTGCAAGCCGAAGAACATCATCCCAATCATGAAGCAAGATGTGGTAGTAACATGTTGGGGGTGTTTTGCTTCAGGAGGAACTGATGCTGTTCACAAAATAGATGGCTTCATGTGGAAGGAAAATAGTTTGGATATATTGATGCATCGTCTCAAGACATCAGTCAGGAAGTTAAAGCTTGGTCGCAAATTGGTCAATGACCCCAAGCATACTTCCAAAGTTGTGGCAAAATGGATTAAGGACAGCAAAGTCAAGGTACTGGAGTGGCCATCACAAAGCACTGACCTCAATATAGAAAATGTGTGGGCAGAACTGAAAAAAACATGTGTGAGCAAGGAGGCCTACAAACCTGACTCAGTTACACCAGCTCTATCAGGAGGAATGGGACTAAATTCACCCAACTTATTGTGGGAAGCTTGTGGAAGGCTACCCAAAATGTTTGACCCAAGTTAAACAATTTCAAGGCAATGCTACCAAATACTAATTGAATGTATGTCAGCTTCTGACCCACTGGGAATGTGATGAAAGAAATAAAAGCTGAAATAAATCACTCTATTATTATTCTGACATTTCACATTCTTAAAATGAAGTGGTGATTCTAACTGACACAAGACAGGGAAATACCACCCTAACTAATTGTCTGAAGTATGAACATAATCCAGTGGCAGAGCAGGGGTACTGTATGCAGTACTGTATGAATCTCATTGAGCAGGTCCATATATAATGGTTCAGAATTCTACTGTACTGATCAGGATGGAGGTTTGAGCAATCAACCAAGATGAATATGATGAATGGTACTGTACAAATCAATATATCAGTAATGGATCAATACATCTTAAATGATACCTCAACTGTAATGTGGAAGAAGAATATTTCTCTCCAGTTTGAGTTATTTACCCATTGTGAATATGCATTATGCATGACGGAAAACCCATCCTGCCTCTGCCTGGGCACACTCTCAAATTCTGTTGCTGTAATTTTGAGACACAGCACATCAATCATGGTATTGTTGAAATATGTGCAAAAAATACCTAGACCTCTCTATCCATCACTAGTTTTACAATAAACTGGGGAGCAAAGTTTTATTGTGGATGAACTTGGAAGGGACATCTGGGTGCAGTAGCCTTCCTTTTTATATATCCAACAGCAGTCAGTAATTCATTAATGCAATCAGGAGCAATATTAACTGCAAAATAATTATAATGCTAAAATACTAACACTAAAATAATATCAACTCTCAAACAAACCTCAATAAAACACTTGTCCCCATCTGTCTACTACAGTAACTGAGGTTCTTTTGTTAATCTGGCCGGGCACTCAAAGATCTGTGAAGAAGGAGAGGATGAATTTGACCGCTCCACTCTGCTGAAGAGCCTTTGATGGGCTCTTCAGGGGAAAATCAATGAAGTGTTACCGCTAGTTCAGTCACAACTGAGAGTCAAGACAATAACACACAGCAATACTATAGGTGCTCCAAGACAAAGCAATAAGAGCACATTCGCAGGATGGGAAATGTAGGCCATTCATGTCTTACTTGTCTTTATTGATAGATGCTTTGTCGTTCTGGAATGTTTTTGTAGAAAGAATGTACAGTAGACAAATTCATATTTTCTAGTAGGTTTTGCAGCACGGCTCTGCTTGTTACAAGCAAAAAGAGCAGACCTGATAACAGATATCAAGGGCCAGAGACATGAAAGCCTTCCATTCTGCAAAAATCTGTAAAGTAACTACGGTAAGTTTGAATCAATAATCATCAAAAATAAATTGCTTCATCAATAGTTTTTATATGTGGTCGAGCTGTAACTTCAGACAAGAAAGCAAAGGACTCTAAATCAAATCAAATTTTATTTGTCACATACACATGGTTGGCAGATGTTAATGCGAGTGTAGCGAAATGCTTGTGCTGCGAGTTCCGACAGTGAAGTATCTAACATTTGTGCTGCTATCTAACAAGTAATCTAACAATTCCCCAACAACTACCTAATACACACAAATCTAAAGGGGTGAATGAGAATATGTACATGTAAGTATATGGATGAGCGATGGCCGAGCGGCATAGGCAAGGTGCAATAGATGGTATAAAATACAGTATATACAGATATGTAAACATTATTAAAGTGGCATTATTTAGAGTGCATCGTATGAAGTGACTAGTGATCTATTTATGAAAGTGGCCAGTGATTGGGTCTCATTGAACGCAGCAGCCTCTCTGAGTTAGTGATGGCTGTTTAGCAGTCTGATGGTGTTGAGATAGAAGTCTCTGGGTCCCATCTTTGATGTACCTGTACTGACCTCGCCTTCTGGATGGTAGCGGTGTGAACAGGCAGCGGCTCGGGTGGTTGATGTCCTTGATGATCTTTTTGGCCTTCCTGTGACATTGGGTGCTGTAGGTGTCATGGAGGGCAGGTAGTTTGCGATACAGCCTGACAGGATGCTCTCGATTGTGAATCTAAAAATTTGTCAGGGTTTTGGGTGACAAGCCAAATTTCTTCTGCCTCCTGAGGTTGAAGAGGCGCTGCTGCACCATTTAATTTTGTCTGTCATGTGCACGCCCAGGAACTTAGAACTTTCCACCTTCTCCACTGCTGTCCCTTCGATGTAGATAGGGGGTGCTCCCTCTGCTGTTTCCTGAAGACCATGATCATCTCCTTTGTTTTGTTGACGTTGAGTGAGAGGTTGTTTTCCTGACACCACGCTCTGACTGTCCTCACCTCCTCCCTGTAGGATGTCTCGTCGTTGTTGGTGATCAAGCCCATTACCGTTGTGTCGTCTGCAAACTTGATGATTGAGTTAGAGGCGTGCATGGCCACACAGTCGTGGGTGAACAGGGAATACAGGAGGGGAATGAGCACGCACCCTTGTGGGGCCACAGTGTTGAGGGTCAGTGAAGTGGAGGTGTTGTTTCCGGCCTTCACCACCTGGGGGTGGTCCGTCAGAAAGTCCAGGAGCCAATTGCACAGGGTGGGGTTGAGACCCAGGGCCTCCAGCTTGATGATGAGCTTGGAGGGTACTATGGTGTTGAATGCTGAGCTGTAGTCAATGAACAGCATTCTTACGTGGGTATTCCTCTTGTCCAGGTGGGATAGGCAGTGTTCAGTGTGATGGCGTCGTCTGTGGACCTGTTGGTGCGGTATGCAAACGGAAGTGGGTCTAGGGTGGCCGGTAAAGTGGAGGTGATATGGTCCTTGACTAGTCTCTCAAAGCACTTCACGATGACAGAACGGGGTGGTAGTCATTTAGTGTCATGAGAATTATGTTCTCAATGTTCATAACCCAAATAATTTATACTACTCAGTCTGCAACCCAGAATTTGTAAGATACTGTCAAGACCCGGTTACGAACTCGGGTCTCCGGTGTGAGAAACAGTGACTGAGCTACTAATAGTCGGCAGAACCAAGAAGATGAGGCAGACACAGCAGTACTTGAGACAGTTTTTTATAAAGTAAAAAGGAAAGTTCTTCAGGCAAAAATATAAATCCACAATGTCAAAAGTAATTCCAAGAGAACAAAGGTAATCCTCCAAGTCAAAAGGTAAATCCACAAGGTGGTAGGTACAGCAGAAAAAGCCTCAAAAGATAATCAAAAATAAATAAACGAGAACAAAAACCGAGTACCACAAGAGAGTCCAACTGGAGTAACAAATGTTCACAGCATCGCTGGGGCTGGGTGCTAACATTCAAACACAGAGCAAAGAACTGAGGGTTTAAATACATTCAAGGGAAACAAGGCACAGGTAATAACTGGGAACAAGGGAAAACAAAAGGGTCAAAAAGCACAACGGGGGCATCTAGTGGCAAAAAACGGAACAACCCTGGCCAAATCCTGACAGATACTGGTTGAAATGAAACAGACGGAGGCCCAGCTACGATAGTCAGAAAGTTTATTTACAAGAGCACTGGTTAGTTGTATAAATCCATTCATTTTATACTGGCTTCTTACGCACATACCTTCACACACATACAGTACTTACACACACAAACATTAAGGATCCTACGTACATACGGTCCTACTACCCAGCCGACAAAGATTAGGTGAGGCCGTGAGAATCACTCCCCGTCCTCCCTCAAGATAGGGAGACCGTGTGAAGTACCTCCCGTCCCTTCCTCAATCTTTCAGAGGCCCCTAGCCAGGTAAGCACTGAATTCTGCTAAGACAGTCGGTGTTTAAGATACCATAGAGACATATTGTACAATTATATTGTTTTACTCTAATTCTGACTAAAACTACACACATCATGACTAAAACTACACACATCATTAATTATAGTTTTATGATTCTGATCAATTTCACTGTCCTTAGAGGTCAACCGAATATGACCAAAAAAGCCGATACCGATTAATCGGCTGATTTAAAAATGTAAAAAAATGTATTTGTAATAATGACAATTACAACAATACTGAATTAACACTTATTTTAACTTCATGTAATACATCAATAAAGTCAATTTAGCCTCAAGTAGATAATGAAACATGTTCAATTTGGTTTACATAATGCAAAAACAAAGTGTTGGAGAAGAAGGTAAAAGTGCAATATGTGCTATGTAAGAAGGCTAATGTTTCAGTTCCTTGCTCAGAACAGGAGAACATATGAAACCTTGTGGTTCCTTTTAACATGAGTCTTCAATATTCCAAGGTAAGAAGTTTTAGGTTGTAGTTATTATAGGACTATTTCCCTCTCTACCATTTGTATTTCATTAACCTTTGACTATTGGATGTTCTTATAGGCACTTTAGTATTGCCAGTGTAACAGTATAGCTTCCGTCCCTCTCCTCGCTCCTCCCTGGGCTCGAACCAGAAACACAACGACAACAGCCACCACATCGAAGCAGGGTTACCCATGCAGAGCAAGGGAAACAACCACCCCAAGGCTCAGAGCGAGTGAAGTTTGAAATGCTATTAGCGCTCGCTAACTAGCCAGCCATTTCACTTCGGTCACACCAGCCTCATCTCGGGAGTTGATAGGTTTGAAGTTATAAACAGCGCAATGCTTGACGCACAAGGAAGAGCTGCTGGCAAAACGCACGAAAGGCTTTCAACACTGGATCACACCTTATTTAATCTACGATTGGCTTAGATCGGGCTGCTTGTAGCTGGTTTGAAAATTATTTAAAAGACAGAACACAGTGTGTACTTACTGACTGCGTTAAAATCAGGATTTCTAGACATAAAAGGTGTCCCACAGGGTTTGTTTCTTGGTCCAGTTCTTTTTACTATTTATATTAACAGCATTGGTCTATCTGTACAATACTGTAACTTTCATCTGTACGCAGATGACACTGTTGTATAAGCTACTGCCCCTATGGCACCTCAGCCTCTGTTGATTCTTCAATCTGCTATTACTACCTTGCAGAAAGCCTTGTTGGACTTGAAGTTGGTACTAAATGCTGGTTAAACCAAGTACATGTTTTTTTCCAAATCATGTAATAATGTAACTGATGATTTGTGCATAAGTACGTTAGATGGTGCCACCATTGATCGTGTCCCCGCCTATAAATATCTGGGCATCTGGATTGAAGAAAAGCTATCTTTTAAAAATGAAGTTAGGCTTCTTCGATAGGAGTAGGGCTTGCCTTTCGTTAAATATTAGAAAACAGATAATTCAGTCTACATTAATTCCTGTAATAGATTATAGTAGTATTATATAAATGACTGCAGCTACCAGTGTTTTGAAGCCCTTGGACACAATTTATCACAGCGCACTTTGTTTCATAACATCTGACCGTTTTGACACTCACCACTGCAACCTTTATCATAAAGTTAGTTGGACCTTGATAAAAACTCATAGGTCACTTCATTATTCTGTTTTTGTTTATAAAGCCTTACTCAGAAAACTACCAATTTACTTGACATCATTGTTGAAATGTACTGTAGAAACTCAGATTACAACACTAGGTCAGAGGGTTGGTTAATGCTGGAGACTCCATTTGTATCCAGAGTTGTGTAAATCTGCCTTTTACTACCAGGCCCCTGTCAGGTGGAATAATCTCCAGGTAACGTTTCATTTGGATGCGTTGTTGTCTCTGGGTCAGTTTAGGAGAAAGTGATTATTATATAGATAAATGTGTTTGTTTTGTTTGATTGTTTATGTGTATATAATATTAGCTATTTATTTAATGTTGTGTTTTAAATTGTGTATAATTGTATTTTCTGTATTGTTCCCAGGGCACATTTGCAAATGAGGCCTAGGTTTCAATGTATTTTTCCCTGGTTAAATAAATAAATCAAATAAAAAACCAAGGAAAGCTTAGGCCCTTATTTGTTCAATTAAAATACAGAAGATATTGTTTCCTTTTAAGCATAATTAGTCCTAAGAGACGGAATTTGCCCATCAGTGCTCCTTTCCTAAAGAAAACAAACAAGAGGTGCACAACACCGCTGGTCAACACCGCTGCTCAACACCGCTAACACCGCTGGTCAACACCGCTAACACCGCTGGTCAACACCGCTAACACCGCTGGTCAACACCGCTAACACCGCTGCTCAACACCGCTGCTCAACACCGCTGCTCAACACCGCTGGTCAACACCGCTGCTCAACACCGCTGCTCAACACCGCTGGTCAACACCGCTGGTCAACACCGCTAACACCGCTGCTCAACACCGCTGCTCAACACCGCTGCTCAACACCGCTAACACCGCTGGTCAACACCGCTGGTCAACACCGCTGCTCAACACCGCTGCTCAACACCGCTAACACCGCTGCTCAACACCGCTAACACCGCTGCTAGCTGTTTATATTTCCGTGGGGAGGAATATTGTTGACTTGCTGCTGTCAGCCTCAGAGGGAAATGGAGGCAGCAGGACAATCTCTTCACGCTGCAGTCAGATGACAGGTCGATTGTGCTTCTATCCCATTGACTGCCATTTGAGGGTGGGATCTAAAATAAACAACATGTTAACCGGTCATAACCAGATAGACACTGACTGAAGTTGCCATTGGGCAATAACTCCTACAGTACCCTCATATCATTAGTGTACTGTCTGTGTGGTGATGAAAAACAAATGGTTTTGGGAAATGTTATGAGTTTACCTAGCATGTGAAGACCAGAGGACAGTTGTTTTCACAAGGTGGCTGAGCCACATGCCTTTAACCACAGAAGAAAGTGATGAAAACTATAAGGGTGAATTTCTGTGCCCGCACTCCTTTTCTGTGGTGCTTTATCACAGGGCCATACTGAAGCTAACCGTCCATGGTTGAGCTGTCTTGTCAGTCAAGAGGGATACTGTGTCTGTGTTCTGTTTCCAATTGCCACCTGGCCTGAAGACAACTTGGGAAAAGTATAATTATTATTGACTACATGTCAAAGTGGATTTGTTTATATATTTTCAATACATAACAATCATTACAAAGTGGGTGGGGATGGCTAAGAGTTAGGGGATAGAAAACATTTGTTGATCACAGAAACAACGGCATACCTGTCACGCAAGGTCATTTTTAAGTCTGTAGTGTTTTCACACTGGCCTTTTTACCCTGAAGGGAGAAACAAATATTTTAAAAGGGGAGACCGAACCTTGTTTTGGACTAGTGTCACCCTTTTATGAACAGAACACAATCAGAGAATGGTCTCACAGACCTACAGTACAATTGAAAACTGTGGCACTCAGTGCTTTTTATGTACAATAATGGTCATCAATTTTTTCCCGACATATTAATTGCAGTGTATCAGTAAGAGGCTGCAGAACTGGGCCAATCATCCCTATTAACCCTACTGTATAATAAAGTGATTAGAACAGATTCCCTTCTTCCAATGTGGATCGAATGGCCTTTAATTGATACATTAATTACTAATAGTCCATTTTTCACCATATTCTGTTGCAGTATTCTGTAAGAGGGATGGGACAGGAGCTATCTAGAATCCCTTAGCTAGTACCCACCGAACCCACTGGCTAGCCTAGTGGTTAGAGCGTTGGACTAGTAACCGAAAGGCTGCAAGTTCGAATCCCCGAGCTGACAAGGTACAAATCTGTCGTTCTGCCCCTGAGCAGGCAGTTAACCCACTGTTCCTAGGCCGTCATTGAAAATAAGAATTTGTTCTTAACTGACTTGCCTAGTAAAAAAAAAAAAAAAAAAAAAAACAGAGTCAAAAGCCTTGGCCAGATCAATGAATACAGCTGCACAGTAATGTTTCTTATCGATGGCGGTTAAGATATTGTTTAGGACCTTGAGCGTGACTGAGGTGCACCCATGACCAGGTCTGAAACCAGATTGCATAACAGAGAAGGTATGGTGAGATTCGAAATGGTCGGTAATCTGTTTGTTGACTTGGCTTTCGAAGACCTTAGAAAGGCATGGTAGGATAGATATAAGTCTGTAGCAGTTTGGGTCAAGAGTATCCCCCCCTTTGAAGCGATCGCAGCTGCTTTCCAATCTTTGGGAATCTCAGACGACACGGAAGAGAGGTTGAACAGGCTAGTAATAGGGTTGGCAACAATTTCGGCAGATAATTTTAGAAAGAAAGGGTCCAAATTGTCTAGCCCGGCTGAAATGCTTATTGAAATTCTCAATTATGGTGGATTTATCAGTGGTGACAGTGTTTCCTATCTTCAGTGCAGTGGGCAGCTGGGAGGAGGTGTTCTTATTCTCCATGGACTTTACAGTGTCCCAGAACTTTTTTGAGTTAGTGTTGCAGGAAGCAAATTTCTGCTTGAAAAAGCTAGCCTTGGCTTTTCTAACTGCCTGTGTATAATGGTTTCTAGCTTCCCTGAACAGCTGCATATCACAGGGGCTGTTCGATGCTAATGCAGAACGCCATAGGATGTTTTTGTGTTGGCAGTCATTTAAAAACAAATATCCAGGCATCCTCTACTGACGGGATGAGATCAATATCCTTCCAGGATATTCCAGGAAGTGTTTCAGGGAGCGTTTGCCAGTGATGAGTGGAGGTCGTTTGACCGCTGACCCATTACGGATGCAGGCAATGAGGCAGTGATCGCTGAGGTCTTGGTTGAAGACAGGAGAGGTGTATTTAGAGGGCAAGTTGGTTAGGATGATATCTATGAGGGTGCCCGTGTTTAAGGCTTTGGGGGGGTACCTGGTAGGTTCATTGATAATTTGTGTGAGATTGAGGGCATCAAGTTTAGATTGTAGGATGGCTGGGGTGTTAAGCATGTTCCAGTTTAGGTCGCCTAGCAGCACGAGCTCTGAAGATAGATGGGGGGGCAATCAGTTCACATATGGTGTCCAGAGCACAGCTGGGGGCAGAGGGTGGTCTATAGCAGGCGGCAACGGTGAGAGACTTGTTTTTAGAGAGGTGGATTTTTAAAAGTAGAAGTTCAAATTGTTTGGGTACAGACCTGGATAGTAGGACAGAACTCTGCAGGCTAACACCGCCCCCTTTAGCAGTTCTATCTTGTCTGAAAATGTTGTAGTTTGGAATTAAAATTTCAGAATTTTTGGTGGTCTTCCTAAGCCAGGATTCAGACACAGCTAGAACATCCGGGTTGGCAGAGTGTCCTAAAGCAGTGAATAGAACAAACTTAGGGAGGAGGCTTCTAATGTTAACATGCATGAAACCAAGGCTATTACGGTTACAGAAGTCGTCAAAAGAGAGCACCTGGGGAATAGGAGTGGAGCTAGGCACGGCAGGGCCTGGATTCACCTCTACATCGCCAGAGGAACAGAGGAGGATTAGAATACGGGTGTGGCTAAAAGTAATAAGAATTGGTCGTCTACAACGTCTGGAACAGAGAGTAAAAGGAGGTTTCTGGGGGCGATAAAACAGCATCAAGGTATAATGTACAGACAAAGGTATGGTAGGATGTGAATACAGTGGAAGTAAACCTAGGTATTAAGTGATGAAGAGAGAGATATTGTCTCTAGAAACATCATTGAAACCAGGAGATGTCATTGCATGTGTGGGTGGTGGAACTAATAGGTTGGATAAGGTATAGTGAGCAGGACTAGAGGCTCTACAGTGAAATAAGCCAATAAACACTAATCAGAACAGCAATGGACAAGGCATATTGACATTAAGGAGAGGCATGCTTAGTCGAGTGATCAAAAGGGTCCAGTGAGTGGAGAGGTTGGTTGGGGGTCACAGCGATTTAGACAGCTAGCCAGGCCATCGGCAGCGTTCCGTCAGTAGATTAGTGGGGTTCCGTGTGGTAGAGGGGATTCATCTAAATCACACAACAACAAACAATAGATATAGTTATAGAGGCCCAAGAAGAAAACTAATAATAATAATAATAATAAAAATAAATAAATTGTCCGATTGTCTATTCAGATAGCAGCCGATAAGACAGCTACCGGTTAGCAGGCCGAAGATGGGCGTTCAGGTAACATTGCGACGGAGGAGCCAGCCGGATAACTCCTTCGGGTAGATAACGTCAGCAGTCCAGTTGTGAAGGCCCGGTGGGGCTCCGCGTAGGCAGTAAAACGGGTCCGGATAGGTGATTGTAGCCCAGGAGTGATTGATGGAACTCTTCAGCTGGCTAGCTCCGGAATAATTGATGTTTGCTCCGGAATCGACGAAAGCCGATGGTCACACGGATAGCAGCTAGCTAGCTGTGAGATCCAGGTATGAATGGCCAGAGTTAGCGGTTGAAATCCAGGGACACGGAGAGAAAAATTGGTCTAGTATGTTCCGTTCCGAGCCGCGCCGTACAAAACTGGCGATAGATTTTCGAGCTAAAGGACAGCTGATGACCACAAACCGTGGTTAGCTGAATACTAACGAATTGCCAGTAAAGAAGCTAACTAGCTTCTGAACTAGCTTCTGGACTAGCTTCTGGATTAGCTTCTGGATTAGCTTCTGGATTAGCTTCTGGATTAGCTTCTGGATTAGCTTCTGGATTAGCTTCAGACGTGGCTAAATATATATATATATTTACACGTTTCTTGGAGTTTCTGGCTATTTTCTCAGCTTCTCAACAGAACTGGGAGGATTACAGATTTGAACTAATTAAGGTAAATAATACTTTTTTATAAATATAAATTGGTGAGGCATACAATAAGTGTTGCAGGAGAGTGTTTTGAAGATGAGTGTTTAAAATGGAAAAATTAAAGGGATAAATTAAAAAATGTTATGTGAAAAAAATATTTTTGAAAAGAAACCTTATATATTTATTTCCTTTTATATGGTCTGGATTAGCAGTTCAGAGTGATCGTCTTTTGTCCAATATTTGGTCGCTTGTGAAACTTTTCAATGTGTCCCTGTAAATAGATGGGGCAGTCTTGGAAAAGTTCCAACAGGCAATCCTCATACACAATGTATTTTGGTGTGTCCTACATGGATTTCAGGGGTCATGTGTGGGGAAATAACGCACACACACACACGCACACAAAGGACTCAATAAATCTCCAATTCGCCAAATATTGTCAATCATGGAACTAACCTACTTGTAGGTAACAGAATTCATAGTTGCCCCTAGTGGCCGGTTTCCACATTATCTCCTGATGTTCTCAGACATGAATGGACGTTAAATATTGACTTGTATCACAGGTAACTGGCCAGTATCAGAATTTATTAGAGTAACTGTCAAATCCTTGCTTCCTCCCATCACTGTTGTCTCTATTATTCACAACCTCTCTAAGCACGATGGATGAGAGGATCAAATGTCTATCCACTTAGATCTCCTCCAATGAACAATGACATTGAGATGAGGAATTGAGGACACGTGGATAGGAGTAAATAAGTATTTGATGTCTAGTGTAGAGACACTGAGAGCAGTGTCACAACCAGTCCCAATTCACTCCCCAGCCCTCCCCTTTTGCCCTAATCCTTTACTGTTTGTTGATATGTAAGGTGTAAACAATATGATGGAAGCTCCGCTAGTACTTTTACCTATCCACACTATTCAGATCTGGAAACACTGAAGTGTTCTGGACAAGGGGAAGTGGGGGGATTTGGGACTGGTAGTTCCTCTTCCAATACCAAGGCCATGGTAGAGGATAATAGAGAATATCTATAGATCCAGAAAGATTTACAGTAGCTTACTGTTTAATTGGAGATTCATCCAAGCAACTGTCAAAGAAGCCACAGTTGCATGATCTAACTTTAGCCCCCCCCCATCCCCTCAAAATGTTGGCTACCGTGTTAAACTCATCAAACTCTGATACTTACATTTGTGGTCAGAACTTGCAAGATCCACTGTCAATGAAGGTATTAGCATCCGTCTTCAGGATTGGCTTCCTGGCAAGACTCATCGAATGTTCTCCCCAATTGATAAAGCAACTTCGCTCTAAATGTACACTGCATACACGTGACATGATTGTAATTTTCAGTGCAGATTTTTCACCTGAAACGAAAAGCAGCAACTGCTCTCGGATGTCTTCATTCTTCGGAAAATAGTTTCAAGTTAAATTTACACAATGGCATCGAGTCACAACACAGTGTGAAGTTGCCGACGTGCTGGTAAGTAGCTTGCTAGCTAACACACTACAGATGAAAGGTGAAAGGTTACTAGTGACTTTGGCTGTATATTCTGCTTGAGCTAGCTAACTTCCAGTTTGTAAACAAAGTCAAAGAAGGCATAGGCACACATGTGATGATGGTTTTAAGGCGGTACATATTTAAATGAGTTAAGATGATAAGACGCTACCATTGGTGTATTACATTTCTTGGCTTTGTGTGACATTGCATAAAGCCCAGAAGTAAATCCTTGGTAATGCCTGCCTCCTGAATCCAAGTGTTTGACACAGGGGAAGGGGACCTGTACCTTTATGATAAAACTTTATCAATGTACTAGCTACAGTCATTTTTCATTCTTGCATCACCCTACTGTGAACTTGTTTAATAGAAAAACCTGATTTTCACTGTTCGGGACCTTTAATACTGTGAATTGAATTAATATATTTTCTATATTAATCATCACCCTTTTATCATTGCAGACATGTTTATCTAGAAAACAAGTCAGGAATTCGATCAGAAATTGTTGTCACGTTTTATTGCTTTGGCTTGTTTTTAAAAGCAAAACAAACACATTCCCAGAATGTAATAAATGAAACCTAAATGAGTTCACTTTGTTGATCTGCTTGAGTGGAACTTATTCAGCACATATCCTGCAATGCTGTGACTGTGAGGGCACTCATTTATATTCAGAGAGAAATATAATGTGTTAAAAAGAATCAGCGCCGCAGAGTTTAATAGATCACAGATTGAGGGAGCATAATTATAACCTAGTGTGACACGCATCACCTGACTATGATTGTGCCCAGGTGCGTCTTGTTATTGTGTGATATGGTTTTTCCCTATAAAATGCCAGCATTTCCCTGTGCCCAGCAGATTCCCATTATTCACAAAGGTTGCATTTCGCTACACCCGCAATAACATCTGCTAAATATGTGTTTGTGAACAATAAAATTGGATTTGATTTGAGGAGACCTAGCTAAGCTTCCTTGGTCGGTGCTGCTCTCTGTCAACCAGTAACTAACAATTGAAATGCATTCCTCATCAATCATTTGGAAAACACAACAAGGACCAGGCCAGATTTTATCCACCATCTACAGTATATGTACCTTAAATGTAAATTGTTATGGTAATACAGTCATTGAACTGTCAGTATTTTACTGAGCTGAGTGCAGGCTATTCATCTTTTCACCAATTCATTTTTTTGTTGTTGATACAGACATGTTCATTGCAAAGTTGAAAATATGTTAAATATAATTTATGTACGATGTAATTACGGTATCTATAGTTGAAAATGTATAATCTATATTAAATATCTATATACAATTTAAATATCTATATTTGAATATATATACAATGTAAATATCTATAGTTGAATATCTATATACAATGTATGTAAATATCTATAGTTCAAAATGTATAATCTATGCGAATTAATGTACAGTTTTCATAATAATCTATAAACTAGTGGTAGGATGACATTTCACTGTGTGACTGTGACACATTTGGCATGGCTTGTATCTGAAAAATAGGTGCTTCATTTTCACATCCCTACCAAAATGAATATAATGATGGGGTTATGACATGAGGAAACAGATCTGTAGGAGGGGTGCTTTTAAGGTTCAGCACTGTGTTCTTAGTTGTGTTGTTGCCATGGACAAGTGGCTCGTCTCCCACTCACTTCCTCTTTCCGGAGACAATATTATAGTGTGACCCTGTTAGACTGTCTCATTTAGCATATTAAATTAACTCACTGTACTATATGTCTGCTTCCCAAATTAGCACCTAATTAGCACCTTAGCAACTCTGGGGAGTTTCCTGGCCATGGACCCAAAATATTGATGTTTTGTTCCCCAAGCCACTTAGTTAATACTTTGACCTTATGGCAAGTTGCTCCATCATGCTGGAAAAGGCATTGTTCGTCGCCAAACTGTTTCTAGATGGTTGGGAGAAGTTGCTCTCGGAGGATGTGTTGGTACCATTCTTCATTCGTGGCTGTGTTCTTTGGCAAAATTGTGAGTGAGCCCACTCCCTTGGCTGAGAAGCAACCCCACACATGAATGGTCTCAGGATGCTTTACTGTTGGCATGACACAGGACTGATGGTAGCGGTCACCTTGAAAAAAGCAATCGGAAAGGGGATTCATCAGAGAAAATGACTTTACCCCAGGCCTCAGCAGTCCAATCCCTGTACCCTTTGCAGAATATCAGTCTGTCCCTGATGTTTTTCCTGGAGAGAAATGTTTTCTTTGCTGCCCTTCTGGACACCAGGCCATCCTCCAAAAGTATTTTCCTCACTGTGCGCGCAGATGCACTCACACCTGCCTGCTGCCATTCCTGAAAAAGCTCTGTATTGGTGGTGCTCCAATCCTGCAGCTGAATCAACTTTAGGAGACAGTCCTGGCACTTGCTGGACTTTCTTGGGCGCCATGAAGCCTTCTTTATAATAATTGAACCGCTCTCCTGGAAGTTAAAATCAAATCAAATCAAATGAATTTATATAGCCCTTTGTACATCAGCTGATATCTCAAGGTGCTGTACAGAAACCCAGCCTAAAACCGCAAACAGCAAGCAATGCAGGTGTAGAAGCATGGTGGCTAGGAAAAACTCCCTAGAAAGGCCTAAACCTAGGAATTGCTTGCTGTTTGGGGTTTTAGGCTGGGTTTCTGTACAGCACTTTGAGATATCAGCTCAGTCATTTAGCTGGTGCATTCACCTTATGACATCCAGTGGAACAGCCACTAAGAAGGATTACTTTATAATCATTGAAGGGCTTAATTGATATAAATGAATTTGATTGGGGGACACCAGTGGTACTGGTGGTGGACAGATTCTCGCCACGCCACCTGGTAGGAGCACCTGGTCAGGTAGGATGAATTTGAGGAGGATTATGGTTCACAGGCAGGAGCCCAGCCGATAGCTAGAAGGATGAGAGCAGAGGAGAGAGACAAATGCTTTAGCACCTGCGGAGCGCTCCGTGATACAGAGAAGGGTATTGCTTGCCAAACAGCAAGCAATGCAGGTGTAGAAGCACGGTGGCTAGGAAAAACTCCCTAGAAAGTCCAAAACCTAGGAAGAAACCTAGAGAGGAACCAAGCTATGAGTGGTGGCCAGTCCTCTTCTGGCTGTGCCGGGTGGAGATTATAACAGAACATGGCCAAGATGTTCAAATGTTCATAAATGACCAGCATGGTCAAATAATAATAATCACAGTAGTTGTTGAGGGTGTGCCATGGTTGTGGAGGGTGTGCTGGATCCCCCAGGATGTGGATATCTTTGGGCACCATAGACTGGCGGATCAGCGGTAAACATCTGATGCAGGTCTGAGTTCCGATACACCCTTGCATCATGCACTGAGACGGGATAGGCACTAAATACATGGGTGAAAAGCATTTTGTCAGCGTAGGCGGCCTGGAGATGCATAGAATGGAATGACTTTCGGTTGACATACAGTATGTCTCAGGGTATTCTCGGGGGGCCTTGTTGGGAATGTATGTTGCCTTTGTGAAGCCACTGATGACCTCTTGTGCTCTGGCCCCTGTTGGCTAGACAATGACTCGTGCAGACAGATGTGATACTGCTTCGATCACCCTCTGGAAGCAGGCGTTGACCGTAGATTTAGAGACATCGAACCTGTCGCCGAATATAATTATAATTTTTATAATGATATTATATACATTATGATATAACATTATAACACTACTCTGAACTTAAGTTCAATCTTTGCCAACTAGGCCTATCAGTCATGATTCAAGATCAAACCCAAATGATGCTGCAGTAACATAGAGTTCGTCATTACCACCACAAGGTGTCAGCTAACATGTGCCTTTTGATACAGTGCTTTATGACAGTTGAAAGGCCATGTCAATATCATGTAAACAAAACCGATTGATCATTTAGCAGGGTGGATTTCTAGTGAGTTTTATTGTAGATCGCTTGCTGTTTTATTGTATATCATTTGAAATGTTGGCAGTGTCATACTCCAAAAAGAAACAAATAAAATACATTGTACTGTAGCAAGCTAGTTGTCTGGCTAGACTAGCCTGCTATGTTCCTAGCTAAGTCAGTTCCGTTATACTACTCAAGCTATTGCCATTCCAGCTAATAATCAGCAGATTGCACTTACCAACGTTAGCTAGCTTGATGTTACTGTAGCTAAAAAGAAGGTTAGTAACACACTGACATGCCAAATGCATGTTGCAAGGCCAATGTGTTCATCTTACTGTCCTCATCACTGTCGCTGTCAACCAGTCTCAAAAATGGATGAGATATTGTTCACTACCCAAAAGAGAGCAGTCATGCCTTCTCTGTTTTCGGCCATTTTTATTTGTGAAACGTTTTATAGTTCGGAAATGTGTCTTTATCAAGCGCTCTAGGACGCTTGAACCAGAGCGCTTGCATTTCAGAGCAGATCGTGGAGTGAATTTCAGAATGCACCCCATATTAGAATTATTTATTTTTTAAATCGTAATTAATGTATTGTATGAGATATGCCTGTGGAGATTTGTTCCTACATGATTGACTGTAAGAGTGATGCTTTTGGAGATTTCATCCTAAATGATTGACTGTATGAGTGATGCCTAATTAAAGAACACTCATTTTTCTGACAAAAGAGATACACATACAGTACATTTTGTTTTAAGTTTGAAGCAGTTTCTATGGATACAGCATTGTTGCTATGTGACAGATTTGATATGTGGCATGAAGTGCGAAGTGTATGTGTTTTCCATGTATGTACATGTGAATGATTGGATATTTGACCATTTTCTGTGGTTAATGGAATAACAGAAGTCACGGCCATCACTCGTATCCTGTCAGTAATAGCCACAGTCCCTCACGGTGCAAGTTACATTTTAGACTCAACATGGCATGGAAGATGAAACCAAACAAGAGGCCTTTGGTGACTGGCTTCTTTCAACTTGTCAGATCAAATGTTTTTCTTTTTAATAAACTCAGGATCAGAGATAATATGGACTCTCAAGGCAGAGCCAATTTGGCATTAGTCAAGACATTTGAAAATGAGTAAAGCCCATGGAGTCAAAATAACAATGAACAAACCAAAGACTGCACGCATTAGCATACCTTTGCATGGTTTACACGTTCATCTGCTTTTTCACCTCAGGTGTTGTTCATCTGCTTTTTCACCTCAGGTGTTGCGCTCTACTTACGATTCAAATCTCTTGAGGGGGTTAACTTTGATTATTTGATCAGGTGTATAATTAAGGTTCCCTCTCAATTTGGCCTAATCAGTGTTCTTTGCTACATCGCTGATAGAGAGTTCTACAGGAACAAGGTTCAAGGGCATGTTGAGGTTTGGTCACAATGGGTAATTATAGCAGGGCAGTAGATAACTGCTTGGTGGGTTTAGTTAGGTTAGCTAGGTGTCATTCAAATAATGTTTGAGCAGGTACCCGAATCTGTCTAACCCTAACCCTAGCTTCATGCCCACATCCTAGCTCAATCCTAGCCTCAACTCCAACCCTAGCCCTACTGTAGCTTCATGTCCACATCCAGGTGTCAAGCCTAACCATAGACTCAAACCTAACCCCGGGTTCGTATCCTGTTCCCACCCCTAACTCTAACCCTAACCCTACTCATGACCCTATTCCTAACCCTAACCCCACTCCTAACTTTAACGTCACCCCCATCCCTAACCCTAACCCCATCCCCATCCCCAACCTCATCCCTTAACCCTCAACCCCATCCCCACCCCCAAACCCACCCCTAATCCCATACCCATACCCACCCCTTACCCTAACCGTACCCCCCTATAGCAACAGAATTGGACATTGAACCCTTTCTGAACAACAACTTTCTCTCAAATCAAATCAAATCAAATGTATTTATATAGCCCTTCGTACATCAGCTGATATCTCAAAGTGCTGTACAGAAACTCTCCTCCTCTTATTGCCCTTCCAATCAGCAGACAATCCTTATCCCCTTAGTTACTACATTCTCACATAGGATCAGATCGTTACATCAGGCATTCCATCATCTAACAGGCATACACACCCTTCCAGCAAACAGGCCCATCTACACACAGAACTAGTCACTCATTTCCAGGATCACCCCATCACTTACCTCAATATACAGTATCAGGCTTACAGTCGTGTACTGGGTGGACCAGTGGGCGGCGAAAAGCAGTAGAACGTAGGTGGATAAGATACCTACAAACAATTACACCCAGCGGTCTGAATGAGCGTTTTTAACCAGTCAGATAACCCCAACCTTAGCATCACGTCCACATCCTGGCTCAACCCCAAACCTAACCGTAACCCCAACCTTACCATCAACCCTAACCCCAACCATAGCATCATGTCCACATCCTGGCTCAACCCCAAACCTAACCGTAACCCCAACCTTACCATCAACCCTAACCCCAACCATAGCATCATGTCCACATCCTGGCTCAACCCCAACCCTAACCCCAACACTACCATCACTCCTAACCCCAACCCTAGCGTCACGTCCAAATCCTGACTCAACCCCAACTCTAACCGTAACCCCAACCTACCATCAACCCTAACCTCAACCCTACCATCAACCCTAAACCTAACCCGAATCCTACCTTTAACCATAACCCCAACCCTACCATCAACCCTAACCCCAACCCTAGAGTCACGTCCACATGCTGGCTCAACCTTAACCCTAACCCTACCATCAACCCTAACATCAAACTACCTTTAACCCTAACCCCAACCCTATCATCAACACTAACCCCAACCTTATCATCAAGCCTAACCACAACCTTAGCATCACGTCCACATCCTGGCTCAACCCCAACCCTAACCGTAACCCCAACCCTACCATCATCCCGAACCCCAACCATAGCATCACATTCACATCCTGGCTCAACCTCAACCCCAACTCTAACCCCAACTCTACCATCAACCCTAACACCAACCCTAGCGTCACATCCACATCCTGACTCAATCCCAACCCTAAACCCAACCCTACCATCAATCCTAACCCTAACGCCAACCCTACCATCAACCCTAACCAAAACCCTAGCGTCAAGTCCGCATCCTGACCCAAACCCCAACCCTAACCCTAACCCCAACCCTACCATCAACCCTAACCTTAACCCCAACCCTACCATCAACCCCAACCCAAACCCTAACTGCAACCCTTTCATCAACCCCAACTCTAACCCCAACCCTACCATCAACCCTAGTCCCAAACCTAGGATCACGTCCCTAACCCTAACCATAACCATAACCCCAACCCTACCATCAATCATATCCCTAACCCTAGCGTCACGTCCACATCCTGACTCAACCCCAACCCTAACCGTAACCCCAACCCTACCATCAACCCTAACCCCAACCCTAGCATCACATCCATATCCTGGCTCACACCCAACCCCAACCCAAACCCTAACTGCAACCCTTTCATCAACCCTATAACCCTAACCCCAACCCTACCATCAACCCTAACCCCAACCCTGACGTCACACCCACATCCTGGCTCAACCCCAACCCCAACCTTATCCCCAACCCTACCATCATCCCTAACCCCAACCCTAGCATCATGTCCACATCCTGGCTCAACCCCAACCCTAACCCCAACCCTTCCATCAAGCCTAACCCCAAACCTACCATCAACCCTAACCCCAAACCTAGCACCACGTCCGCATCCTGGCTCAACCCCAAACCTTGTATTCCTTTACAGCTGTGGACTATATTATAAACTTAAGAATGTGTAAGATAGAGTATATATATTATAGAGTATATAAACTTCATAAACTTTGCTTCAAGTTGTTTAATTAAATTAAACAGGAAAGGAATAATACTCATGACACCACCAGGAGCATGACACCACCAGGAGCATGACACCACCAACAGTAGTAAAACCAGGGGAAATGAAAATGTTGTTTACGTAGGAGAAAATGGGCTTCTCACTAATTGGACCATCCTGTCTTCCCTTATCAACAGAACACAGCCAATAATTTTGTCAACACATATTTTATTTGGTTCAGAATCAGTCAACTGAGAAATGACAAATTGTCCAAACATCCACTATCAACCACTAATGAATCTTCCTTTTTGATGTTTAGCTAACAGCATCTGGCTATGCATATTAATTGTATATTTGAGTATACACAGAGTTCAATATACTACATTGCATGATGATTTCACAGAACAAAGGAGAAAACTAAGTATGTGGGCATAGACAATGGCCATCATTACCTGTTAGCTGGGAAGCACGTGGCTGGAATAGAAGATCCAAATCAATTCAAATCGACTTGTATTTGTCACATGCGCCGAATACAACATTTCACAGTAAGGTGTAGACCGTACCATGAAAGGCTTACCGTACTTATACAAGCGCTTAACCAGCAATGTAGAAAATATTGACTAAATAAACTAAAGTAAAAAATGTAAAGTAACACAATAAAATGACATAACAGTTACAAGGCTATTCACAGGGGTTTCCGGTACCAAGTCAATGTGCGGGGCTATAGGGTAGTCAAGGTAGTTTGTACATGTAAGGTGCAGAGAAAACAGTCTATGACTTGGGTGACTGGAGTCTTTGACAATTATTTGGGCCATCCTCTGACACCGCCTGGTATATAGGTCCTGAATGGCAGGAAACTTGGCCCCAGTGATGTATTGGGCCATACGCACTACCCTCTGTAGCGCCTTTCGGTCAGATGCCGAGCAGTTGCCATACAAGGCGGCCATACACAGGCCTGAGTGCATCTGAAATCCAAGAGCCTTTTAGGGTGCGGCAAAGTTCATATAATTTAAATTACTGGGCACTTTCGGTTGTAATACTGTTAATGCGGATGCCACTTTTCTTATTATGCCACAATTACTGTATTCTACTTGGAGGAAGACAAATCCTCTTGGCGAACAGACACATTCATTCATCACACATCTGTTTCCCTGTAAACAGAAGAAACAAACCTCATGTAGCCACAGATATCAATCATTCAGCCAACAGTGGAATACCATGCTGTCTATCTGTCTATCTGTCAATCTGTGTAGTAAAAGCCAGCAGTGTTATCTCTTCATTTCTTCCTCATTTCCTCTTATCCTCTCTGTTAGAAACCCTAACCAGAGGATCTCTGCTCTGGCTAAAAGTCATTAGTCACAACAACAAATCAGTTGTTTTCAGTTGATCCGATTCCAAATTCCAAAAGGAGTGAGGAGCTAGCGAGTTGATATGCAACCGTGTGTTCTACAGCAGTGGAACATGTACACAACAAACAGTTGAATACGAGTAGTATTAGACTGAAACTCAGGCAGTAAAGCATGAGTAGTGATCTTAGATGAGGGACCTACTGTATGGTACTGGAAGATTCATGTTATTACTGTATAT
This sequence comes from Oncorhynchus keta, assembly GCF_023373465.1. NCBI lineage: Eukaryota > Metazoa > Chordata > Actinopteri > Salmoniformes > Salmonidae > Oncorhynchus > Oncorhynchus keta. Next base: position 16,881,373 of record NC_068448.1, read on the forward strand.
AGGGCTATATATGGCAGTACCGAGCAGAAAGGTCATCCTGACCTACACTCACAAAAGGCCTAGAGAGACCCATTATCTCTGGCAGACTCGGGCTGAGAAACATTGTGCAGGAAGATCCATCTCTAGTGCATAATGGATCTAGCATAATGGTGATATAATTAACCTTTGTCACGAACAAACTGTTCTTGTAACGGTCGTTGGTGGACGAAATTGAGGACCAAGGTGCAGCGTGGTACGTGTTCATCTTTATTTATGAATTGAAGACTGAATGAAAAAACAACAAAAGAGAATGAACGAAACAGTTCTGTCTGGTACAGAATACAAAACAGAACAACTATCCACAAACACAGGTGGGAACAGGCTACCTAAGTATGGTTCTCAAACAGAGACAAGGATTGACAGCTGCCTCTGATTGGGAACCATACCAGGCCAAACACAAAGAAATACAACACACAGAACAAAACATAGAATGAAAAACATAGAATGCCCACCCCAACTCACGCCCTGACCAAACCAAAATAGAGACATAAAAAAAGGAACTAAGGTCAGGACGTGACAGTTCTGTCCATTCTCATTGACAATGGGTCTCCTTTTGGTCGTTTCCGCCATTAAAAAATGTCACAGGTTTCTCTTTTGTTTGACGTTATTCAATTGTTACCATGCAATTGAAACAAGATAGCGCAGATGTGCTAGTGCCTTTTAGAATTTTGAAACATTTCAGAATAGGAAAGACTTCACTGAAATATGGTATTGTACATAAACTACAGGATCATATGGTACAGAGAGCCTCTTGAAAACTGTATAGCTTCTGAGATCTGAGAAGACAGGAGTAGCAATATTGACATCCAATTGGTATTTAACTTTTTCCCACATGGAAAAAGTCAGAATGTTGTCAAACACTATGCTCCCACCCATATTATCAGTCACATGGCTGTAGAGGTAGACTGAAGGAGCTCGATGGAAGCATTATGCTAAACATGGATGCAAGCCTTACAGCAGGAGCAGGGGACTACAGTATAGAAATTAACTATCTCCAAGTTACATGGGAGTCAGGAATATTTACAGTGGAAGTATCGTGGAAGTATTACTTTATACTGTAGCTCGATTGAAATTTAAGGCCATGTTCCCGCGTACACGGAGACGGTCAATTGGATATTACCTTTACATTTACATTTCAACACAGAATCTTCTTGCCTGGCTACCCAAACTGATTGTGCCGGACAAACGCCACATCCACAAGCGTTTCTTCTCCGCAATGAGTCTGGATTTGAGTACCTTCCTGAAATTTTTTGGAACGCAAATACATTCGAACCGTTCTAATTGGTCCTAGGAATTGGCTATGCCGATTTAAGTGATATGACTATAAAATAACTTCTCTCGGTTTAATATTACCTGATTAGGCTAATCAGGTAGATAATTAACAAGAAAGTCGGGGCACCACAAAATAATGTTTATAGAGCTGTTATCTTCCGAATAAACTCTTAAAGACCTAGTAATATTTTACGTCAGTAGCAGTCAATATTCACAGCTGCTCCCACTACGCCCTCTGGTGTTCATTCAGTGTCGTCCTAACCTGCAGTTTTGCCCCTGTATACTCTCTCTCTCTCTCTCTCTCTCTCCCTCTCTCTCTCTCTCTCTCTCTCTCTCTCTCTCTCTTCTATTTCTCTCTCTCTATTTCTCTATTTCTCTCTCTATTTCTCTCTCTCTCTCTCTCTCTCTCTCTCTCTCTCTCTCTCTCTTCTCTATTTCTCTCTCTCTCTCTCTCTCTCTCTCTCTCTCTCTCTCTCTCTCTCTCTCTCTATTTTCTCTCTCTATTTCTCTATTTCTCTCTCTATTTCTCTCTCTCTCTCTCTCTCTCTCTCTCTCTCTCTCTCTCTCTCTCTCTCTCTATTTCTCTCTCTCTATTTCTCTATTTCTCTCTCTATTTCTCTCTCTCTCTCTCTCTCTCTCTCTCTCTCTCTCTCTCTCTCTCTCTATTTGTCTATTTCTCTCTCTCTCTCTCTCTCTCTCTCTCTCTCTCTCTCTCTCTCTCTCTCTCTCTCTCTCTCTCTATTTCTCTATTTCTCTCTCTATTTCTCTCTCTCTCTCTCTCTCTCTCTCTCTCTCTCTCTCTCTCTCTCTCTCTCTCTCTCTCTCTCTCTAATATATAAAATAATATATGCCATTTAGCAGACGCTTTTATCCAAAGCGACTTACAGTCATGTGTGCATACATTCTACGTATGGGTGGTCCCGGGGATCGAACCCACTACCCTGGCGTTACAAGCGCCATGTTACAAGCGCCATGCTCTACCAACTGAGCTCTCTCTCTCTATTTCTCTCTCTCTCTCTCTCTCTCTCTCTCTCTCTCTCTCTCTCTCTCTCTCTCTCTCTCTCTCTCTCTCTCTCTCTCTCTCTCTCTCTCTCTCTCTCTCTCTCTCTCTCTCTCTCTCTCTCTCTCTCTCTCTCTCTCTCTCTCTCTCTCTCTCTCTCTCTCTCTCCTACCAGCTGCAAATCGTCCCATAATCAAGACCTCTACATATACTCATTCCTGCCACCTCCACTCTGCCAGATCGTAAACTCTGCTCAGTCAGTCGCTATCCTAGCCTTTTGTCAGTTCTCAAGATCCTATTGCCCTGCTGTGCTTGTTTCCCTGCCGTACACTGTTTTGTCCTCTCATTGCAGTTACCGCTCTGTCTCTGGATCCTGTCTCCTGTACCACATCTCACCACCCAACCACCTTGCTCGGGACTTCACTCACCATCACCACCTTGGATTCCCCTCAGGACCTGTTTACCCTGTTCACTCAGGCAACTTCAACCTCACTCTACAACTTCAGGGTTTTCTGCAACTCATCCGGTTCTGCACTCCATATCTCTCTGTGTACAATAAACATTTTGGTTCATTCATCCCTGCTTCCGCATCTAAGTCTGCTCTTGGGTTCCCTGTGTTCTCTACGCGTCACATTAGTCTCATCTAAAAGTTGTAAATTATTGGTTATCTTCACGTACCCTGGCTAACAAGTTGAATCAGCAATACAACCTTTGGTTTAATTATTTATTTACTAAATACCTAACTAATCACACAGAATTACATATACACAGAATGGATCATACATTGATTACAAATTATGTCATAAAACGTCCTTGGTGGACGGAGCCAACATGACGGCTGGTTACACAAAGGAAAGGGGATTGGGTTTGAGTGAAAGAGCGGGAAGACTGAGTAACAAAGGGAGAAGCTATGCTATCGTAAATACAGTATCTTATGCATTCTAAATTACCACCCATTTGAAAAAGGAGAATGCAATGAATATTTACTCTGAGCTGCGCTTCGGTAGATTCGTCGTAGATCGTAGGCCGGGTTGTCCAGCATGGATCTCTGGTCCTCTGAAGACTGTCTAGTGGTGGAGTGTGGTAGAATGTATACTCTTTCTGTCCTCTCCTAGCCAACGTTTAGCGGGGGGAGTGGGTAACACTTCTTTAGTGAATAAGAGTTCAAAGTTCATACCAAGTTGCCATACTATATGCTCATGCTATATTCTGGCTGGTATAGTCAAAATTCATCCTTCCGGCATGTAGGTCGTCACCTTCACATTGAAATTCGATGCTAATTTCGTTAGGTTCTCCAAGGTTGGCTTAGTTCTGCAGGTGGTCTTTGTCCTTTCAACGTGGGGACCTCAAGTTCACACGCCCTTGGAACAGGAAGTTACATTTTCATCAAGGGAGGGGAGAGAAGGACTTGTTTCATAGTTTATAACCAATGTCTGTTCACATGGGCTGGGCCACTGAGTTGAGCATAGTTCACTCATGAAAATCCAATTCTTTCATTAGGAAGCTAAGATTACAATTAATCTTTTCACAAATAGTTTTATATTTAAATTGCACAACAATTCTATGTTCCAAGATACAGTTTATGTCGTCCTATCATCAGTAATAATGTCTCAGACGCCAACTGATCTGGCATCATATTCATTTAGTACCAAAGCATATTTTCAGCTGGTTGGATTACCGAAATATGGGTCCGTTCCCATCTTTTGATGTCACCAGATGCTCTTTGTTAACAAAATGATTTTCAATAGCCACATCAGTAGAGAAGAGAGAGGAAAAAGGGGAAAGGTATTTACGGGGTTCATAAATCTCCCCCACTCAGGCCAACGTCATGACAGAACCGATGGGTTGGGCTAGAGCCAGGACAGACGTGGGTAAAGCAGCATTTTAAAAATGTTCTTTGTCATTGACTTTGATCCTCTGATTGGATAGAGACGATCCAATTGCCGATTACTTTGTTTTTTAGAACACCCCTTTTGACATCACCACAAAAGACTTCAACAATGGCAGTCTTAGACTGAAGTATGCAGTGGGTATAGAGCAGCGGAAGAGTTCAGTTTGAGTTGTCAGGCAACAATATTTCCACGATAATAATGAACCATTTTAACAGCAGACCTACAGTACAGTAATAAAACAGTACAGTATTAAAGCACATAAATAGGACCAATAGATAGGACAAATGAAATAGCTCAAAGGATAATAAGTGTGTGACATTGTGTTCACTCTTCTGTATGCTTATATACACAACTGTGGCCATGGACTGATCAGGCAAATGCAATAGTTTAATTACAGGGGAGAAATTGTGTGTCATTGTGTATCTGATTATTCTTCCCATAATGTTTGTTTGTGTATGTGGAGATTGCATATACAGTGAGTATACCAAGCATTAAGAACACCTTCCTAAAGTTGAGTTGCACCCTCCCCCACTTTTGCCCTTGGAAGAGTCTCAAAAACACAGACACTGGACAGAGGAACTCTGCCAGCATCCCGGAGTCGCCTCTTCACTGTTGAGACTGGTGTTTTGCGGGTACTATTTAAGGAAGCTGCCCGTTGAGGACTTGTGAGGCATCTGTTTCTCAAACTAAACACTCTAATGTACTTGTCCTCTTGCACAGTTGTGCACTGGGTCCTCCCACTCCTCTTTCTATTCTGGTTAAAGACAGTTTGCGCTGTTCTGTGAAGGAAGTAGTACACAGCATTGTACGAGATCTTCAGTTTCTTGGCAATTTCTTGCATGGAATAGCCTTCATTTCTCAGTACAAGAATAGACTGACGAGTTTCGGAAGAAAGTGCTTATTTTCTGGACATTTTGAGCCTGTAATCAAACCCACAAATGCTGATGCTCCAGATACTCTAATGAATGCCAGTTTGTTTTCTTTCAAAAACAAGGACATTTCTATGTGACTCCAAACTTTTGAACGGTAGTGTATATACACTGGATAAAAAAATAAAGTGAACACTAAAATAACACATCCTAGATCTGAATGAATGAAATATTCTTATTAAATACTTTTTCTTTACATAGTTGAATGTGCTGACAACAAAATCACACAAAAATTATCAATGGAAATCAAATTTATCAACCCATGGAGGTTTGGATTTGGAGTCACACTCAAAATTAAAGTGGAAAACCACACTACAGGCTGATCCAACTTTGATGTAATGTCCTTAAAAGAAGTCAAAATGAGGCTCAGTAGTGTGTGGACTCCACACGTGCCTATATGACCTCCCTACAGAAGTAGTACTTCAAAGTATTTTTACTGAATTACTTTACACCGCTGGTATTCATAATGGATCATTTTTGTGAATTAAATCATTAAATCATTTGTAAAGGCTAACTAACTTTTCCACAGTTTAGTGTTGTATGTGTACACATCTTACATGCACGTGTATGGCTGCCCTGCAGGAAACTGACTAACGTCTCTGAGGGAGAACACGATGCAGGTTTGTGAGGAGTGCATTTGCCACTGGACAACAATCACAACATTACACCAACAGGCCATCACTGTTGGTCAAGGGCCCTGCCATTTTTATAGACAGAAATTCTGGCCTCTGAGTTGGTCTGAGTAGTAACTTACCTGACCCGTCGTACCTGACCAAGCTCGGATAACAAACTGAAAATGTACTATTGATTGCCATTGACTATCAAGTAATGTAAAAACAAAAGTTTATATCTTCATTACTTACATTTCTATTACATTTACTATATCATACCAAGCACACTAATCAGATACATATTTTCTTAAACATTTGATTTGCACTGAAAGTGTCATTGATACCCATATGAAAAAGGTATAGAAGAATTTAACAATATTCTTATATGTTCTACCTAATATGTACGCCATCAAATACACTTAGAAGATTCATAGAAGATTATTTTAGTGTCCGACTTATATGGGTGGGTAACATTGTATTATATAAAAAACATACATAAGACATGTAAATTAAGCTTTGCATGCCACTGTCTGACATCATTGACGCAGGCAATGTGAAACTTATTGAAAAATAAGGAAAGTCTGCCAGTGAGGAGGAGGAGGAGGAGGGAGGGAGGAGGAGGAGGGAGGGAGGAGGACAGGAAGAGGATTATGAGGAGAGGAGTGGAGAAGAGGAAGAACAGGAGAGAAGGAGGGAGAGGGGGAGGATGTGAGGAGGGAGAGGAGGTTGAGGAATGACATAGCAGCAGTGGATCTATTTAGTGGAGATCTCTCAACAATCATTCTCACGATATGGCTGACCCTATAAAACAACACGTCACTGTGCCTATCCGGTGACATTAGTAAAACATTGTATTATATCATTTTTATTATAAACTTGGTGGTTCGAGCTCTGAATGCTGATTGGCTGACAGATGTGGTGTATCAGACCGTATACCACAGGTATGACAAAACATTTATTTTTACGGCTCTAATTACGTTTATGATAGTAATAAGGCACCTCATGGGGTTGTGATATATGGTGTGATATATGGTGTGGCAGACCAGGGGGTTTGGTCAAGATGTTTACAAAGATCAGACAGAATAGGAATAGCTCTGTTTCAAGGGTGTTTATTTAATTAATAAATCAAAAGAAAAGGATAGATGTCCCCCATGAGACCCTCTCCGGGATACCGTCTTCTGGGCTCCGGGTCTTGCTGTATCCGGTCGGGATCAAAACTACACTCACTCCTGTTACCTCTGTAACCATCCCCAACTATACGGGAGTCCTTTCTTTCCCCACCACCTACCCCACTCTCCCTTGGTGCTGCCCTCTGGCAGCTTTATGGGCCTTGCACAGCTGGTGATCAATTAACCCTTGATTACTCACAAACTCCCAATCAGCCCCAATTAGTCCTGGCCGGAGAACCTGTCGAGACCTGGCACATCCAGCAGATGGAGCCATTGCCTTGTGATGTATACACTGTCTGTCACAAGGCCTCGACGAGTCTCCCCCTGGTGTACGCCACAATGGCCAATATACCATGGTTAAGGGCTGAGTCCAGGCATAGGCTGGGCTTGGTTAAAAACATGGATGGGAGACAAAGGCATAGCTGTAGATTAATCAACTGTTCAGTAGGAGGAGCTGCCCAGCCTTAACCATGGAAACTCATACCTGAATATGAAAATGCAGACTGAGTATACAAAACATTAAGAACACCAGCTCTTTCCATAACATAGGCAGGCCAGGTGAATCTAGGTGAAAGCTATGGTCCCTTACTGATGTTAAATCCACTTCTATCATTGTAGATGACGGGGAGGAGACAGGATAAAGGATTTGTAAGCCTTGCGACAATTGAGACATGGATTGTGTATTGTGCCATTCAGAGGGTGAATGGGCAAGACAAAAGATTTAAGTGCTTTGAACATCGTGCCAAGCGCACATGTTTTTGTCAAGAACTGCAACGCTGCTGGGTTTTTCATGCTTACCAATTTCCTGTGTGTACTGTGTGTACAACTTAACACAACTGTGACAAGCATTGAAGCCAACATGGGCCAGCATCCCTGTGCAGCGCTTTTGTAATGCACATGCCACAACAAATTGAGGGGGGTGGGGGGGATGCATCTCAATATTAGGAAAGTATTCTTAATGTTTGCTACACTCGGTGCATACAGTGCCTTCGGAAAGTATTCAGACCCCTTGACTTTTCCACATTTTGTTACGTTACAAACTTATTCTAAAATTGATTAAATAGTTTTTCCCCCTCATCAATCTACACACAATACCCTATAATGACAAAACAAAAACTGAAATTTAAATAAGTATTCAGACCCGTCACGCAGTACTTTGTTGAAGCACCTTTGGCAGCAATTACAGGATTGAGTCTTCTTGGGTATGAGGCTACAAGCTTGGCAAACCTGTATTTCGGGAGTTTCTCTAATTTTTCTCTGCAGATCCTCTCAAGCTCTGTCAGGTTGGATGGGGAGCGTTGCTGCACAGCTATTTTCAGGTCTCTCCAGAAATGTTTGATCATGTTCAAGTCCGGGCTCTGGCTGGGCCACTCAGGGACATTCAGAGACTTATCCCGAAGCCACTCCGTCTGTGTGCTCAAGGTCGTTGCCCTGTTGGAAGGTGAACCTTCACCCCAGTTTGAGGTCCTGAGCGCTCTGGAGCAGGCTTTCATCAAGTATCTCTCTGTACTTTGCACTGTTCATCTTTGCCTCGATCCTGACTAGTCTCCCAGTCCCTGCTGCTGAAAAACATCCCCACAGCATGAGGCTGCCACCACCATGCTTCACCGTAGGGATGATGCCAAGTTTCCTCCAGACGTGATGCTTAGTTTTCAGGTCAAAGAGTTCAATCTTTGTTTCATCAGACCAGAGAATCTTGTTTCTCATGGTCTGACAGTCTTTAAGGTGCCTTTTGGCAAACTCCAAATTGACTGTCATGTGCCTTTTACTGAGGAGTAGCTTCAGTCTGACCACTCTTCCATAAAGGCCTGATTGGTGGAGTGCTGCAGAAATGGTTGTCCTTCTGGAAGGTTCTCCCATTTCCACAGAGGAACTCTAGAGCTCTCAGAGTGACCATTGAGTTATTGGTCACCTCCCTGACCAAGGCCCTTTTCCCCAATTGCTCAGTTTGGCCGGGCTGCTAGCTCTAGGAAGAGTCTTGGTGGTTCCAAACTTCTTCCATTTAAGTATGATGGAGGCCACTGTGTTCTTGGGGACCTTCAATGCTGCAGACCTTCAATGCTGTACACTTCCACATATCTGTGCCTCGACACAATCCTGTCTCAGAGCTCTACGGACAATTCCTTTGACCTCATGGCTTGGTTTTTACTCTGACATGCACTGTCAACTGTGGGACCTTATATAGACAAGTGTGTGCCTTTACAAATCATGTCCAATCAATTGAATTTGCCACGTTGTAGAAACATCTCAAGGATGATAAATGGAAACAATGTGCACCTGAGCTCAATTTCGAGTCTCATAGCAAAGGGTCTGAATACTTATGGTAATAAGGTATTTCTGTTTTTTATCTTTAATACACTTGCAACAATTTTTAAAACCTATTTTTGCTTCGTCATTATGCGGTATTGTGTGTAGATTGCTGATTATTTTTATTTTTTTTAATGAATTTTACAATAAGGCTGTAACATAACAGAATGTGGAAAAAGTCAAGGGGTCTGAATACTTTCCGAAGGCACTGCATACAAATATAGTATTTTTCTTATAGCATACAAATACACCCCTGACATTTAATGAAAACATACAAAATCTTACCAGATCCTTATTAGATTTTTGTCCAAATCTTCTTCTGCCATACAAGATTCGTATTTGATTTTCATGATTATTTTCCGTGTGGGTAATGGTGATGTAATGGTGATGTATTTAAAATTTTGCGTAAGGCTAACTCAATAATATTACAGTCTACGGAGTCAAGTAATGACATCAGAGTGTAATGAATGAAATTCCAATCACTTTAAGGCTCTCATGATTAGTTTGTTCTGGATCAATCTCACGTAGTCAATCAGTACTATAGCGGTCTGATCTCATTATTGACCCATTTGGAAAGAAAGGGCACATGAGTCACAGGCCACGGCATGTCTCTTAAGAGTGTGGGTGAAAAACTCTCATCCAGCTATCGAGCCCATCTAGTCCACATGCTGTGTTTTCTCACACGTGTTATGATGTCATAGGCAGAGACTTCCTGAATACAGGGTGCATTTACAGAGTCCTCCTCCAGCGAGTCCTGCCACCAAAATTAGGCTCCAAACCTGCTGTCTCCTGGCAACGGGGCTTACAGGGCTATAGTGAACCCTTTGTTGTTATTTGTTTGAGGGAAGGGTGGGGTTGTAAGTGTGTGTGTGTATGTGTACGTTTTTAACTATAGTTGTGGGAATAGTAAACCAATTAAAATTGAACTAGGTCAAATGCAATTTCTAGGGGGTTAAGGGTTAAGGTTAGAATGAATGTTAGGGTTAGAATTACATGGAACCCAAACCGGCTGCACTCGTGCGCCATCGTACGCAAATGTATTTTGTCGATCACGACACGCAGGTTAAAATATCAAAACAAACTCTGAACCAATTATGTTAATTTGGGGACAGGTCGAAAAGCATTACACATGTATGGCAATTTAGTTAGCTAGCTTGCACTTGCTAGCTAATTTGTCCTATTTAGCTAGCTTGCTTTTGCTAGCTAATTTGTCCTGGGATGTAAACATTGAGTTGTTATTTTACCTGAAATTCACAAGGTCCTCTACTCTGCCAATTAATCCACACAAAAAAAACGTCAACCAAATCGTTTCTAGTCATCTCTCCTCCTTCCAGGCTTTTTCTTCTCTTGACTTTATATTGCGATTGGCAAATTTCATAAATTAGGTGCATTACCGTCACTGGGTATAACCAATGAGGAGATGGCACATGGGTACCTGCTTCTATAAACCGATGAGGAGATGGGAGAGGCAGGACTTGCAGCGCGATCTGCATCAGAAATATAACTGATTTCTGTTTAGCCCTTGGCAACGCAGACGCTCGTTGGCGTGTGCGAGCAGTGTGGGTGCAATAATTGAATAACATAGATTTCAAAATGTATTTTGTAACGCTCGCGCACACGACACGAGCGGTGTAGTCAGCCTGTTAGCCCTTGGCAATGCAGACGCTCGTTGGCGTGTGCAAGCAGTGTGGGTGCAATAATTGAATAATAAAGATTTCTAAATTTGTTTTTGCAACCCTCGCGCACGCGATGCGAGCAGTGTAGTCAGCCTGTTAGGCTTAAGGTTAGGTTTTCGGGTTAAGGTTAAGGGTTAGGCAAAATAGGATTTTGAATGGGACTGAATTGTGTGTCCCCACAAGTTTAGTTAAACAAGAATGTGTGTGAGGTGTCACTGAGTTTGTCTGTAATAGGTGAAGCTGTGGTAAAATATGTACACGAAGAAAGGATAACAGAAATGGTCACCTCATTGATGAGTTAGGCAGGAGGAGAGGGGGGAGGAGTGAGAGAGGGTTGGGGTACTATAGCCTAGGTTAAGATATTTCTTTAACCTACTGTAGTATGAGTCACGGACTCTTAGGGTCTGCTGATTTCTATTTTCCCATCACGGTCTAACGAGAGGCATCAGTGACTATGCCCACTGTAGCTTGCCAACAACCAATAGAGGAAGCAACATAATAAAAACCATGAAACTGATTTAAACTGATGTTCTGGATAAGGATGACTGAAGTATTGAAATGTACCTACGGTATGTCAAATGAATTGCAGAAAGATTGTACACAAAAATGACAATAACTGTAGAATTCTTTGTTTATGATTCATTGCTAGTTTAAAAATACAAGTTTTGCCTGGAAAAATAGAGATGAAAATGCCACAGTGTTAAGGAAACATACATCTGATATAGAACAGAAAACGTACAATACGGATCGTCAAGCAGCATAAAGACTATGGGGAACATGACTGCGTTCATTCAAGATGCACAGCAGCTTTGCTTATAAACATTGTAAGACATCTGAAACTAAAATATAATCTGTTTCTCTAATTTCAACATCACTTTTAATATAAACGTTTTGACAGCTATATATATGGCTTATTACTAAAACACTGGGTTAACAAACATAATGAGAAAGCCAGAAAACAACTGATGCAGTTCATAAAACATACTTTTCTACTATACCCTATAACTACCAATAAAAAAGAGGACTACCAGAACCATTTATACAGTTGTAAGCAATTATCTATTTACAGTTAAGGGAGGGGAAAGCTATAAAGTTTACATTCAGGATATTTCAAACATACTGTTTGCTGTACATTGAGAGAATGGCTCAATTAAAAAAGTCAGATATATTAGCTATTAACTATTACTATCTATATCTTTTCATAGCACATAAAAACTAATATAAAATATATCATATGAAATTAGTCAAAATGACATAGGCAGATTCAGTCTGGATCATTAACTTTTAAATCTTTGTACAATCATAGCTATGGCATATAACTTGGCAATGGTCAGGCATAAACTTTTTAAACTATTTGTAAAGTGTTTTTGGGGGGTCTGCTGAAAACATTGAACATATTTTATTTGATATGTAACAAAACACCTACTTTCTGCACCAATCTCAGCTATCCCTTCTTATAATAATAAAAGCACTTTGAGCAGTTTCTAGGCTATATACATGCAGTAAATCATATCGATTATTATGCAACACCAATCATTTTGCTCCAAAAAGACTTTTCATGTTTGAATGTACATCAAATACACGTATAATGACAGTGACACTGAACAAGGAAAGCATAGCTCATCTTAGAAATGTAAGGCCCAGTATGTACAGTGCAGGTAATAATACCTGGGATGTTATTGTATAGGCAGACACTTATTAGCACTGCATATATAGCATGTTGTTCATTCTCATTACGGAAAAACTCAAAATGATATTAATTACACAAAATAGTAATAGGTAGGCTGTAATCTATGTTATACACATATTAACATTTTGCTCTGTTGCAACCAAACATGCAACAGATTTGGATAAATGTTACAATCATATAGGCTACTAATAAATTGGGCACTCATTAGCAAGCATAGAAAGACTATCCCTTTAAGACCTGAATGTAAGTCAGATGCATTGTACACATGCAACACTCAAAACATTGCCTGCTTAGACATCTTCAGAACCTGCTAATTTTGTAATTGCATTTCCCCCTGATCTTTACCTGTGTAAGGATTTAGCATATCATTCTTTGAATATTAGCCTTTTGAGACTAATTCAATATCCAATAATTCATTGAGAAAGATTAAATACTTTTCTCTAAGCAGTATAATCACTGGCCCAGATGAGGCATCTGGCCAATGCACTGCTTATACTGTAATAAACATTTTAGTTACATTAAGTTCATCACATGACACAAACACAATGAGGAAAACATATAAACGATGGAATAAAGACAACACACCATGTAAGAATATACATACACAAATATTCCCCTACTAAACAGTGCATATAACGTTCCAATTATTTCCTGGGAGGGAACTTCATGTGTTGTGCCGAATTGGTACATAACAACATAGAACACAAAAACATGTAGACAAGAAAATAAAAAATATGGAGAGGTGAAATTACAAGACAATATTTATTTGGTTTTTAGCATGGCAGTGTTCGTCTCCTTTAGAGTAGCGAGATGAGATGATCAAAGTAAGCTCAAATTGTATCAAATAATACACATATCACAGTGAAATGTTGACATGTTGGCATATTTTATGAATGGTGTCATTGGTAGAATTGTCAACAAGATGGGTAATAGAGTTAAAATTATTTTAAAGGTTTGCATATAGGCAGCGGTGCAAAGTACTTAAGTAAACATACTTTAAAGTACTACTTCAGTAGTATCTGTACTTTACTTTTTATATTTTTGACAACTGACTTTTACTTCACTACATTTCTAAAGAAAATAATGTACTTTTAATTACATACATTTTCCAAGACACCCAAAAGTACTCGTTACATTTTGAATGCTTAACAGGACAGGAAAATGGTCCAATTCACATACTTATAAAGAGACTCACTAAAAACACATGCTTCTTTTGTAAATTATGTCTGGATATCCGTAAATAAAATAAAAAACAAGAAAATTGTTACATCTCTATTGCTTAACATAAGGATTTTAAAATTATTATTTACACTTTTATTTTTGGTACTGAAGTATATTTTAGCAATTACATTTACTTTTGATTCTGTATTTAAAACTAAATAATTTTTACTTTTACTCAAGTAGTATTTTACTGGGTGACTTTCACTTTTACTTAAGCCATTTTCTATTAACGTACAGTATCTTTACTTTTACTCAAGTATGACAATTGGGGACTTTTTCCACCACTGCATATTGGTTTAACAACCAGTAATGTTACAGCGACTGCCATGATTGTGACTTGTTTAGGAATTTTCACCCTCTCTTATTTATTGTACAGAAAAACATCCATTTGAATCCGATAAACCTAACTAGTAATAAAACAAGGCACAATCTAGTTTCTTTTGGGCCTGAAAACTAAGAAAATTGTCTTTGGCAGAACATTCTTTGGCGTTGAGTAAAAGGCAGAGAATATTTTAGCTGAGAAACAGTTATTTGAAGGAAACGGACAGAGCAGCCAAACTGCTGGTGGCTGGGGTTGATACACTGTAGGGTTTATATGGAGATGGGCACACAGGGAAGAAGAAGAGGTTCTCATGGCAACGAAGAGTGAGCTGCAGCTGTCCACTTCCTGTGTTCTGTCGTAGTCTATGTCTGACCTCTGGCCTGTACGCCGGTCAGATCCTTCCTTATGATCTCGTTTACTGCAGGGAGGAGAAGAGAAACAAATACAGGCTGTTAGTTAGTCAGAGCATCCAAGGTGTTTGATGTAATACTGTGTTTGATGTGTACTGTCATCTCTTCTTCCCAGGCAGCATTTCACAGCTACAGGGAGGGCAATTGTCATTCCTGGCCTTTTCATATCTTGCTTTCTCTTTCAACAAATACTAACAAAAGGTACAGTATATTACACAGACAAAAAGGGCATAACATCTTGACAAAAACATACTGATCCTACAGTAAAACATCCCCAAGGGAAACATGACACTAAGTACTACTGATTACTCTGTGTGCAAGTTGGCTGCGGTAGCGAAACCAGAAGACGTCACTACAGTGAGCTGCATTGGCACAGAGTGTCCACTAGGAGGACCATAGTGTTCCATTCTACCGCTCTTTTTTATTCCCCATCACTTCCTGTTGTTCTGCTGACAGCCAGGTGACACAGCACAGCAGTATAAATGGAAACTTCAGCGTTCTAAAAATAGACTCAGTCAAGTTGTGTGGAGTGCTTACACAGTGTACACACCACGCCATGTTTAAGGTGGGGGAAACACATTTTACACACATTGCGACGAGATTAAACCTGTCCAAAGTTCAAATGTCAAGGAGTTCTTGTCTGGGAGGTCCGTGATAAGGCTAAATATAGCCATCTGTATTAAATTTAAATTGCCATCATGAAGTCATTCAAATATTTTACTATTTGAAAAGTCTACATACATTGAATGTAGGATTTCCTTTTTAGCTTGCCATGATCTGTGTTTTTATTTTTTAAATATTTTTATTTCACCTTTATTTAACCAGGTAGGCTAGTTGAGAACAAGTTCTCATTTACAACTGCGACCTGGCCAAGATAAAGCATAGCAGTGTGAACAGAGAACACAGAGTTACACATGGAGTAAACAAACAAGTCAATAAATAACACAGTAGAATAAAATAGACTATATACATTGTGTGCAAAAGGCATGAGGAGGTAGGCGAATAATTACAATTTAGCAGATTAACACTGGAGTGATAAATGATCAGATGGTCATGTGCAGGTAGAGATACTGGTGTGCAAAAGAGCAGAAAAGTAAATAAATAAAAACAGTATGGGGATGAAGGTAAATTGGGTGGGCTATTTACCGGTGGACTATGTACAGCTGCAGCGATCGGTTAGCTGCTCAGATAGCAGATGTTTAATGTTGGTGAGGGAGATAAAAGTCTCCAACTTCAGTGATTTTTGCAATTCGTTCCAGTCACAGGCAGCAGAGAACTGGAAGGAAAGGTGGCTAAATGAGGTATTGGCTTTAGGGATGATCAGTGAGATACACCTGCTGGAGCGCGTGCTACGGGTGGGTGTTGCCATCGTGACCAGTGAACTGAGATAAGGCGGAGCTTTACCTAGCATGGACTTGTAGATGACCTGGAGCCAGTGGGTCTGGCGACGAATATGTAGCGAGGGCCAGCCGACTAAAGCATACAGGTCGCAGTAGTGGGTGGTATAAGGTGCTTTAGTAACAAAACTGATGGCACTGTGATAAACTGCATCCAGTTTGCTGAGTAGAGTATTGGAAGCTATTTTGTAGATGACGTCGCTGAAGTCGAGGATCGGTAGGACAGTCAGTTTTACTAGGGTAAGTTTGGCGGCGTGAGTGAAGGAGGCTTTGTTGCGGAATAGAAAGCCGACTCTAGATTTGATTTTAGATTGGAGATGTTTGATATGAGTCTGGAAGGAGAGTTTACAGTCTAGCCAGACACCTAGGTACTTATAAATGTCCACATATTCTAGGTCGGAACCATCCAGGGTGGTGATGCTAGTCGGGCGTGCGGGTGCAGGCAGCGAACGGTTGAAAAGCATGCATTTGGTTTTAATGTATAGGGACTATAACAACATATGTATAGGCCTATAGTGAATGACAAAAAAATATGCCTATACTGTGGCTATAATGGCAAGGTGTCAAATGGAATAATGTGTCTCATTCATAACTAGAGCTAGATATTCACATGAAAATTAAGAGTGATTATATGACCTCACAAAAGCAATTAGAGTGCTACTGTAGCTGTAACTTACACCGCAGCAGTTTTTGGTTCACATTGACAATGGGAGAAACCTGCAGTAAAGTTAAAGGACTGTCCAGTAGGTTAAACATGTACTGTAGTAGAGTCTGTCCAGATAGACCACATCTTCCGTACTGCAGTCGGTCTGTCTTTATCAGTAACTAACAGCTCAAACAGGCCTGGAAGCACACTGTGTATACTGGCACTATGGACATAAGAGCCTGACGCCATGGCTTCTTGTTTTGACTTTTAGGGAACACATACATTTTAAGACATTCCCAAAATAGAGGGGGAAATTGTGAGTGTGACAGTGACATTATTTGAGTTTAATGCATTTTATTCATTAATGTAGTATATAAAAGCTGACCATATTCATGGTTACCTGCTGTATACTATATTAGCATGTTTTAAACATTCACAGGGAGGTTGTCTCACTTAATACAATAGTTTAATAGAGCAAACTCTGCTAATATGAAGCATCTTAAAATATGATCAATCTTTTTCACTTCAAAGGGATGAATAAGATAATATAGAGTGAGTAAGATAGTAAGCAGCACCATATTATGTATTGTGCTTTGTTTTAGAGTCGGGTTTAGGGGAACTCAATATCCAACAGGCTTTTAGGAGGCCTATTTAAAAGTTGTGATTGTTTTAAATTAAAATGGTTAAAAATATATTTTTTAAATAGCTTCTTAGCAAAGAGCAATTTCTCAAGCAAGAATTTGGCAAGGACAGTACGAGAGTGGTGTGACATGGGAGGGCAAAACTGAAAACTTGCTATTTTATTTTACCTTTATTTAACTAGGCAAGTCAGTTAAGAACAAATTCTTATTTTCAATGACAGTCTAGGAACAGTGGGTTAACTACCTTGTTCTGGGGCAGACCAATAGAGTTTTACCTTGGGGATCGGGGATTCAATCTTGCAACCTTTCGGTTACTAGTTCAACACTCTAACCACTAGGCTACCTGCCGCCCAGCTATTATTGGCAGAGAGGTTTGGAACTCTTTCTTATCGGTCTATTAACTAATTTATTTCACCAGGCAGCCCAAAACTCCATCCCACCAAAACAAGCCAAAATTTCAGGCGGTCTTTTCAAACAACTCTCATGCTAAAACGGCATTATAATAATTCACACAAATTCACAGTATTATTCCAACCTCATAGTGTGGACATGTATAGAAAACACAGGAACATCAAGTTTTTGACTGCACTGGGCCTTTAAAGCAGTGATCTATATAGTGGAACAAGGGAAATGGTGTCGCCTTTAAACAGCAAGTTAAGCGGACAGACATGAGATAAAACATTCTAAGTTATTGCAAGTCACCGAGTTATTTATCAGATGTGGGAGTTACAAATTATTTTGCCTGACAAACAACCCATAAGCTGAGCTAAACCATTGGCAGCTCAGCAAGCTGCAGACCTTCTTATATCATTAAGAGTAGCAGCAAGTCTATCCTCCTCCTCCCTCTGTCTCTGATCATCTGCAGATGTGAAAGAGAAATAAACCTTGGCCTTTTATAACAGCTCAACACTAAGCACACTTTATAGAGCAGAGCAGAGCTGCAACTGAAACAGGGAGGGAGGGAGGCAAACCAACTAGTGGCCAAACCGGCCCGGGTGCTCCAGCTCTCTCTGCTGTCATCACAACCACAACCTAAACGTCCATGTTTATTTTAGTTTCTAGTGGAATTCCCTTTGACACCTAATGCCTTAAATAAACTTTCATCTCCCCAATGGGGCCATAGGATTTTCCTGAGTATAAAAAAGGGGTTTAGAGAGGCGAGTGGTGCACCAAAGAAGTTACACAGTAGAGAGCTTTAACGGAGCCTCATGAAGGGTTGGCATGGCCATTTGAGGCTGGCCCAGGGAACACTCAGACTTAACCATACAATAGGTGAGTGTCTGGCTTTAGCGTCCTGCGCCAATGAACGTGTTTGTTTACCAACCAGAGGTGGGAGAGAGAGAGAGAGAGAGACACACTCATACGCACACAGTACAGTACTGTAGCTGACTCAGTCACATCACATTGCCTACTGTGAGGTGGGGGAGCGCGCGCACGCGCGTGTGTGTCTGAGAGGGTTGCCTGGGGGACTTGTTGTTGGCAACATGAGAAGAATCAACCCACAGAACAAGTGAGACAGACAGACAGACAGACAGACAGACAGACAGACAGACAGACAGACAGACAGACAGACAGACAGACAGACAGACAGACAGACAGACAGACAGACAGACAGACAGGTATGATGTTACACAAGTTTCCATTACACTTGAGGATCAATCATAGCCATTCAAAAGTTCAATTCTCAGAATACAGTATGGTATATAACACAGTTTAGTTTCTTAACTCTGGTTCCCTGTATTAGTGTGGGTATGTTGCTATTGTTGTCTTTCCTCTGCTCACTGGTAAGTGGGACATCAGTGACCTGAAACTAATGTGTGTTCACCAAGCTGTTTTCCTGTGTGCTTTATCTCTGAACGGTAGCTCTCCTTCTGCACGCTGGAATCATTTCACCTGCTCCACTGCCTCTGGGGTTAATTCCAGTCAGATTCACTACAACTACAACATGGAAAGCTGCAGGTACTAGAGTGTGTCCCAACTCCCATCCTTCACAAGGAAATCACTTTCTAGGTTGTGGACAACATCCTTACAGTATAAAGAACGTTGTAGGCCTATATACACACACACAAAGCCCCTAGCTTCTGATAAAGGCCTTTTGAGTACAGTATGAACTGTGAAGTTCATTCCATGTTTTGATTTTACTCATAGTGAAATACATGACTTTCTTCTGTTGTCCTTGACCTCTGTGACACCACAGAGAGCAGCGCTACTCTGATGATACAGTTCTAGAATCTAAACTAACCACGAGTCATGGTGCTCCAGAGTTGAACACTTTCAAAATGAGCAAGGTGTGAAAGACACTCAAGAGTGACTCATTTGAAAATTGTATTTCCCAGAAAATGTCTTTGTGATGTTCAAATAAATGAATGTTTTGCGCATAAAACACAACTTGACATCTTAGTAGAGAAAGACCAATGGGGCTTTCTGCATTGCCCTGTCTTCCTGTGCTGTGTTTGAACGTTGAAGGGAAGGTTTGAAGGTGAGGCGAGGGTGGCACATGTTCTATTCCATTTCTACAGCTACTGTACATAACTACCACTTGTATTGGGTGGGTGGATTCATACCCTAAACAACATAACTGACGGATGTTTCTGAGTAAAAAGATTCTTCTGATGCTCTGTCTCAAAGTGCACCTATAGTTATGCCTTTTTGAAATATTATATAAAATGGGTCCTCCCACTCTGCCTAGAGCGGGTGAAAATCTGCTAGTGAGAAAATGTCACTACCTTATGTTGTAAAATATATTGTACCAAGACGAATTTGATTCTTCATGTTCTGAATCATTCAGTGGGGTCTTTCTCTAACATATATTTATCTATTTTATTTATTTATTTTGCTCCTTTGCACCCCATTATTTTTATTTATACTTTGCACATTCTTCCACTGCAAATCCACAATTCCAGTGTTTTACTTGCTATATTGTATTTACTTTGCCACCATGGCCTTTTTTTCCCTTTACCTCCCTTATCTCACCTCAGTTGCTCACATCGTATATAGACTTGTTTATACTGTATTATTGACTGTATGTTTGTTTTACTCCATGTGTAACTCTGTGTCGTTGTATGTGTTGAACTGCTTTGCTTTATCTTGGCCAGGTCGCAATTGTAAATGAGAACTTGTTCTCAACTTGCCTACCTGGTTAAATAAAGGTGAAATAAAATAAATAAATAAATAAATAAAATATCATTAACATTATATCCAAAAAGTCAGATTTCACAACCTAATACATCTGATAATAACCACAGAACTCTGTTGACATAACAGTGCAGGTTTCTCCTAACAATGTTTGAGGATTTAGAAAATATGCGCTCAGTGCTCCGTTGACATTTCACAGGGGTACGTTTGTTTTTGAGAGAAATCTTATAAAAAGAACAGGAATTTCAAATTAATACAAAAACCGTACACTAAAATATGAAAATACAACATGTCTGAAATGAGCTGTTCAGCAATCTTATGGCTTGGGAGTAGAAGCTGGTCAGAAGTCTTTTGCCGTGTGGTAGCAGAGAAAACAGTCTATGACTGGGGTGGCTGGAGTCTTTGGAAACTTTTTAGGGCCTTCCTCTGACACCGCCTCGTATAGATGTCCTGGATGGCAGGAAGCTTGGCCCAAGTGATGTACTGGGCCATACGCATTACACTCTGTAGCGCCTTGCGGTCGGAGGCGGAGCAATTGCCATACCAGGTGATGATGCAACCACTCAGAATGCAGCTTTAGAACTTTTTGAGGATCTGAGGACGCATGCCAAATCTTTTCAGTTGCGTTGTCGTGCCCTCTTCACAACTGTTGGTGATGTGGAAGCCAAGGAACTTGAAGCTCTCAACCTGCTTCACTACAGTCCCATCGATGAGAATGGGGGAGTGCTCAGCCTTCCTTTTCCTGTAATCCAGGATCATCTCCTTTGTCTTGATCACGTTGAGGGACAGGTTGTTGTCCTGGCACCACACTTCCAGGTCTCTAACCTCCTCCCTATAGAGGATGTCTCATTGTTGTCAGTGATTAGGACTACCACTGTTGTGTCATTGGCAAAATTAATGGGTGAACAGAGAGTACAGGAGGGGACTAAGCACACACCCCTGAAGGGACCACGTGGCAGATGTGCTGTTGCCTACCCTACCACCTGGGAGTGGTCCATCAGGAAGTCCAGGATCCAGTTGCAGAGGGAGGTGTTTAGTCCCAGGGTCTTTAGCTTAGTGATGAGCTTTGAGGGCACTATGGTGTTGAATGCTGAGCTGTAGTCAATGAACAGCATTCTCACGTAGGTGTTCCATTTCTCCAGTGGGAAAAGGCAGTGTTGAGTGCAATAGAGATTGCGTCATCTGTGCATCTGTTGTGGCGGTATGCAGATTGGATTGGGTCTAAGGTTTCTGGAATGATGGTGTTGATGTGAGCCATGACCAGCCTTTCAGGGCACTTTATTTGCTACAAACGTGAGTGCTACGGGTCGGTAGTCAGTTAGGCAGGTTACCTTGGTGTTCTTGGGCACAGGGACTTTGATGGTCTGCTTGAAACATATTGGTATTACAGCCTCGGCCAGGGACAGGTTGAAAATGTCAGTGAAGACACTTGCCAGTTGGTCAGTGCATGCTCGGAGTACACGTCCTGGTAATCCGTCTGGCCCTGTGGCCTTCTGAATGTTGACTTTTCTGTAAAGGGCTTACTCACATTGGCTACGGCGAACGTGATAACACAGTTGTCCGGAACAGCTGGTGCTCTCATGCATGCTTCAGTGTTGCTTGCCTCGAAGTGTGCATAGAAGTCATTTAGCTCATCTGGTAGGCTTGTGTCACTGGATATGATTCAATCTTAGTCCTGTATTTACGCTTTGCCTGTTTGATGGTTCAACTGAGGGCATAGAGGTCTTTCTTATAAGTGTCAAAGTTTGAGTCCCGCTCCTTGAAAGCGGCAGCTCTACCTTTTAACTCATTGCGGATGTTACCTGTAATCCGTAGCATGTACTTACGGTCACTGTGGGGACAACGTCATCAATGCACTTATTGATGAAGCCAGTGACTGATGTGGTATAATCCTCAATGCCATCGGATGAGTCCCGGAACATATTCCAGTCTATGCTAGCAAAACAGTCCCGTAGCTTAGCATCGGGGCGGCAGGGTAGCCAAGTGGTTAGAGTGTTGGACTAGTAACCGAAAGGTTGCAAGTTCAAATCCCCGAGCTGACAAGGTACAAATCTGTTGTTCTGCCCCTGAACAGGCAGTTAACCCACTGTTCCTAGGCTGTCATTGAAAATAAGAATTTGTTCTTAACTGATTTGCCTAGTAAAATAAAGGTAAAATAAATTTAAAAAATAATCTGCGTAATCTGACCGTTTCAGTATTGAGCGAGTCACTGGTACTTGATGCTTTAGTTTTTGCTTGTGAGCAGGAATCGGGAGGATAGAATTATAGTCAGATTTGCCAAATGGAGGGTGAGGGTCTTGATCGGAGCTCATCCAGTTTATTCTCCAATGATTGGACAATGGCCAATAAGAAGGATGGTAGAGGTGGGTTACTCACTCAACAAAGAATTCTCACAGGGCACCCAGACCTGTGTCCCCTGTATCTGTGTCTTCTCTTCACACGAATGACAGGGATTTGGGCCTGGTCGGGTATCTGGAGTAAGTTCAGTTTGAGGTGAGTAATCGATGTTCTGATATCCAGAAGCTCTTTCAGTCATAAGAGACGGTGGCAGAAACATTTTGTACAAAATAAATTACAAATAATGCATAAAAAGCATAAAAAAGCACAATTGGTTAGGAGCCATTATTATGTCGTCTTTATTGCTTTAAGCTTTACATAATGTGTTCTGAATTTATTATTTACAATGCTTTGGGATTAAAGAGGGCACTTAAATGTAGTACTTCCCCAATTAATATTTTTTACGATATTTCCAGGAAGATGGTGAATTGTTCAAGTAGCTAACAGAATAGAGGGAAGGCTTTACATGGAGGGATCTTGCTAGGGCCGGCAGGGTAGCCTAGTGGTTAGGGTAGCCTAGTGGTTAGAGCGTTGGACTAGTAACTGGAAGGTTGCAAGTTCAAACCCCCGTTCTGCCCCTGAACAGGCAGTTAACCCACTGTTCCTAGGCTGTCATTGAAAATAAGAATTTGTTCTTAACTGACTTGCCTAGTTAAATAAAGGTAAAATTAAAAATTAAATAGGGCGCTCTGAGATCAACACATTGATGTTAGGGAGGAGGATCAAACACAGTCCAACCAGTATGACTCTCCCAGTTACTGTGTGTTAATTCAGAAACAGTAAATGCTGTTGCTGTTTACGGAGGGAAACACTATTAGGCCATCCAAAACTCAATTTCACTCCTGTACCCTTTATTTCAATTTCATTTTTTCCATCTGAACTCGGTCCCTTCCCTCTTCCTGCTGCTGCTTTTCTCCCGACTCCCACACTTATAGCTATCTTACGGAGAGCAGGCTGGATTTTCTGGAAGAGAGCAGCTGCAAATAGGAATTTATTGTGCCAGATTGGCAGAATCCCGGGCTGGAGATGGAAAAAAGCAAATCCTCCAGTGGGTTCCCCCACAGAATTGAGGGGTGTGGGGCCAAGGAGAAACCCTGGCCAAGTACAACAAACAAAGAGGCTTTCCCCGGATCTCCGAGGCAGCCCGTTCCACTGTTTGACAATGGTTGCCATGGAACTTGTTTTTCAGATCATAACAGTGTCAACATCTCCAGGCGATTGGTCAGGAGAACTGGCTGCTGCCTTTTTCCCTTTTCATTTCAGAGAATGAAATTTTTAAAAAGAGAAGTGTAATTTGACAGTTGTGGCTGCTTTGTGTGATATGTTGTCTCTATCTTGCCCTTTGTGCTGTTGTCTGAGCCCAATAATGTTTGTACCATGTGTTGCTACCATGCTGTGTTGTCATGTGTTGCTGCCTTGCCATGTTGTTGTCTTAGGTCTCTCTTTATGTAGTGTTGTCTCTCTTGTTGTGATGTGTGTTTAGTCTTATATTAATAGTGGATTTATTTGTTTATTTTTAATCCCAGGCCCCCATCCCCGCAGGAGGCCTTTTGGTAGGCTGTCATTGTAAATAGGAATTTGTTCTTAACTGACTTGCCTAGTTAAATAAATTAAATAAATGTAATGATATGTGGCGATGCCAGATAAACCCATCTCTCTCTCTGACAGGGTTGTGGTGAACTGAACCACAGGGTTGTCAGGTCCTTCAGACCACAGATCACCAGGGTTACAACCCTTCAACATGGTCTGGGAGCTGCCCTGAGACTGACGAGGACTAGCTACCTCTCCATCCCAACCAGAGAAGACTAGCTACCTACCTCTCCATCCCAACCAGAGGTTTAAAAGGTCAACATCATCATCAGGTCTGGTGATCACACTGTAATAACATGTCGTTTGGATTGGAAGGGGCACAACAAAAATGGATGGGTATAAGACCATGACTTCTGGATGTGGTCTGTTATTCTGATCTCACAGGGTAATAATATTAATAATGAGGCTGACACAGGTTAAATATAAATATATGACTCATAAACCATGTTATTTCCACCTTGAGGAACATACGTAACTACATTTCCTGGCCATTTCCTATTGGGGGGGACCGGGTCAAAAAAATATATATTTAAAAAAACACCTTTATAATAAAACATTTGCAGGTTAACAATAAGATACATTTCCTAATGTGATGAGCAGCCAAGATTCGGGACAAGATTAGGTAACGTTAGTCACTGCAGCCTAAGTTTGTTTACAATACAAAATAGACTTGTGGAAAGAGCAGCGCACATTTCTTTGTAAGTTACTGCATAACAATGTGTGTGAGAAAGAGAGAAAACGAGAGGGGTGTTGTAATTTAATTAGTAAACACAAGATTGTGCCTATTAAAACTGAGCACAAATAGACAGCAAAGCGATCCATCGCAAAGAAAAGATCTCAATCCAGCACCAGTAGGTAGAAAGCGCATTTGCCACTCGCTGGGCCGCACCCAATACTGTGGTGCTTGCTGGATAGTGGGCTAGTATGCATACACGTTTGACATGGGCAGGAGCAGACCAGCGAGTCAAGGGCGAGAGAATGCCATGTTCCTAATTTAATATTGTTTTAATTCCCTTTTTGACACCTTTAGAACTGTAAACTAATAAAAAATAGAAGTGGAAGACTATTTGAGAGCATTTCTCCAGATCATTTGATATTCACCACATTAGTCAAAACAGGAACATTTTACATAAAGCTTGAAATTAATAAGGTAATTATCTCAGAGACAAATGTCCTCATGTCTCCTTCCTATATCCCCCCAACAGAATCCCCATACTTTAACGATGACAGCTTCTCCATCCTAGAGGGGGAGATCAACCATTTCCATGTACTAGTCTGTGGCGACCTAAATGCCAGAACAGGACAAGAACCTGACACTCAGCACACAGGGGGACAAACACCTACCTGGAGGTGACATCATTCCCTCCCTAATATGCCCCCCTAGGCACAACTGTGATAAAACAACCAACAAAAACAGGTCACAAGTCCTGCAGCTCAGTCACACGCTGGGTCTGTACATAGTCCACAGCTCATCCCTTGGCAGTAGTACTGTAGATTACTTTATCACTAACCTCAACCCAGAGTCTCTCAGAGCGTTCACAGTCAGCCACTGACACCCCTATGAGTCTACTTGAACAGAGCAATATTCAACTATGAGGCATCAAAGCCAAAGTAACTGAACAATACTAAGACATGCTACAGATGGAAGGAAAAGAGTGTAAAAACTCCAAAAAAACTATTAGGCAACAAATTCAATCCCTTTTAGACAACTTCATGGACAAAACATTTCACTGTAATAGTGAAGGTGTAAACTTGGCAGTAGGAAACCTAAACAGTATATTTAACCTTTCAGAGTCCCTATCAAATAAAAAAAATAGCAAGCAGACAACCTAAGAACATTTTAAACAATGACAAATGGTTTGATGAAAAATTAAAAAACCTAAGAAGAAACTGAGAAACCAAAAACAGAGACCTTCACTATTGTGAATCACTAAAATACACTATGGCAAAAGAAAGAACAGCATTTCAGAAATCAGCTCAATGTAATTTAATAATCCATAGAATCTAACCACTTCTGGGAAAATTGGAACACACTAAACAAACACGAAGAGTTATTAAAAACAGAGATGTATGGATAAACTACTTCTCCAATCTTTTTGGCTCTATAAAAAAAACAGCAAAAAAAATATAAATGATCAATAACAAGTCTTAAAATCAGCTATCAAGGACTTCCAGAACCTACTGGATTTTCCAATTATATTGAATGAACTACAGGACAAAAAGGCCTGTGGTGTTGATGTTATCCTAAATTACATGATAAAATATACAGACCACAAATTCCAATTGGCTACACTAACCATCATCCCTTAGCTCTGGCATCTTCCCCAATATTTGGAACCAAGGACTGATCCCTCCAATCCACAAAAGTAGAAACAAATTTAACCCCAATAACTTCGGTGGGATATGTGTCAACAGAAACCTTAGGAAAATCCTCTGCATTGTCATTGACAACAAACTTGTATATTTCCTCAGTGAAATCAATGTACTGAGCAAATGTCAAATAGGCTTTTTGCCAAATTACTATAAGACAGACCACATATTCACCCTGCACACCCTAATTGGCAAACAAACCACACAAAGGCAAAGTCTTCTCATGCTTTGTTGATTTCAAAAAAGCTTTTGACTCAATTTGGCATGAGGGTCTGCAATAGAAATTGATTGAAAGTGGTTTTGGGGGAAAAACATATGACATTCTAAAATCCAACAAGTGTGCAGTTAAAATGGGCAATAAACACACATTTCTTATCACTGGGCCGTGGGTGAGACAGGGAAGTAGCTTGAGCCCAACCCTCTTCAACATATGTATCAACAAATTGGCGAGGGCACTAGAACAGCCTGCAGCACCCGGCCTCACCCTACTAGAATCTGAAGCCAAATGTCTACTCTTTGCTGATGATCTAGTGCTTCTCTCCAGTATCTTCTGCACAGATTCTGTCACACCAGGGCCCTGACAGTAAATCTCAGTAAGACAAAAAATAATGTTGCTTCCGAAAAAGGTCTAGTTGCCAGGACCACAAATACAAATCTAGAGGCCGTTGCCCTGGAGCATACAAACAACTGTACCAACCTTGGCCTAAACATAAGTGGCACAGGTAACTTCCACAAAGCTGTGAACGATCTGAGAGACAAGGCAAGGGCCTTCTACGCCATCAAAAGAAACATAGAATTCAAAATCCCAATTAGGATCGGTTAATTGAATCAGTTATAGAACCCATTGCCCTTCATGGTCTGGGGGTCTGGGGTTTACTCACCAACCAAGAAGCTGTTATATTCTACAACGACGTAAAAGGAAGCGATTCCCAAATGCTCCATAATAAAGCCATCACCTTCAGAGAGATTAACCTAGAGAAGAGTCCCCTAAGCAAGCTGGTCCTGGGGCTCTGTTCACAAACACAAACAGACCCCACAAAGCCCCAGGACAGAAACACAATTAGATACAACAAAATCATAAGAAAACAAAAAGATAATTGCTTGACACATTGAAAATAATTTACCAAAAAACAGAGCAAACTGGAATGCTATTTGGCCCTAAGTAGAGAGTACACAGTGGCAGAATACCTGACCACTGTGACTGACCTAAAATTAAGGAAAGCCGCCATAGCCTGTCTTCTCTTGAGAGCAAGTCTGCCTATGTGCACACTGCCCACAAAATGAGGTGGAAACTGAGCTGCAGTTCCTAACCTCCTGCCAGATGTATGACCATACTATAGAAACACATTTCCCTCAGATTACAGACACACAAAGAATTTGAAAACAAATCCAATTTTGATAAACTCCCATTTCTATTGGATGAAATACCCCAGTGTGCCATCACAGTAGCAAGATTTGTGACCTGTTGTCACAAGAAAAGGTCAACCAGTGAAGAACACCATTGTCAATACAACCCATATTTATGCTTATTTATTTTCCCTTTTGTACTTTATCTATTTGCACATCATCACAATGTACATAGCCACAACATAACATTTGAAATGTCTCTATTTCTCTGAAACTTTGTGATCGTAATGTTTACTGTTCATGTTTGATTGTTTATTATCTATTTCATTTGCTTTGGCAATATAAACATATGTTTGCTATGCCAATAAAGCCCTTAATTGAATTCAACTTAATTGAGAGAGAGAAGGTAGTGTGGCGTGTCCAATTGTAAAAAAAATAATTGAATTAAAATGCCTCAATTACGTAATTACTCCTGTCGATACAATCATTCAAAATAGACTAGTACACCAGCAAGCATGATTTTGCCCCAGATGATCATTCGCTTCAAAAAAATTTTTAAATCACAAGCATATAGCCTACAATTGGAAGGCCCACAATTTGGGCAGAACTCATGGCAAATACCAAACAAATGATTGTTGAGTTGCGTCTGTCACGGAAAAGCTGCTAATATAGGCCCAGGCATATCGCAATATTTCAAATACAATCGTGGGAAAACATTGTTTGGAAAGCAAAACTAATCTGTCTTCTAGTTATCAAAATTCTCAATTTGAGTATTTTAGGATCTTATTAACTAACACCAGTGGAGAACATAGTCTTCATCCCCAATGAGTGTGCATATTCACTCTTTATCATTGGGCTAATGAGTGCCATTTGAAACTTTGTATTTGGACAATAATTTCCTCCTCCAGGTTAAACGTCATACTGTACAATTATTGTCTCCCTTTTTAGTAGACCTAGATTAGATGGTTGCATACAAGGCATAGCTGCAAGAATTTGTTTAGAGCAGGGGGTACTGACCAATCACCTTTATAATAAAGCAATGCATGCATCTATGCAGAATAACAAAATCCAATTCCTAATGTGATGACTAGCCTAAGCATAGGACAAGATTTGGTAACGGTATTACTGCAGCCTCATGGCTGTTTGCAAAAAAGCATGTTGTGAACAGCACACACATTTCTTTGTAGGCTACTGCAAGAGAGGTATTTGATATTATTCCTATTCCCGTTCGCCAAGTTTAGATATGTAAACGAATAGAAAATAGTCAGTCATATATATTTTAATATCCTGTGTTCTCTCTTCTACACCTAATTTAATCGAAATAAAACAGTTTGGAAAGCAAATTGCTATTGCTGTAAAGAGAAGGCAATAAAAAGACTCCAATCTTTCTTTTACAGTAGTTATCATAATCTGCAACTTGAGGGAATAGTCTTATTGGCACCAGCGTAGCACATTGGCCATATCCCCTGTGAGTGCCTTGTGCACGTATTAACAGTTAATAATTTTGTCAGTTCCACTTGAAACTTTGTTTTGGATGATCATTTCCTCCTCCAGGTTAAATGGACTTCATATTGTACAGTTAGTGTTAGCAATATAGGCCTATAGTACCCTGTCATTTTTGTCATATTAAAAAAAGATTCTGCTATTGTCTCTAGACAGAAGGTGTAGTAGAATTGCATGGAATATGTTTCTAAACACAAAAAGAAAGATACATATCTGATATAACCTTTAGCCTAGGCCTACTCTATGCCACTGTACGCTCAGCCATGCATTGAACACTGCAGTCTTTTTTGCGAACAGTGGATTATTATTTGCCTAAATTATGACTATCCAATGCTGTTGTGATTCAGACAATAACATTTAAAAAACATGGATGTTACACCACCATGCTTCATTCAAGAGCATTAATTCTATTGATGTATAAAACCCTGGTACTAACTTACACTCACCGTCATCAAGGTACATCTGATCCAGGTTCTCCTCCTTGACCGTGACCTGTCCTCCAGGGAGGCTGGCTCTCTGCTCCTCTCCAGGGGCGCATCTCTGGGCTTCCATCCCTCCAGGGGAAGACCTGCCCTTGAGCACCACCTTGGGCACGTAGGGCTGTTGCTGGATCACCGTGGTGGGGTAATGCTGGGGGGAGTGGGCTGGGACAGGGGAGTGAGCTTGGGCTCCAGCCTGCTGAGGGAAGCCATCACAGTAGATGATATGCTGCTGGTTGTCAGGCTGGAGAGGTGGAGGGTCGCCTCCCCTGAGCAGGTGTTGGTTGGTGGGGGAGAACTGAATTATGGAGGGGTGTTGGCCCTGGCCCCCTCCGTGTTGCTGCTGGACTGGGGAGCCTGTGTGGACCAGGACAGAGTGGTGTGGGTCGGGCATCATCCCCATCCCTCCAGTCTGCTGGTAGAGCCCTTCGGGGCTGCCGCTCAGACTCTTGCCCCCGCGGGTGTACACAATGGCTGGGCTCTGTTGCTGGAAGCGGGGTTCTGGGCCGGGTGTGGGGAGGCCGGATCGGACCTGCTGGCATGAGGCCATGCTGGAGACCAGGCTGTTGTCTGGGTGAATGATCCCCACAGGACTGTGGTGGTAGTAGGACTGCGGGGAAACACCCAGGATCTGGGGCATGGTGAAAGGATAGTCATCCACAGGCTCTGTTTTAATGGAGGGAACTGTGGGAGAGATGGAAGACAATAGAGATATGACTGGGGGTTAAGTCATATTGCTTAAAGTAACTACGGCCTATTACACCAAGCATATCAATGTGACATACTAATGACAAGGAAAAACATAACTTGATATCATTCCTACATCATTGTATTGTTCTTTCAGAGCACTTAAAGGGGCTCAGAGCCTCCTTATTGCTGATGCTTATGGTACCTACCTGCCAGTGGGGTGAATGTGAAGTGCTGTGGCTGGCTGCGCTTCCTCTTCCCGTTGATGACATAGAAGTTCACTTTGGCAGGATGGCAGATAGATGGGTCACGATAGGAAGGGATCTCAACGAACAGCAGACTCTACAAAATGACATCGTTTTCAGTTCATAATAATCTGTCACATTATTTAAGATTATAATCAGAGATGATAAAGTAGGACATTATTTTAAATCAAATTAGTTTTTTTCTAAGACAAAAAATCCAGACAGTATAATCAGTGACTGGTTTGACCACTGTTTCAGACATGGAGAAGTGGGCCATCTATGAAAGGACTGGTACTCACAGGCTGACATTTATCTTTGTCTACTGTTGTCTCCATCTCCCAAATCTGCTGTCCATCTGCAGAGACAGATAAAGGAAGGGTTATTTCAGGTCAAATCAATAATTCAGGGTATATTTCAAAACCCTATTGGACACAGAAAATACAGGAACACAGAACAAGGAGAGGTAAAAAAATAAATAAACAATGGTAAAATAATGTGTGCTACTGGTACTATGCTTACTAAGTTGCTGACCAATGAAAAATGTACTCTAAATAATAACAAATTAACTATCCCAGCTGTATCTCTATCGTCTCTTCAACAGATTGAGAGCATGGGAGGGGATTCTCCACCTGTCTCAGAACACAACGCCTAGTTTAACCCATCACATCACTGTCTTCCTGCCACTAACCCATAGGCCAAATGATTAACATGGTGTTAGAGAAGGCTCTTTGTGTCACATAGATTATATCTCTTTCCTAACCACTTACCCTTCCACCATTCTGCTCACCTACAGCCAAAGACAGCAATATACAATGCCTTCGGAAAGTATCCAGACCCCTTGACTTTTTCCACATTTTGTTAGGTTACAGCCTTATTCTGAAATGGATTAAATAGTTTTTTTCCATCAATCTACATACAACACCCCCCTATGGAAAAGCTAAAATATATGTTTGCGGATGTATTTAAAATAAAAAAACAAATATCACATTTACATAAGTATTCAGACCCTTTACCCAGTACTTTGTTGAAGCATCTTTGCCAGTGATTACAGACTCGAGTCTTCTTGGGTATGACACTATAAGCTTGACACACATGTATTTGAGGAGATTCTTCACTTATTCTCTGTACATTTTCTTAAGCTCTGTCAGGGTGGATGGGGAGCGTTGCTGCACAGCAATTTTCAGGTCTCTCCAGAGATGTTCGATTGGTTACTCAAGGATATAAAGAGACTTATCCCGAAGCCACTCCTACTTTGTATTGAATGTGTGCTTAGGGTTGTTGTTCTGTTGGAAGGTGAACTTTTGCCCCAGTCTGAGGTCCTGAGCATTCTGGAGCAGGTTTTTTAAAGGATCTCTCTGTACTTAAAGACTCCATTTATCTTTGCCTCGATCCTGACTAGTCTCCTGGTCCCTACTATTGAAAAACATCCCCTCAGCAAGATGCTGTCACCACCATGCTTCACTGAAGGGATGGTGCCAGGTTTCCTCCAGGCGTGACAATTGGCATTTAAGCCAAAGAGTTCAATCTTGGTTTCATCAGACCAGAGAATCTTGTTTCTCATGGTCTGAGAGTCTTTAGGTGCCTTTTGGCAAACTCAGAGCGGGCTTTCATGTGCCTTTTCCCGAGGAGTGGTTTCTGTCTGGCCACTCTACCATAAAGCCTGATTGGTGGAGTGCTGCAGAGATGGTTGTCCTTCTGGAAAGTTCTCTCATCTCCACAGAGACGCTGGAGACCTGTCAGAGTGACCATCGGGTTCTTGGTCACCTCCCTGACCAAGGCCCTTCTCCCCAGATTGCCCGGGGTGGCTAGATCTAGGAAGAGTCTTGGTGGTTCCAAACTTCTTCCATTTAAGAATGATGGAGGCCACTGTTTTCTTGGGGACCTTAAAATCTTCAAACCTATTTAGGTACCCTTCCCCAGATCTGTACCTTGACACAATCCTTTTTCGAAGCTCTACGGACAATTCCTTTGACCTCATGGCTTAGTTTTTGCACTGACATACACTGTTAACTGTTGGACCTTATATAGAAGGGTGTGTGCCTTTCCAAATCATGTCCAGTCAACTGAATTTACCACAGGTGGACTCCAATCAAGTTGAAAAACATCTCAAGGATGATCAATGGAAACAGGGTGCACCTGACCTCAATTTCGTGTCATCTAGAAAAGGGTCTGAATACTTATGTAAGTATGGTATCTGTTTTTACATTTTAATACATTTGCCAAAATGTCTAAAAACCTGTTTTCAGCTGGTCATTATGGGGTATTGTGTGTAGATTGCAGAGGATTTTTTATTTTTTAAATCAATTTTAGAATAAGGCTGTAATGTAACTTTCTGAAGTGAAGCCATTCCCTGACCTTACATTTACCATAATATATTGTATGAAAT
Source organism: Oncorhynchus keta (assembly GCF_023373465.1). Lineage (NCBI taxonomy): Eukaryota > Metazoa > Chordata > Actinopteri > Salmoniformes > Salmonidae > Oncorhynchus > Oncorhynchus keta. The sequence goes on from NC_068448.1 coordinate 16,914,674, forward strand.
CATACATACAATCACATATTTACTGTGTGTCAAGCAATATTGGTCTTTTTTTTTAAGTAAAGAAAAGTATATTCTATAAACAAAGTGTGATGGAGAACATTGGCCCAAGGTTTGATACACACTAGTGATCAAAAACAGTCCAAACCTGTCTTTAATATCTGACCCTTGGCAAGGCAGTGACTAGGGTCTGGTTTCAATTATGGACTATTTTTGCATAGATTAACTACGTCACTGGGGGGGAGGGGGAGGGGTCCGAACAATCACAGGGCAGGGCAGACATGCCAGAACGTCATGATTTAAAACCAAAGTTTGCAGGCAAAACATGTGGCTTTAGCTGATGGCTTCAGCTGATGCAAACTAGCCACTTGTGAAATGCACTCATTAAAAATAACTTCCGTGATCTCCATCTTGCTAGCTACTATTTTGTATTTTATTCAAGGGGATAACATAGTGACATAAGTAGTGACATACGCAGTGACGCAGTTCCTCTATGCCAAAGGAGTTCATCACTGAAACCAGACCCTAGTCACTGTTTCCTAGGGTCAGGTTTTCAAGACTAAAACCTGTCTGGGTATGAAGAGATTTTAGAGGACAAACTAACACACTTGTTTTACACCATGTTTTATGTATACCAATACTATGAAATTGTTGCTTTTGACAACTGTCACACTGTAAGACATTGCTTGAAACTCAAGGTTATGTCACATTCGTCGTATTGATGAGACCAAGGAGCAGTGTGATAAGAATACATTCTTCTTTTAATTAAACGAAGAACACTTAACAAACTAACAAAACGACCGTAACGCTACAATAACAAGTACTGACAGGCAACTAGACAATAACCCACAAAACCAAAATGGAAATGGATCCCCAATCAGAAACAACGATAAACAGAAGTTTCTGATTGGGAGCCAATTCAGGCCACCATAGACCTACATATCTTGAGATGTTGTTTCAATATATCCACATAATTTTCCTCACTCATGATGCCATCCTGCAGCAAAGCACCCCCACAACATGATGCTGCCACCCCCGTGCTTCACAGTTGGGAAGGTGTTCTTCGGCTTGAAAGCCCCACCCTTTTTCCTCCAAACATAACGATGGTCATTATGGCCAAACAGTTCTATTTTTGTTTCATCAGACCAGAAGACATTTCTCCAAAAAGTACGATCTTTGTTGCAACCCGTAGTCTGGCTTTTTTATGGCGGTTTTGGAGAAGTGGCTTCTTCCTTTCAGATTATGTCGATATAGGACTCGTTTTAATGTGGATATAGATCGTTTTGTAACGGTTTCCTCCAGCATCTTCACAAGGTCCTTGGCTGTTGTTCTGGGATTGATTTGCACTTTTCGCACCAAAGTACGTTCATCTCCAGGAGACAGAACGCGTCTCCTTCCTGAGTGGAATGACGGCTGCGTGGTCCCATGGTGTTTATACTTGCGTACTATTGTTTGTACAGATGAACGTGGTACCTTCAGGTGTTTGGAAATTGCTCCCAAGGATGAACCAGACTTGTGGAGGTTTACAATGTTTTTCTGAGGTCTTGGCTAATTTCTTTTGATTTTCCCATGATGTCAAGCAAAGAGGCACTGAGTTTGAAGGTAGGCCTTGAAACACATCCACAGACACACCTCCAATTCACTCAAATGATATTATTTAGCCTATCAGAAGCTCCTAAAGCCATGTGAAATAATCTGTCTGTAAACAATTGTTGGGAAAATGACTTGTGTCATGCACAAAGTAGATTTCTCCTAACCGACTTGCCAAAAATATAGTTTGTTAACAATACATTTGTGGAGTAGTTGAAAAACGAGCTTTAATGACTCCAACCTAAGTGTACGTAAAACCTTCGACTTCAACTGTATATGGCTGACCCTGTAAACAAACACAGGTCACTGCACCTATCTGGTGTATGTGACAATAAAATGTTTTTTTTTTGTTGTTTTTTTACTATGACGAAAAAAGTACATCTCTTAAATACAGTGTACAATCCTGTAAGCTGTCAATGAAGTACATGAACAATCTGCACTCGATACTAATACTGTCAGCTTGATGAATAATTGGGTGAAGTCTAAAATAAACCTACAACAAAACCTTGCTGTGATAAGCTTCTTATCTGAAAAAGGACACCACTGTTTAGTATCAGGAGGAATCTGAATGCAAATATCTGAGCGGTGAGTGAGGAGGAAAGGTCAGGATTCAAATGACAGAGAAAGCACGCTGGCCTTTGTCACTATTACTCAGTCACATTGATTCACACAGCAATATCTGACCATCTGTGTTGTAATGGTGAATCTGCCATTCCAAAATGAGAGCAGGGATGGGGTCAATTCCATTTCAATTCCAGTCAATTCAGGAAGTACACTGAAATTCCAATTCCAATTCTCTTCAATGCTTTTCAATTAGGAAAATGTTAAATTGGAATTGGGATTACTTTCTGAATTGAATGGAATTAAAATGGAATTGACCCCAACCCTGCAAGAGAGTAATGTAATAAGAAAGGACTGTGGTGTTAAACGCATGGGCAATAACTGTAAGTCTGATTATCATGGCTGGTTTATGAGGGTAAATACTTTTGCAACCCTTCTGGCACATAATGCAAAAGGTTTTTTGCAACAGAATCTGGCAGCTGTTAAACAAATCATTTTCCTGGATCAAAATAACCATAACATTTTAAATAGATGAGGCGGCAAATCATACAGCATATGGACCATGCCATTATCATTTCCTCCCTCCCTCAGAGGTGTTGGCTGAATACTCACCATGGGTTTTTTCCATAAAGATGACTTTGGAGTCAGAGCTGAAGTTCTGGCCCGTCAAGATCATCTGCTGACCTCCCAGGACAGAGCAGCTATCCATGTCTTGTTTCTCCACCATTGGTAGCTCATGGGCCGACCGCTGGGCTGTGGGACGGAAGAGAGAACATGACGTTACACAATCTGTGGTACTGACAGGTCATGTTGGGGTAGTGGGTAGAGAACTGGCCGCTGGGCTGCAGAACAGCAGACTGAGCATGGTATTATGACTTGACATTACACACTCTGTGGTAGGTCAGTTTGATCTCAGGTTGATATTTGCTTTGAACTCACAAGGTAATTGTTGACAGATTTCAATGAATGAGGCTTGTCACGACTCATTTCAAAACCAGATTTCCTCATTGTGTATTTCAAATATTTGTCTAAATATAAGATTTGTGTAAACATTAACATAGGCCAATGACTACAGTGCAGTACATTTAGTGCAGTGGGAGGATATGAAAGAAAGGTTGTAATGTAAAATGCGGCTACACGCTAGAGGCCTGGACGCACAGAGCACATCATGGAAGTGGGACACAGTCCAGTGGAAACAAATGACAGAGTGCAGTAACCTACAGTACAGAAAGGGGCAGAGGGGAGGAGGAAGAAGGAATATGGAGGATGGACCTCTCTAACACTATCATCATTACGCAATGGAGCGTATGTTGGCATATGTTCAACAAACCCTGTGACCTGTATGTGAAGTAGACACTGAACGGCTACTGTAGTGTGTTCTCTCCTGGAACGGTAGATTTCCTGGACTGATAGCTTAATCAGGAAGCTACGGCCACAGAGACAGCCATAGAAATAGAATAGAGGCAGCCATAGAAATATAATTACTAGAATGGGAAAGGCTCCTCAGACCATGGCAATTCAACTGGAACACTCATGGGTACATTCAATATGGTCACCTGTGCATAAACCCATCAACTTGAAAGGGAATTTTGGATATAGTCATTATTTTTGTAATATTTATTTAACTATGAAAGTCAGCTATAAGAACAAATTCTTATTTACAATGACGGCCTATCCTGGCCAAATCCGGACGACACTGGGCCAATTGTGCACCGCCCTATGGGACTCCCAATCACAGCCAGATGTGATACAGCCTTGATTTCGAACCAGGGATTCTAGTGATGCCGCTTGCACTGAGATGCAGTGCCTTAGACTGCTGTGTCACTCTCGGGTCCCATAGGGAGGCATCCAGGGTTGGGGAACCATTACGTTACAGCATTAAATGACTCAGCGCTTCTCTTGCCATCTATAGTGACTGATCTTATTCCTTTGGATCAACTGTCGGCAGTCTGAAGTTGATTCATGCCAGGTAGCATGCTTGAGTTACAAAGGGACCAAATTAATCACTTGTAATGAATGAGAAGGGCAGTTGCCCTGGTTTTAACGGTTTCATGTTTACTTCTAGAGTAGTTTGTGTGGCAATTAAATGTAAAAACATTTAGTACACATGAACGGTGTAGTTACTTCCTCAAGCTTATCGTCATCGTCCTGCCTTAATTACTGAAATTCAATCTCCACTGAGGCTTGTGAAGTGACCTTTGGACAGTCTACTATACTGCGAGTACACTGAGGATGATACCTGGAGGCTAGTCTCTTCATCCACATCACTGACGGACAGTTTCGCTTACTTATCGGCCATTTTGACAGATGTGCTGGGGGTGTTATAGTACGATTGTGCAAATACAACTTTGCACCTGATTATACAACTTTGCACCTGATTTTTGGGGGGGGTTCGGTGATGCTAGCACTACATAATCGTAAACATACACATACACACACAGTGTTGAGGGTTGAGAGAACCAAATCAAATTTATTACATGCGCCAAATACAACAGGGAAGGGAAAGGTGATACCTAAGTCAGTTGAACAAATGAATGCATTCAACCAAAAGGTGTTTTCTGCATTTAACCCAACCCCTCTGAATCAGACCGCTGCTGGGGGCTGCCTTAACATCATAAGGCACCCAGGGAGCAGTTTTGGGGGGTTAACTGCCTTGACTGCTCAGGGATTCGAACCAGCAACCTTTCGGTTAATGGCCCAAAGCTCTTAACCACTCAACACTCTTAACCGCTATACTACCTGCCACCCAACAGGTTTAGACATTCATGTGAAATGCCTACTTACTACAAGCCCTTTCCCAACAATGGAGAGATCAAAAGTAAGAAAAATGGGTAAAAAAATGTTTTTGTAGTAACACAACAAAATAACAGTAATGAGGCTATATACCAGTACCAGTCAATGTGCAGGGGTATGAGGTAATTGAGATAACGTTTTCTAATTTTTAAAAATGTAACCAGGTAGGCCAGTTGAGAACAAGTTCTCATATATGTACATGTAGGTAGTGTTAAAGTGACAAGGCATTCAGGATAGATAATAAAGGGAGTAGCAGCAGCGTATGTGACGAGTGTGAACGTGTTTTGTATGTGTGATTGTGTGAGTGTGTGGCATCAATATACATGTGTGTGTGTGTGTTTTGTGTGCGTGAGCATATGTAGTGTGTGTGTGTGTGTGTGTGTGTGTGTGTGTGTGTGTGTGTGTGTGTGTGTGTGTGTGTGTGTGTGTGTGTGTGTGTGTGTGTGTGTGTGTGTGTGTGTGTGTGTGTGTGTGTGTGTGTGTGTGTGTGTGTGTGTGTGTGCATATGTAGTGTGTGTGTGTGTGTGTGTGTGTGTGTGGGGAGTGTTAGTGTAGTATGTGCAAGTGTGTGGGTAGAGTCCCTTGAGTGTGCATAGAGCTGGTGCAGGAGAGTCAGTGCAAATAAAAAGGCTGTCAAGCTTAATCATAAAAGAGGCTTTGTATGTCTGTGTGCCTGGACCATCAGTACTACTCCCAGCTCATTGAAATATAGTCCCGCTTACTATGTGCGTTACCTCTGGTTAACGTCAGTCCAAATAAAACAGGCAAGAAGAAACATAGCTGGAAATATACTGCACTGTGTAAAATCAACATACAAGCACATACAAATACATGTTAAACCTAAACCACCCTTTAGGACACACCTATAGTAGGCTATAGAACGCATAGACAGAATTATACATCAAATAAAATCATAGATTTATGACATATAGAATGACATGGCCCTTCTCTGGACACTGTGTTAACTAACCTCCAAACGAGCTTCAATGCCATACAACACTCCTTCCGTGTCCTCCAACTGCTTTTAAATGCTAGTAAAACCAAAAGCATGCTTTTCAACCATTCGCTGCCCGCACCCGCCCGCCCGACTAGCATCACTACTCTGGATGGTTCTGACCTGGAATATGTGGACAACTACAAATACCTAGGTGTCTGGCTAGACTGTAAACTCTCCTTATTAAACATCTCCAATCCAAAATCAAATCTAGAATCGTCTTTCTATTTCGCAACAAAGTCTCCTTCACTCACGCCGCCAAACTTACCCTCGTAAAACTGACTGTCCTACCGATCCTCAACTTCGGCGATGTCATCTACAAAATAGCTCCCAATACTCTACTCAGCAAACTGGATGCAGTCTATCACAGTGCCATCCGTTTTTGTTACCAAAGTCCCTTATACCACCCACCACTGCGACCTGTATGCTCTCGTCAGCTGACCCTCTACATATTCGTCGCCAGACCTACTGGCTCCAGGTCATCTATAAGTCTATTCTAGGTAAAGCTCCGCCTTATCTCAGCTCACTGGTCACGAAAACAACACCCACCCGTAGCACGCGCTCCAACAGGTATATCTCACTGGTCATCCCCAAAGCCAACACCTCCTTTGGCCGCATTTCCTTCCGGTTCTCTGCTGCCAGTGACTGGAACGAATTGCAAAAATTGCTGAAGCTGGAGACTTATATTTCCCTCACTAACTTTAAACATCAGCTATCTGAGCAGCTAACCGATCACTGCAGCTGTACATAGCCCATCTGTAAATAGCCCACCCAATCTACCTACCTCATCCAATATTGTTTTTATTTACTTTCTGCTGTTTTGCACATCAGTATTTCTACTTGCACATCATCATCTGCTCATCTATCACTCCAGTGTTAATTTGCTAAACTGGAATTACTTCGCTACTATGGCCTATTTATTGCCTTATCTCCTCACGCCATTTGCACACACTGTATATAGACTTTCTTTTTTTTTGTATTGTGTTAATGACTGTACCCTTGTTTTCTGTGTTGTTGTTTGTGTAGCACTGCTTTATCTTGACCATGTCGCAGTTGTAAATGAGAACTTGTTCTCAACTAGCTTACCTGGTTAAATAAAAAAATAAAACGTGTTGGATTTATAGTACTTACAGCACTCGATTGGATGGGAGGAAACTTGCAGTGAGATGTGTTGCCCATTGGGTTGGGGTATGTGGACACGGAACACCAGGCGCACACGAGTGTTCTTCCGTCCGATGTCCGTCTCGCCCTTCCTTAGCTCAATGTCAGCATTCCTGAGCTTCAGGATCCCAGCACAGTCGATTCTGTGACAAACAAACCAATGTTGCATTATGATTACAACCGATATGGCTAATTACATCAGACCTGTGTTCAATTAGTATGTTATTTTTCATATCCTTGATTGAGCTTGCCTGGCACAATGGAACCAATAGAATTGTTTTATCAGTTCAAATCCATCATGCCCATCTTGTGGCACTGGAGACAGGCTGAGCAAAAATGGCCAAAAGGTTAGAAGAAAACAAATACTATTTGAACCCAGTTCTGCAAAAGACACTGCTCTGTATGGGTGGTGTTCGGCATGTGTCACTACTCTAGCTACTCTCACATCGCTTTCATGTTGTTCTTGGGCTCCAGAGGGATCTCCAGAACTTTGGTGGAGTTGATAATCTTCTCGTAGCTGGTGGTGGTGACCGTCTTGCCCGTGATACGGTGGACCTGGTAGAAGGCGTGAGGCTTCAGGATCCTGTCGTCTGCAGTCCCGATGAAGATCTGAAGGCCTAGGGGCTCCTTACCCCTGTAGCCATGCAACTGGAAGAAACACCAGAGGAAACTCCAATAAAACATGAATAATTCAAAGTCAAGATGTTCACACTTTTTATAATGTGTCATTTTAAAATGTAAAGAACATTTCTACTCTACCTGTTCTTTTTCACTCCTTATATACACACTGCACAAAAACTGGTAGGTACCCAGTGTTTTATTACATAGTTGAATTTATATAATGATTGATTTATATAATGATCTCATTATTTTGCCAATAACTAGATGTATTTTTTTGCCAGTTTGCTGATAACAGTTTAGGCTGAACATAACACTGCTGGAAACATTAGTATTTTTCCAGTCCTCAACATTAGTATTCAGTCGAGTCTCAATTTACTGTTGAGAGTTAGAATAGTAGAATACACAAGGTGCAATTTCAAAATTTTGTTGCAGCAGTTTTTGTCTTGTTACATGCCACTCACTGACAGTCCCTCAATTAGCCCATGTCAGTTAAATAATGTTGATGGGTAAATTAGTCTAATTAGTCTAGCCAGCTTTCTACACTTGTTGTAATCATGGCCGAATTACCGATGGCTCCCACAGATTTTGTTAATCACTCTCACTCAGATATCATTTTATTTGAGCAAGACAAAGGAGATGATCATGGACTACAGGAAAAGGCGGGCCGAACAGGCCCCCATTAACATCGACGGGGCTGTAGTGGAGTGGGTCTCGAGTTTCAAGTTCCTTGGTGTCCACATCAACAACTAACTATCATGGTCCTAACACACCAAGACAGTCATGAAGAGGGCACAATAAAACCTTTTCCCCCTCAGAAGACTGAAAAGACTTGGCATGGGTCCTCAGATCCTCAAAAAGTTCTACAGCTGCACCATCGAGAGCATTCTGACCGGTTGCATCACCACCCGGTATGGCAACTGCTCGGCATCTGAACGTAAGGTGCTACAGAGGGTAGTGTGTACGGCCCAGTACATCACTGGGGCCAAGCTTCCTGCCATCCAGAACCTATATAATAGGCGGTGTCAGAGGAAAGCCCATAAAATTGTCAGAGATTCCAGTCACCCAAGTTATAGACTGTTTTCTCTGCTACCGCACGGCAAGCGGTGCCGGAGCACCAAATCTAGGACCAAAAGACTCCTTAACAGCTTCTACCCCCAAGCCATAAGACTGCTGAACAATTAATCAGATGGCCACCGGACTATTTACATTGACCCCCTCCCATTTGTTTTGTACACTGCATCTACTCGCTGTTTATTATCTATACATAGTCACTTCACCCCTACCTACATGTACAAATTACCTCAACTAACCTGTACCCCCACACACCGACTCGGTACCGGTACCCCTTGTATATAGCCTCGTTATTGTTATTCTTAATGTGTTACTTTTTATTATTCGTTTGTACTTCAGTCTATTTGGTAAATATTTTCTTAAGTCTTCTCAAACTGCACTCTTGGTTAAGGGCTTGTAAGTAAGAATTTCACAGTAAGGTCTACACTTGTTGTATTCAGCACATGTGACAAATAAAGTTTGATTTGATATTGACCTGGCAAATGTGTTGAATTGCAGGAAATTTGATTTAAAAAAAAAAATGTAATGGTTCTACATAAACTTATTACTTTACCTTTCGTTAACAAAATACTTTTTCTGCTAACAGATCCCCCAGTATGTATTAAATTAGAGTTTTTAAACCCAGTGCTGAGTTAATGTAAATGTTATTTGATAAAATATAGAATTTGGCCTTTTCTACAATAGTCAATAGAAAAGCATTTAGTAACACATCCACAAATGGCAAAAATACAGTCAAAAAAATGTATCATAAGGAATATGGTTGAAGTGTTTTTTGGAAACATATTAACCCCTTATTTTTGTTGCCACAAAAATAAGGGGTTAAACATACTTCCATTAGTTTGTTTGGGTTATATTCAGACAAGTCCCGTGACACTGATGGGGGTCGGAGAGAAAAACAGAGAACACCATCATGTTTGTGAGAGTCTCCCCTTTCCATAGAGTGGTGACAAACATTTGGACACTGCAAACATTTTCCTGAGAAGACTGATGTTCTTTTTGTCATGGTCTGACAAACACCGCTGTCGCTCTGCCACCTTCCACCGCAAATGCGGAAACCCGACATAGGCGGATGATATCTCTAGCTTTTTAATTATCTTATCTTACTTAGATTTACGCATGGTTGTGTTTAATAAACTCTTAAGGATTAATGTGTAGGGGCTAATTGTATAGCTAATAGTAAATGAGCTTGAACTTTAAAATATTTTAAAAAATTGGACGGCCCTGTCGGAGGATGGTTTCTGTTTGTCCTAAAGTAAATGGAATTCAAAAGAGCTACGTAGGAACTATGATTCACTGGAATACTTGTTCGATTATGAGAAAATTAGACTGCCAAAGCCTTAGCTTTACCCTGTGAGCCAATGTTCCACAGACACTTTCAAGACAAAAGAAAGAAGGCAAGGTCTACGTAAATTCCAGTACTTCTCAAGTTTCTATACAGTGGAGAGGTCTGGTGAATTGGAGGTAGCCACATAGAAAATACATGTTTATAACATGATGTAAAACTCCTAATCATAAATGTTTATCAAAGTCATTATATAAAATTGCAAATAAGCTGTAGGCCTAGTTGTCGACAATATTGAGCTAAATAAAGTCTGCTTGCAACCTCAGACGTCTACACTTTACATACTTCTCTTTTAACTCACACTACTAAACCCCCTATGTCTCTGTCACACACACACACAAACACAGTGTCAAGCTCATTACTTTTTAGACAGATACTTTTAGTTGCAAGTTAACGCTTTGTGGTTTTTGCATGCTGCCTTCCAAGGTAGTTGCTGGTCTCTCCACTAATCTGCATCTGTGTGTATGTATGTGTGTGTGTGTGTGTATATATATACACGGAGTGTACAAAACATTCCTAATATTAAGTTGCACCCTCTTTTGCCCTCAGAACAACCTCAATTCATCGGGGCATGGACTCTACAAGGTGTCGGAATCTATTGAGTATGAAAAAACTAGCAGTGTTGCAGCTCTTGACGCACTAAAACTGGTGCACCTACTACCATACCGCGTTCAAAGGCACTTAAATCTTTTGTCTTGCCCATTCACCCTCTGAATGGCACACAAATAATTATATATTATTGGATGTAATGTATTTGTATTTTGTATTGTTTTAGTGAGTATGTGTATTGTGAACTTGTAATTGTCCTTAGCTGCTCTGGAACTACAGTGAAAATTTGCTTTTGGCTAACCCCGGCACATTTACATGAATTTTGCCTTAATGTAATATTGATCTTGATTAATGTGCACTGTCCCCTGTAAATAAGTAAATACACAATCCATGTCTCAAGGCTTAAACATACTTATTTAACCTGTCTCCTCCCTTTCATCTACACCAGGTATTCCCAAACTGGGGTACGCGTAATGCCATCGGGGGTACGCCAAATAAAAATGTGATTCACATGAAAAATATATTTTTTTATTTTAATTTATTCACATTTTCAAACAGTACATTTGTATTTTCCAACGGGGCTATACTGTCACGCCCTGACCTTAGAGAGACATGTTATTTCTCTATTTAGTTAGGTCAGGGTGTGATTTGGGGTGGGCATTCTATGTTGTCTATTTCTTTGTTTTGGCCATGTATGTTTCCCAATCAGAGGCAGCTGTCTATCGTTGTCTCTGATTGGGAATCATACTTAGGTAGCCTTTTTCCCACCTGTGTTTGTGGGTAGTTATTTTCTGTTCAGTCTCTGTTACCTGACATAACTGTTTGCTTTCGTTTTGTTACTTTGTTCGAGTGTTTTTTGATAATAAAAGAAATCGTGAAACACTTTTCACGGTGCGCTTTGGTCCGCTCTTTCCGACGACAGCCGTTACATATACATTTGGGCGAGTTTCTTTTCTCGCCTGAGGAGCCACGTTTCACTGCCAAAAATAAAAGTTAACCATCTAGTGTTCAGCGAAATAACAACACAATGTCAAATACAGGTAGCCTAGTCAAATAATTAACATCCAATCACATTAGCCATTACTCTCCACGGGAAACCTTCACTCTTGCGCAGACATTTAGAAACGAAACATGACAATTTGAAAGATAAGCCACGGGAGTTTTTTGAACGAGAATAAAGACAACTTTCGAGAAGTAAGACGTGTATAAAAGCCACAGATACCATTAAGAACAAGGGGCTAGAAGCATCTTATATGGTGAGCTACTGAGTGGCAAGGAAAGGCAAGCCCCATACTATTGTGGAGGACTTAATTCAGATGCTGGGACAATGCTGGGGGAAAAGGCCCAAAAAAACTATACAGACAATGTCTCCAAACACTGCTTCACGACGCATCAGTGACATGGCAGGAGATGTTTTGAAACAATTACTACTTCACATACAAGCCAGTGAATTATGTGCGTTACAGCTGGATGACTCAACAGATGTGGCGGGCCTGGCAAGGCTACTGGTATGTTTATGGGGGGTCAATTAAGGAAGACATCCTCTTCTGCAAACCACTGGAAACCAGGACAACATATTTTTAAAGTATGGGACAGCTTTGTGACATCAAATGGACTTTGGTGGTCAAGATGTGTTGGTATGGTTAACTTTGCAAGGCCCCTGAATTCTCGTGTATTTTCTGCTTTATGCAATGATATGGGCAGCGATCATGTAACACTTAACACATACAGAAGTGCGCTGGTTATAAAGGGACAAAGTATTGACATGTTTTTTTGTGTGTTTTTTTTCTCCCCTTTTTCTCCCCAATTTCATGGTATCCAATTGTTAGTTACTGTCTTGTCTCATCGCTACAACTCCCGTACGGGCTCGGGAGAGACGAAGGTCGAGAGCCATGCGTCCTCCGAAACAGTGCGCATCCAACCCGGAAGCCAGCCGCACCAATGTTTTCGGAGGAAACACCGTGTACCTAGCAACCTGGTCAGCGTGCACTGCGCCCGGCCCGCCACAGGAGTCGCTAGTGCGCGATGAGACAAGGACATCCCTACCGGCCAAACCCTCCCTAAACCGGACGACGCTAGGCCAATTGTACGTCGCCCCATGGACCTCCCGGTCGCGGCCGGCTGTGACAGAGCCAGAGCTCAAACCCAGAGTCTCTGGTGGCACAGCTAGCACTGTAATGCAGTGCTTTAGACCACTGCGCCACCCGGGAGGACCTGACATGTTTTTTTTAAATTGAGAGACAAGCCTAAAGTTCTTTACTGACCATCATTTTCCCTTGTCTGACTTGCATGATGACGAGTTTCTCGCCTGAATGATCTGAATCTAGGATTACAGGGACTCTCCGCAATTATATTCAATGTGCAGGACAAACTTGAGGCTATGATTAAGAAGTTGGAGCTCTTTTCTGTCTGTATTAACAAGGACAACACACAGGTCTTTCCATCATTCTACGATTTGTGTGCAAATGAACTCAAGCTTACAGACAATGTCAAACGTGATATAGCGAAGCACCTGAGTGAGCTGGGTGAGTAATTATGCAGGTAGTTTCCCGAAACAGATGACACAAACAACTAGATTCGTTATCCCTTTCATGCCCTGCCTCCAGTCCACTTACCGATATCTGAACAAGAGAGCCTCATCCAAATTGCAACAAGCGGTTCTGTAAAAATGTTATTTAATCAGAAGCCACTGCCAGATTTCCGGATAGGGCTGCGCTCAGTTTCTTGCCTTGGCAAATCACACTGTTAAGACACTGATGTCCTTTGCAGCAACGTACGTATGTGAGAGTGGATTCTCGGGTCCTCAATAGCATGAAAACTAAATACAGGCACAGACTGTGTATGGAAAATTATTTAAGACAGACTCTCTCCAATACAACCGACATTGCAGAGTTATGTGCATCCATTCAAGCCCACCCTCACTAACCTGTGGAGAGTTATTCACAATTTCTGATGAACAAATCAGGTTCTACATGTAAGATGGCTAAGAGAACAATTATTGATTATGCTATTATTATTATTTGTGTCCTGGTTCTATAAGAGCTCTGTGTCACTTCCCACGAGCCGGGTTGTGACAAAAACTCACTATACATTTATTAAACATAATAATGAGTGTATGTGTGGCAGGCTTACAATGATGGCAAAAAGCAACATTGGAGAGTGAGCTGACCCTGGTGCTAGAGGGGGTACAGCTGACCATGGTGCTAGAGGGGGTACGCAGCTGGAGGTTGAATGTTTGAATGGGTACGGGACTATAAAAAGTTTGTGAACCACTGATCTACACTGATCTACACTGATTGAAGTGGATTTAACAAGTGATATCATTAAGGGATCATAGCTTTCACATGGATTGGTGGCCCCTTCACACACTGGTCTCATGAAAGTGTTTCAGGAGACAGGAGTGATGAGCTTTTAGTCAGGCATACTCATGTGAAAAAATGAAAAGCAAAAATGTAACCTTTTGTTACCTTTTGACACAATTTATACATGCTGTATAGAGTTAGCAGCACTTCTTTACATGTTCAATGTAAGCTGAACTTAAAAGTACAACTGGCAAGAAACAACTTCCCTGAGAGAAAACAGCCTATGTGGTATCGATATTGTTCAGAAACGGTTATTCTAGTGTCAAAATTGACTACAAAGTGTAAATAGGATAATTTTGGTCATAAAGTCAGTCTCGTTCAAAACTGAGTTTTGTAAATTAGTTCGTCATGACTTGAGAGTTTGGTATTGATTTCAACAATGCTCACTTGCCCACTAACACGGGATACACATCTGCAGCGATTGCACTCTATCCAATCCAGCTGCAGAATACACAGACAGTGTGACAGACTGCCCAGCAGCGCAGCGGATCAGACTTTGTTAACAGATTTATTCTTAAAATGGATTCAATCTTTTTTTTCCTCATCAATCTACAAACAATACCCCATAATGACAAATCGAAGACAGGTTTTTAGAAATGTTCGTACATTTTTGCAAATACATTTACATAAGTGTTCAGACCCTTTGCTATGAGACTCAAAATTGAGCTCAGGTGCATCCTGATTCCATTGATCATCCTTGATGTTTCTATAACTTGATTGGAGTCCACCTGTGGTAAATTCAATTGATTGGACATGATTGGGAAAGGCACACACCTGTCTATATAAGGTGCTACAGATGACAATGTATGTCAGAGCAAAAAGCAAGCCATAAGGTTGATGGAGTTGTCCGTAGAGCTCCATGACAGGATTGTGTTGAGGCACAGATCTGGGGCAGGATACAAAAACATCCAAGAACATAGTGACCTCCATAATTCTTAAATGAAGTTTGGAACCACCAAGACTCTTCCTATAACTGGCTGCCCAGCCAAACAGAGCAATTGGGGGAGAAGGGTCTTGGTCAGGGAGGTGACCAAGAACCCGATGGTCACTCTGACAGAGCTCCAGAGTTCCTCTGTGGAGATGGGAGAACCTTCCAGAAGGAAAACCATCTCTGCAGCACTCCACCAATCAAGCCTTTATGGTAGTGGTCAGATGGAAGCCACTCCTCAGTAAAAGGAGCAGCCCGCTTGGAGTTTGACAAAAGGAACCTAAAGGACTGACATACCTTAAGAAACAAGATTCTCTGGTCTGATGAAACCAGGATTGAACTCTTTGGCATGAATGCCAAGTGTCACATCTGGAGGAAACCTGGCACCATCCCCACGGTGAAGCATGGTGGTGGCAGCATCATGCTGTGGGGATGTTTTTCAGTGCCAGGGACTGGGAGAATATTCAGGATCGATGGAAAGATTAACGGAGAAAAGTACAGAGATCCTAGATGAAAACCTGCTCCAGAGCGCTCGCGACTTCAGACTGGGGGCGACGGTTCACCTTCCAACAGGACAATAACCCTAAGCACACAGCCAAGACAGAGCAGTATTGGCTTCAGGACAAGTCTCAGAATGTCCTTGAGTGACCCAGCAAGAGCCCGGACTTGAACCCGATCGAACATGCCTGGAGAGACCTAAAAATAGCTGTGCAGCAATGCTCTCCATCCAACCCGTCATAGCTTGAGAGGATCTGCAGAGAAGACTAGGAGCTCCCCAAATACAGGTGTGCCAAGCATGTAGCACCATACCCACGAAGACTCAAGGATGTAATGCTGCCAAAGGTGCTTCAACAAAGTAGTGAATAAAAGGTCTGAATACTTATGTAAGTATATTTATTTTAATACATTTGCAAACATTTCAAAAAACAGTTTTTGCTTTGTCATTATGGGGTATTGTGTGCAGAGTGATTTTGGAATAAGGGGGGTAACGTAACAAAATGTGGAAAAAGTCAAGAGGTCTGAATAATTTTCCAAATGCACTGTACCTAAGTCAACATATCTCACATTTAACTTGATAAATACTGCATCAGACACCTGTGCTAGATGTATAATTGTGCGACTAAACCTTCTCTACAAAAACGTCTCAATTAATGACAGATTTATTGAGTTCTCTTGGATTCATTCGGACTATTTTGAGGAAGTGATACTGGCTTTGTTCCTATGGTGTCTCATGGGGGACAAACATCAGTAACTGCCACCGCACTACACCCCAAGACAAATCTTGTTTTCTTAGTGAGCAACAGAGAAATAGATGTGGAATCAGTGTGTTCAGATGCTCTTTAATAGAAGACATTTCCACATGTTGACGGTCATCTGTATATTTTAAGCAGGGCCTATAATTTTCAGTTCATATTTTAAAGTTTCCACGGCAACGTAATGAAAGCTTCCTTGTTGTGGTTGTTGACTGTCAGAACCTGGCCGAGTGGAAATTAACCATTTCTCACTTTCTATTTTCTGTCTCTCACGGTCAGTGAGTTGTGCCTGGTGTCATCCAATCATGTGGCTGGCTAGGCACGTCCAAACTCCCTCCCAGTCCCAGACTGAACTCTTCACTTTACTTTTCCCAGTCCCCCTCATTCTGACTCACTCACTGCAACCATGGCAACCGGTTTCTCAAATGGCCTGTTTAGTATTTGCAGCAGTAGACTATTTTACTCACTGTGTCAGACTCAGCTACCTTTGTTCAACACCACGTATTCATGTCACTTTATGACCAAAATGTTCATATTTACACTTTGTAGTAAATTTGATACTAGAATAAATGTTTCTGAACAATATCGATGCCACAAAGGCCATTTTCTCTCAGATATGTTATTGCCTTCAGTTGCGCTTTAATTTCAGCTTACATTTCTGTTTTTCATATGAGTATGCCTGACTAAAAGTTCACCACTCCTGTCTCCTGAGACAACTGTCATGAGACCAGTGTGTAAAGGGGTTCGGGTTAGGGGTGTAGATGAAAGTGAGGGGCCAGGGTAATGAAGGATTTGTAAGCCTTGAGACAATTGAGACATGGATTATGTATGGGTGCCATTCAGAGGGTGAATGGGCAAGACAAAAGATTTAAGTGCCTTTGAATGGGGTTTGGTAGTAGGTGCCAGGCACACCAGTTTGAGTGTTTAAATAACTGTAATGCTGCTGGGTTTTTCACGCTCAACAGTTTCCTGTGTGTATCAAGAATGGTCCACCACCCAAAGGACATCCAGCCAACTTGACAACGGTGGGAAGCAGTGGAGTCAACATGGGTCAGCATCTCTGTGGACCTCTTGACACCTTATAGAGCCCATGCTAAGACGAATTGAGGCTGTTCTGAGGGCAAAAGGGTCATTCCTAATGTTTGGTATATTCAATGTATATTGTTCATAGAAAATTCAATAAATAATAGTCTAGGAAGGTTTTACTGTAGTAAGTATGGGAGTTAGTGTGAGGATACATTAGCTGCCATGTATAAGACATCAGTGCAAGATATAACTCATTTCAGTGAGTGTGGCAGGCTGCTGGGAAGAAAAGAGAGGAGTGAGAGAGAAGGAGAGAGAAAAGATGAGGTAAAGGATGACAGAGCGTACACGGTAACACACAGTAGTCATTTTCATAAGCCAGGCCCTGGGGCAGTAGTACCACATGCTGTAATGATGACTAGGAAATACCATTACACGCAACAGGCCTTCCTATTCAGAGTGTCCTACATTAAAATGGGCTACCTAGAACCATAAAGGGTTCTTCGCCTGTCCCTCTTTGGTTTTAGGATATGTTTTAACATTTTGCTGCAAGGTACTGTAGATTCCTTTCACCAAATGGTTCCTAAAGGGTTCTTGATGGTTCTTCATTTGTTGAAAACGTTCTACATGGAACCAAAAAAAGGTTCCCAAAAGCACCTCCTTTTCTAAGAGTGATACAGAGCCAGCGGCGTACCTGGACGACAGGATGACCTCCAGTGGGGGCTTTGACCGCTCCCCTGCTCCCCTCTGTCTCATAGTGGGCTCGGTGATGAGGCTTGGGCTGCACGTCAACATGGAGCTCGTACTGGTCTGTATGGCTGGGGACAGGCCATTCCAGAGGGGGCAGAGAAGAAAATGGGATGCTACAGGAAATAAGATATGGAAAAAAGGGTTAATTGTCTGTGATTAGGCTTCCTAAAGCTCCTAATGTAGTCATATAACTGATACAATGTAATAGACACTAAATCTTATTCATAATATGGGTGTGTCCCTGGTTAGGCAGAAAGTATTCCACTGCACCCTTTATCTATACAGTACAGGCTTCCTACACCATTCACCTGCAGAGGTTGGGGACCAGCTGCTTGGTCCAGATGGGAGGGATCACAAAGAAGGACTCCGCCCCAGTTTTACTCTTAACGTCTTGCTCACAGGACACCAGGTAGTTGACCTCCCTGTGGTTCTCTGGGTAGAGGGCGTACGCCTGGTTGGCCGTCTTCACTACCTTGGTGGGGACCAGACCAGGCTGGACAGTGCCGTAGCCGTTCATGGCCTTAGCCATACTGTTGGGGGTCCCGTAATGGGCACTTGCATTCTGTTGGGAGTGCTCCCCGTGGCCCCCGTGTGGGGAGGGACTGCGGGAACGGATCCCAGTGACCAGGCTGGGATTCCTGTACATGTCGTAGGTGCGCTTGCCCTGTGGCGAGGTGGAGCGGGATCCTGGCCTAATGGATGGGGAGGGCGAACGGGGGCCGAGACAGCCCTCCTCAGTATGGGGGGAAGTACCTGGGGATGTGCGGGGGGAGGCGGTGTGGATGTTCTGGAAGCGGGGGCAGAGGTCTCCGGCCCCGGTCTGGCCACTACTTGGGGACACGCAAGGGGAGGCCCAGGGGGAATAGCTCTCCGAGTGCCAGCTGGTGGAGGAGTTGCTGCTGGCTGGGCTCAGGCACTGGGGCTCTCGGTATACCAGGCTGTCGTGGCCAGGGACGGTCAGAGTGGGCCGGGGACTGATGTTCAGAGGGTGGTTCTGTAGGGAGTCTCGTCCATGGCTGTAGAGCTCACGTGACGGAGTGATCTCGATCCTGGGGCTCAGGGCGATACCCCCAGGCCTGGTGTGGTCCAGGTAGTTTTTAGCCTCCAGGTGTTCATAACCAGAAAGGCTCTCTGGGTTGTGCTCGCTGCACTTGATGTCGTAGGGGGAAGTCTCCTCCAGGGGGTATGCCAGATGAGATGCAACACTGAGGACTCTCAGTGAGGAGAGATTTGGCTCATCTGCTGAAAGGTAGATAGGGAACAAGGAAGAGAAATGAGCAGAAGAAAATATATTATTTATAAACGGACTGTCCATTGTCTGTAAAATTACTGAAGATATTACGTTTTCTCCGAAATCACACATCTTACAAAACTTTGGATCCATGTTTGCAATACACATGAGAGCCACATTAAACAGAAATGATATGTTCTTTGAATTCAACAAACAACCATTTCAAATAATAATGTTGTCAATCATTTTTATTCAATCATTTTGATCAGTTTGATTAACAATCATTGAAAACAAAAAGGTTTAGGTGTGGAAACTATTCACATTATCAAATGGGGCTCCTTGTGACTGTTAGAATATTTGTAAACATTAAAGCATGCACATAAAACAAATGACAGATTATGTTTTCCAGTTAGAAAGTGTGTTGAAACAAGCTAGCCATGATTATACAATGTATACAGACCTGCAGAGCAAATGCAGGATCAATTGTATAATTTTTGTGAAAAAAAATCAATTTCCTTTTAGTAATGTTTACTAGAACTATAAGTGGAAGGAAAATAGCATTCTGTCAAAATCACATCGCTGTTTATTTGTTTTCAATGACGCCACTGCATTTAACGTTTTACGTTGAAAAGTAATATAAGCGTCTAAAATGTGAAAAGCGCGCGGGAGACTTGACAAGCCATTGGACAAACCTTGATCTTCCCCGGGAAAGTTGTTGCAAGGTGGTTCATATTCAAACAGGTAATCAAACTCCAACTCATCTTGGCAGTTTACTTGACTCAGTTCCTCTTCCAGCCCTAACTCACTAGGGTCTTTTCTGTCGTAAAACGAGCTCATCTGTCTTATTGAATCAATCTACTTATAATAAGAATGAAAGGAAGCAGATATGTTGTATAATCAATGATGTTACTCTGGCAGTTCTCTTCATCCACGAAGGCCTTGCGATGTCAGAGGCCTTGGCGGAGGTGGATAGGCTATGATAGAATCTTCACTTGCTCAATTGAAGCGATAATACGCCACTGATGCCTCAGTAAAAAAAAACTGCGAAAAGAACGAGCAGCGAGTGCAACGTAATAGCAGCTAAACTTCCTCTTTCAAACTAAACCTCATATAGAGAGATAAGGCGTGTCTATTTTCATATAGAAGCCCTAAATAAATACGGTGCAAGGTGTCAAAGGCGGAGTGATCACGCCTCCCTATGATCATTGACAGAACAGCTGCAGCTGCACAACTTCATAGTGATGAGTTGCATCAGTGGTACAGTTGATGTGCTGCTGCCCCCGGGTGTCTGGCACCAAGCAATTACGCATGGCATATAGGGATATCTTACTGTAACTTTTAATACAAACTACAGATATGCCCAACTAGAGTCGCCTTATATAGCCTACAGTATGAAAGGATGCTAGACTGGCTTACTGGATGAGCATTAGAGCATTGTCATCCATTTTCACCCATCATCCCAGATGCTGTATCAATGAGTCAATAAATATTTAAATGATGAATAATTGCAACAACAAAAAATAAGTTCACTGGTATGGTCTATGTTCTAATGAATGTATTACTTACAAATACACGTTTATACCAGACCCTTTATAAACTACATTTGACAAAGGCATTTCTAAAGCTGGCATTGGTTCATTACATGTAAATCCAATGGAAAAGGCTTCAGGATTCGACTGTTTCGGTGGAAATGTTTGTAACACTCTAAAAAGAAAATATTCCTGGAGTATATTTTCGGGGTTCTTCAAATTGAAACTGTGGGGGAAGCCCAATAAGTTGTTTAAAGAACCCCTTTTAATGGTTCCTCAGAGAACCTTTTGAATATGCTTTTGGGGTTCATTTTTTAACTACCCCCCTCCCCTATTATCATTATTAATAATACGCATAACAATAACACAATCTTTTAGTTGTCCGTGTTTATTAGGATTTTAGTGGCATAGCAGAATAAATAAAAGAAACTCCCAGCAGAGCCCTAAGTCCAATGGGTATATCCTCTGGAGTGTTGATGTTAATGTGTTGATGTTCTCCGTATCCATAGCCACAATGATTTTGCAGTGCATGGTGATCGAACAGGTTTCCTGTTATATTCATCAAAGGTGTAGGCAGTGGGTGAAATCTGTGAATCCAAAAAATAGTAATTATAAAGATGTTTAACAAAACCTGCACATGACAGTATTCATACTTTAGTTTTTGTGGTAAATGTGAATGATTGTTTTATTTTTTATAATGGTTTCATACACATACCTTGTCCATAATGTAGGTGAGGATAATTTTTGATAATTGATATCCATTGAATTGTGTCCATTTTCTGTTTTAGAAAGATTTGCACAAATATAAAAAGATAGATGGTATCATCATAAGACACTATCAATTTAGATTATATAGGGGACAAACCTTACCTTAATTTGAGAAGATCTTTACATTGTTCAGATAAGTGCCTGCCTCTGCTGTCCTTTCAAATTTAAAATCAAATGTTTTAGTTGGGCAGTTAGGTTCCTGCAAGAGCCCCCACCAACTAAGAAGGTTCCTCGATAAACCCCACCTCTTATGGGGTTCTTGGAAGAACCTTTTGGGGGTCATTTTCCATGCCAAGAACACTAAGGTTCTTCTAAGAACTTTGAGCATCTTAGAAGAACCCTTGTTGAACCTCAATTTTTTTGAGTGAAGGCAGTACTGTAGACTAGGTTGAAGATACCCAGGTCAGGACAACCTAATAATTCCATGAGGAAGCTTTTAAAAAAATTAACAGATTCATGGGACCAATGTCGTTGCTAACCAGCATCGCTGGTCCCATTGTTTAGAATTCTTCCTAATGTATGCAAAGTTATGGAATATTAGAATCCTCTTGTAGACAGGCCCCACCCGCTATACGTAACCAAGACCACACTTAGTGGGTTGTACTCATGAAACAGCACAGAATGCTGTAGTGTTCAAACTGAACCTCCCAGCGTGCAATGTGCTCAGTCGGATTGTACTAAAAAACAACATTATGTGGCCCAAAATCAGGGCCCGCATTCATAAAGCATCTCAGATTAGGAGTGCTGATCTCAGTTTAGCATGTTCGATTATAATAAATATGATTACAAGGACAATGGGAACTGATCCTAGATCAGCACTCCTTCTCTGAGACGCTATATGAATACGAGCCCTGATTTACATTGAATTGCCTGACTTCTGGTCCCAGATCTGTTTGTGCTGTGGCATGACAATGACCATAGGAGTTGATTAAACAGCACATACATATCTAGGATCAGGCTAGAGAAAGTTGACAGATTATTGTCATTTAAACCGCAGCCTGCGCTCCTTGGTGTCTAAACATGTTTTTTAATAGGATACTTAATATTTGTGATAAACTTGACAGTGGAACAACACCATTTGTAGTTATTACACCAGCAAACCCTAAAGTATCAGCTATTACAGTACAACCATTGTTATAGCATTGTAATAACATCTTGTAATAACACCATACCGCAATAGTTATATTGTAAAAGTTTACAGCAAAAGTCTGAAATATGTGTGGGTCCTACTCCTAACTGCTCTTAGCAACAATAACTGAAAAAGAGTCCCATGCTAAAATTAGGTGCAGCCTAATAATGCCTTGATAGCAAAAAACGTGTGAAATGGCTTATTAATGAAATACACATTTTTATAATTTGTTAAATTTATTAATTCCAAACCAAACTGTTAAATAGCCATGCATACCTTACCTGAAAGTCTCTTGCCTTGGCATTGTCATCATACTGAACTCCCAAAGACGGTCAACATACTGAACTCCCAAGGACGGTCAACATACTGAACTCCCAAAGACGGTCAACATACTGAACTCCCAAAGACGGTCAACATACTGAACTCCCAAGGACGGTCAACATACTGAACTCCCAAGGACGGTCAACATACTGAACTCCCAAGGACGGTCAACATACTGAACTCCCAAGGACGGTCAACATACTGAACTCACAAGGACAGTCAACATACTGAACTCCCAAGGACAGTCAACATACTGAACTCCTAAGGACAGTCAACATACTGAACTCCTAAGGACAGTTAACATACGGAACTCCCAAGGACGCTCAACATACTGAACTCCCAAGGACAGTCAACATACTGAACTCCCAAGGACAGTCAACATACTGAACTCCCAAGGACAGTCATCATACTGAACTCCCAAGGACGGTCAACATACTGAACTCCCAGCCTACCCAGTCATCATACTGAACTCCCAGCCTACCCAGTCAACATACTGAACTCACAATTAATAATGCAAATTAAATCATGTCCCATCCCATAGGCTTTAGGTAACAGCTAACAATGTCTATTATACATCTTTACCATTATAGTATTATTGTGAATTTTGATACATTACTGCCCATTATAGAGTCATTAATGTTATTTTAAGAATGAGGTTAGCCTACTGGTAATACATGTAAACTATTAGAATTATAACCTGAAGCGTCATATTCATGTGACTACAATGACGTATAACCCCTACATTAGCCTACCTTACACTGCGCTATAGTGTTCCCCAATGGCTGTACCGGGGGGCATGTAATAGCGAATCGCCTGGTAGGCTATAGGTTGATCAACTCACGGGCGTCAGTTATTTCCCAAACCACTACCTGTACAGATATATCACATACGTTAGACAACTAACGAATCCATAAACCCTATTTTGTCGAATATACAATGTAAAATTACATGTACATACGTCCAGGCCTAGGCTATTAGGCTACTCGAAAATCAATAGGGTTGATAAATTACCAGATTATCACAATTCAGCACGCGGCATCCATACCTTGATCCATCGACCTCATGTTGTGGTACTGTGCCAATCTCCAAGATTCTCTAAACATTTGGAATACAGTAAAAATAATTATAAAAAAATATTATCCTATCATAGCAATAGAAATCCACTCGCGTAAAAGGCTAAATAAAAATGAAGTATTAGACGTCCAATAGTCGTTTATAAATTCAGAAACATGGAGCTAAAATAGACTCCAGCAAGCTATAGTTGAACTTCTTTTCCTTACTCTGAGGATTACTTGAGTATCAAGAGCGGGTTCCTTCCCTGCTCTGGGTGTTTATAATGGTCCAATGCTGTAAAATAACGGGATTCCCTCAGTGTTTCCTCCTGTTTATGCACTTCGCCATGGAAACCTGGAGCGGCTCCATCTCTCAGAGACTCAGGGCTTTCCTGCTAAGCCCACGCTCAGGAATCCATGACGTCTCCGGCTCATGCGCCAGGGCATTTCTGCGGCTTCTCGCAGGCAGTGGCACACAATAACTTCATTGTAGGGATGTGAAAGAATTACTGTAGGACAGAGGCAAAAAAAAATAAAACAGTATGTATACTATATACAGTACATAAATGTTTTAGGCTACACAATTTTAATGTTTGATGGTCACTTTACTGTAACTTGTACCTTTTAATTGAG
Source organism: Oncorhynchus keta (assembly GCF_023373465.1). Lineage (NCBI taxonomy): Eukaryota > Metazoa > Chordata > Actinopteri > Salmoniformes > Salmonidae > Oncorhynchus > Oncorhynchus keta. The sequence continues at coordinate 16,939,332 of NC_068448.1, forward strand.
TTGTAAAAATCAGAAGTAGTCATATAGGCTATTCAATTAATTACAGTCTGGGTTTGAACCTGTGGGATATGTTGCTGGAAATCAAATGTGGCTATTGGTTGGCTTGCTTGTCATGTCAAACATGGAATCTTTTTGAGGAATTCTCAGTTTCACCCATTCAACTTTCTATTGGAAACTTCTAATATAAGACGGAAAAAAGTTTGAAATCATGGACTGCTAAATTGACCCCAGCAAACATTTGCATTACAAATACATGTGGCATATATTTCCATTAGACATACATATTTCGCAGGGAAGTAGCTAACAAAAAACATAAGATTATTTAGGCCTTTTTTTTTTTGCACCTTACATGTGGAATTATCTCCAATGGACTTTACATTTGGAGGAATTGGTGCTTCTGGGACATTTCAGACGGCTGTTATGGGACCTTTTTACTGAAGAATGTGTCTGTTTTTTATGATGGTGTTTTGCTTTACTGTCACGCCCTGATCTGTTTCACCCGTCTTTGTGATTGTCTCCACCACCCTCCAGGTATTCCCCATCATGCCCTGTGTATTTATGTGTTCTCTGTTTGTCTCCTGGTTGTGACCCTTGCCTGTCCTGACCCTGAGCCCGCCCACCTGACCACTCTGCTTGCCCCTGACCCTGCCTGCAGTCCTGTACCTTTGCCCCATCTCTGTATTACCAACCTCTGCCTGATCTGACCCTGAGCCTGCCTGCCATCCTATACCTTTGCCCCTGTTGTTGTAATAAACATTGTTACTTCGTCTGCTGATAGTACGAACTGGCCTTGACTGACCCAGTAGACCCGGACCAGCTGCGCAACGCCATCTCCTCCCACGACCGGAGACCAAGGCTATGAACACCTACATTGGGGACTCCCTAGCTGCAGGATGTATGCGTCCTTTGTCCTCTCCCGCGGGTGCAGGGTTCTTCTTTGTGGAGAAGAAGGACAAGACCCTGCGCCAGTGCATCGACTACTGGGGCCTCAATGACATGTCGGTGAAGAACCGCTACCCACTACCACTCATCTCCTCGGCCTTCGAGCCGCTCCAGGGGGCCAACGTGTTTTCCAAGCTGGATCTACGGAATGCCTACCACCTGGTGCGGATACGGGAAGGGGATGAGTGGAAGACCGCCTTCAACACGGCCAGTGGCCACTACGAGTATTTGGTCATGCCATTTGGCCTCACCAACGCCCCTGCTGTGTTCCAGGCTCTAGTAAATTATGTTCTCCGCGATATGTTGAACCGGTTCGTCTTCGTCTACATTGATGACATCCTCGTCTTCTCCCGCTCCCCCTAAGACCATGTGCTCCACGTCTGACAGGTTCTTCAACGCTTCCTGGAGAACCAGTTGTTTGTCAAGGCAGAGAAGTGCAAGTTCCATCGCTCCACCATCCCTTTTCTGGGGTACATCATCTCTGCCTCTGCTGGGAGTGTCCAGATGGATCCCAGGAAGGTGAGAGTGTTGGTGGATTGGCCCCAGCCTTCGTCCAGGGTGCAGCTGCAACGTTTCCTGAGCTTCATCAACTTCTGTCGCCACTTCATCTGGCATTACAGCACCCTGGCTTCCCTCCCTGTCAGCACCCATTTCTCCCAAGGTTCCATTCCTGTGGTCCCCTGCTGCTGACCGGGCGTTCCGGGACCTCACACTGCTTCACCACTGCTCCCATCCTGGTTCATCCTGACCCTTCCCATCAGTTCATGGTGGAGGTCGATGCATTGGATGCAGGAGTGAGGGCGGTCCTGTCCCAGCGTACTGCCCTGGACCTGAAGCTCCATCCCTGCGCCTTCTTCTCCCATCGCCTCAATGCCATGGTTCTCCCAGCCGAACCCCGGGGGGGGGGGGTCCCGATAACCGGATGTTCATGCCTGACACGGTCCGCTCCGCGGTCCTGGAGTGGGTCCACTCCTCCAGACTGGCCTGCCACCCGGGGTCCTGCCCGATCCTGGCATTTGTGCAACAATGCTTTTGGTGGCCCACCATGGTCCCTGACGTCTCCGTATTCATCGCCGCTTGCACAGTGTTAGCTCAGAATAAGACTCCATCGGCAAGCTCTGGCTGGTCTTCTGCAACCTCTGCCTGTCCCTCACCATCCCTGGTCCCACATGTCCCTGGATTTCATCACGGGACTCCCCGTCTGAGGGCAACACTGTCATCCCGACTGTGGTCGATGGGTTTTCCAAGGACGCCCACTTCATTCCTCGCCCCACACTACCCTTGGCCAAGGAGACGGCCCAGCTCATGGTGCAGCATGTCTTCCGGATCCATGGACTGCCCATGGACATGGTCTCCGACCAGGGTCCTCAGTTCTCGTCCCAGTTCTGGAAGGCGTTCTGCACCCTCATTGGGTCTTCGGCCAGCCTGTCCTCTGGGTTTCACCCCCAGTCCAATGGCCAGTCAGAGCGAGCCAACCAGGACCTTCCGACAACTCTGCGCTGCCTGGTCTCCGCCAACCCCACCACCTGGAGCCAGCATCTTGTGTGGGTGTAATACGCATGCAACACCCTTTGCACATTGAATGTTCCCTGGGGTATCAGCCCCCGCTCTGCTGAGCAGGAGGAAGAGGTTGGCGTACCTTCTGCCCAGATGTTTGTCTACCGCTGTCATCGTACCTAGGAGAAAGCCCAGTCGCCCTTCCTCAAGACCACCTCCAGATATCGACGACAAGCAGATCGCCATCGGACCCCGGCTCCCTGGTATCATCCTGGGCAGAAGGTATGGCTATCCACCCGGGATCTGCCCCTCCGCGTGGAATCCCACAAACTCTCCCCCCAGTTTATTGGCCTGTTTTCCATCTCTAAAATGATTAGTCCCTCTGCTATTCATCTTCTGTTGCCCTGTACCCCTCATATACACCCCACCTTTAATGTGTCCTGTGTTAAACCCATGTCTCACAGTTTTCTGTTTCCAGGCCCACCCCTCCTCCTTCGGCGTACACAGGGATACGCCTCCTGAGTGTTCGACCACGGGGCAGGGGTTTCCAGTACCTGGTTGACTGGAAGGGTTTTGGCCCAGAGGAGATGTGTTGGGTCCCCTCTAGTGACATCCTGGACCTAGCCCTCATCACCCTGATCTGTTTCACCTGTCTTTGTGATTGTCTCCACCCCCATCCAGTTGTCGCCCATCTTCCACATTATCCCCTGTGTATTTATACCGGTGTATATAGCAGTCTCTCTTTTCTCGTCTACCTGGTTTTGACCCTTGCCTGTCCTGACCCTGAGCCCGTCCGCCTGACAACTCTGCCTGCCCCTGACCCTGAGCCTGCCTGCCGTCCTCTACCTTTGCCCCGTCTCTGGATTTTGACCTCTGTATCAAGGCACAAGGCGAGACCCAAATGCAGACACCGGAGGCAGATGGTTGGAGTCTTACAATGTTTATTAATCCAAATGGGTAGACAAGAGAATGGTTGTGGACAGGCAAAAAGGTCAAAACCAGATCAGAGGCCAGGACGTACAGAGTTGCAGACAGGCTCATGGTCAAGGCAAGCAGAATGTTCAGGCAGGCGGGTACAAAGTCCAGAACAGGCAAGGGTCAAAACCGGGAGGACAAGAAAAAGGAGAATCCAAAAAGCAGGAGAATGGGAAAAACGCTGGTTGACTTGGAAACATACAAGACGAACTGTCACAGAGAGACAGGAAACACAGGGTTTAATGTGTGTATTGTATTTTGACATGTATTGTGGTGCTAAACAGGGCTCCTCTGGAAAAAAGACCTTGGTCTCCAGATTGACTCCCTGTCAAAATAAAGGTTAAATAAAAACCTGACAGATCGGTACATATGACATTAATTTAACTTTTCATAATATGAACAAGGCCCCACTATCCTGGCTTCTATGCTAATGGTCAACAATGACATGTGATTGTTTGGATTGCATGTTGGCAACACAGTCAGCTCTTGGGGCTTATGCATCATCCTTTTTGGACTTTTAATATGTACATTTGCTACTGTAAATCTATTCACACGTAATACACACACTAGCAATTAAACACTCAAGGTCTACCTGAAGCATTTATCTTGGAAAGGTCTTTTTAAATCATGGGACCGGGTAACCCAAACCAATAAATATTTCAAGAAAGCCTAATTCAGCACATTAACAAGTTCAGTGTGGTGCCCAGAGGAGGAAGCAGTGGAATTAGACATACAGAGAAGCCAAGGTAAACTTAACAGACATTAGTTCCAAAACCATGCAGGCCTATATCAGGCCCTTACTCTCTTAAACCCATTTTGTGGGTTGGTTTATGCTACATAATACAAAGATAGGTGATTAGACATTTTAATACCTTGTAACAGGATCCATCCCAGAGTATATGGAACTTGTGAATGGATCAAGTACTGGATATGCAACCATTTTCTTTAATTAAGTAAGAGGACATTTCCCACCATTAATATATAATGACTTATGAGGACTTATGGAGGCATTCATAAAGCTTTTAAAGTTGTTGTTCATTTAAAGTGGAAGAACCTTTATACCCATTGTGGTACATTGTAGAAAATTAGGACACTGATATGTGTACTGACATCAAATTGAATCTCATTTTATTTGTCACATGCTTTGTAAACATGTGTAGACTAGCAGTGAAATACTTACTTTTCCAAAAATGCTGAGTTAAATATTTAAAATAATGTATAAAATAAAATACAAACAAAATAATACAATAAGAATAATATAAAATAAAAGTCAATGACGTGAGCAGCAGAGCTTTCCATAGGAAAATATGTGTACTTTAAGGGGCATAATCAGGGATCTGATTCGAGTTCTGACATGGTTTTGGGTGCTAGATCCAGACTATCAAACTAAGTGACTGCAGTCAGTGACTGCAGAAAATCACACAATTCAGAGTATACATTTTAGGGTTAGCCTAACTCTCTGGCCGTCTGAGTTAAATCCATTGCCTACCAGATGTAAATTCCTCCACTGTGACGTTACTCTTGTGCAACGCAAATGATGAATGAGAAAATGAATATAGTTTGAGAAGGGAAACCTGACTGCGCCTGTCCAGAAGGCCCGAGTTTGCATTTACGTTTTTTGCTAGAGGAACCCACTTTTTCAAAATGTATGCAGGATTCTTCCTTCACTGTATAACAGCTCATTTAGGGAGCATTGTCTGGGTTATAGCATTACACCATTTGAGTTTTTCCAATTGTAACATGCATGTTTGAGTTTTGAAACCAGTGAAGCAGTGGAACTTTGATGTGGAAATGCATGGCACATTATATCATGTCTCTTGAAAAGCTTTCGAAGGAAATTCAGACAGATAAAGGTATGCGTAGACATTTGGCTCCATTTGAGTTTCACCTTAAGAAATCCATGCAATTGTTTTATTTAAGGTAGACTACGCAATATGACATCATCATCAGCAGTGAGACTTCTTCCTTATAGTAATCAACAACAACCAAATTCAAATCTGCCAAGACTGTAAGCACTGGTTGTTCACAATTTATATCCGCCCCTTATAGGGACACTTGCATTTGTAAAAGCAAAAATTGGAATTGTGTTGTTATTGATTTCTGTAAGCAGGAAGTCACCACTCATTTGATGTCATATTGTGGAGTCTACCTTTGTGGCACTGCTGTCTTGACTTGAGAGTCATTATTGACTTAGTTGTGTGTAGAACATTACAATGTACACTAGATGTTGGTGTCGTCTGGATTGCTTTATATAACCAAAACCATATAAAACCAAATACTTTTAGACTTTTACTCAAGTAGTACTTTACTGGGTGACTGACTTTTACTTGAGTCATTTTCTTACTAAGGTATCTTTACTTTTACTCAAGTATGACAACTGGGTACTTTTTCCCACCACTGCTACCTCTACAACAACTATTACAAATACAAGTACTACCACTCCCTTAACAGATAGCTCCTCCTCTTCTAATGATGCAATGGAGAAAAAAAACATTAACTGACAGTTACTGTATATCATCTGAATCGCCTCCCTACCATACTGTTTAAACAGCACTGTACTTCACTCTCCCTCACTAGATGTTATAGAGGATTACAGTAGGAGGGGAAATATTTCAGCGACCCTTCCTTCGCAATAGTAGTAGGTGCTAAGACCAATCGAAGCGTTCCAGTCCTGCCAGGCTATAAATAGCTGTTGAGGAGGGTGTGTGCATGCTCAGCACCTTTTCCTATGAGGAGCCTACTGGTCATCACCAAAATCCTTTGTTTACACTGGACATAATAGAATGTGTAACAGATTGAATTATATTGACAGTTTTTTTGTATTGATCTGTCACTTTTGATTTATCCGAACAGTACGACAAATAGGGTTTGACATCATTTTCTATTGGGCATAATAATGTTATTAAAATCATGATTGTTTTTCTGTAAGGGTAAAATTTTTTCCTGTGTAGGAGTACAATTGACCCTAACAAGCTGTCTTTCTCTATAGAAGACTCCCTGACATCAGAATGTGTCTTCAGCCATACTGGGTACTCTATATCTCTCCTCTTTTGATTGAATTGTAGGTTTGGCAATGCTGCAACAAGTGGCTCTGTTGCTCGCTTGAAGCTCTGAGGAAAGAGTTTAAACATTAAAGATAGGGGTCATTGCTGTTGGTTCTGGGGTGGAATTTCAGTTTTCATTGGGCTGATTAACTTAAATGGGTTCTTTTATTGGTATAACCAATGCATTCGGGGCAAAAAAAAAAAAAAAAACATTGGATGGAGAAGCAGGATTTTATTATGAACACAGTAGTGTGGGGTTTTACTCCATGTTTTACAGATTGGGCTGAGGCTTGGTTCCAACTAAAATAATTTCTGGGACAAATGCAAAATCTTGGGAGATTCAATACATTTTAACTTGTGCATGTTCTAACTTGGTGTGAGATACAATTATTATTTGCGAAGATTATGATGTAAAATGTATTTTATACCAACTGAATTTTATCAGATGAACTAAATCCCATATAGTTACCTATCATGATAAAATCCCTATCTGACATTACATGGTCAAAGTGACAGGGCATAGACTGACCCTTCCACGGTGAAGGCTACAGGATCTGCTCATCGGAAAGTGTGGCTGACTGTAGAGGAGAGCAGCCTGTGTTGAGTGTCAGGGACTCCCTCCTCTGGTGAAAATGAGACACACTGATTTACATAAGGAAGATTTCCACTATAGTACAGCCTCAGTCTTACAGTTTACCTTGAGGAAAAAAAGAAAAAAATGTACTCACACAAAGCTAAACATATTTTAAAATACTTTTAAAAGGGATTTCAGAGTAATGACAATGAAGGTTCAGTGACTAGAAAGGAAAAAACAGATTTATTTGATCACCACTGATATCCACAATTCAATACTATCCTCCTTGTTGTTCTGCTGATAAGAGTGCAATTATACCAACACAAAATGATCAAGGTTAATAAATAAAAACAGGTTATTTACAATTATGCAGTGTCATTCTACCACAATTGATGGTTTGAAACCTCCAAAGTCCACATTATAAAAGAAAGTAGTTGTCAGTGCTAACAAAATTCTGTGCAAAAAAGGCATGTCAAAATTCAAATGGTTTCAATGTTTGAAACGTCAACTAAAATAAGGAGATGTACAGTAGATTACACAATACAAAATGCCTGTAATTCCAACACACTGGGCACACACTGGTTCCATCAACGTTGTTTTCATGTCATTTCAATGTACATCTGTGTCCAGTGGGAACTGTACAATAAAGCAGTGAATTAGTAGTTATGCCATACTGCATGCATTCTTGGACTCAAATAATTCACACATTTTAACAGTAACCCCATCATGGTATTAGGCTACATCTTTATAATGCATCAAATTAACTAAAATAATATAAATGGAGATAATACAACACAATGTCATTAGTACCAGTCTCTGAATTTACTGAATGGTAGGAATTGGGAGGAACAGTATGGGAGGAATTTAGTATTTTTTTTATTCAAATGTGTACTAATACATATTGAACGTCAACACATTCTCATTGGCAATCCACTCTGAGCAGGTGAAGTGTTATTTTCTATTCCAGACATGTCTGTGTCTGTGGTGAGAAGCAGTGGGAATTGTGGGGGTAGGCGAGGGGTCAACCGGACAGTGGTCAGAGTATTTTCAGCTATGGCTTGAATTGGCTTCATGTCACAACTAAAGTGAATCATGCAATGATACAGTGTGGCCAGAACTGGCGTCAGGAGTGGGCAGTGGCCACATGACAGGGTAGCCTACGGACTCCCTGGCCTAGAGGACACAGCTAATCCGGGGGCCAAAGTGGAATATACGTCTTGGCTACAAATAACATCTTGTTAGTGGCTGAATATTGACCATGCTCTTCAGTTTAGACAAACTGTTTTACCATTCGCCGCCCTGAAGTACGAAATGACAGACACACACACACTTTGACATCTGAGCCTGTGGGTTACCATGCTATATTGAACCACCAAGCCACCTCCACTTGGTAGGGTTATAGTCGTTAAGTGACGCACAAACACATACACAAACAGAACTGATCAGTTCACGCATCCATCTTTAAACCTCAGAACTGTTTTTAACATCAAATTCCATAAAGTCCTTGAGAAATGCTACTTCAATAACAATGTTATCCATTAACAGATTGTGCCGTAAAGTTTTTTGTATCTGTAATGTAACTATAACAGTATACTGTATGTCAACATTTTAGGCGGGGGGGGGGAATATAAAATAATTACATTTCCCACTATATTTCCAATGTAACTACAACGATTAGTTTTAAGAAATATGTGCAATTAAACATAATTACCAATTCAATGCATTTCAGACTGACAAGCATGTATTATTTTTTTATGCAAGTATGTTAGTCAAATCCAAGCAGGCGTTCCTTGTTACAGTTCTATAGGCCTGATGTTTAGATACCAAACAGGATTTCTATATTTCCTATATTGTTGATGAGTCAGTCCATGATTAAGAGGCACACATAGCCCTCTGTTAGTACATTATGGAACCTATTTTTTAGACATGTTACCATGTCACACCAACACAGAATTCCAGTTCCAGCTTCAGTCTACATGGTATGGAATTCCCAACCAGCGATAGTCAATCCAACCACCAATCCAATCAGTCTGGAAACATACCAAATATTTACATCTAAACAAGGGGAGTATTGTAGACTTGCACACCTTTCTCTCTTCTCAAATCACACTTTTTTTCTTCCTACACCATCTATTCCAATTACACAATAACCTTTAATAATAAATTAAAGGGGAAGGGAACCCTTTAGGTCCAAATAAAGATATGCTCCATTAGATGAGAGAGGTAGGGAGGAGTGAAAGCAGAGACCTCTCTCCCAGTGCACAGAAGCAGGGATGGAGGTACTGTATGGCGGCGGCGGGCAGAGGGGACAGCTGCCTCCTCGTCCCTCTCTAAGTGGTGAGCTTGGAGGAGTTGGGAGGTGAGAAGCGTCTGCGCAGGTACTTGAGGATGTAGAGGGGCAGACAGCTCACCAGGGTGATAACTGTCACCTTCCACAGGAACGACATTGTGGCAATGAAATATACATCTAGAAACAGTACAGGAAACAGAGGGCAGAATGGTGGGTCATTCAAACAAAGATGTTTATACAGTGCCCTCCGTAATTATTGGGACAGTGATATTTTGTTTTTTGTTTTGGCTCTGTACTCCAGCACTTTGGGATTTAAATGATACAATGACTATGGAGGATAAAGTGCAGACTGTCAGTGCTAATTTGAGGGTATTTTCATCCATATCAGGTGAACCGTCCCCCCATTTTAGGGGACCAAAAGTATTTTGATAAATACACTTCTATGTGTATTAAAGTAGTCAAAAGTTGAGTATTTGGTCCCAAATTCCTAGCATGCAATGAGAACACCAAGCTTGTGACTTCAAAGTTGTTGGATGCATTTGCTTTTTTTTTTTTCTTTGCTTTAAAATGTTTTTTTTTCTAGTTTTTTTTTTACTTTAAAGTGAATACTTTTGGTCCCCTAAAAAATGGGGGGACTATGTACAAAAAGTGCTGTTATGAATGAAAATACCCTCAAATTAAAGAGGTCTGCACTTTAACCTCATCATCATTGTATAATTTCATATCTAAAGTGCTGGAGTACAGAGCCAAAATAAGAAGAAAATGCTTCACCGTCCCAATAATTACGGAGGTATATGAGAAATTGAGTAAGTATAAATGAATGTAATCAGATTAGTATGACTACTGTTCGTGTTTCAGTTGCCACTACTCAGTTCATTTAGTGACGTAAAAGGTTATGTTAGATGCAGGCAATTTTATCTCAATATCAAATTATTTCTGGGTAACAATATGACACGTCCTATCCCTGTCAACTGCATTCATTTTCAGCAAACTTAACATGTGTAAATATTTGTATGAACATAACAAGGTTCAATAACTGAGACAAACTGAACAAATTCCACAGACATGTGACTAACATAAATTGAATAATGTGTCCCTGAACAAAGGGGGGGTCAAAATCAAAAGTAACAGTCAGTATCTGGTGTGGCCACCAGCTGCATTAAGTACTGCAGTGCATCACCTCCTCATGGACTGCACCAGATTTGACCGTTCTTGCTGTGAGATGTTAATCCACTCTTCCATCAAGGCACCTGCAAGATCCAGGACATTTCTGGGGGGAATGGCCCTAGCCCTCACCCTCCGATCCAACAGGTCCCAGATGTGCTCAATGGGATTGAGATCCGGGCTCTTTGCTGGCCATGGCAGAACTCCGACATTCCTGTCTTGCAGAAAATCATGCATAGAACGAGCAGTATGCACAGAACGAGCAGTATGGCTGGTGGAATTGTTATGCTGGAGGGTCATGTCAGGATGAGCCTGCAGGAAGGGTCACATGAGGGAGGAGGATGTCTTCCCTGTAACACACAGCGTTGAGATTGTCTGCAATGACAACAAGCTCAGTCCGATGTTGCTGTGACACACCGCCCCAGACCATGACGGACCCTCCACCTCCAAATCGATCTCACTCCAGAGTACAGGCCTCTGTGTAACGCTCATTCCTTTGACGATAAACGCGAATCCGACCATCACCCCTGGTGAGACAAAACCACGACTCGTCAGTGAAGAGCACTTTTTGCCAGTCCTGTCTGGTCCAGCGACGGTGGGTTTGTGCCCATTGTTGCCGGTGCTGATGAGGACCTGCCTTACAACAGGCCTACAAGCCCTCAGTCCAGCCTCTCTCAGCCTATTGCGGACAGTCTGAGCACTGATGGAGGGATTGTGCGTTCCTGGTGAAACTCGGGCAGTTGTTGTTGCCATCCTGGTTCATTGAACAAGCATGGGAAACAGTGTTTAAAACCTTTACAATGAAGATCTGTGAAGTTATTTGGATTTTTACTAATTATCTTTGAGTTGCTGAGTTTAGTACATTACTGTGATTGTTTGTTTTCTATTAAAACAGTAAAAAATAAACATAGCTTCTTAGCAAAGAGCAATTTCTCAGTGGCGAGTGGAAAACTGAAAACTAGCTGTTACTTGCAGAGAGGTTTGGACCTCTTTGTCTTATAGATCTATCAACTAATTTACTGCCTGGTGATATCACCAGGCAGGCCAAAACTCCATTCCACTAAAACAGGCTGAAATTTCTGTCAGTCAACTAAAAAGGGCATTACCATCATTTAACAGTATTATTCCAACCTCATAGTATGGAAATACACAACACACAGGAAAAGTCACGTTTTTGACTGCAGTGGGCCTTTGAAAAACAGGAGATTAGGGAGACCTAGCATGTTGCCAATACAGTAGATGTGTGAAATGGATTACCATGTAATTGACTTGGATTCAAGCTGTTCCATTCAGGGACATTATGTACCCTTTGTGTTAATTGTGTCGTTAAACGTTAAAATTACCTCTCTTTTAAGAAAGAGAAGAATGAGAAAAGGCACTTTTGACTTTTTTCACATTTCTCGCTTTACTTGGGCTTTTTAAGTGACAAATGTCTGCCGCGTACCACTGTTTAGATGTCATAAACTACATTTCACAGCCGACACGAAATTCCATAACTAACATCAGCATCAGTGTGTGGGGTTCTAGATGTGGTACAATCGTTTCTAAACTACAGCAGGCTGTTTAGTCATAAACACAAAGACCTTGGCCAGCATGTGTGTGGTAGAGGGAGCAGGAAACTAACACGAGGCTTTGGCATTTCCACTTCAACACTCTAGCATGCCGGTGGCTGGCTGCACTCCTCTGGTACTATTTGTCACTTTTATTCACCTTTAGCAGGACTTCCTACAGTCAGTAACCTCCAGGTCTCAGACAGCCCAAGGGCACAGTATGAATGGAGAAGAGCCTGTCATCACTGAATGCTGACGTACAACTCCAAGGGCAGTGAAAGACCATTACTATCAATCTATCACTGTGTACAGGTTAATAGAATTGTGGATACACTATTATTTGTCTCATCTGTATGAAAATTCCTGGCATCGGAATTCCTTGGCCAGAAACATGTCATCAAATGTGTGTGGGTGTTAAGTATGTGTTTTACCCACCTATGAACTCGTGGAGGAAGACGAGCGAGGCGATGTAGCAGGCCAGACTGAGTAGCTCGGCTACGATCATGAGCCAGTGCCATGTCTGGATGGTGAGCGCCACCATCAGCAGCTCCGTGAGGATCAAAGAGGTGAAGGAGATGGCCACGATGTGGACAAACTCTGACTCAAACAGCAGCAATGCCCCATACATGATGATACTGCCTGAGGAGCACAGAGAACAGGTTAGCACAATGTCAAAAGCACTGCTACTGCTTGTATGGATGTGCATGTGCTTTTATTTTCAATCAACAGACATATCTATGGTGCTGTTTAAATGCATGACTGGCAAACTTTAATGCTCAACCTGGACCTTGGCTCTAACTGTTCTGTTCTGCACCAGTTATTCCAACGCTACAATCAGAGGAATGGACTACAGAAATACAATGAAGAGAGTGTGAAGTCAGTACAGTACAGCCACATCTATATCTTTTGCATAAAAATAAATGAATAAGGGAATCGATGTCAGGATTTGTAGCTGTGACGGGAAAAGGAAGTGTAACACTTCTCCATGTTATTGTGACCTTAAAACAGAATGTAAAAATACACTTCCTGTGATTGAAAATGTAATTAATACCAACAGATCTGACATGGGACATACAGTATCACAGTTATGTATAAAATACAGCAACATTGTACTTCAATGTATTGCTTATACACATCACATTTTTGGGATAAACCTGATGTACATTTTCTGTTGGACATTGGACAATAAAATTATATTATTCATATAAAAGCATACAAAACATTTCTTCCAAGGACAACTGTTATGGAATCGATACCAAACAACTCACCAATGTCCTTAAACACAGAAACCAAAGCCCACTCAATAGCAAATAAGGGTAAAAAGGATCATGGCAAAGGAAATGTCAGAATATTCTCCCACACTCTGTTTTGAGAGGGAGAGGTACAGCCACATCTACATCTGTGTGGTGGGAGGCAGGGATTGAGTGCTGAGCTGTAGACTAAAGGTTTAGGGTGTAGCATTGGATGATTCTGGCAACGCCTTTGCAATACCAATAGTCCTTGTTGGAAAACCACCTTAGGTTATTTAACATTTACAAACCACAGACATCAATAAACTCCACTACTAGCAATTAAGAAGAAAATGTGTGGGCTGGTGGGGAGCATCATGGATCGTACACCACAGGGCAGGGCAGTTTCTAAAGTACTATCTGTGTAAAAGAGGCCTAAAGGAATTTCAAAAACATAACTAATTCCTAAGGATCTATAGGAATGCCTATTCTACTCAAGCGTTTATTTCCATTACACACTGCATCAATGTCTTCTTACCTTGGTATATACTTATTAGGACCCATATCAGAAAGGTCTTAAAGGACAGAGGTCGACCCTGAGAGAGGAATAGAAAAATAACACATTTCATTTAATACAATAGAATTATTTACTCAGGATAAAAGTGACATTAAGTGAAAGCTGAATAGAGTTCAAAATAATTGTGTGTGTATACTGTAGATATACTACTCTGAAGGTTATGGAGGTGTATGCAGTACATCATTTTGAAATAATGCATATAATACTGACATATTATACTGCCATATTCGATAGCCAATAAAGTAATATAATGAAGACAGTGTATTACCTTTAGGAGATCCTTATATAACTCAGGATAGAGCATAGCTACTTCTGACTTCACATCTTTATCCAACACAAGGGAGAACACAGGGAACATGGTGTAGATGGTGGAGTAGCTAGAATAAAGAACAGAAATCATTGATCAATTTCCATTAAATAGTTTATGTAAGAAATGAAACACAAAAAGTGTTTTATTTGAAGAGTTATCCAGATAAATGTAAAAAAAAAAATACAGTTATTACATTTTTCCCCAAATGATTGAACATTTCAGGCATCTAATTTCCTGACATTTTGCTAAATCGATTTGAGCTCCATTCTAAGGCTGAAAAGAGGGTCTTTTGATGAGGTTTTGATGACTAAGCAGGGTTAAAGTAAATTCATTTTTTTCTACATTCAACCCAATGCAACAATACATCAACACAATCTCAATGTCATAGCAATCTGACTAACAGTTGAAATGCCATCCCGATAAGCCACAGCTATTGAGAAAAGATCAGCTCAGCTCACCCAATAATGAGAAATCCTTGGTAGAGGGGGACAGACGCAAAGTAGAAGACAGAGGAGAAGACAGCCTGGGGGAAGAAGAGATCATGAATGAGTCATCATCCTAGCAAAATGGTATTATACTGTGAATGAGTTCATATGTGTATATCGGAGGGTTAGAGTTAATATCAGAATAAATGGTGGATTGGCCGCTGTGGGTAAAAATCCAGCACTTGAGAGGAAATTAGAAATACAGTGCATTCGGGAAAGTGTTCAGCCTCTTTGACTTTTTCCATTTTTGTTGTTCTTACAGCCTTATTCTAAAATGTCTTAAATAGTTCCCCCCCTCATCAATCTACACACAAGATCCTCATAATGACAAAGCAAAAACATGTTCAGAAAATTTAGCAAATTTGTATTTAAAAAAAATCCTGAAATATGACATTATTCAGACCCTTTACTCAGTACATTGTTGAAGCACCTTTGGCAGCGATTACAGCCTTGAGTATTCTGGGGTATGACGCTACAAGCTTGGCACACCTCTATTTGGGGAGTTTCTCCCATTCTTCTCTGAAGATCCTCTGTCATGTTGGATGGGGAGCGTCACTGCACAGCTATTGCAGGTCTCTCCAGAGATGATCGATTGGGTTTAAGTCCGGGCTCTGGCTGGGCCACTCATGGACATTCAGAGACTTGCCCCGAAGCCACTCCTACGTTGTCTTGGCTGTGTACTTTGGGTCATTTTCCTGTTGGAAGGTGAACCTTCGCCCGAGTCTGAGGTCCTGAGCGATCTGGAGCAGGTTTTCATCAAGGATCTCTCTGTACTTTTCTCCGTTCATCTTTCCCTCAATCCTGACGAGTCTTCCAGCCCCTGCCCCTGAAAAACATTCCCACATCATGATGCTGCCACCACCACCATGCTTCACCATCACAGGATGGTGCCTGGTTTCCTCTAAATGTGACGCTTGGCATTCAGGCCAAAGAGTTCAATCTTGGTTTTATCAGACCAAAGAATCTTGTTTCTCATGGTCTGAGCTGCCTTTTGGCAAACTCCAAGCGGGGTGTCATGTGCCACTGTGTTCTTGGGGACCTTCAATACTGCAGAAATGTTTTGGTACCCTTCCCCAGATCTGTCCCTCGACACAATCCTGTCTTGAAGCTCTACGGACAATTCCTTTGAACTCATGGCTTGGTTCTTGCTCTGACATGCACCGTCAGCAGTGGGACCTTATATAGACAGGTGTGTGCCTTTCCAAATCATGTCCAATCAATTGCATTTACCACAGGTGGACTCCAAATCAAGTTGTAGAAACATCTCAAGGATGACCAATGGAAACAGGATGCACCTGAGCTCAATTTCCAGTCTCACAGCAAAGGGTGTGAATACTTATGTAAATAAGGTATTTGTTGTTTATTTTTAATACATTTGCAAAAATGTCTACAAACCAGCTTTCCCTTTGTCTTTATGGGGTACTGTGTGTAGATTGGTGAGGGGAAAAAATTATTTAAGACATTTTAGAATATGGCTGTAACGTAACAAAATGTGGAAAAAGACAAGACGTACTGTTGTCCGGTAGTTTCACCAAATCAGGGGAGGGGTAGTAGGGCTGGGGGGTGAGGGGAGGACAACAAAAAAAAGGTTTTTTAAAAATGTAAGGGGGATTACAAATGCAATCAATTAAATTAATAGAACCACAAATCTATCTGCAACATTGAAGCTGATCACCCTCCCCAAAAAAATTATAGAGATATTTGCATTATTGAGTGTTTCATTTCATATTGAGAACTGTAATACACTACTACAAATCATAATTGATGTCATTTTCAAAACTGAATATTTACTACTTTAATTTAAAAATTGGTTAGTAATCTGAGTAATAGCTCCAAGAATTGATTATAAAAGTGAAATAATAAAGCTATTATCATAATTCTGGCAAGGTACTACTTCTGCTAAGTAGTTTAGAACGCTTGCTCTATACCAAAGAGTTAACACATTACAGTCTAAGCCATGTCTAAGCCGGGGGGGGGGGGCTTTAATTTGGCCTTACTGCTATTAACCCACACATACGCATTGAATAACAGATTCACTACACAGAACAACAGATAGTCCCCCCCCAAAAAAAAATCTAAAGGAAGTTTGTTCTGAAGTTTCTGTCCAACAGTACCAGTCACAAGTTTGGACACACCTACTCATTCAAGTAAATTTTTTAAAATGATATATTTTTAAACTATTTTCTACATTGTAGAATAATAGTGAAGACATCAACTTTTAACAAGGCGCACCTGTTAATTAAAATGCATTCCAGGTGATTACCTCATGAAGCTGGTTGAGAGAATGCCAAGAGTGTGCAAAGCTGTCATGAAGGCAAAGAGTGGCTATGAAGAATTTAAAATATAAAATATTTTGATTTTTTTAACACTTCTTTGGTAACTACATGATTCCATGTGTGTTATTTCATAGTTTTGATGTCTTCACTATTATTCTACAATGTGGAAAATAGTAAAAAATCATGAAAAACCCTGGAATGAGTAGGTGTGTCCAAAGTTTTGACTGGCACTCTATATCTGAGAGATATAAGAAAGATCAGGTTTTTTTTTTTAATTATTATATATATTTTTTATATATATATTTTTTTACATGTATTGAACCCCTTATTTTTGGCATTAAACAGTCATTCATTTTTTGAACTAGTACCAAGGGTGAGTCTTTCAGATGAATCTTATGAGGCCTGTGGGCGTCCTAGAGCAAAACAACTGACATACGTGTTTGTCAGTATCTCACCTTTCCACAGAGGGGTCATATTAGTGTGTAGCTACAGACAGAAGTTGGCAGATGGGCTGTACCAGCTTCAGACAATTCCTAAGATGCTTTTGGGGGGCATAGAGCAAAATGGAGCATTGTGTCTTTCCATAGAGGGGTCATAATAGTTTCTAGCCATGGACGCTACAGATGATTTTCTGAGAAGACAGATTTGGGGGGTTTCTCATGGTCTGACAAACATCTCTGTAGCTCTGTCACCTTTCACAGCAGATGCGGAAGTGTGACAAAAATAACAACATAAACTGACAGATTTTTATAGGGATTTTTTGATTATGCTAATTAGATTCCCGCAGGGGAGAGGACATTGACTCTATGGGGTTAACAGCTGTGGTTGTGGGCAGTGTTAATCCGAGACACATTGGAGGCCTCCTAAACTAGTCAATGGCCTGGTCCGGGAGACTAGAGGGCTGAAGACCTGACCTTGTGGGCTGGGGGGGGTGCTGAAGGCTGGGGCCCCCCAGGTCCCCTGCTCTGACTCAGCCCACACCCTGCTCCATCTGGTCCAAGGTACTCTCACTACCCACTGGCTCTGGGGCTGGTGCTGCATGGTGACTAGGCTTCCAGGGAAGCTGCTGGCTCTCCCTGTCCTGACACTCCCTATCCTGTTTCACCATTTGGTACCCTAGTCCTGACTCACTCCCCACCCCGTTCCACCATTTGGTACCCTGGTCCTGACTCACTCCCCACCCTGTTCCACCATTTGGTACCCTGGTCCTGCCTACCTGCATGGTGCTGATGCACAGGCTCCGGTGAATGACAAACTGGGAGAGGCCGGCGGATCTCTTGTAGCTGTTCCGCCCATGGACCATGAGGAGTCTGCCCAAGTGCTTGAACTGAGTCACAGAGAAGTCCGCAGCCAGCGATGCCTGTTTCCCTTCCTGTCAACCAACAACATTGTGGTGGAATTTTTAAGACATTCTGAGATACATTTAGAAAAGGTTAGCAAAGGTCTTTGGTAACCAGAATAACACTTTTTACGAGTTTATATAAAGAAAGTTTAGAGGAAAAGTTGAAACTACTGCCACTTTGATTAAACAAGTTCCCTATTTCTGCCACAGTTAAATCAATATTTACCAACTATTGAGTTTATGTGGAGCTCTGGTCCATAGTTATTGAAGGAGCAAGGTGTCCATAAAGTAAGAACTCTACATGGTTGACCTGTCAGCACTACAGTTCAATCAGTCCCAATCAGAACAGAATACAATACCACATTGTCAGAAGACAACATCACATTAATTTCCTTTACACCCATGACATGTTTTCACAGTCAAAAATGATTCATCTGTGCATGATATGACATAGTGACAAATGTATGTTAAAAGGTGCTCTGGCCAGAGGGGGACCAGCTCTCAGGAAACACACAACAGACAGCAGTGACAGTGTGTGTGTGAAAGCAAAGCAACAGGGCGACAGGGATAGAGAGGTTCTTACTTTGCCCTCCACTCCCACGCCACAGTCGGCTTCCTGGATCATGCTGACATCGTTTCCTCCGTCCCCTAAGAGAAAACAAACAGACATCAGTGGAAGTGTCAGGAGGAACACGTCTGTTAATGTGACTCACAACAGAGAGGGTTTAGTGTGTGTATGTTCGTGTGTCTGTCTGTGCCTGCCTGCCTGTCTGTGTGTGCGACTCCCTCGATCGGACCTCAAACATTACCATCAGAAAATACTATGAGGCAAACTGTTTATCAAGTTTACATCATGAAAACAATACCATCCTATATCTTAAAAATGTACAGGTCAGTAACCCTGCAGTTAACTATAATTGGAGAGTTTTAGTGAGCCAAATTGAGAGTAGGCTATTTGTTAACTCTGTAACTCCGTATACTGTAATGTCCCAATAGAGAAAGGCTAGAGAAAGGCTTGGGGCTGACACTGGGCAGACTCACCTACAGCACAGGTGAGTTTGCCAGTGCGCTCCTGCAGCAGGCGGACTATCTGGGCCTTCTGGGTCGGAGCACAGCGACAACACACCACGGCAGGACACTGACATGCCAGCTCCATAAACTCATACTCATAGAACTTCAGACACACCTGCAGGAGAAGCAGAGAAACAGACGAGGGTTGAACAACCACCGGGGCCAACGACCAACTGTGGAGATGTCTGGATCTTTATCATTGATATAGACTCCTTCCTCAACGTCTGTTACATTTATCTAGGCAGTTGTTAATTGAGACTCAAAACAATGCAGCAGTGTGAATGGATAAGACTCAACACTGGCTGACGTTTCTCAAGTGTCTCAGTGAGACTTTAACCAATGTTAGACTGACTATTACCAATACCACAGATACCACCAAAGGCCTCTTCAGTAACAGTGCTTTGGTTTGGTTTACACAGATAAGGTAAAGTATTCAGAGTGAGGACGGTGCTTAGCTTACCTCCAGTGAGTCCCCTGATATGACCAGAGCACAGTCGTGTTTCCTCCTGAAAGCGTTGAGCTCCAGATGGGCCTCTCCTCGTGTCGTCACCTTGGACCACAGACAGTACATGGCTTACCATCATGTCAGAGACACACAGATAGCTATCTAACCCACAGCAGCAGGAGTAGCTGCTCTCCTGACTGCAACTGTCAACCACACTCTAGATTAGCATCAGGGTGAACTGATCAACTGACAAATGTTGAACATATGTAAGGTGTGAAACCATAAGGACAACCAGGACATGAACCCACTAATACATGGCTGATTTTGTGGATTTATATAGACTACTATTTCTAATGAAATATGGAGGTTGATTGTGTGGACATTACAATAGGGCAAATTGTCTAACCTAAGGTCCATATTAAGAAGAAAACATCCCATAGTTCCTGCAACTGTGTCAAACTTATACGTGGACTCGGAATTCCAAAAATGTGGAACTGGAAATGACAACAAGACGTAAATATGTCAACCAATGTTATGCACTGGTATGGCTATAATCCTCTCAAATTGCGTGTTCATACGTCAAGTCATCAACCCAGTGCCATTTGTGTCGAACCAGGAAGCCAATAGCAGATGCCTTTGCTATTGGACCACTCAACAGTCACAGCCCCTGCCTGCCCTCCTCTGCTGGGAGAAGCTAAGGGATTGGTTTCATGCTGTGCCAGCCATTGTTATCCTCTTCCAGTAACAATTGTTGTACGCAAGTCCTAAACTTCCTATGGCAGGCAAGCTTTTTTGCAACTGGACGAAGGCCAAAAGGGAAGTCAACAGACTATCAAAGCAATTGTGCTGTTTGAGAGCTAAGCCTGCAAAACAAATTAGAAAGTTAGGTTCTCTGTCTGTGTTCCCTCAGGAAGTGGTTCAGCTGGTACTCACATGCCTGTTTCCAGACCTGGGGTCAAATAGCATTTAAAATTATTCAAATATATGTACGATAAGTGTTTGTTTTAGACTGCCTGTAGTGCTAGTCAAGCACAGCTTAAGTATTTGAAACAATATCAAATAGTATTTGAACCCAGGTCTGAAAGGCTCTGGTCTGGTTGACACTGGCTTGAATGCTTATTCTTGTGAGAGGTGATTTATTGTTGGGCCAGCCAAATAGCCAGCGGATCCAGGCTGGGCTACATGGCTGGGGGACAACATAAGCACAGCTATGGGCCTTCAGCACACAGAGGATGGATGTCCGCATGAGGTCAGTGCAGACGACAGGAAACTGTGGATGATCCGATGAACTAGGAATGACCCCTTATGCTAAAGCTATTTATTCCAATTCACAATAAACATTATATTCAAAGTGCAGTGGTTGAACAGAAAAATGCCCTCTACTGCTTCTCCACTCACTGAATTAAAGATGTGGATTTCCTGGTTGCGGGTCACCAGATGAGCATTCTTAGCCGTGCACGTGGCTGTTTCCAGCTTATCTCCAGTTAACATCCACACCTACACAGGTAAAACAGTTTAAAAATGAAATTTCTGTGTGATTAATACGTTTTACATTTCTTATCCACATTCAAACAATGACACAACACATAACAACAGTTTCAGAGGGCATAAAGCCCAGGGAAAATTAAATTATATTGAAAAAAGTATGAAAATGTATGCACTCTGGATAAAGCGTCTGCTAAACGACTAAAACATCAATGTAAAATGTATTGAAGTGAATTGTTGCTAAGGCCGTCTACCCTACTGCCCCGGTGACCCCTGACCTTGATGCCTGCATTACGTAGGATCTCCAGGGTGGGCCGTACGTCAGCCTGCAGTTGGTCCTCCACCCCTGTCAAACACAACAGCTCCATCTCCATCTCCAGGCTCTCGATCACCGTGGCAACCTTCAGAGACCGGTCGTGCACACTCAGCTTGGCCTGGACATATCGGGCCTGTGGAGAAAGTAACGAGAGAAATGTGGTGAATATATTTGGATTGTGAGACATTATCCGAATATAGCATATTGGAATTTAGCTAGTTTGATTTATTAACTGTCAAACATACAAAATCGTCAAATGTAACATGTTTTGGATGAGAAGGATTTGGAAGGAGCAAGTAAATGTCCAGCTCAGAGGAGATAAAGCAAAAAGCTATCTGAGTGACTCACTCAGGAACACAAGATCTGTGCGAGAGTCACCACTGCCCACCAGCCAGCTCTCACAATTATACACTCAGGCAATGGGCCTGGTGGGGCTGCAGGGGAGACACTGCCCATCTGCCCGCCCTCCCACCCTGTATTGAGAATGTGTGTGTGTGTGTGTGTGTGTGTGTGTGTGTGTGTGTGTGTGTGTGTGTGTGTGTGTGTGTGTGTGTGTGTGTGTGTGTGTGTGTGTGTGTGTGTGTGTGTGTGTGTGTGTGTGTGTGTGTGTGTGTGTGTGTGTGTGTGTGAGAGAGAGGGATATCCGAGTATCAAACAACACACTTGACATCTTAAGAACAATGGCGAGTTTCTGTGGAAACTATTTTGTTGTTGTTGTTGGTGTTGTTGTTGTTGGTAGGTAGGTAGGTAGGTAGGTAGGCTACCTAGCATATATAAAAGACTTGAAAGAACATGACAACTCCAAGACAACACCTATTTTGTGTAGGACGATAAACAAATTAGTGCTATATTGTCATCCAACACAAATGTACATGTCTTTAATCTCATAAGGAGTAGCACTAATAATAATAATTCACTGGTAAAGTAAAAACAACACATACAGAGGGAGGTGCAGCAACTAGTCAATTCATGTCATTGTAAGAATATTACCACACCTGGTTTCACATGTCAAACCCAGACGTTGATCAAAATTAATTTCCCTTCTATTTATGACACTATGTGGATGTGCTCAAACCAAAATGGATACCCTAAGCCTCAGCCTCACTAATGACTTTGCCAAATGACTATGACACACTGAAATGTCAAGGTCGCTAACGGTGGGCTTGGTTACTCAGGACAGGTAATTCATTCTCCATCAACATCCTCCTCCTTCTATTGGCTTGGGTTACCGCACAGTCCCATACTCTATGGAACAACGTGACGACAGTTACATTGAAGCTCGACCAAAGATAGAGAGGGCATGCTACCAACCTCAAAGTCTTGGTACTGTTCCTCTGTTAGAGACTTTTTGGAAACGACCAAGACCCTCAGGCCTTCCCTGGCCATATTTCCACACTGGAAGAAAGAGCAAAAGTAACACCAAAACATTAATATCAGAACGTTCAAACATACACAAGGACTGAACCTTCCCAAGAAAGGGAAAATTGACAGAAACACCCTAAAGATGACCACAACATGCTATAATCAATTCATGGTGGTCGTTTATTAAAACTAAAATTACGTGTTTTAATAGAGGAAACCAAAAATACCTCTTCTTCCAGCCAATCATTATACTGGACGATGCCTGCCATCACTAGGTCTGCACCCTTCATGTAGAAGGTTATTTCTCCTGTAGACTCCTCCTGTAAAACAGACCATTCACTGCCATTACCTTCATTCAATGCTTGACAAACAAAATTGAAGAAAAACATTCACATCAACCAATAAGTTGGAATGTATGTGGAGATGCACATAAAGGATTAGTTTATTATTGTTGGTTGGTTGGTTGCTTAGAAAGAGAAACTTATTTTTGTGTTAATGTTCACAAGGGGTCCAAACATGTTTGAAAATATTTTCTTGATTTTCTTGAGGAAGCCAAGTTTAATCCCAGCCTTCCTAAAGTAGAGTTATACCAGGTCTATCCAAGCCAACAACAATAGTTAGTCATGCAGACAGCACAGAGACTTAGTCATCGGAGTTCATAGCAGGGTAACATCTGTCTTAGATCAGCCTATGTCTAGATAGATAAATGGATCAATGCTCAGGATCAAAAGCCATAAAATGTATCTTAAAAAAGAGCAGTTGGTCCCAAACAGTTGGCCCTAATGATATCATCTATACAATGGATCTTTCAAAGGAGTAGTTACATCAAAACACAATCAAGCAAAATACAAATGATCTTCCATAATACATTAGATCAGCTGTGGAAAGCATACACCTCTGGCAACTGTAAAGGGATGACTCAAATTAGAATTTTCAAATCAAATTCATATCCTAGTCAGCAGCACTCACTCGAACTATGATTCCCATTCGCTTGCTAACATAGGTGAAAGGGAATATCTGTAGGATGGTGAAGTTCAGGATCTGTCCACTAGGAGTCCTCAGCTGCATGGAGTTCTGGTCCCGTCCGACCAGGGTCAGACCCACACTCTCTGTCCATTGCACCAGCGAAACCTAGCAACAGTTTGGTGAATGGGTGGTTATAAAAATACATACATTTGATAAGGTAAAAGGAGAAAGGACTGTTTTAGCATGAAATGGGTTCATCTTGGTTAACCCAGAACTGAAGTATTACGTAATTGGTCAGATAGTCAATGAAGTTCTGGGTCCATAGTGTTAAGAGAAGAGATAGAATGAGCGGATCCAGAATGAAGAGCTCCACCCTCTCTCTTTGCAATTTACAGGCAAGTCTTTGGGCCAAATGTCCCCTCTCCTTCCAAAATTCAAAAGATGCTAACACCTGCAAAATCATGATTTGTCCAAATAATCAGTGACGAAAAACCCAAGCACTGGAACTAATGCTGCTGAACTCACACATCCCGTTTTATCATGACAGATCTACAGTACCATTTATGTTTACGTAGTCTTTTCACGAGAGATTAACATGATGTACCTTTTCACAGGACAAATTAAAGAACAGGAAATATAAATCTGAGTAGCACATTAAAGAGCAAAGCTCTACTTCAGCTCAAATCAATAATAACAGCATTTTCTGCACTCAAGAGTATTGATTGACAAACTAGGAAGACAATTTTAAAAGACAATGCCACATGTTTTTTCAGGTCTCTTTTGAAGGGCACATGAGGATAATGCCAAACAGACGACATTTGGAATGATTGAAAGAATCACTTTTTTTTTTTTTTTGGGGGGTCAGAAGTTATTTTCCCCAAACTAAATCAAAAACACAATTCATCCCCCATGCCTACACTGACCGGTCTCTAATTTCAATCTCGGATGGACAGGAAGAGGCATCAATTGGACCCTAAACACTTCCAAAGTCCGGTCCCAAACCAAGCCTCTTCCAGCTAACAAACAATACTTATTTTATGCTAATACTTGGCCTGAGGCTATGCTTGGCTAATGGTAGTCTTGAGCTGAACTCCATAATGATCAACAAAGCTCTGACTACCTTGTGTGTTGGTCATACAAGTTGGGGAGAATGAGGTGTTTGACTTAGTCATGGTAACATTAGTAAGGCTACATTCACTATGGAGATGAGCAGTGAATCGGCCTCCAACCCAACAGCACCACCTAGTCATGGGAATGTCTAGGATTTAATGGAGCTAGATCTGCTACTGGCAAATGTCTGGAGTCAAAACCACAGCTTGGCAGAAGCTAAAATTCTTATTGGCCCTGCTTGGAAGTATAAGCCTCAGGAAATACTTTATACTCAGCCTTTTTTTTTTTATAAGAACATACTTCTCTAAGGTCGATATCACAATCAATATATTAAACATAATACATATGATGTACTAAATAAGCAGATGTAAAAGCACAAGTTTTGGAATAATATCTCCACACAACAACCAGGACTATTCATTTTGATTTAATTAAAAAACGGGTTATATCTGCCAAACATGTACAGGTAACTGCCAAATAAAGAAAACACTCGAGTAAATGAGGGATACAAAGTATATTCAGGTGCCGCCACACAGGTGTGGAATTAACATGCCATCATGCTTAGAGTGATGTATAAAAATACTGGGCAGGCCCAGTTGCCCATTACTTTGTCTACCATGGCTAGAAGAAGAAATCCCAGTGACTTTGAAAGAGGGGTGATTGTTGGGGCACGTTTGGCAGGAGCGTCAGTGACGGAGACTGCTCAACTTGCTGATGATTCACGATATGCCATAGCCGTCTCAGTCTCCAGATCTCAACCCAATTGAACACTTATGGGTGATTCTGGAGCGGCACCTGGTTTTCCACCACTATTAACAAAACACCAAACTATGGAATTTCTTGTTGAAGAATGGTGTTTCATACCACCAATAGTGTTCCAGACACTTGTCGAATCTATGCCAAAGTGCATTGAAGCTGTTCTGGTAGCCCTAACAAGACACTCACTTGGTATTTCCTTTATTTTGGCAATTACCTGTATCACATCCAACAAAGCAAGTTAGATAAATGGCTTACGATTATAAACCATGCATGCAACTGCCACTGACATTGTGACCACTACCACCGGCAGCCAACAGTCAACACCATATCTATATATAGACTTCCTGAGAAGCAATAGGAAAGCAAACTGAATTTGAGCCAAGATCATATCAAGCGGATACAATATACCTATTTTAACAATTGCAAAAACATTCAATCAAGAAAGGGAATAGCAACACATTGACTTATATTGTAACCTGTGAAAAATCTTGGAACAGGACAGGAGCTTCAAGACTCATACATATTTGCGGGAAGAAAAAAAGAATATGCTTGTATTGCATGAAGTTGAGCATACAATAAGCCACAGCTCACCATAAAAACAAAAGCTGTGGGCCAAATCAAAGTATCTAATACTAAGGTAGGAGATTCAAAGAGGGAATAGGTTAGCTGAAATCCAATAGACTGAGGAGCACATTAAGGAAATGTGTATTTACACTACGGGAAATGGATCAAGGTGAATTCCTCCTCAGCCTTCTTCCTGGACTTCAAATGATTCATAGCGATCAATGAC
Organism: Oncorhynchus keta; assembly: GCF_023373465.1. NCBI lineage: Eukaryota > Metazoa > Chordata > Actinopteri > Salmoniformes > Salmonidae > Oncorhynchus > Oncorhynchus keta. The sequence goes on from NC_068448.1 coordinate 16,965,891, forward strand.
ATAGCTAGGTACACGTGTCATTTGTCTCCTCTAGGTTTCCTTCAAAGGCAGCAGGCAGCAGGTAGTCCACGGCAACAACCGCTAAGGGTTCAAACTTCAAAATCACTTGAAGTGACCCTCTCCATCATTTAACTTGGACTCTATTTTTCTACTGTCGCAATACCTAGTAACAATTCCCTTTAACCTTCCTGAGGGTGTTGAGTAGACAACTCACATTTTTCCCAGGCAATTTTTTGTATATGTTGATCTACTGTATCTTTAACAAAAAACAATATTATAACCTTGCAGATCAAATGTCAACTGTTAATTAATTATTTGTATAAAACACTAACAACCCCTGGTTGCTATATTTTTGGACAGTTATGTCTAGTAGTTAGGGTGAGCTGTTGTGTACCTCGTCTGGGCTGGCAGCCTGGTAAACCCTACAGGTGTCCTCATAATGCTGCTCTGCTTCGGCCTGGTCCGTCACGCCGTTGGCCTCGTACGCGGGCGTCACACAGTGCACCAGGGCGATGGCCTTCACCGCCTCATGCACACGGCTGCTGATGGTCTTACGAACCTTAGTGGCCGCCGGAACTCTGGATGCTGGGAGGTCATGAGAGGGCTGTGGGGTGGAAGGTGCAGAAAAGAAAAGTTAGCCGACTGAGTTGGAGCATCTGTCTACCTGCAAGGTTTTCAATAATTAGTAGAGCGTTTTTTAACAATAAACTTTTTTTCTCAGCCATGGATTGACAAACAGTCATCACATAAATACATTATTTGTGGGGAATATAATAATGATAATAATAATAATAATATAGTAATGTATATATACAGTACATGTACCTGTGAGCTGCCTTATTCAGTAACTATGGCAATAAAGTATATGGAATATATGCATTTTGTAGTGCTAAAACATAACACTTCTCTGAACGTACTCAGTTCTAAAATGACTACTAACCAAGTCATTTAACTAATCCTACCCTATTCATTCATACCAATCACAGAAAGTAAACACAACCAGGTGTGTAACAAAATAAGAAATATGAACAATTAGCTTTAGCATCTTGCTGCTGCTATTTTTAGGCTGGGGGTTGTGTTTCCACAGGGGTTAATGGTGGAGTCATTAAACTAGGGCAGGTCAGTGCTAGTGGGCTCTGGGGCTAGTGGCTAATCCGGTTTCCTTCTCCACTAACCTCTGGTGTCAAAGGGACAAAGAATGTCATTAGGGGTCAGGAAGCATTCAGCCAAACAATAATAACTTAGCTGATATGCTGTCCAAAAGACATGTCCTAAAGACAAGGGTTGTTATTGGTTTTCACACAGAATTATTTTGAGTTTTCAAGCATTGACTGTCTCACCAATTAGTAATTCATTGCCCACAGCCCATATGGACAGATGCAGAGCCACAGGTCTACATAGAGAGTTTGGCAATTGTCGTTCCTGTCAATGACGCTCTATGTGCGCCACAACTATCTCAATATGGCTCAGTGGTGATGGTTATTGTTTACCTGTGTGTAGGTACTGAACACGTGGCTCTGCACCTCGTCCATGGAGTCCATTCCATAGGCCACCGTTCCAAGATGGAGGCGACGGAACACCATCTCATTCTGGGTAAGAGTCCCTGCATCAAACACACAACCACAATTTATACTATTTGTAGCATTTCTACTGATCAAGGGGTTATTTGCACTGGTGTTAGAAGTGTTGGAAGCGAGATGGTAGTGTTGGTGTTAAAATTATTATAATAATTTAAACATAGTGATTTTTAAACAGTCTATAGTACAGTCACACTATGATCTACAAGTCAAGTATCTTTCCATGCTGTCAGTGTCCTGACTGTCTTCACACTTTAAAAGCCCCCCTCTCTGTAGCTAGTATTTCAGGATGACCTGAGAAGCCCCTACAGCACCTACATTAGACTGACCTTTGACCCATAGGCCCCATCGCCCTGATCATGGACAGGCTTGCCCTAGCACTCATAATGAACATAACCTTAGCAAATCTTCAACACTATCAACTCTCATATGACAGGCTGACCTGTTGGGGCAATGTCCTCTTCTGACTACTAAAACAAGATACAGGCATTTGGCATTGTCTTATATTGTAGCACTAGCCACTACTCGTCCTGTGCACTACAACATTTAGCAGTTTTCTGCAAACCTTATACTTTACTGTCATGTTTTATTACCATAGTTACATATTATGTGAATTGACTAAGCTGACAGTTTATGGAGACACTCTTACCTCTTCAGCTCAATACAGAGTCCACAGCCACACAGCCGTGATAGTCCGGCAGTCAATAATTACATATTTATGTCTATAAACCACAAAAGTAGCAGACCTGTTTTGTCAGTGAGCAGGTAGGAGATGCGTCCCAGCTGTTCAGGTATAGTGCTGGCCCTGACCACCGTACCAGGGATCTTAGAGTCTCTTCTGATCATCCAGCTGAACACCATCTTACCCATGTCCAGGTTCACACGCAAGCTGGATACACAAAGTTCACATTTTATTCATTTAATAAAATGTGGATATTAATGGGTTTAGGTTGTCCATCAAAAATGCGCATAAGAATATGTAGAAACAATTAAGCAAGGGTAGATTTTATGTAAACGTAGACCTCAACTGAAAATACCAACTTTTGGTCTAAAACCTGCTGTTAAATGTTGTTAAATATGCATTTATTAATTGCTCATTTAAATTAAATAGAAAGTAAACTCCTACCTGATGGGGACAATGTTGGAGAAAAGCAGCAGGAAGCGGAAGATCTGCAGATACCAACGGCCGGCAAAGTGTTGGAGGGCCACCATGACCAGAGACACCACCACCAAAGCCCCAAACAGGATCTTGGTTAAACAGTTCACTTCCAGGTCAAATAGGCCAACCTACAAGAGATGATAAATGAGAATGACATCAGGCAGTACACGTCAAAACACTCTAAACACAATATTATGGAACAACTGTTGAAATGATATGATTATTTGTATTGGTAGCGGTTTACTTTACAGTACATAAATTGACCAGGGTATTTTCTTTTTTTAAGACCTTAAAATAAAGGTAACAACACAGTAATAAACTATGAATTACCATTGAAACAGTACCGTAAAATATAGTTCTACCAGAATATTTGCATGAGTTCATGTACTAAAGGAAAGCGTCATGTGCAGGATGTTTGACATTAATATACCTTGTGCCTTGGGTCTGAGGTGTTCATCACACTCCGGAGTTCCTTGCCTGTGTAAATAACTACTCCTACCACAGTGCCTACAGAGACAGAACATTCAAGTAATGGACTGAAGCTTTTAAACTGACAAGTTTCGAATCATAAACCATACCATATAATAAAGCATGTAGAAGACTTCCCTTGATGTGAATGCATGTTTTGAAATGTATAATGACAGTAAATAAATAATAAATAAATAAATAAGTAGTACACAGTAGTAGTACATGAGAGTTTGCCAATTTGCCAAATGACTACCGTATGCTATAAACAGTAGGTTAGACTCTGAAATCTCTGTTTTTTCCCTTTAGGGAAACGTTGTCTTTTATGGTTAACTACCCCGAACTAGTTTTAAATGACCAAATGTCTGATTGCGCCGGTGTGTGTGTGTAGGAGGACAAATCATCAGCACATCAAGTGTGGAGGAAGTAATGCCTCATCACTGCTCTAGCAATAGATGGAGGGAGGGATGGAGGAAGGGCTGGTACTGCTTCCTTCCATGTTTTAGCTGCTTCAGTGGAGAGAAAGAGCACACCACTGGGGGAGTTGGTATTTACCAGAGGCGATGACAGTGCTGGCCCAAAGGGTATTCTCAATACTGAGACTCTCATTGACTGGAGGGTCTCCATCCTCCTAAAGCACAGGACAGAGAACACAAAACACAGACAGAGTATGGAACATTACTCCATGAAAACAGAAAGTCCTTCCTCAAAGTTCACTATATATGGTGGCAATTATCTTTATGCATGTCTTAAACAAGAAAAGTAAAATATAATTGTTCAGGCCCTAACACTCACCCTGGTGAAAGTGCCAATAAAGTTGTGGATGTCAATGTTTGGTTCCTCTGCATATACATAGGATCTGATCTGGAGAAGATCCTGGAGGAGCAATCACAACATAGTCACTTATCAATAAGCGATAAAAATTCCAAGAACATCCCCCAAAAACATGAGATGTGGCATTACTTTACTAAATTTTTCTGCAGTCAGTGCAGTGCCAACATCGTATTCTACTAAAAGATAGATCAGCCATCTGGTCTGGTGACTCACAGCAGCAGTGGGCAACCTCTGAGTACAGGCCACTGGGTGGCGTAGTTTCCAGTCCGTCTCTCCGTCCAGTTGGTCAGTACGCAGGAAGCAGGAACCTAGAACAAGGCAGAAGTGAGGAAAATAACTGATCCAGAATGGAGTCAGACACCTCTAGGGGGCACCGTTGCGTAGGCTTTAGAGATTGCAGAAGCATTCAGAGTTAGAGTTATAGGGCCTCCATGGTACAAATAACTACATTCTGTCCATCTAAAAAAACTAAATGTTACCCTATGTAAATAATGATAATTTACAAACTTGTAAATTGTCACATGCGTCAACTTCTAGTATTCTTTTATTTGGTGCATCCTTCATCCCCTCTATCTTTCAACATATCTTACCAAATGACTTACTGCAAATAGTGCTCAAATATGAATGGTGCCCAACTGCACATTACTCTGGGGATCAACAAGAAAGTGAAGAGGTATCCATGCCAACCCAACCCTCATCCCCCCACAGCCTCCAGTAACCCCAGTTCCTCCTGGTCTGCGTCATCCTGCCTGCCTGTCTATAGCTCAGAACACTGGGCCTAGCTAGCCTCTTCATAATTGACCTAATGGCCTCCATGTGTCAGAGAGATAACCAACTAACCACTCTTTCCAGTAAAATAAACATGTTGTTTCTCCTCCCCCCACCAGGAAAGCACAACCACAACTAAGCATGCTTCATCTAGTTTGTTTTACTCCAAATCAAGATAATAAAAGTGTACGGTTGTCGTACTCCAAATGTTTTATTGCATGTTTCCAATGGATCCTAACAGCTAATAGTTATCGAGGGGGTGGTGGTGTACTTGTTTAGAAAACAACAAGCCTGGTGGAGATGGCATTGTTTTGCATGGGAGCAATTCATTCTGTTTCTGTCACCACTCTTTCAAATCTCATCCAATAACACATTTGTTTATTCAGATTAGGCTCAGTCTTTGTACCTTGGTTCCCCAGTTCTCTCTTTGCATTTTATATGTTCTTTCTATTCTACACTCTGCCTGTCTTGAGGATTTTCCTTACGAACTAACTTGCAATTTAAAAGACAAAAATGGTCAGGGGAAATGAATGGACCATGCTTCTTCTGTCTTCTACCACAACCCGTCCCCCCAAACCACCACTTTGAACGATAGCCTACTGGACCCAATTACAATTTAGACATTGTTGCACTTCCTGTCCTGGCTCTAGGCTAATCCCTTCACCTCACCACCCTTTTTAAACATGCCATTACCCTAACTATCCTGTTTTGGAGATTTGAATGAATTGCCAGCAGATGTTTACCATTTCTTTCAGAGGTCCTTAAGAAGATCATGTCAGCAGGAACTCGCTGGTTCTACAAAGGCAGAAATAAAGAAAAACACGACTTCAACTTGCATCCTGTTCTTCTAAACCCCCACCCCCCTCCCTATAACTGTGGATGTTCAGACTTTTGCTTTAATGTGCTACATTACCTGCATTCAGCTAGTCACAATAATAATCTCTGCAGCAAATCATCCAGCCTTAGCCTGAATAGGAGCCTGACCAGGCTTTACACTCTGTTTGACCCAGACTCCACTGTGACTGAATCCTGGTCAGCGTAATTGGAAGATGAATTCTCAACACTATTTAAGTTGACAGATTTCAAAACATTGAGTTGGACATTGATTATTTTAAGTGGTCGATGGGTTTAATAAAGATTCACTGTGGCACTTCAGATCCATACGTGGTACACATTTTGAATGTTATTTTTTAAAAAATAATGTTTTAACAGATTTCAAAATCACAAGATCATAACAGAGTTCGATTTACTTTCAATGTCTGTCTTCTCGGTCATGGATAAAAAAATATATAAAATGTATAAAGAGAACAACGTGTGACCTATCCACTCTTTCTACAATAGCCAGTAAAAAAATACTGTTAGGAGTTGGAATGTCTATTAGAATTACTTAAGATACTTTTAACAACATAGTGGCGGCAGGTAGCCTAGCGGTTAGAGCATTGGGCCAATAACCGAAAGGTCGCTATCTCGAATCCCCAAGCTACAAGGTGAAAAATCTTTTGAAGTGCCCTTGAGCAAGGCACTTAACCCTAATTGCTCCAAGGTCCCTGTTGATAATGGCTGACACTGGCCATGACCCCACTCTCAGGGGGAGTTGGAATATGCAAAAAAATCTATTTCACACATGCGTATAATACATACTTGTACATGTGAAATAGGACAAATATAACCTACCAAATTATATTTTATTATAATGTTACCAGTGATGATGCCATTTGTGACGCTAATTTGAAAGGCACAATTGATTGCCTTGTTTTAACTTTCCCACATGGATATGCCAACTTAATGTCGTTTTAAGTGAACTCTGGTAAGAATGCATTGGTATTTTCTGGGTGGTCTATATCCTACTAATCTCGGCTAACCCAGAATTTTAATCTTGCGTAATTGGTCAGATGCTCGATTTAGTTCTGGGTCCATACGTGTCAAGAGAAGAGATAGAAAACAACGAGCAGAACCGAAATGAAGAGCTCCACCCTCTCTCTTTGCAAGTTACGGGAAAGTCTTTGGGCCAAATGTCCCCTCTCCTTCCAAAATTCAAAAGATGCTAACACCTGCAAAATCATGATTTGTCCAAATAACCAGTGATGAAAAACCCAAGCACTGGAACTAATGCTGCTGAACTCACACATCCCGTTTTATCATGACAGATCTACAGTACCATTTATGTAGCCTGTCCAAGAGAGATTAATATCCTACAAGTGTTGCTTCAATTTTTTGTCAATGTCATCAATAATCCAAATGTCAAATGTTTGGTTTTCTGATACAATTAAGTTCATTTAAAGTTTGTGTCAGTTACGTCTGTCTGCATTGAGCTTGACAGACTCAAGCTCAGAAACATTGATCACAAGATTACAAAATCTTTAACTCCTTTCACCTCAAGTCACCAGTCTAGCAGATTAACAGACCAATCATTATTTGTCATATTTGGCAACTTTGCTATCCTGTTATGTAGTTTGCCTAATACATTGATGCAGTTTTCGGCAAAATCTACAAAGTGATTCAAACCTTTTCCACGATTATAAGGTCTCCAACTTGAATGCCACTACTTTTCACCTTCACAGTGCCTGAAATAAAAACAAATGTAAAATGAATATTCAATAAGTGTTTTCAGATTGCAGAATGTTGAGTTGACTAAATTCAGTTTGAAAATCATAATGGTATTGTGGTTAGATCAGAAATGAATGATGAATGTTGTTTTATGGACATTCCATTCCTCTTAGGAGAGGAAGAAGAGTAAAACAACCCAAACAAGTACAAATCTAAAACATCCATGTAAACATTCACATGGCTCACACAGGTTTTTTATGGAAGTGCGACATCCTGGTACCATTAACGTCACTCAAAGACACTGTTAAAACACTAGTCTTCATTCTCCCTACTTCTCTTCTCATGGCCCATACATACAGAAACACTATTCAGCTCACTGTTTACGCCAAACTGTCTCCTCCAGGTTACCTTGCAAATGTAGACAACTGTTGTTATAAATTTCCTTCCACTAAATGTGGGGGGAAAGTAATGTTCCATGTAGGCCTTCAGATCTGAAAGAATGTTGGGAGGGTGGGGGGAGTTGAGCCTTTTCTCTCATTCCATTTGGAATGAACAGGCAAAATTGTTTGGAGCGGGTCACTCACCCTTGACCTTTGCTGTGACCTCAGGCTTTTGCATATGTAATACATTAATATTGCTATGCATTTAGGTTTATTGGGCTTGAAAACCCCTTCTGTTTCACTTGGTTTTATTATCGGAGTTTAGTCTACTTTATACACAAATCTGCTAACACAAACTAAACTTTCCCAATAAGCGTCAGAAATAATTGGTCAGAAGTCAAAATACTAAGGAGAAAGAAACTACTTTAAAATTATGAACCATACATTCCTACAGGATGACACAAAAATCCTTGGTGGACGACTGACATCAAAACATAAATTAACAGCATGTTTTGCTCTTGAGTAGCTACTTTCTCAAAGCAAAACAATCTACAGGCATTTAATGGCATTATCTCTCACACGCTGTGCAACAAGACAAGCCACTGAGGCCACTATCATGGAAGCAACCATTTATTGTGTTTATGGATAAAACAAGCTGCCAGATCAAAGGGGAAAGTGATGAAAACCACAAGAGGTCTCCAGGTTTTTATTGCTAGTAGCACTTTATTCCAAGCCCTCGTGTACACTTTTACATCCCTGCTTTGAATTAGCCATCACTCCCCTCCCACCCAGGACCCACTCCCCTGTCAGCTTAGACAGGACCGGACCAAGCTCATACAGTTAACTGGACTGGAGACCAGGGTTGGGGTTCATTCCAAAAATTCAATTCAATTCCCTCTCCCAGGAAATTCCATTGAATTCAAATTCCAGGTCAGTCTTTGCATTCAGAGATAATTAAATTCCTCTCAATTTCAATGTTCGGTCAATTCCAATAATTCAATATTAATCGCCAACAATTCCACAAATTCCAATTAGAACTAAATTCCCTCCGGCTTTCAGGCTGATCTTGTCACTGTTCAGACTGCCTCACTATATGGGAAATATAGAAATACAAGTTAAAATAAATCTTGCAATCAACTTTTGATTCTAAATGCTTTAATTCCATTCACTGGGAAATCCAATTCAAGTCAATTCCAAGGATTAAATGTGTTTACAATTCCAATTCAAACAGTCCAAACAGTCTAAATCCAATACTATTTCAATTCCATAACATGAAGATTGTTGAAATTCGAATTCAAGAATTTAACTGGAATTTCAAATAAAATTTGAATAGACCCCAACTCTATTGGAGACACCCACTATTCAGGTACTTGAATTATACTGAATAGAAGCATCAGAAAACTATTGTAGGTCATTAATTGGTTGGAGTGGTTACATTGGACCTGTTTATAAAACATATTTATGTTGTTGTTTATTCTTCTTATTGGGTACCAACTGCAAACAAAATCTTACCTCTTATTGAGAGCTTGCTATATATCTGTGAATTCACTTCTTTGTCTCGACAATAACATCTGATCTCTTCAACTGCTTCTCTCAAAATGGTAATAATCAAAACAATTCCCTGAAATAGAAAAATAAAAGACAAACCTTCTAAATGTGTAAATTTACAACAAGTATCTTGTTTTAAAGCAAGTGATTGGTGGATCATGTGAATACTTGATGCTATATTACTTTGACAAAATGCTACACTGCTTACCAAAGGAACCCAGTAGGTGTACAGAGCACCTAGCCTGAGCTCATTGACAAACTGAGAACAGGCCAGGAGCAGAAAGTACAAGTTGAAGAAGTACTTGAACTGATTAAACAGCACCTGAGAAAACAAAACAGAACAATATGATTTCACATAAATCAGCCAACCACAAATATGTACGTACATTAGGGGCATTATAATACACTGCTCAAAACAATAAAGGGAACACTTAAACAACACAATGTAAATCCAAGTCAATCACACTTCTGTGAAATCAAACTGTCCACTTAGGAAGCAACACTGATTGACAATACATTTCACATGCTGCAAATGGAATAGACAACACGTGGAAATTATAGGCAATTAGCAAGACACCCCCAATAAAGGAGTGGTTCTGCAGGTGGGGACCACAGACCACTTCTCAGTTCCTATGCTTCCTGGCTGATGTTTTCGTCACTTTTGAATGCTGGCGGTGCTTTCACTCTAGTGGTAGCATGAGACGGAGTCTACAACCCACACAAGTGGCTCAGGTAGTGCAGCTCATCCAGGATGGAACATCAATGCGAGCTGTGGCAAGAAGGTTTGCTGTGTCTGTTAGCGTAGTGTCCAGAGCATGGAGGCGCTACCAGGAGACAGGCCAGTACATCAGGAGATGTGGAGGAGGCCGTAGGAGGGCAACAACCCAGCAGCAGGACCGCTACCTCCGCCTTTGTGCAAGGAGGAGCAGGAGAAGCACTGCCAGAGCCCTGCAAAATGACCTCCAGCAGGCCACAAATGTGCATGTGTCTGCTCAAACGGTCAGAAACAGACTCCATGAGGGTGGTATGAGGGCCCGACGTCCACAGGTGGGGGCTGTGCTTACAGCCCAACACCGTGCAGGACGTTTGGCATTTGCCAGAGAACACCAAGATTGGCAAATTCGCCACTGGCGCCCTTTGTTCTTAAAGATGAAAGCAGGTTCACACTGAGCACATGTGACAGAGTCTGGAGACGCCGTGGAGAACGTTCTGCTGCCTGCAACATCCTCCAGCATGACCGGTTTGGCGGTGGGTCAGTCATGGTGTGGGGTGGCATTTCTTTGGGGGGGCCGCACAGCCCTCCATGTGCTCGCCAGAGGTAGCCTGACTGCCATTAGGTACTGAGATGAGATCCCCAGACCCCTTGTGAGACCATATGCTGGTGCAGTTGGCCTTGGGTTCCTCCTAATGCAAGACAATGCTAGACCTCATGTGGCTGGAGTGTGTCAGCAGTTCCTGCAAGAGGAAGGCATTGATGCTATGGACTGGTCCGCCCGTTCCCCAGACCTGAATCCAATTGAGCACATCTGGGACATCATGTCTCGCTCCATCCACCAACACCACGTTGCACCACAGACTGTCCAGGAGTTGGTGGATGCTTTAGTCCAGGTCTGGGAGGAGATCCCTCAGGAGACCATCCACCACCTCATCAAGAGCATGCCCAGGCATTGTAGGGAGGTCATACAGGCACGTGGAGGGCCACACACACTACTGAGCATCATTTTGACTTGTTTTAAGGACATTACATCAAAGTTGGATCAGCCTGTAGTGTGGTTTTCCACTTTCATTTTGAGGGCGACTCCAAATCCAGACCTCCATGGGTTGATAAATTTGATTTCCATTGATAATTTTTGTGTGATTTTGTTGTCAGCACATTCAACTATGTAAAAAAAAAAAAAAATTTAATAAGAATATTTCATTCATTCAGATCTAGGATGTGTGATTTTAGTGTTCCCTTTAATATTTTGAGCAGTGTATATGCACGTGACAAGATATTGATCACTAAAGGTTCAGTTGAGACAAAAATAAGCTTATAGTTTCAGACATATCCACACACAAACACACATTCTAATATACAGTACCAGTCAAAGTTTAGACACACCTACTCATTCAAGGGTTTTTTATTTATTTGGACTATTTTCTACATTGTAGAATAATAGTGAAGACATCAAAACTATGAAGTAACACATATGGAATCATGTAGTAACCCAAAAAGTGTTAAACAAATCAAAATATACTCTATATTTGAGATTCTTCAAAGTAGCCAATCTTTGCCTTGACGACAGCTTTGCACACCCTTGGCATTCTCTCAAACAGCTTCATAAGGAATGCTTTTCCAACAGTCTTGAAGGAGTTCCCACATATGCTGTGCACTGGTTGGCTGCACTCTGCAGTCCAACGCATCCAAAACCATCTGAATTGGGTTAAGGTCGGGTGATTGTGGAGGCCAGGTCATCTGATGCCAGCTCTGTTACTCGAACTCTGTGAAGCATTTATGTGGGCTGCAATCTGAGTTACAGTTAACTCTATTGAACTTATCCTCTGCAGCAGAGGTAACTCTGGGTCTTCCTTTCCTGTGGATGTCCTCAAGAGAGCCAGTTTCATCATAGCGCAAGGTGGTTTTTGCAACTGCACTTGAAGAAACTCTCAATGTTCCTGACATTTTCTGCATTGACTGACCATCATGTCTTAAAGTAACGATGGACTGTCATTTCTCTTTGGTTATTTCAGATGTTCTTGCCATAATATGGACTTGGTCTTTTACCAAATAGGGCTATCTTCTGTATACCACCCCTACCTTGTCACAACACAACTGATTGGCTCAAACGCATTAAGAAGGAAAGAAATTCCACAACTTTTAACAAGGCACACCTGTTAATTTAAATGCACTCCAGGTGACTACCTCATGAAGCTGGTTGAGAGAATGCCATGAATGTGCAATATTGTCATCAAGACAAAGGATGGCTACTTTGTAGAATTTGTTTAACACTTTTTTGGTTACTTCATGATTACATGTGTAATTTCATAGTTTTGATGTCTTCACTATTATTCTACAATGTAGAAAATAGTAAAAATAAAGAAAAAACGGGAATGAGTAGGTGTTCTAAAACCTTTGACTGGTACTGTATATATGATATATCTCAACACAGACTGACATCAACTTCTCTAGTGCCACCCACAGTCAAGTATAGATTTAAAAGTCTGACAGCTGAATTTCATTACTAACAATGTGCAAGATTACTACAAAGGGAAAGTTTGTGTTCTCTCATTGCTACTGTGAGTAATTTCCTCAAATACTGACAGGTGACAGTGAACACTCACACAACAAGAATAATGTGTTGATTTGAGAATATGTGAATTTGCAATGCAAAAAAGGACTGGTCTTCTTGTTTTCCTACTTTTAATGCATGACTTAATATCCAAAAAAGGCACAATGTTTAAGACTAGATAATGTTTGATAATGTCAGAAAATCAGAACGTGAAAAAAATGTTCCTTATTATTCTTGCCGTGGTTTAGCTTTAATTAGAGACTCAACAACTACAGTAGAGGCACACTAGTCTGTACGGCACAGGCTAACATGAGTGTTCATTTGATTAGAATCCGTGTCCACCAACCCCCTATTCGAATCTATGGGGTCAGCTCTCTTGCTCACTCTCCACTTTGCCACTAAACCAATAACTCCACTTTGCCACTAAACCAATAACTCCACTTTGCCGCTAAACTAATTCCGGCTTGTTGTGTTGTGAATGAGGAGCAGATGGCGGTTGCTTGGTTGACACGGAGTACCTGACACTCACCCCTGGGAGGAAGGTGAAGAAGTTGTACTTCTGGTTGTTAATGACGTTCCGGGGGTACCTCTGCTCCCTCTTCTCTGGGTGGCCCAGCCACACCGTCCGCGGCCGGAAGTCCCCCATGCCGCAGCACCGAGACCACGGGCAGCACCTGAGGAACACCAGTGTAGTTCATCATTAGGGCTAGTTTCCTGGACACAGGTTAAGCTTACTCCTAGACCTGTACATCACAAAGAGTCTCAGGGTAGTGCAGATGTAGGATCAGTCTTGCCTTTTTATTCATAATGAGTATACGGACAGGGGGGGACAGATCAACACTTCTACTCTGAGATGCTTTTGAACACTGGCCCAAGACTAAAAACAATGTTCAATGAAGAAATTCCAATACAATGCTTTTTAGTCCATGACTAGGAATAATCTGTGTCCGGGAAACTGGCCCTTTTAGAGTTTTCCTCTCACTGAAATGCCACCACAACAATATGTAAATACTACAGTTGAAGTCAGAAGTTTACATACACCTTAGCCAAATACATTTAAACTCAGTTTTTCACAATTGCTGACATCTAATCTTTGTAACAAGTCCCTCCCTGTCTTAGGTCAGTCAGGATCACCACTTTATTTTAAGAATGTGAAATGTCAGAATAATAAGAGAGAACGATTTATTTCAGCTTTTATTTCTTTCAACACATTCCCATTGGGTCAGAAGTTCACATACATTCAATAAGTATTTGATAGCATTGCCTTTAAATTGTTTAACTTGGGTCAAACATTTCGGGTAACCTTGCATAAGCTTCCCACAACAAGTTGGGTGAATTTTGGCCCATTCCTCCTGACAGAGCTGGTGTAAGTCAGGTTTGTAGGCCTCCTTGCTCGCACACGCCTTTTCAGTTCTGCCGACAAATTTTCGATAGATGAGATCAGGGCTTTGTGATGGACACTCCAATACCTTGACTTTGTTATTCTTAAGCCATTGGCCACAACTTTGGAAGTATGCTTGGGGTCATTGTCCATTTGGAAGACCCATTTGCGACCGAGCTTTAACTTCTTGACTGATGTCTTGAGATGTTGCTTTAATATATCCACGTAATTTTCCTCCCTCATTCCATTTGGTGAAGTGCACCAGTCCCTCCTGCAGCAAAGCACCCCCACAACATGATACTCTGCTTCACAATTGGGATGGTGTTCTTCGGCTTGCAAGCCTCCCCCTTTTCCTCCAAACATAACGATGGTCATTATGGCCAAACAGTTCTATTTTTGCTTCACCAGACCTGAGGACAATTCTCTGAAAAGTACAATCTTTGTCCCCATGTGCAGTTGCAAACCGTAGTCTGGCTTTTTTATGGATTTTTTGAAGCAGTGGCTTCTTCCTTGCTGAGCGGCCTTTCAGGTTATGTCGATACAGGACTCGTTTTACAGTGGATATAGATACTTTTGTACCGGTTTGCTCCAGCATCTTCACAGGATCCTTTGCTGTTATTCCGGGATTGAATTGCACTTTTCGCACCAAACTACATTCATCTTTAGGAGACAGAACGCATCTTCTTCCTGAGTGGTGTGACAGCTGTGTGGTCCCATGGTGTTTATACTTGCATACTATTGTTTGTACAGATGAACGTGATACCTTCAGGCATTTGGAAATTGCTCCCAAAGATGAACCATACTTGGAGGTCTACATTTTTTTAAATCTGAGGTCTTGGCTGATTTCTTTTGATTTTCCCATGATGTCAATCAAAGAGGCACTGAGTTTGAAGGTAGGCCTTGAAATACATCCCCAGCTACACCTCCAATTGACTCAAATTATGTCAATTAGCCTATCAGAGGCTTCTAAAGCCATTACATAATTTTCTGGAATTTTCCAAGCTGTTTAAAAGGCACAGTCAACTTAGTGTACGTAAACTTCTGACCCACTGGAATTGTGATACAGTGAATGAATGATAAGTGAAATAATCTGTCTGTAAACAATTGTAGGAAAAATGACTTGCACAATGTAGATGTCCTAACCGACTTGCCAAAACTATAGTTTGTTAACAAGAAATGTGTGGAGTGGTTGAAAAACGGGTTTTAATGACTCCAACCTACCTGTATGTAAACTTGCAACTTCAACTGTATGTTTCCTACAGTGGTGTGGAATGCTTCAGTCAAGCAATAGGGCCATAGAGGTGGGTCCTGAGTCAGTAAATATTGTCATCGTGTGTTAGGCAGCAAGGCCCTAGTTTCATACACCCTTCAACAAAACATTCCACTTCATCTAAGAAAGCAGCCAGCAGGTAACCTAACCTTATGGCTTGCCATGTGTCACAATGTTCAGATCAAATATTGTATACATATTCTAGATACTAATTACTTGGATAATGAATCACTGACTGGATGAAGTGAGAAATTTAACCCATTCTAATTCCAAAAATAGGAAGCTGTGTTCAAACTAGGGCTGACTGCTTGCTACAAATTGGATAAATGCAGAACCTAATTTTTCAAGATATTTAGTATCTAGTATTTTTAGTATTTATTTAGTATTTAGTATAGCTCTGGGTACATTGACTTTAATACAAAATCTAGGAGGTTTTGTGGTTCTCTCCCCCTACCAGACACAGTACTTATGACAACTTCCGGAGGACGCCCTCCAACCTATCAGAGCTCTTGCAGCATGAACTGACATGTTGTCCACCCAATCAAATGATCAGAGAATTAATCTAGTAATTTAATCAAAGAGAGACAATAGTTTACTTTTTTCTACAAATGAATTTGTTCAAAAATGAAGGAGAAGCAAGAGAGGAGAGCTAGCTATATTTAGTTGTATTTTTTATTAACTTTCCCGAATGCAGCCAGCTAGTTTAGCCTACTCAAACAGAGAGGGATGCTATGTCAACCCTCCTCTCCTCCCTTTCTGCATCCTTTGACTCTCTATGTCCCCTATCTTCCAGGCCGACTCGGTCCTCCCCTCCCGCTCCGTGGCTCGACGACTCATTGCGAGCTCACAGAACAGGGCTCCGGGCAGCCGAGCGGAAATGGAGGAAAACTCGCCTCCCTGCGGACCTGGCATCCTTTCGCTCCCTCCTCTCTACATTTTCCTCCTCTGTCTCTGCTGCTAAAGCCACTTTCTACCACTATAAATTCCAAGCATCTGCCTCTAACCCTAGGAAGCTCTTTGCCACCTTCTCCTCCCTCCTGAATCCTCCTCCCCCCCCCCCTCCTCCCTCTCTGCAGATGACTTCGTCAACCATTTTGAAAAGAAGGTCGACGACATCCAATCCTCGTTTGCTAAGTCAAACGACACCGCTGGTTCTGCTCACACTGCCCTACCCTGTGCTCTGACCTCTTTCTCCCCTCTCTCTCCAGATGAAATCTCGCGTCTTGTGACGGCCGGCCGCCCAACAACCTGCCCGCTCGACCCTATCCCCTCCTCTCTTCTCCAGACCATTTCCGGAGACCTTCTCCCTTACCTCACCTCGCTCATCAACTCATCCCTGACCGCTGGCTACGTCCCTTCCGTCTTCAAGAGAGCGAGAGTTGCACCCCTTCTGAAAAAACCTACACTCGATCCCTCAGATGTCAACAACTACAGACCAGTATCCCTTCTTTCTTTTCTCTCCAAAACTCTTGAACGTGCCGTCCTTGGCCAGCTCTCCCGCTATCTCTCTCAGAATGACCTTCTTGATCGAAATCAGTCAGGTTTCAAGACTAGTCATTCAACTGAGACTGCTCTTCTCTGTATCACGGAGGCGCTCCGCACCGCTAAAGCTAACTCTCTCTCCTCTGCTCTCATCCTTCTAGACCTATCGGCTGCCTTCGATACTGTGAACCATCAGATCCTCCTCTCCACCCTCTCCGAGTTGGGCATCTCCGGCGCGGCCCACGCTTGGATTGCGTCCTACCTGACAGGTCGCTCCTACCAGGTGGCGTGGCGAGAATCTGTCTCCTCACCACGCGCTCTCACCACTGGTGTCCCCAGGGCTCTGTTCTAGGCCCTCTCCTATTCTCGCTATACACCAAGTCACTTGGCTCTGTCATAACCTCACATGGTCTCTCCTATCATTGCTATGCAGACGACACACAATTAATCTTCTCCTTTCCTCCTTCTGATGACCAGGTGGTGAATCGCATCTCTGCATGTCTGGCAGACATATCAGTGTGGATGACGGATCACCACCTCAAGCTGAACCTCGGCAAGACGGAGCTGCTCTTCCTCCCGGGGAAGGACTGCCCGTTCCATGATCTCGCCATCACGGTTGACAACTCCATTGTGTCCTCCTCCCAGAGCGCTAAGAACCTTGGCATGATCCTGGACAACAACCCTGTCGTTCTCAACTAACATCAAGGCGGTGGCCCGTTCCTGTAGGTTCATGCTCTACAACATCCGCAGAGTACGACCCTGCCTCACACAGGAAGCGGCGCAGGTCCTAATCCAGGCACTTGTCATCTCCCGTCTGGATTACTGCAACTCGCTGTTGGCTGGGCTCCCTGCCTGTGCCATTAAACCCCTACAACTCATCCAGAACGCCGCAGCCCGTCTGGTGTTCAACCTTCCCAAGTTCTCTCACGTCACCCCGCTCCTCCGCTCTCTCCACTGGCTTCCAGTTGAAGCTCGCATCCTCTACAAGACCATGGTGCTTGCCTACGGAGCTGTGAGGGGAACGGCACCTCAGTACCTCCAGGCTCTGATCAGGCCCTACACCCAAACAAGGGCACTGCGTTCATCCACCTCTGGCCTGCTCGCCTCCCTACCACTGAGGAAGTACAGTTCCCGCTCAGCCCAGTCAAAACTGTTCGCTGCCCTGGCTCCCCAATGGTGGAACACACTCCCTCACGACGCCAGGACAGCGGAGTCAATCACCACCTTCCGGAGACACCTGAAACCCCACCTCTTTAAGGAATACCTAGGATAGGATAAAGTAATCCTTCTCACCCCCCCCCCTTAAAAGATTTAGATGCACTATTGTAAAGTGGCTGTTCCATTGGATGTCATAAGGTGAATGCACCAATTTGTAAGTCGCTCTGGATAAGAGCGTCTGCTAAATGACTTAAATGTAAATGTAAATGTAAATGTAAATGTTAGCTAGTTGGCTAACTAACACAGGAACTCTTCCAAGTCAAGGTAAGCTTTAGGTTTTATTCATTTATTGCCACGGGGGGCCACCAGTGTAAATCAAATCAAATTTGATTTGTCACATGCGAACAATACAACAGCCACTTGATTGGATGTTCAGGAGTCTTACGGCTTTGGGGTAGAAGCTGTTTAGTAGCATCTTGGACCTAGACTTGGAGCTCCGGTACCGCTTGCCGTACGGTAGCAGAGAGAACAGTCTATGATTAGGGTGGCTGGAGTCTGACAATTTTTAGGGCTTTCCTCTGACACCGCCTAGTATAGAGGTCCTGGATGGCAGGAAGCTTGGCCCTAGTGATGTACTGGGCCGTACGCACTACCCTCTGTGGTGCCATGTGGTCGGAGGCTGAGCAGTTGCCATACCAGGCAGTGAAGCAACCCGTCAGGATGCTCTCGATGGTGCAGCTGTAGAACCTTTTGAGGATCTGAGGACCCATGCCAAATATTTTCAGTCTCCTGAGGGGGAATAGTTTTTGTCGGTCCTCTTCAAGACTGTCTTGGTGTGCTTGGACCATGTTAATTTGTTGGTCGCCAAGGAACTTGAAGCTCTCAACCTGCTCCACTACAGCCCAGACGACGAGAATGGGGGCATTCTCGGTCCTCATTTTCCTGTAGTCTACAATCATCTCCTTGTATTGATCACATTGAGGGAGAGGTTGTTGTCCGGTCAGGTCATTGACCTCCTTCCTGTCGGTGATCAGGCCTACCTCTGTTGTGTCATCGGCAAACTTAATGATGGTGTTGGAGTCGTGCCTGGCCGTGCAGTCATAAGTGAATAGGGAGTACAAGAGGGGACTGAGCATGCACCCCTGAGGGACCCCAGTGCTGAGGATCAGCGTGGCTGGTGTGTTGTTACCTACTACCCTTACCAACTGCTTGCTGCTGACTGTACTTGCATGATTGTAGTGGGTTTACTAATGTGTTTGTTCTAATAAGGCTGTAATGTAATAAAACCTGAAAAAGTCAAGTGGAATGAAGGCTATTCCAAGAGAGAAATTGCAAAGAAACTGAAGATCGCTGCTCCTTTCTACTCCCTTCACAGGAGTGGTATACAGCGTTGTAGGAGATCTTCAGGTTCTTGGCCATTTCTCGCATGAAATAGCCTTCTGTTCCCAGAACAAGAATAGACTGACGAGTTTCAGAAGAAAGATCTTTGTTTCTGGACATTCTGAGCCTGTAATTGAACCCACAAATGGGCCTCTGTATGCCTATGTAGATATATGATTAAAAATCAGCCGTTTCCAGCTACAATAGTCATTTACAACATTAACAATGTCTACACTGTATTTCTGATCAGTTTGATGTTATTTTAATGGACAAAAAATATATATATTTAAAAAACAAGGACATTTCTAGGTGATCCCCAAACCTTTGAACAGTAGTATATATCTCACACACACACACACACACACACACACACACACACACACACACACACACACACACACACACACACACACACACACACACACACACACACACACACACACACACAAGAACACCTACTCTTTCCATGACAGACTGACCAGGTGAATCCAGGTGAAAGCTATGATCCCTTAGTGATATCACTTGTTAAATCCACTTCAAATTAGTGTTGATGAAGGGGAGGACAGGGTAAAGAATGATTTTAAAGCCTTGAGACATACATTGTGTATGTGTACCATTCAAAGAGGGAATGGGCAATACAAAATATTTAAGTGCCTTTCAATGGGGTATAGGTGCCAGGCTCACCGGTTTGTGTCAAGAACTGCAACGTTGCTGGGTTTTCTACACTCAACAGTTTCCCATATGCATCAAGAATGGTCCACCACCCAAAGGACATCCAGACAACTTGACACAACTGTAGGAAGCATTGGAGGCAACATGGGCCAGCATTCCTGTGGAATACTTTTGACACCTGGAAGAGTCCATGCCCCAACAAATTGAGGGCAAAAGGGGGGTGGGTGCACTCAATATTAGCAAGGTGTTCTTAGTGTTTTGTATACTCTGTGTACACTGAACAAAAATGTAACACAACAATTTCAACGATTTTACTGAGTTACAGTTCATAAGGAAATCAGTCAATTGAAATGAATGCATTAAGGGGGAAGGGGGGTGGGGAGTTACTCAGTATTAGGAGGTGTTCCTAATGTTTGGTATACTTCCTGTATATGGTTGCTTATCTTAACTCATTTGCACTTCATTTAAATCTTAACATTGAAATGCTCTGACAAGCACCATCTCTGAGATTGACTCTTCAAATCAATTTTTTTTGGTCACACACACATGTTTAGCAGATGTTATTGCGGATGTAGCAAAATGCTTCCTGCCTGAGGGGATGATGGGTACATGAGAGGTGAATAGGCGATGCCCAGACAGGTGTGTAGCCTAGACTTGGGTGGCCTTTACATTAACATTTGTGCAATTTTATGAGGGCAATATTATCATTGCATATCATATCAGGAAATAGGAGTTACAATTATTACTATATATAAAATGCACTGTGTAAATAATAAGTCACATCATCCATATTATGTGTCTATCAATAGATAGTCATGGTGGTTTGCTGTCCCCTTAACCAGGGTTTCCCAAACTCGGTCCTGGGGCCTCCCATGGGTGCATGTTTTTTTTTTTTTGCCTTAGCACAACATTGATGATTCAAATAACCAACTCATCATCAAGTTTAGATTATTTGAATCAGCTGTGTAGTTCTTGGGCAAAAAAACGAAATGTGCAAGGGGCGTGCCCCAGGCCCGATTTGGGAATCCCTTCCCTAAACAAGTGCTGATTCTTATAGTAAGGACTGCCCTGTTTGGGCTGGTTCAACGCAATGACACAAAGAATGTCAGTCAGCCACATTACCCCCAACTTAATTTGAAACATAATGCGGAGGGTGTTGTTTTTTTATCGGTCTAAATGCCAATCTAGTCCCATGGATACCTAACAATAGGCGATTAATATAGTACTAGCTTCGACAGGACGGACAGCACCCGTTCCGATGGATGATACATATTCCCCTAAACAAGCCCGTCAATTGTTATTTTAGAAAATAGGTTCGTTTCATCTTGAATGTTTAGAATATACGGTTACAATGGAGATATTCGTCTGTGGGTTTTGAAAACAATTCGTGTTATCAGCCATCGAGCTAAATAATAGCCTAACGTCGTCGTTCTTAACATTTACAGCGTATACAACGTATTTTTTGTTCTTACCCATTCCTGTTTTTATTGTCGTGTCTTTTTTTGTCTCTCACTGGTTGCAAAGCAATATTGTCCGTCATTCCTGCAGCCCCAGCTGACGGTGAAGCCAGACGAAGTCCACCTCGCTGTCTGCGTTCTGGGCGGAGGCTTTTCTATGTGTCAGTGGCTGCTTTGGGCTTGCTTCAGCTAGTGCCTTGGCTCTTCTCCATCTTAGCTGATTCCATTTCGCTTTATCAAATAGGTTAGAATTGGTGTGATGAAATAGTATTTAAAAATATGAACCTATAGGCTTTTTCCGATACCATACACATCTCCAAGGGTTTAACATTTGTCGTTTTTTTCTCTTCATTCCAACAGGCCTAGGGGCTTGTCCAGAGTAATGCACTGATCAAATAACTTTAAGCCAGTAGCCGATGTATGCTCCATCTTGCTCTACATTTCAAGAGACACATTCGAATAGGATACTTTAAGAGTAGGTCTATACCTGCAACACCTGATGGGCCCCGTTTTGGTGGATAATTGTTTTAGTGGTTGGATAACCCTATTACTTCATTTTACTAACCATCCGAAGACAGCTCTAGGCTTTGATCAGTCACAAAAACAGATTGTTAGGAAAGGGGGGCATTTTTGAATAGACTGCTAGTTGGATGGAGATGAACATTTATTTATTTGGATGCAAATTGACTTGGGCGCAAATATTCATTCCTGGTACAAAGTGAGATCAGCAACCAAACCAACAACTCCAAGTGTGTGATCAGAAGGAGATGATATGTAAATCAGGGGTGTGCAAGATGCAAATGAAAGAAAAGTAGCAAGAACAGACCCAAGTTCTCCACAAAGTGCATGCATGCCCTGACAGAGAGCATTTTGTTGGCAGGACTGTAACATTTACATACATTTACGTCATTTAGCAGACGCTCTTATCCAGAGCGACTTACAAATTGGTGCATTCACCTTATGACATCCAGTGGAACAGCCACTTTACAATAGTGCATCTAAATCTTTTAAGGGGGGGGGATTACTTTATCCTATCCTAGGTATTCCTTAAAGAGGTGGGTAACAAACTCTTCATAGACAAAACTAAAGAGATCAACTTCATACAATGAATACAATGAAATAAAAACACTGCAACATCACATGGTTTTCAGAATAAGTCATGGCATGATGGGAACAGAAAACAGAATGCAAACCAAAGTTGGAAAAGTCACCCTGATTTTTATTTTCACAAGACCAGAAAGTAACATTTAGGTGACAAGGAAACTGGAAGGACAGAAGACATTTACATTGTAAACAAGCCTAAACAGGCTCAACGTTTCTTCAATTGTAGAGACAACCTCATAGCAGATCTGACATGATTCGATTTCTTTTAAACAAAGGCACAACTTGGTAAATGCATTTTAATGGGGAATGTACAAAAGTATTCTAGAGTTCATCTGCGCATTGAGTTGTGCAAAGAGTCCAGTGATACATTCATTACAACTCAGTAGATGAGGAATGAAAGCATATCTTTGCTTACCCAGAATGTATCAGAGCGAATATACCTTTGAAGGTAGGTGGAGGAAAAACAAATATCTAAATGAGGTAGAGAGTAACCCCCAAACGCTCTGACATGACACGTGATATAAATTAACAAAAAGTTTAAGATTCAACGGTTGACAAAATAATGTATAGTAGATTTGCACATTCAATCAATGGAGAGAAGTATTGAAATATGTCACTTAACAAGGTTGGCAATTGAGTGGAATATTGAGTCAAATTCCAAAGTCAACATTTCCAAGTCCTCAAAGTAAGAAAAGATGACAAATCAGTGATGTGCCCTCTCTAATATGACCACCAAGGTAAACAAAGTCAAGCTGGATGGTTTTGAAATGTAGCCATCAAAATTATAAGCTTAACAAAATGTGAAGAAATTTAAAGTGCAGGCATGATTGAGAGAATTCTGCTTTATATGGTTGCCCCCCAAATTGCATCATATACACATATGGTGCACTACCTTCAGCCAGGGCAAAAGTAGTGCACTAGGGAATACCGTGTCATTTAAAACACACCCATATCCTTCAGAAAACAACCCACCGAAAGACGCAGAAGCTCTGCTGGTCGACAAAGGTTAATGGAAGCAAAAATTAAACAATAATGAACAGATCTTTGTAAATATGAGTGGGGGGAGCACTATATGCTACATGGACAAACAGTATCAGTCAAAAGTAACCATTACAATCTTGTGGTGCTTAAAAAAATAAGACAATAGAGCAACAATTCCAATTCTAGCTAGGCACTTGGCATGAGGTTTTTCAGTTTTAGAGGGAAAGGCAAAGAAATGACTGTCTCAACATATGTAACGTATCTGGAAAAAGTATTAACCTCCAAAATGGACAACTGAGCAAATCAGTAGGCCTATCTGGATCAAACAAAAGTACATGACACCTGACAGAACTCTCAGTAGACCACCTCAGAGCATCTCCAAAAGATTCCCTCAAACATCGGGATAAATTGTTCGCCATTACATAAACTTCCTAAAATGTATTGCACACAATAGGAGTGCCAAATAGTTATGTACTGTGCAGAGGAATCAGAATAACTACTTGTTTATCGGCACTAAAACAATGGTGTACACAGTCAAACTGAATATTTTCTAACACTAGACAAAATCATTCCAAGTACAGGTTCTTCCATCGGGGAGGGAGACAGTATGAATCAAAGCAGTTTCAGGTAAACCAGACATTCAACTTCTGGATACAAAACTAAAAAAGGTCACGCACAGAAATACCCGCATATAGAGAAAAAAATAAAACAGTAAATAAAACTATAGTAGTTATATCTAGTTCAACTAAATACAACACTTAAGGGATGAATTGTTCAAATGACAGGTTAGTGAAGAGCTGCATCGTTTAAATTTACTGAGAGTTTCAAATAGGCTTTGCAAAAACCAGAAATCTTCAGCGAGGGTTAAGAACTCTCTCCTAAAAGTGTTAGAATAGCTCATGTTTATTGTACCTGGACCTAGTGGCAAACTCTAGCCAACATTGCTACTATGAAGATTCAAAAATCTGCACACAATCAATGAAAAAACAACAACTAAGCAACACCGATAAAACTGCCTTCTCCCATTTCAAAACTAGTTCACTGCAATTTTCCCTTCCTCCATGAAATGTGGGAACTGAGATTTGGCCACACTCTCTGAGCCATTCTTCTCAATCTCTGCCATGGTGGCAGGCAGGCCAGAGTGGGACCCATCCATTTCCATCAGGCCTCCAGTCGAGTTGAACACAGAACCACCGGCCAGGCTACCAGGCATACCACCATTTTGGATCACAGAGATCTCGTTAGTCTTCATGGACAAGCCGTTGGTGAAAGCAGCAGCATACTGGTTCCACAGAGACTGGTCGAAGTTCATTGGCTGAGGATCCAGTTCCTTGGGAGGTGGCATTATGTTGCCAGACTCTGAGCTCATGGCCATCAGGGCCATGGGGTTGTCCAGAGAGAGGCGCTGGCCACGCCTCACAGAGCTGTTCCACATGTGAGTTGTAACATGCACCTAAAACAAGTATACATATCAGAATACAAAAAATTGCCAATGTTCATAAAATAATGATCCAGAATGGATTACTACAGAAAATTACTTACAAATACCTCCTTTTTGTTGCATATACATTACAAAAGTATCATACCAGACCACAGTCCTTGAAAGATTTAGGCTTTTACAGCATTTCTCTTCTATGAAAGAACCTTACCTTTAGGTTGCCTCTAGTGGTGAAGGCCCTGCCACAGACGGTGCAGCCGAAGGGCTTCTCTCCAGTGTGGGTCCTCTCATGGATCTGCAGGGCACTGGCAGAGGAGAAGTTTTTGCCACAGGAGTTACACAGGTGCTGCTTGCTGGATCTACGGGGAGCACTTGAGCTGTCCCTTGGCTGCCCTCCTGCTCCCTGCATCTGGGAGCCAAATAGAGAGCTCATGCCCATGGAGCTCTCTGGGGGAATTTGCATCTCCAATTGGACCAGACTGGAGGGCACCCTCAGGAAAGGAGGCAAATGGCTGGGAGCTGTTGAGAAGGAGAAGATTCCAGTTAATAAACAATACTCCCAGATTACTCCCGAGTCAACCTACACTTAAAACCCTAAAGAGAATGCCATTGATTTATGATACTGCACATTCTAAACAAAGTTGTTTAAACACTTACCATACTCTCCATTAGTGAAGTACAGGCCAGGCTCTTCTTTTATGTTTTTTGGGGTGAAGCTGGATGCCGTCAGGTCCAGAGCGCCATTGGACTCACTGGCATCCTGAGAGCCGCTGTCAGAGTCTGGTCTAGAGTCTGGTCTAGGCCTGTTCCGAGTGTAATCCTCAGGGAAGGCTAACTCAGGGGACTTTGACTTGCTGCTTCCCACATGGCTGTTGACTGGGGATGAGGAGTGGAAGGAGACAGGGTCTGAGACGGTGGGGCTGCGGCCGCTCTGGTACTCTTGCTCCCGGAGGCTCTCGGAGGCTGAGGTGAACTCTTTGGGGGGCACTCCATCGCTCTCTGAAGCGGTGCTGCTTTGGGGCTGCAGTTTGAGAGATGAGGTGAGGTTCTTCATGTGGTTCTCCAGTGCCGCTATGCTGGAGAACACAGAGGATGGAGGGGCCTGATGGGGTTGGTGCGGTTCCTCAGACACAGATGGTGGGAGAGAATCTGAGGTTTTGCTTGGCTTCTCCTGAGAGTCAAGCTCTGTGTATTGGTCTTCCATGCTCTCAAAGCCGTTGAAGTCCATGGACTTCTCGTCGGGCAGAGGGGAGTTAATTTCTTCAGAGGCCTCTAACTGAGTCTCTGGCATGGGGGTGTTGGGGATCTGGCCTCCCATGTGCATGCGTATGTGCTGCTGGAGAACCACAGCATTGGTGAACTTCTTCTGGCAGATGGGGCAGGAGTGTTGCATCTTGAGGGGTGTGTTGGCCCGATGGACACTGTAATGAGCTTTGAGGTTGCCCTTGGTGGAGAAGGCACGGCCGCAGATCTTACACTTGTAGGGCCGCTCACCCGTGTGTGTACGGTAATGCATCTTCAGGGAGCTTTGGCAGCTGAGCACTCGGTGGCAGATGTAGCACTCATTTGGGTCATTGGTCCTCTTCTCCAGCCCATCCACCATCTGCTGTAATTTGGCCGTTTCAGAGCCTTCATGGTCGCCGGGAGGGTCTTTGCCGTTCATGTGATGCAGCGCTCCCATTAGCTCGTTAGATACCTGGTGATGCTGATCAGAGCCCATTTCGTGTTTGAAAGCATTTGAGGAAATTGATGCTCCATCACTTCCTGATGATGTCGGTCTTTGGGAGAACGGGTCGCTCCTGAAACCCTCAAACGAAGGCTTGAACCCCTGCAGTGCTGATGGGTGGAAACCTGGAGACGGGATGCCAAGCATTGGCTTCATGTCCACCATGTTGGATTCTTCAATTGGCATTGACATGCCATACGGAATGCCGCTGCTGGTGGGAATGTTGTCAAGGTGTTCTGGCACAGGGTGTGGGTTCATCCTGATGTGAGGGTACTTCTCCTTGTGTCTCTGGAAATGCACTTTAAGGTTTCCTTTGGTTGTGAAGCGGTTTCCGCAGATGTTACATTTAAATGGTCTTTCTCCAGTGTGCGAGCGCAAATGGATCTGGAGCCCGCTGTCGTTCCCAAAGGTTTTCCCACAGTACTTACACTTGTGCTTGTACATGCTGTCACCACCAGACCCGTTTTTAGACTCCGGCATGTTTGGGATCTTGCTCTTTACTTTCTTAGAGTGATCCATCCCTAACGAGAGGCCAGTGAAGGGACTTTGAAAGGCCTTGGAGCCTGGTGATTGAGGCAGTAACACTGGTAGGCGGTTGGCCAGGTCTGGAAGCCCCTTCAAGATATCAGCTTTGGAGGGCATTGGCCCCAGTCCTCCAGCCAGTGAGGTGGGGTTGCTGTTGGACTGGGGTAGTTTGCCCTGTTTGAGAGACTCTATCGAGAGACTCTGGCGGCTAGTCCTCTTACTGATCAGGGCTGCTGCAGCAGAGAGCTGCTGGGAGAGGTGAGCTCCTAGGGCTTTAAGAGGGTCAACTGCTGCCCCTTTGGCCGAGTGGAGGCTCTGTGGAGCCATCATGGCCACCTGGATACGGATCTGCTCAGTCAGGTGGATCTGTTGGATCTGCTGCTGCTGAAGAGCCACCAGCTGTTCCAGGATCATGGGGATGGCTTTCAAAGCCTCCTGGGACGTCTGTGCAGACCTGCGGTTGTTCAAACCAACGTTCAATGAATGCTGAGTGACGGCCACTTTGGTGCCAGGCATGGACTCCAAGGTGACATTTGAATCTTGGAGTTTGGATGAGGTCTGGCTCTGATGGTGACTAATTTCAGGCCTGGGACTGTCAGACATCTCTACCTCGTCTTGTTTGGGTGGTTGTTCCGCACCATTTATTTTAGGTTCTTCCTCGTCATCCATCCTTTCCATAGACTCCGCATTGGACTTTGATAGACAATTACTTCTGGGCTGGCAGTCCCCGTGGTCATTCTGGAAGTCACCAGGGGAGTCTCCTTGTGAGACCTCCTCTGGTACTTCTCTCCCCTCGCCATCTTTCACGATGACTGCCTCGTGACTTTTAGTGCAATTATTCTGATGTTCGAGAAATTCAGCCTCGTTGAAAAATTCAGCACAGCATTTGGTGCAGACCGTCGCTGTGTCCATTCGAAACCTCTTCACCTCATTTCCAACCTCTTCAGTTTGACCATCTTGTAGAACCCCTGTAATGAAAATAAGTAGGGAAATCTCAGGTTAAAACCATTAAATAACAACCAACTAAAGTCAAAGTATAAATTCATTAGTCTGAATATAAATTAAGTCTTAGTCTGTATATAATTTAGTCTGTATATACATTCAATTCAATCAATTATTTATATACTGTACTTTAATTTCAGTCACACACACAAATGCATTTGAAATATACTAAAGGTTGCATTCAAATACTGCAATAACTAATGGCCTCTTCTACAAAAGCAAGTCTGCTTTTGGTGGGCAAAGCTTGAATCAAAGGTCTACATTCACGAAAGGCATTTCATCAGACTTTCAGTCAATGCATTGCGAACATGAGGGTTTAGTGTAATTTGGGCTCAGTGCACAACTGGCCCAGCAGAGGGCAACATCTGACTTGAGACAAAAACAGGGGCAACCTGGCTACACTGAAACTCATTTCGATGTTGAAACTGAAATGCATTCCTATAGCCAATCCTTATAATAAAGTATAATTGCTAACATGTTAACTCATACCTTATTGTATGGGCCTGTAATAACAAGCCCGAATTTGCCACAATAATGAAATAATCGTTAGTAACGTATGAACTGCTCCAGAATCTGTTTTCAGCGTCAGAGAAGAGACACGTCATAGTTCCACTCATCGTCGACATCGCTAACGCACTGATACAGGGGCAGGTCAGGTGTTAACTATTAAACAATCTTGTCTACATAACCGGCACTTAAATGTAATTCACAACCAATTCTATATAAATGACATATGCTTATGCCCAGCAATGTCTTCACACCAGTTGGATTGTCTTTAACTTTCACACCCAGAAAAGATCAGGGGAAATCGCCCGCATATCAACATCTCATTACATGCAGTGTAAATTCGAGCAACTTCTAGCAAAACGGAACACTTGAACCGGTATCAATCCTTAAGTGATAATTTTAAGTGTCTGCCCACCCGAGGCAATTTAACAACCAGTCGCATACTCAAATGCTAATGTACTCGACTGAGAGGGAGGGGAAGGGAGGAGGCGAGGGGGTGTAGACCGCCTGTCTGCATTCTTCCAACGCAATTGTTGCTGGATTTGCTAATCGCTCAGTGGGGAGGGTGAAAGTTGCAAATGGCATTGTAGGTAGACTATTCAGAATCCGTTCATTGTCAAAGAAGTTGCCAATGTTGCAGTGCATAATAACACAGTAGGCAGCGGGAGGAAGACGTTACCTTATCAATCACTATGCAAAAGTAGTCGATTATGACAAGCAGCAATGAACCCCCCAACAACCCGCAAAATTAGGGTAAAACAAGTTAAGAAAAAAAACTATTTCGATTTAAGTCGGGATATGAAATGATATCAAACAAAACAAAGATCAGAAAAGATTGACTCCACAACGTGTGTCCCTCGAATCATATGACCACTTGGTGGCGCAGAAATTCTATCAGATCACCTGGTCTTATAGTTCAATATGGCACAAGGTGAAACCACACAGGGGTTGCCAGTTAAAATGAATGTACGTTGAAACATTGTATCAAACAGAACATAGCTATTTTCTGATCAAAGAACACATGCACTCTCCCAATCAAAGCGGTCTACCTGTACGTGGCATTAGTAGGCGATAATCATTCATGAAAGGTGATGTTCATTACTAGAGCAACACAAACCGCACCCCCACCCCTTGCTTGAATACAAACCTACCACTACAGGTCCGTCCATCCCCCCACCTCTCCACATATGGAGGAAAGAAAACAGTCATGCGTTAAACTGGGGGATTTATTGCTTTCAGGTCAGCTTACTCCCGAGTCACAATTCATACTGTCCGACACTTTTGTTGTTGTTAAATGCCACATAACACACTACATAATATTCCATATACACCTACCTAATGAGGTAAAGCTACCTACAGAGCAAGTATATTAGTAGGCTATTCAGACACCACATGCAATAAAATCGAATGCCCTAAATATAGTTAAATTAGGCCTACGAAAAAAATAAACAAGTCATAAGACGTGCAACTGGTTCTAAAAGATAACCAAACAATCAGATACTCATATCCTACAACATTCACGTTAGTGATATTCAGCCAGATATTCCTGTTTAGTATTTCATAGGTAACATTTTGGAAAAAAATCAACTGAAGTTTAAAGAAAAGTTAAAAGGCAATGTCGTTTAGAGTGGGCTTCTGGTTCACTGACAAAGACGAAATCGATTCATCAAATTGGTCAAATGTTTGGAGTTAAGAAACTCATATGTATCCTATTTTTGCAACAAACAAAACAAAAACAGTTTAAAACTTAAACTCGTAAGTTTATTCATGAAAAAGCGTGGTCGGTTCCAAGGGTCATGATCCAGCCAGGTCAATGTGCGAGGAGAAACAATGTATCACTTTCCAATTTGAATGTTGATATCTTGCAACATTGTATAAATATTACCCTGCGCGACTCTTTCTAAAAGTACTTTATCAGTACAAAAACTCACCCTTTTCTGACGACCCGGGATCATCGGAATTAATTTGCTGTGGTTTAGCTTGCTTACGCCTCGACATGGTGCAAACATCGGGAACAAACAGTAACACAATTTTCTTCCCTTCTTTACAAATTCTTCGGGTTGTAAAATTAGCTCCTCAAGTAGAAATGCGCATGTCAACGTAATTATTAGTATCAATAATGCATTGCGATGTATCATGGTCCTCTGACAGCTGATTGGCTCCAGTCCAAGTGCTTACACATTATTCAAATAGGGCCCATTGATGAGAAAAGCAGTGCCATAAGGGGGCGTGAGATGCGATACTAGTAGATAGACGGTGATGGAGGGAGGGAGCGAGGTACAGGAGATACAGATCTAAACCTACCTTATCTGCCATACTTTATCTATGGAAATATTGTCACTTGGATAATCATAATAATATCATTCAACTCCAAAAGTTTGTTTAGAGTACTCATTAGAACAGTATATTTCATAATGTAGAACCATTTTAAATACCTTTGATAAAAAATTGTTCCCACGCAGACATGTTGGTTCATATTAATCTGTCCTTTTCTTCCAACATGCAGTCAAATATATTATTTATGATCCATTAACCCTGCACGCTATCCTTTGCATGTGATCTAGTTGAGCTAAATATAAAATTATTGTGACAATGTCCCCCAAAAATGTATTAAGATCATTCGTTAAAGTATTTACATTATCATTTTTTAAATGTATTTACCAATTACTCCCATGGGCTCCCGAGTGGCGCAGCGATCTAAGTGAAAATCAAATCAAACTTTATTTGTCACATGCCCTGAATACAACAAGTGTAGACCTTACCGTGAAATGCTTACTTACAAGCCCTCAACCAACAGTGCAGTTCAAGAAGGCACTGCATCTCAGTGCTAGAGGCGTCACTACAGACCCTGGTTCGATTCCAGGCTGTATCACAAACGCCGTGATTGGGAGTCTCATAGGGCAGCGCACAATTGTCACAGCGTCGTCCGGGTTAGGGTTTGGCTGGGGTAGGCTGTCAATGTTAAGAATTTGGTCTTAACTGACTTGCCTAGTTAAATAAAGTTTAAATAAATTTAAAAAATAACCAATAACTTTAGGGAAATAATTTCTGGTTACTGAAATATAGTGTGTATCATTATTCAAATCATTAAAATTGGTTTAAATCACATGCAAGAGGAGTACAGACAGACAACAGGCTCTTTGGCCCAGAGTCCATTAACCCTGACTTTCCATCATAATTGTCAGGGTCAAGACCCCTACTATCCAGAAACTGTAATATAGGTGTGGTGAACCACACTGCTATGATGACTAAAATGCTATAATGTACAGTATTTTGGGGAGAAGTCTTTGAGCAGTATATACTTTGTGTGCCGTATGTCAGTTCAGTGCCACAATTCAGATAGCGTATGTACAATCCAATGAGAGGATATCCAGATCAGGCAGCTGAGGGGAGGACGGCTCATAATAATATCTGGAACAGTGCTAATGGAATGGTATCAAACACATAGAAACCATGTTTGAAACCATTCCAGTAATTCCACTCCAGCCATTACCACGAGCCCATCCTCCCTAATTAAGGTGCCACCAACCTCCTGTGATCCAGATGGTACATGTGATCTACAATCCCCTTTCAAAAACTCAAACACATTGTCAGAGCTGCAATCCTTGAAGCTCCTTCCAACAACAAATAACCATTGTCTGGAAATGTCTATGGTCTCCCTCAAATTCAAGATTCACTCTGATTTACACATTATTTAATGTAATTCAACTTGATTATCCTTCAAGGAAAAATGCATAGCTTTGGATGTAAAATTAACATATTTCTCTTTGTCATTAGACCATGTGAGTTCTGGTAAATTGTCAAGGTGGTAAAGAATGTATTGCCCACTGAACTCATAAAAGGATAGGCCAACCTATTTTACCTACTCAAACCCCCTTTCCACTGTCAGCCATCTTCAAAAAAAGGGGACTGCTCTATAATAAAATGGGATGTGGGTATTCAAAGCAAAAATGCTTAAATAAGTAAGGACATGAGTAAGTATCTCTGTTCCAGATTTCAGACCACCCCATTACCCTCCATATCCTCGTGTATGGTGGGAGGTGTTCAAGGTTTCCGTGCACTATGGACATAGAATTGATTCCATTCAGTAGAAAGACGACATCAAATCAAACAGCTAAAAGGCACATACAAACTTTAGCCACGGCAGAGAGAAATAGATTAATTTTATATCCAAAGACATGCATTTTTCCTTGAAGGATAGTAAAGTTGATTTACAGTAAAGAACATGTTAATCAGAGTGAAATTTTAATTTGACGGAGAACATAGAAATTCACTAAGTCTATGGTTATTTACGGTTTCTGTAACAACTGTCTGATGAACGGGAGAAAAAAAATGTCTTTGTCGATGACTGAGAGACAAAGAAAAGTCCATACAGGTACATCCAGAAAAACAAAAGTATTTTACTTAGGGACTGACCGAAGGTGAAAAAGAAGGGAGTGTTGTCTAGACGCTTTATAGCCCCAATAAGCAAACTATGCTTGAATACACTCTGTTTCTGTTGTTCAAATGAAACAATTCAAAACTGTTGACTTTTGTGCCATAAATCTGAAATGGTGGGAACCAAAGGGACGCTAACAAAAAATACAACATTTCATTATGAATTTAACATAAACATGCATCCTTAAGGCATTGCATTGCTCTCAACTGTAAGCACCAGAAGCATCAACACCATAAGAAATGTAAAACTTTCTTTAGCTCAATATTTGATGTACTTATTTGACTAGGATATACAAAATAATGAGAGCAAAAATAAATACATCTACTGAAATGACTTTAACGATTATTCTTTGACCACATTACAGTTTTGTTTCTGTAAACGGTTTGATCAAGAGGTCAACCAAGTAAAGGATGTTTCCTCTTATGTTTCCTTATGTTAGGAAATAATGCATTACTTGTAATTCATCTTCATTTTGTATTGTAATAAAGCGTGTTTACTTGAGGGACAATAGGGTGTTATTGACGTATGCCCAAACATTTGTTGATGTATCGGTGTTATTTTAAAAATCCCACTTTATAATCAAAATGTTAATCTAGGAGCCTGCTTTATAAATTGCTTTAAATAAGTTGTCTCTTTGTGTCCATAGTTCCTGCACTCTAATCACATACTCTGATGAGTGATTGAATGCAGAGAGTTGCCTGTCAAATGGCAGTTTATTATTGCGTAGAAAAATGAAGAAAAGTAGCATTCTCCTGAGGAGTGACCTTGTGTGAAATACTGAGACATCAATAGTTACCAGGATCCTCTGACCATTTCACCAAGGGATCTTCAGATTTTCTTCTTGCTGTTTTGAGTGTTTTCCCAGATCTTATTTGGATTATTTTCTCCTTTCTTGGTGCACCTTCTTTGGTTGCATCTGAAATCCTTCCTCCCCACAAGAAACATAAATAACATCATTAAAGGAAAACTCTGTCCAAAAACTATCTTTTGATATTTGTTTCATTAGTCCATTGTTGACATAGTCCCAAAGGACTAATGAAACAAATACCAAAGTATTGTTATTGGGTGGAGTTTTCCTTTAAGAACACACAAAGGAGAGAGCAACAGTTAACATGCAAAAAAATTGATTTCAATGAAACGGACAGGCAATGTTGAAGAAAGACTGTTCTCCATGATTGTGTAACCGTCTATACACATAGTGCAACACCGCCTTATCTCAGCTCACTAGTCACCATAGCAACACCCACCCATAGCACACGCTCCAGTAGGTATATTTCACTGGTCATCCCCAAAGCCAACATCTCCTTTGGCCGCCTTTCCTTCCAGTTCTCTGCTGCCAATGACTGGAACGAATTGCAAAAATCACTGAAGTTGGAGACCTTATGTCTACCTTATTATAACTTCAAGCATCAGCTGTCAGAGCAGCATACCGATCGTTGCATCTGTACACAGCCCGTCTCTCAACAGCCAATCAACCCAACTACCTACCTCATCCCCATATGGCCTATTTATTGCCTTACCTCAGTACTTCATTTGCACCCACTGTATACATATTTTTCTATTGTGTTATTGACTGTACGTTTGTTTATTCCATGTGTAACTCTGTGTTGTTGTTTTGGTCGCACCGCTTTGCTTTATCTTGGCCAGGTCGCAGTTGTAAATGAGAACTTGTTTTTAACTGGTCTACCTGGTAAAATAAAGGTGAAATGTAAAAAAATATTTTAAAAAGTGTTATCCAGCAAATGCAAAGGCTTTCATCAACCGATCCATAGTGTTAGGTTGTTTTCAATCAATCAGAAAACACCCTTTGTAACTTTTCCCTTTTTCTTAATACATGTCGGCCTATTTAGTTATTTTGTTGGCCAACTTCAGAATCGAGATTGAGGGCATTGAGGTGTAAAGGCTTGAGAAGGTTTCACAAGTTGAAGCTCGGATGTTGTCTATTTAAAAAAAACAGTGCTATGTCATGGTTGTGAGGCATGGAGGGAACTCTAAATGATTTCCAAAGAGTTTCAAGTATGAATTTGGCGTATAGAACCACTGTATTTCTCAGTGGAATAGTATTGTTCTTCACATCATTGAAGACCGTGTTTGGGAAACACTGGTCTAAGGAAGACTAGTTTCAGAGAGTTATACAAAACATTCATAATACAAGGAACATTTTAGATCAATACCATAGTTAACTACTTAATAAATGCAGACATGGTTCCAACACCTGGGTGAAACATGATGTGAACTGAGTCCCACAGAGGAATTGCAATTTACACAGGCCTTCAGATAGAGATGTGAGTCTTCAAAGATAACAAGATGACTGCTTATTTGTCTCCCACCACTGAATGGGTGGTGGATGTGGGGGTTGGGCTCCAAGAGGAAAGTATGTGCCACAGCATTCCACAAACAACTCAGCAGTAACCTCTTGGGCTTTTGTCTTTTGAGTTGTCTGTCTGAGTATTGTAAGTGGGTGTGGACAGTGCAAAACTACAAACTTTATGACATAATTTTCTCTCAGTGGTTGAGGTCATTTCACATGTGAAAGAAGGAAAATAACTTTGTGATTTGTTATCTTTTTATTTATGGTGTTGGTAGTAGTCATGTATCCACCTAGCTCACCCATGAGTGTGTGAATGTGTGTCGGTAGTGTGACTGTGTGATGGAGGGAACAGGAGGAGGGCGGTAGGAGAGTGATCAGCGCAGGATCCCACACATGGCTGTAATTTAATGGAAAATTACCCACCAGGTTCCTGTCCAGAGAAAAACACACTAATAGTCAGGCTTTTGTTATTGCACGACTATGACAACTGCTCCCATCAACAAACAATAAAGTGTTGAGGGAACAAGGACTTACTGTATGTATGGAGGGTTCCCTGCTGTGCCTACTTCTCACCTGCAGTGGATGATTGACCACATATTATTTATGAGTCTATATTTACAAGCCAATAGTAAAACATGAATGGATTGGCTGCATGGGATGTGAGATCCATTTTCTGTCTTTCAATTCAGAAAATGAAAAAGCATACTCATTCATTAGACTTAAAAACAGTAAAGAGTACATATTAAGGGCTCTCGTCAATGCATTCACAATGTATCAGCGATATAGTTGGGGTGGCAGGGTAGCCTAGTGGTTAGACTAGTAACCCGAAAGGTTGCAAGTTCAAATCACCAAGCTGACAAGGTACAAATATGTCATTCTGCCCCTGAACAAGGCAGTTAACCCACTCAATTTCTCTAGCACTTTTCTTCTCTCAGTATCCGACACCACATCAACCAACGCCAAGGTAGCTAGCGACACAACAAAGGAAAATGGCATTATTTCAGTGATCACAATTGTTTTCCTTTATTTTACTAGGCAAGTCAGTTAAGAACAAATTCTTATTTTTACCAAAGGCAGTCATTGAAAATAAGAATGTGTTCTTAACTGACTTGCCTAGTAAAATCAAGGGGGAAAAAAATAGTGACCACTGAAATAAAGCCATTTTCCTTTGGTGTGTCGCTAGCTACCTTGGCGTTAGTTTGATGTGGTGTCAGATACTGAGAGAAAGGAAGTGCTAGAGTAATTGAGACACAGCAAACACATAGAGCCAGGCAGTCACCATCAAGCTGTGAGTCAACAGGGGGCCAATCCTTCAAATCTGAGATGCAATCTGGGGCCAGAGAGCTATAAACGTTTACTGGGTGGGTGGTGCTGGGTAGGGAGAGGGGCCACAGGAGATCAGCTCGGTCCCTTCTTTAATTAGCCTATGGTGATCATGACCGTGGTTCAAATAGCATTGAATAATTTTTTTCTATTCTCGATTGAGCCTGCCTGGCACAATGGAACCAATGGAATAGTCCCAAATGTGCAACCCCCCCACCCCCCCACCAATAAGTAACTCAATCAAACAATGAATTTGAGAGAAAACAAAGGCCTGATGGGGACGATAGTCCATCAGAAAATCAGTAGTAAGCCCTCTCAAATAAAATCAAATATTAATTGTCACATGTGTCGTAAAGAACAGGTGTAGACTAACAGTGAAACCCTTACTTACGGGCCCTTCCCAAGAATATTGAATACAATAAAAATATATATAATAATCGAAAACAATAGTAATAGGAGGAATAAATAGATAATGAGCAATGGCTATATACAGTACCAGTCAAAAGTTTGGACACACCTACTCATTAAGGGTTTTTCTTATTTTTTTTACTATTTTCTACATTGTAGAATAATAGTGAAGACATCAAAACTATGAAATAACACGTACGGAATCATTTAGTAACCAAAAATGTGTTAAACGAATCAAAATATATTTAAGATTTTAGATTCTTCAAAGTAGCTACCTGTTGACTTGATGACAGCTTTGTACACTCTTGCCATTCTCTCAACCAGCTTTTCTAACAGTCTTGAAGGAGTTCCCACATATGCTGAGCATTTGTCAGCTGCTTGTCCTTCACTCTGTGGTTCAACTCATCCCAAACCATCTCAATTGGGTTGAGGTCAGGTGATTGTGGAGGCCAGGTCATCTGATGCAGCACTCCTTCTTGGTCAAACAGCTTTTACACAGTCTGGAGTTTTTTTTGGTTCATTGTCCTGTTGAAAAACAAATGATAGTCCCACTAAGTGCAAACCTGCAGTCTCCTCTGAACAGTTGATCTTGAGATGTGTTTGTTACTTGAACTCTGTGAAGCATTTATTTGGGATGCAATCTGAAGTGCAGCTAATTGCCGATTTCTGAGGCTGGTAACTAATGACATATCCTCTGGATTTCTTTTGGCGGTACTCATGAGAGCCATTTTGATCATAGCACTTGATTGTTTTTGCAACTACACTTGAAGAAACTTTCAACGTTTTTGAAATTGTCCGAATTGACTGACCTTCATATCTTAAAGTAATGATAGACTGTTGTTTCTCTTTGCTTATTTGAGCTGTTCTTGCCATAATATGGAATTGGTCTTTTACCAAATAGGACTATCTTCTGTACACCACCCCTACCTTGTCACAACATTACTGATTGGTTCAAATTCATTAAGGAAATAAATTCCACAAATGAACTTTTAACAATTAGTAGGCGTGTCCAAACTTTTGTCTGGTACTGTACATGTGGTATCGGTACAGAGTCGATGTGTAGGGGTACACGGAAATTAAGGTAGATATGTACATATACAGTAGGTAGGGGTAAAGTGACTAGGCAACAGGATAGATTATAGACAGAAGCAGCAGCATATGAGTTGAGTGTGGAAGTGTGTGTGTGGCAACAATGTGCCTAGTCCTGATTTGTCCGTGTGTGTGTGTGTGTGTGTGTGTGTGTGTGTGTGTGTGTGTGTGTGTGTGTGTGTGTGTGTGTGTGTGTGTGTGTGTGTGTGTGTGTGTGTGTGTGTGTGTGTGTGTGTGTGTGTGTGTGTGTGTGGAATCCAGTGTGTGTTCATAGAGTCAAAAGGAGTTAGTGCAAAAAGGGTCAATGCAGATAGTCCGGGTAGCTTTTTGGTTAAGTATTTATGACTTGGGTGGTTGGAATCTTTGACACCGCCTGATATAGAGGTCCTGGATGGCAGGGAGCTCAACCCCAGTGATGTACTGGGCCGTACGCAGTACTCTCTGTAGCACCTTGTGGTCAAATGCCGAGCAGTTACCATACAAAGAGGTGATGCAGCCAGTCAAGATGCTCTCAATGGTGCAGCTGTGGATCTGATGCCAAATCTTTTCACCTTCCCTTGCAGGTCATTTTTTATGGCCGTTATAGTAAAGACCACAGGCAGCTCATGAGTTTCAAGTTTGGGGAAGCTTACAATTTCTCCTACCGTTTCTAACAATCTGGGTGCCAGTTATGATTATATGCACATATTTCTGTATAAGTTTCATTTCAATAATTACATTTTCATTTCTCAAAATCATTGTCACGTGGTTGGTTAATCACGAAAATGTAAAAAATGTTTAAAAAAAACAGACTTTGTTGAATTACTGTGTGAGGTGAAGGAAAAGAATGACTGAGAAACTCGTGGTGAGTTATGACAATCAGACATTGCCAAATCGTCACTTTCCTACTTTTGCACGCAGCAGACCAGGTAGGCCTACTTCTGTGAGCGCTCAGGCGCACTTGCTCCCTCAACATTACTGACGACATATAATGGGGAATTGATATAAAAAGAAGCAATCAAAGAGTAAACAATTCACACAATGAAACAATGAATACGCAAAAATTGTCGGAAGACAACTGAGCGCATTCTCGAGAGCTGTTGCATGCATTCTGGAGACAGACTCCCCATATCTTTGCCACACACCCCTGTTATTATTATTGCAACATTTTAAACTATACTCAAGACACATCTTCACACATATTTTAGATGCTTACCACTGACAGCTGCAACTCAATCAGCTGGACCTATTTGTCACGACGGTTAAAAGAAGAGGACCAAGGTGCAGCGTTGTGAGCGTACATTTTCTCTTTATTTGGAGAAGAGGCCGAACAAAACAATAAACACTACAAAAACAAACCGTGAAGCTAAAGGCTGTGTGCCATAAACAAAGTCAACTTCCCACCAAGACAGGTGGAAAAAAGGGCTACCTAAGTATGGTTCTCAATCTGAGACAATGATAGACAGCTGTCCCTGATTGAGAACCCTACCCGGCCAAAACATAGCAATACAAATAATAGAGTATAGAATACCCACCCCAACTCACACCCTGACCAAACCAAAATAGAGACATAAACAGGATCTCTAAGGTCAGGTCGTGACACTATTGCCACGAGCACTGCCCAAATTGCGGGCTTCTCAAATAGGCATAGGCCTACACACTTGTGATTTGAAAAAATCAACAGCTATTTAAAAACATCATGCTCCCTGGTGAACTATTTTGAATTATTTTATTCAGACAGGAGTAATTATATAATTTTGGGGCAACATCAGTTTACTTTAGGGCAGGGGTGTCAAACTCAAATACCCAGTGGGCCAAAATGTAAAACCTGAACAAAGTCACGGGCCAACATTGAACAAATTAACCTTTTAATATGGACCCAAACAAGTTTTGCTTTAACATTGAATATGGAACAAGCATCGCTTATTACCATACAATATATAATTTAATAGTGGAGACATGCAAAATCGAATTTCAAATGAAAAAACACATCAATGGCATTCATTTATTAAATAAATAAAATGTAAATAAAAATTGTATGCCTCTTTTCTATTTGCAGCCTTCTGATTTAAATACCAAAATCAACTTTTTCCACTGGCTAATAATTTTACAAATAAAATGATAATAAATCAATCAACCATTCAAGCCCATGCCTTGTAGCAAGAAAAAGTGCACAAAGAAAACGTTAATTATTGCACACTGGTCTAATCTGATGTGCCCAAGCCAGATACCTGGCATCTCTTCTTGGATGCTAGTTCATCAATGTCTGGGCTCAAGCTCTGAGCTGAAGAAATCCTCAGTATCGAGCGAAGATGTTCATCAGTCAGACGTCTCCTGTGAGTTGTTTTGGTCATCTTCATCGAGGAGAAAAGTTGCTCGCATAGATAAGTGCTGCCGAACATGGAGAGCATCTGAGCAGCTTGGGTGCGGAGCTGAGGCATTGTGTCAGGGATGAACCTTGGATGTTGGTTGGTGCATTTTCCACATCAACTGCGAAGGGATTACTAAGCAGTTCAAACTTGCATTTCTGGGCATCGAAGTCTGCAAATTGCCGGCTAAACTCATCGGCTCAGCGGCGAGAACACTGAGTTTTTCAGCAAACTGTGCGCATGGGAACACGGCGGTAAAGATCTGCGCTTTTATGGATTGGCAGCAGGGAAAATGGCAAGGGTTTCCTTGCAGCATCTGATTCTCCCACAGGCACAGTTTAGTTTTGAAGGCCCTCACTGCAGCGTACATGTCTGTGATGATGCGCCCCCGCCCCTGAAGCTGAAGGTTCAGCGCATCGAGATGGCTCGAGATGTCACAGAGAAAGGCCAGCTCACACAGGAACTTTTGCTCCCGGATCTCTGCTGTATCCTTCCCTTTGGTTTCCAGGAATTGACATATTTCCTCACGCAGCTCGAAACATCTGTTCAGTACTTTTCCTCTGCTTAGCCATCTCACCTCTGTGTGATACGGCACGTCTGCGTATTCCGAACCACACTCCTCCAGAAAAGATTTAAACTGGCGGTGATTTAGACCTTTGGCTCTTATAAAGTTAACTACCTGTGTTACTGTGGTCATAACATGTTCCATCTTTAGGGCTTTGGCACACAGTGCTTCCTGATGTATGATGCAGTGGTAAACTGTTAGCTCACCTGCACAGTTCTCTTCCCGAATCTTCTCCCGAACCATGCCCACCAGTCCACTCTTTTTACCGCACATCGCTGGCGCACCATCTGTCGTTAATCCAACGAGTTTATCCCACGGCAGCTTTATTTCAGTTACACATTTGGAAACCTCCTCAAAGATTTCCTTTCCTGTGGTTGTGCCATGCATTGATTTGAATCCTAATAGCTCCTCCGTCCACTCCACGGATGAAGACTGACAGCTGAGCAGTATCAGATGCGTCGCAGCTCTCATCCACAGCGAGGGAGAACGCAACAAAATCTTTTCCCTTTTCCATAAGCTGGTCATACAGATTGGTGGCATGATCACATGTGCGATCAGCTACTGTGTTCCTGCTCAGGCTCACGTTTGAAAATGCTTGTTTTTTCTCTGGGCATACGAGGTCACAAACCTTCATCATGCACTTTTTCATGAACTCTCCCTCATTAAAGGGCCGGGCTGATTTTGCGATCTCTGCTGCCACTATATAACTAGCATTTACAGCAGCCTCGCTTTGTGATGTGGCTTTTTTAAACATATTCTGTTGTGAAACCAAACTTATTTTCATCTCCTCTACTTTCTGGCTCCTTTGAGTCATGTCCAGGTCCTTGTATTTGTCATGGTGTTTCGTTTCATAGTGTCGTCTAATGTTGTACTCCTTACTTACAGCCACGTTGACTCCACAAACAAGACAAACAGGTTTGTCTTTTACATATGTAAACAGATATTCTGCCTCCCACTTGTCCAGAAAGCTCCTGTTTTCTGCCTTTCTTTTCGCCATTTTTGGGAAGGGTTAGCTCGCTGACAGTTGTAGCGTCTATGTTGCTATGACTACTGTCACAGAGGAGAGAGCGTTTCTGGGTCCTGTCCTGATTGGCGCGCGAAAACAGCAGAGCATTATGGGATTCGTAGTATTAGTGGTGAATGCGCTGTATAATACCGGCGGGCCAGCTTAGGTCTGCAAATAATACCCCATAAAAACGCATTGTCTTATTCTTGACAGATTCTGTCGAGAGTCAGCCCTCTCACTTCACCTCTACTTCTCTGCTGAAACTATGTCATTGGAGAAAGCATCTGAGCGAGCAAAACAGCGTCCGTCTACATGAAACCTGTGTATCTGATGCTGCCTGGACAGTAACAGATTGATGTATCTTTCTGTCTGATGCATCAACATTCTATGTGGACAGGCCAGGAGGTATGGTAGGGCTGGCCAAGCCCCCTAAAGCCCACCCATAATGCCGGAACCTGCGTTGTCGTGCCCTCTTCATGACTGTGTTGGTGTGTTTGGACTATGATAGGTCCTTAGAGATGTGGACACAGAGGAACCTGAAGCTCTTGACCCATTCACTTACAACCCTGTCTATGTAAATGAGGGCATGTTCGGCCCTCCGTTTCCTGTAGTCCACGATAAGCTCCTTTGTCTTGCCCACGTTGAGGGACAGTTTGTTGTCCTGAGGGCCCCGTGGGGCCCCCATGTTGAGGGTCAGTATGGCTGATGTGTGGTTGCCAACCCTCTCCACCTGGGGGTGGTCCATCAGGAAGTCCAGGATCCAGTTGCAGAGGGAGGGACCTTAGCTTTGTGATGAGCATGGGGGCACTATGGCGTTGAATGCTGAGTTGTAGTCTATGAACAGCATTCTCATGCAGGTGTTCCTTTTGTCCAGGTGGAAACTGACAGTTTGGAGTGCAATAGAGATTGCATCATCTGTGGGTCTGTTTTGGGCGTAATCCGTCTGTGAATGTTAACCTGTTTATTAAAGGTCTTATTAACATCGGCTACTGAGAGAGTGATCACACAGTCATCCGGAACAGCTGGTGCTCTCACGCATAGTTCAGTGTTGCTTGCCTCTCATTTCCTAGTTCTTAGATAGACTGGATTTGTGTGCCCTTCCTATTTAGTGCATGATAAGTGAATCATGGTATGTGCACACACATTCATTGATTAGCTTATGTGAAGATTGCAGCCAGATGGTAAAGTGACTAGTTTCTGGTAATGTGTGATGCAGACAAAACATTGAATCATTGTAACACACACACACACACACACACACACACACACACACACACACACACACACACACACACACACACACACACACACACACACACACACACACACACACACACACACACACACACACACACACACACACACACACACAATGTTTTGGAAAGTGTGGTGATGAAAATTGGATCTAACACACAGTTTGGTACCACATATACTGTTTACATCACAGGCAAACCTCTCCTCTGTCTGTTGATACAGAACCAACCCACAAAATCATCAACCAACTAGTTTATATTTACATAACAATGTACCACAACTTTGGTGGTTTCCTAACATCAGGCTTTTTTTATTGGACATTCAAAGTGTTATTTGAATGTCATCAGCTGTTCATACAAGAATAAGATGACTTTTGGACCACATTAAAAGTAGGATTCAATGATGTACATGCACAATTCCCCCCAAAATGCAATCTACCTGTCAACATT
Organism: Oncorhynchus keta; assembly: GCF_023373465.1. NCBI lineage: Eukaryota > Metazoa > Chordata > Actinopteri > Salmoniformes > Salmonidae > Oncorhynchus > Oncorhynchus keta. The sequence goes on from NC_068448.1 coordinate 17,009,712, forward strand.
ATTCAGTAGAGTCCCTCCAAACAAATGGAGAATATTCCTTTTTAATGATAAAATGTGTTATGAGACAAACTGGCTAAACAACTAATCTAGCTGCCCTTTCATCTGTTTGCCATCCTTGCCCCAAATTTCTCCTCATTTAAAAAATGGATTATGTAAATAAATATCACCAAGCCAAAATGTTTATTGTATTACACCTCCATGTATTTCAGTTCACAATTAAGCATGCAACATGCACATGCTGCAGTGACTCTGTTTGTCTTCCACAAGAATCTTTGACTAGCTTACTGATAGAGAGACTATATGATGCTTCTGTGGTTTGATATGACCATTTTACTAGGGGTTAGTAGACATGTATCCCAGCAGCAAGTTTCAGAGTTAGACTGATAGGCCTCTACCAATTATTCAAACTGCATTGTTCTACACCACCATAAGCCACCAAATTCGAAAAGGAATGGACATGCCTCAAATCCATTTGTGCTACTCTCATGGGTTTGTGTGAAACACATTCATTTTGAATACTAAAATAGAACCTATAGTTACTATTGTGTCAGCGTTTTGTTTCTCTATGACTTTTCACATTAAATTGTTATTGGCCACAAAGAACGTTTAGGTCCACATAATCAAAATATTAACAAATATAAACATATTCAAACAAATTATGAGATTGCAGTCAAAACTAATAATGACTTCCAATTCCAAATCAACTAAACACAAAGACATGAGACTTCATTCCCTTAGGTGGCTTTTGCAGTAAAGTGACTTGAATCAAAAACACAACATAAAGCACTTGACTAGGGGGGGTGTCCATTATCCTTGTGCTCAAAGCCTCAAAGACACCTGGTTGGGTTTTCTGGGCTCTTTACTAAGGGGTTAAAACAGACCTTGAGGCAGACCCCTGAACCTCAGGGCTACAGCTTCCAGTAAGGATTTGATAGAAAACAATGTGGGCAATTGCCACACTCGTTTGAAGCTGGTAAACCATTTTATTATTTGATAATTAATTGATATTTAATATTTCGCAGAATCTTTATTCGATAGTACAAAATATTCTAACATTTTAGAATAGTTTTGATAAAATTACAATATCTCTAAATATCTATTCATCTTGCAATTGCCACCTGTAGGAAATATGCAAAGTCCTTACTTGGCTTAGTTTGGTATTGTTTATTATTGGGCTTATGTCATCTCTGTTAACAATACTAGCTCTGATCTGATCTCAAATTAGCATGCACACTGCATGGGGAAATCTCTAAAAGTGTCTTATTGGTGTCATAGCAACCCTATAAACCGACTCCTTGGCGGAACTGAACAATGGTCAGATGGGCCGTGGGGAGGCCTAACAGCCCTTTTCTTTTTCTACAAATCCACATCTGCTGCTCCCCATTCAGAATTAATGGATGTTCTGCCGATTATTTTCTGTCCTGCTTCCCCATTTGAACATTGACAGGCTGAAGAAATGAGAAGGAAATTAGGAATTCTGCCAACATCTGTTTAAAGAAGTGGGATTTGGTTAGCAGTTAGACCTGTGCAGTCACTGTAGATAACTCTGTGAGCAAGTTGGAACAGCAACCAAACATATTCAACGTGATGTTGGGTCTCTGGATTTTTGCTCGTTTTTGCTCAAAAAGGGAAATTGTACATGCAAGTAACATGGCAAGTAAAGCAAATTACATACACAATGTTGATTGGTATGGTTCTCAATCAGAGGCAGCTGTCAATCGTTTTCCCTGATTGAGAACCATACTTAGGCAGCCTGTTTTCACCCTTGAGTTATGGGTGATTATTTTCTGTTGAGTGTTTGTATTCTGACCCAGACAGAACTGTTTCGGTTTCATTTGTTCACTTTGTTGTTTTTGTTCAGTGTTCAATTTCTTTATTAAAAATATGGACACTTACCACGCTGCACATTTGTCCTCACCTTCTTCCACCGACGACCGTTACAGACAGCCTGTGGGCAAATACATTTTTTGGGGAACTCAGTCGGAGTCTCAATTTACTGTTGAGTTAGAATAGTAGAATACAGAAGGTGAAATTTAGACATTTAGTTGGGCATCAGCAGTTTCTCTTGTTATGTCAATCACTGACAGTCACTAAATTAGCCCATGTCAGGTAAATATTTTATTTTAATTTTAATTTTAATTTATTTCACGTTTATTTAACCAGGTAAGCTAGTTGAGAACAAGTTCTCATTTACAACTGCGACCTGGACAAGATAAAGCAAAGCAGTGCGACAGAAACAACAACACAGTTACACATGGAATAAACAAGCGTACAATCAATAACATAATAGAAAGTATATATGCAGTGTGTGCAAATGGCAATAAATAGGCCATAGTAGCAAAGTAATTTCAATTTAGCAGATTAACACTGGAGTGATAGATGAGCCGATGATGATGAGCAGATGATGGTGTGTATAAGTAGTGATACTGGTGTGCAAAAGAGCAGCAAAGTAAATAAAAACAATATGGGGATGAGGTAGGTGGATTGGGTGGGCTATTTACAGATGGACTATGTACAGCTGCAGCGATCGGTGAGCTGCTCAGATAGCTGATGTTAAAGTTAGTGAGGGAAATGTAAGTCTCCAGCTTCAGCGATTTTTGCAATTCGTTCTAGTCACTGGCAGCAGAGAACTGGAAGGAAAGGCGGCCAAATGAGGTGTTAGCTTTGGGGATGACCAGTGAGATATACCTACTGGAGCGCGTGCTATGTGTGGGTGTTGTTATCGTGACCAGTGAGCTGAGATAAGGCAGAGCTTTACCTAGCATAGACTTATAGATGACCTGGAGCCAGTGGGTCTGGCGACGAATATGTAGCGAGGGCCAGCCGACTAGAGCATACAGGTCGCAGTGGTGGATGGTATAAGGTGCTTTGGTAACAAAACGGATGGCACTGTGATAGACTACATCCAATTTGCTGACTAGAGGTTTGGAAGCTATTTTGTAGATGACATCGCCAAAGTCGAGGATCGGTAGGATAGTCAGTTTTACAAGGGTAAGGTTGGCAGCATGAGTGAAGGAGGCTTTGTGGCGAAATAGAAAGTCGATTCTAGATCTGATTTTGGATTGGAGATGTTTGATATGTGTCTGGAAGGAGAGTTTACAGTCCAGCCAGACTCCTAGGTATTTGTAGTTGTCCACGTATTCTAGGTCAGAATCGTCCAGAGTAGTGATGCTAGTTGGGCGGGCTGGTGCCGGCAGTGAACGGTTGAAAATCATGCTTTTGGTTTTACTAGTGTCGGTGGCATTGAAGCTCGTTTGGAGCTTAGTTAACACATTGTCCAAAGAAGGACCAGATGTATACAGAATGGTGTCGTCTGCGTAGAGGTGGATCAGGGAATCACCCGCAGCAAGAGCGACATCGTTGATATATACATAGAAAAGAGTCGGCCCGAGAATTTAACCCTGTTATACCCCCATAGAGACTGCCAGAGGTCCGGACAACAGGCCCTCCGATTTGACATACTGAACTCTGTCTGCAAAGTAGTTGGTGAACCAGACGAGGCTACTGAGTCTGCCGATAAGAATACATTTACATTTACATTTAAGTCATTTAGCAGACGCTCTTATCCAGAGCGACTTACAAATTGGATACGGTGGTTGAAAGAGTCGAAAGCCTTGGCCAGGTCGATGAAGACGGCTGCACAGTACTGTCTTTTATCGATGGCGGTTATGATATCGTTTCGTACCTTGAGCGTGGCTGAGGTGCACCCATGACCAGCTCGGAAACCGGATTGCACAGCGGAGAAGGTACGGTGGGATTCAAAAAGGTCAGTGATCTGTTTATTAACTTGGCTTTCGAAGACCTTAGAAAGACAGGGCAGGATGGATATAAGTCTGTAACAGTTTGGGCCTAGAGTGTCAACCCCTTTGAAGAGGGGAGATGACCGCGGAAGCTTTCCAATCTTTAGGGATCTCGGACGATATGAAAGAGAGGTTGAACAGACTGGTAATAGGGGTTGCAACAATGGCGGTGGATAATTTTAGAAAGAGAGGGTCTATATTGTCTAGCCCAGCTGATTTGTACGGGTTCAGGTATTGCAACTCTTTCAGAACATCTGCTCTCTGGATTTGGATGAAGGAGAAGCTGGGGAGGCTCGGGCAAGTAACTGCGGGGAGTGTGGAGCTGCTGGCCAGGGTTGGGGTAGCCAGGAGGAACGCATGGCCAGCCGTAAAGAAATGCTTATTGAAATGTTCAATTATCATGGATTTATTGGTGGTGTCCGTGTTGCCTAGCCTCAGGGTAGTGGGCAGCTGGGAGGAGGTGCTCTTGTTCTCCATGGACTTTACAGTGTCCCAAAACTTTTTGGAGCTACAGGATGCACATTTTTAGATTGGTAAATTAGCCAGCTATCTAAATTTGTAATAATCATGGTTGAATTTCCGACCCAGGGGGCCCCCATTGATTTTGTTAGTCACTCTCACTCAAATATATTAAAAACTGCAAACATTTCTTTCTGTAAAATTACAGGAAATTAGATGTTAAAACGGTAAACTTTTTTTCTCCACCCCATGGAAAAATGTGTAGAATTACATGACATATTTTCTAAAATTGTAAACAGTTCTCTCCACCCTATGACAAAATTGCAAGGAATTTGCCATTAAAAACTGCTTATTATTCTCTCAGCCCCATGGCAAAATGAGTAGAATTACATTAAAAAACACATTAAATTGCAAAATATACTCTCCACCACATTGAAAAATGTGTAGAATTGCAGCAAACATTTCTCTATGCCCCATGGCAACATTTCTAGAATTGCAGGAAATTAACGTTAATACTTTTTCTCTCTACTGTCAAGAGGACGGCCAGTAAAATGTTTTGCTTGCAAGGTGATTTTCGTTGTTGCTTAGGGCCCCCAGAAGGCTAGATCCGGCTCTCGCTGCATGTGTGGGTATGGATGTTGGCACGCACACCCGCAAGTCACTGTGGCCTCTCATGATGAGTTCATTTTTTTTGTGGCCTCCACCCCCATCAAAGTTGCACATCCCTGGCCTAAAGGATCCTCACTCCAAAAATCCTCTGTCTAAAGTGGTTATGGGACTAAGAATTTGTGTCAGCAGCCATCCCCTGGTTAGCTGTTCACTTCAATTCAGAGAATAGGCCTGCAGAGGAGAAAGAGTTAACTTCTCATTTTACTACAACCATACAGCCCAAGAACTTGGGTAAGGATGCACTCTCTTCCTAAAAAACCTGCCGTATTGTATCATACCATTAGCTTTTTCATATTATATCTTGTTTTGAGTGCATTCAAGTGACCTGGAAAACATTATGAAAGTCCCTCCTACTTCCTAAGTCCCATACTGTTTTTGAATGGAATTCAAGCTTATAGCATCAAATTCATGAACATGTGGTTATTTAAGATATGTATAATTATATTTGTATTCGTGGATGAATTTACCTCTACGTGTTGCCTTACAGAAGGGTTTCAATTGTTTTGTGTTGTTGTTGTTAGCTTCAGCTAGGTAGCAGTAACTGTGCTTTTGTCTTGAAGCTTAAATCTAATGAGTCTAAGGACCAGAAAATAAACCCTTTGATTGTGAATTGTTGCATTATTCAAGAGTGTAATGTGGTTTGGTTGTATTATTCAAGAGTGTAGCTAATATGGCTAAGATGAAAAGTTGCTTGCAAAGCTAGTTGAATAGTGTTTTGTAACCATGCTTACTGGCTAGTGGCTATACTATAGGCGAACGTTACTGGGATATTTACAGTAAATTTTAAGCTGCAGTGCTAGAATGTCTGATGCCAAGCCCCCGAGCTCTCTGGTACATGACAGTTCTAATGTAAATTGAAAAGTAGTCACGGTGCCTATGCTACAACTCTCATCAATATGAATAAGCCCTAAATCAGTTTTATTTGTCTTCCTGTTTTGAACAACAAGGTGGAAAGCAAGTGATCTACCTGTGGCTACCTGTAAATCATTGGCTTTATGACCTTGTGTTGCATGTTATTATATAAGGCAGGTTGTATGAAATGATCAGTCATGTCTAAGAAAGAGAAGAACATTAAACATAATGCCATGATCAATCAGCCAGTGTCTGAGCTTTGTCCCAGTTTGCTAGAGGAGGGGGCTACAGAGATGCATGGGGTGGGGTACAGAGATTAATGGGGGGGTACAGAGCTTGAGGGAGGAGGGGGATACAGAGATTCATGGGGTGTGGTGGGGGGTAGGGTACAGAGATTAATGGGGGGGTACAGAGCTTGAGGGAGGAGGGGGCTACAGAGATTCATGGGGTGGGGTGGGGTGGGGGGTAGGGTACAGAGATTAATGGGGGGGGGTACAGAGCTTGAGGGAGGAGGGGGATACAGAGCTTGAGGGAGGAGGGGGCTGCAGAGATTCATGGGGTGGGGTGGGGGGTAGGGTACAGAGATTAATGGGGGGTGGGGTACAGAGCTTGAGGGAGGAGGGGGATACAGAGCTTGAGGGAGGAGGGGGGATACAGAGCTTGAGGGAGGAGGATACAGAGCTTGAAAGAAAGAAAGTAAAAAGTATGAGTTGCAAAAAAGAATGAACCCATAGGTGTCCACTGTCCCTTAATTCTTGAAAGACAGCAGCCTTCCTGTTGGTAAAAGACAGAGTTGGAGTGAAACCACCTGCCTGTAGCCTACTCTAAGCTAACAAACACATATTCAGTGGCATAAAGAGATGCCTGTTGGTGTCCCACATGACAGAGGAAGGCTTGAAGCTTTAGAGAGGGGATGCACAACGTAAAGCATTCACATGGACTGATGTACTGTATCGTATGACAACAGAGTAAAGGATTTGTACAGAAGGCTAACCTTATTTTTAGCTGACAGTCAGTTAACATGTGTGGTAAAATAGTACAAATGTATAATTCTGCTCTATTAATTTTGATTGAGTACTTCAAACTGGTGTGACTTGTTATAAGAATCGCCAAACTTGTTTCACCACACTCAATGTGTGGTCAATTACTCTTGTCCTCACAGGTAGCCTGATGCACACCACTCCCTAAGCACACACACACACACACACACACACACACACACACACACACACACACACACACACACACACACACACACACACACACACACACACACACACACACACACACACACACACACACACACACACACACACCAGAGCATAGTGACCGATGATACAGAGAGACAAAAAAAGGGGGAAAAGTGAAGTACACAGGAGACATCCAACCCCCGCATCCCATATTGATTAAACAAATTTGCCACAAATCATTTTACAAATGCCCAGTGGGGGGCTATAGAAGTCAGTGGAAATGCCCCTATTCAGATGTCCTTCTCCCCCGCAGGGCAGGAACCCCGGCTCCTGGCTCGTTTAAGCGTGCTGACAGACAGCTCTCTGATCCTCTGGCCATCTGCAGGGAGGGTCGGCCAGCGCACCGCCATGGGGTCTTTGCAATTGTGTCGCCAAACCTTAGGAGATTTAAAAGTGACAAAAAAACAGCCCGAGCAAACAGAGAGAGAAAAAAGCTCACTCACACTTCTGGTTCATTCAGAGGACACATCAATCAATCAATCAATCAATCACATTTTCTTTATATAGCCCTTCGTACATCAGCTGATATCTCAAAGTGCTGTACAGAAACCCAGCCTAAAACCCCAAACAGCAAGCAATGCAGGTGTAGAAGCACGGTGGCTCGGAAAAACTCCCTAGAAAGGCCAAAACCTAGGAAGAAACCTAGAGAGGAACCAGGCTATGTGGGGTGGCCAGTCCTTTTCTGGCTGTGCCGGGTGGAGATTATAACAGAACATGGCCAAGATGTTCAAATGTTCATAAATGACCAGCATGGTCGAATAATAACAAGGCAGAACAGTTGAAACTGGAGCAGCAGCACAGTCAGGTGGACTGGGGACAGCAAGGAGTCATCATGTCAGGTCGTCCTGGGGCACGGTCCTTGGGCTCAGGTCCTCCGAGAGAGAGAAAGAAAGAGAGAATTAGAGAGAGCATATGTGGGGTGGCCAGTCCTCTTCTGGCTGTGCCGGGTGGAGATTATAACAGAACATGGCCAAGATGTTCAAATGTTCATAAATGACCAGCATGGTCAAATAATAGTAAGGCAGAACAGTTGAAACTGGAGCAGCAGCATGGCCAGGTGGACTTGGGACAGCAAGGAGTCATCATGTCAGGTAGTCCTGGGGCATGGTCCTAGGGCTCAGGTCAGTTGAAACTGGAGCAGCAGCATGGCCAGGTGGACTGGGGACAGCAAGGAGCCATCATGTGTATTATCCTTCATGGGATATTTATTGATGTTACAAATAGGCAATTATGAGTATGGAACATAGGTATCTGCTCACCCAGCACACACACAGTTCAAGTACACATCAACCTCTAATATTAAACATTCATCAGTGTCCTGGACATATAAACGAGAGCAGTGGACCTTGTGTAATTTGGGAGAATTACATTTTTATAATGACTGACAACTGACAACATGGCACAGGAGCCTGGTATGCTGTTGCAGTGACACACAAACATTTGGGTCAAACACATGCTCTATCCAGCCCTCCTACCATAGGCCTACCCCTCTTTTTGAATGGAGGTGGGAGGTGACAATCAGGCAGTGTGTGTTTGTGTGTGAGTACTTTTGAAAGTGTGTGCATGTATGTGCGGGGTCTGAAGGATAACCCCACAGGGAAGGTAAACAGTCAGGAAGTAGCAGACGTAACAGGCTGAGCTGTCCACACATATTCTGACTGCTCTGTCACCAATGGTGAGCCTACAATCTCAGCAATGACCATACTGCTAACATCAGCTAAGTTGTTTACTGATATCTCAAAGTTTGACTCGAATGTACAGTACCTTGATGGGCAGAGGTAGCCTATCATTTGTACCTTTTCTCTGGGATTGAAAAATTCTGGTTCGTTATCAAGATGGTGATAACAAACCATATACAGTTTTGTTAACAAACAACTATTTCATATTACAAACTCCTTCCAGTGCCACCCACAAACTGGAATTCCACTCCCACTCCCACATGATGAGTGTGGGCGGCAGGTAGCCTAGCGGTTAAGAGTGTTGGGCCAGTAACCGAAAGGTTGTTGGTTCGAATCCCTGCGCCCAATAGATGAAGAAGAAGAACGATATCTGTCGATGTGCTCTTGAGCGAGGCACTTAACCCTTATTAGGTCGCTCTAGATAAGAGTGTCTAGTAAATAACAATTTAAAATGTCATACTGAATGGTTTGACTCTCATAAGGTTGGAGCTTCTGTAAAAATGCCCATAGTGGCTGTTTGTCCTTCCATGTCAGAGGCCTGGCCTGGCTATCCTTCTCATAACCTCAAACATGTGGTCAGCTCTTATTATTTTAACTGCTTCCAGTGACTTGAGATCCTGCTCGACCTCGGAGTGCAATCAGGAACAGGAATGGCCACATTAAACGTCCAGGCTGGGGACAGCTTAGGTTACCATAGTTATGAATAGAAAACTGTGGAGTAAAAAAAACAACAAGGTAAAGGTAACAACCATTTAAAGGTCCTGAGCAGTGTGCCTCACAATCAATCATTCTCTAGTCCAGGAAGTCCTCTACTGATTCCATGTAGCTAGGGGGTCAAAACGAACTAAAAACAACATACAGTATATGCAGAACAAATGTCTAAATATTAATCTCATAGTTAGGCATGCCTAGAACTTGCAAAGATACGGAGTGGGCATTGAGGCAAGTTCCAAATCTCTGTTTTCTACTTCTGTTTGAGATTGGTGCATCATCCACACAAATATGGTGATGTTTTTGATATTTCAGTTCTATGAAGAAGATGATGCTTAAGTGAGGCAGCTGAAGTTGGGGTGGTGACGAAGGACACCCAATTAGTAATGTTTACAGCAACTGTCATTACCACCGAGCATAGCCGCAGGAAGTATGGGTGCTGAGGGTGCTGTGGCACCCATTGAAAAATCAAAATACATAACAAAAGATTATAAAAAGAAAAAAGAAACACAAAAGTAGTGCACTGGGCCTTTACTGGTATTAGCGGACCGATATAGCCATCTGTAGCGCTGGCAAAAAAATAATAAAATGCGTGCGACCTCACCCTCAAATATCTTCCCACCGGGAGAGCCATGCACTTCCTGCTGAGAGGGGAGTGGTCCATTACCATGGCTACACAATACTGTGAGCAGCTCTATTGTCATTACCACATAAAACACACACACTCGCTTGCATGCACAAACCCTTACACAGACACATACGCATGTGCACATGCAACAACGCACGGACATATGCATGCACATAAGCATGCACACACACAATGACACCAACCACATGCCAACATTTTGCATTCTCCTTCACATATTCCTGTTTTGAGAGGTTTATAGATTGTGCAAGGAATGAGCAGTTCCACACAGAGACCTAATTGAGTCTTATGGCGCATCACTCATAAAGAAGCCTCATGAGTGATGTGAGCGGAGCAAGTTATTGTGACCCTGGGACACACAACTTTTCCCCTCCTGAAACACAGATGAAATTCCGCTGATTTGTGCTCATCCCAGATCTCAGAGATCACAGAGGACTCACTGTCACATCAGTTGCTGGGTGGTGTTTATAAAATGTTTTTACACCGGCCATAAAAACATGTCAGCTTGTGTTTGTGTGCGGGGGGTGGAGGGAGTCCTAATACTCCACAGGCTACCTCATGTCCACTGGAGAAAGATGATAACGTGATTGTATGGATTTAGAATTTATTAAGACAATATGTTGTGAAGAGTTAGAACATTGTCTGTTGATATTTATAAGAACAAGTAGGGAGTGTAAGAAAAAAACACCAACAAGAAAAAAACATTGTTGTACATTAATTAAGAAAGAGGAAAATAATTTTCTGGAGAGCAATGTTTGGTAGTGTTTATGTACAGTCACACCCTCATCCCATGTTTTCAATTCCGTTTCCCACTAACAGTCGGAATTTACACATGCTTCGTGCTTCCGTCCAGCCAGCGTCCACACAATGAGATAAATATACTACTCTACTCTACTCTTTTCAGATTCTTCTCATGAAAACCCTTTGATAGTTTAGCCATCTGGCCAGAGCCAGAAAAAAGTCCTCATAAAAGGGGCCCAAATAAGGTCAAGGGTCACCCCCTCCCTGGGTCAGGGCACTTGAAGGTTATTATAGTGAACTTTACTAAAGTTGTCAGCCGACATCCCCTTGACAAATTATAGCACATTCGGCAGCCTCCAGAGTGGCGTGGTGGTCCAAGACACTGCATTGTAGTGCTATCTGTGCATCTAAAGATTCTGGGTTCGAGGCCAGGCTCTGTCGCAGCTGGCCGCGCCAGGGAGAACCATGGGGCGGTGCACAAATGGCCTAACGCCGTCCGGGTTAGGGGAGGGTTTGACCGGAAGGGGTGTCCTTGTCCCACCGCACACTAGCGACTCCTGTGGTGGGCTGGGCGCAGTGCATGCTGACATGGTCGCCGGGTGTACAGTCTTTTATCTGACACATTGCCAGGTTAGGTGGGCATTGTGTCATGAAGCAGTGTGGCTTGGTTGAGTTGTGTTTTGGAGGACGCATGGCTCTCAACCTTCGCCTCTCCTGATTCCATACGGGAGTTGCAGCGATGAGACAAGACTGTAACTACCAATTGGATACCACGAAATTGGAGAGAAAAAGGGGTAAAAATAATCAACTAAAACGCATTCATCTCTTTTTAACAAGTATTCCATTACAGTCGCCAACCACCAACCATCACCAAAGGAAATTGTGGCCATAGTCACTGGACTGTGAGGAGGGTGGAAGACAACAGTTGAGGTTATTAGGCCTACCCAGAGAGGAGGTTGTACCGTGTAACACAACCATTGGTCAGTGGTTCGGATAAACACGGTTCTTGATTTATCACTAACATATACAAGTTAGCTTCACATATGAAAGATGTATGTCTTCAGAGGTCATTTTACATTACCACCTATTACATTAAAGGTGCAACGCCAGCCTGTCACTAACCCTGGCCTGTCTGTCTGTCCTAATGGTTTAGGATGGAAGGATACTATCTACTAATACAGACAATGTCCCGTGAAAAGTTTGTTGCGAGCACTTGACATTCAAAATCCCAATTGTAAACCTCCAAAAAAGACTTAAGTCCAACGAATGTAGTTCAACATAGCTAGAGTAGATGAGACATGATGTAGCTTCGAGGTAGCTCCAACATTCATCTTTATGCCCTTACCATCTTGTCAACCGGTTTCCCGGTTGCCTTTCAAACATAAGAATGTGTTTGGTTCCAGTCCACATGCTTTCAAAAAGCCATCCAAAAAGTAAAACAAACGCTCAACATATGACAGCCCCTATGACGCAGTGGGAAGTATGAGACAAAGGCATGTTTTCCAGCAGCTGCTAACCCAGGTCAGTAGGACATTCATCTTGTGCTTATTGTTGGCTGGCTCTTAGAAGAGGTGCGAAGTCCTTGCTCCATGCTCCATTCCCTTCCTAAAAAGGTGACAGTGACTGATGCATGGGGGGTAAGAAGTGTTCAGTTTCAGGGGAAACCGTGACAGAATTGTTGAAACGATGAGCTTCATTAAACACCAATGAGGAGCCCGACCTCTTAGGCATTATAACATAAGCTACAGGTGGAATACGGGTTACCAGACTCACGAGTCAAATGTTATAAAAGTGTTCTTGTGTAATTTCCTCCTCATGCAGCATTCGTCTTTATGCAATCTACACATTATTGGGTGTCTCGTCTTTTCAGTTCGCTGCAGCTAGCGACTGGAACGAGCTGCAACAAACACTCAAACTGGACAGTTTTATCTCAATCTCTTCATTCAAAGACTCAATCATGGACACACTTACTGACAGTTGTGGCTGCTTTGCATGATGTATTGTTGTCTCTACCCTCTTGCCCTTTGTGCTGTTGTCTGTGCCCAATAATGTTTGTACCATGTTTTGTGCGGCTACCATGTTGTACTGCTGCCATGTTGTGTTGCTACCATGTTGTTGTCAAATTGTGTTGCTAATGTGCTGTGTTGACATATGTTGCTGCCATGCTATGTTGTCTTAGGTTTTTCTTTACGTAGTGTTGTCTCTCTTGTCGTGATGTGTGTTTTGTCCTATATTTTTATTTAATTACGTGTTTTATTTTTAATCCCAGGCCCACGTCCCCGCAGGAGGCCTTTTGCCTTTTGGTAGGCCATCAATGTAAATAAGAATTTGTTCTTAACTGACTTGCCTAGTTAAATAAAGGTTAAATAAAATAAATAAAATAATTAAACCTACTAAATTATGTAATAATAAAACATTTCTGTCAAACAGTAACAAGCTATAAACAAGGACATGAGACACTAACCGGCAAATCACAAATCTATACCTTATAAAATAACAACTATTCATAGATACAAATACACTTTCAAATACACTACAAATACACTTTCAAAGAGAACATTTTAAAAAAGAGACTGGAAATACACAATACACTAAAATAAACCAGATTTTCCTTCAACATTCTCACTGAAGTTTCTTAGTAAATTAATTAATCTCGAAAGGTGATGAAAAAAGAACTGAGTGAATTTCATGTGGTGAAGAATGCTCCAAGTTTCTTATAATCAGCATGACTATAAGCGGAAAAACAAACAAACACTTTTCTCAAATAACTTTGCCTCAGGGAGCTCTGTGTGGCTAGGGAGGGGCTTCATCAGGGCACACCATTATTAATCTTTCTTAATTGTAGGTTTCTATATTCACAAAGTAACACAGCTGGATTTTTCATCATTAGCCTTGTGTTTATGGAAGCTGCTGAGAGCAGGCTAACAACAACATTTCGATGACAAAAAAGTTAACCGAAAACATCAAGGAAAGAGCATGACAAGTGATCATGGATCTACTGGAGAAAAATACACATCTAAGCATATGCTAAACACGACCAAATGGTTTTAGAGTCACAAATACACAATATGTGAACGGAAATTCATTACTTGTGTATTTAAAGTATTCCATTGCTTGTGTATTGCCATGCCAACCAATTAATCTTTTGGGTTATTTGCTTCATTAATCAAATGTTATATCGTCACATTCTTGTTGTGCAAAATTGCTCTTGTGAGCACCTGCTTGAAGCACAAATTCACATCTTTTGACTTTTTGTGTGCTATGGCCAGGGGCAGTAAAAGAGGGGTATTGGCTAGCTAGGCTGTATGACATGCCTTGAATGCCCATGACCCAGCTTGCATTCCACAAGTTGCACAGGGATGGAATTCTCTTTTGAAAAGGAATGCATCATGCTGGAATAATTGCCGTTACTCCTCTCTGGCCACTTAGTTAAAAGGGATTCAGATTGTTTGGGATGTCTCTGCACTACCCCTCCTTCTCCTATCAGGCAAAGAGAGAGGGGGAAGGGGGTATTTGACTTGTTGGGAGGGAGAGCTGATTTTGGAAAGGGGGTGAAGTAGGGCATCAACATAAAAAGACCAACATGTTTTATCTCTCCATAGTATGGCTTATCCACAGTCAGATATCTCTGGGCTAATGGGCAAACAATGTTCTGCATAGAATGTGTAACCTCCCATTATCCAGTACTAGAGCAAATGCTAACATTTAGGATGAACCTTGAGTTTTTACAAGACATATAATTGATTTCATGGATTCAGATACTTCCAGAAATATATGGCTTACGGTGCCACTCAAACAGTAACATGCATTTCCCACTGGGTCACATGATATTCCATTATTTCCCAAAACTTAAAAACGAAGACTTTTAATCCTGAAGTTTGAAGATATCCATTCTAATATTCTGCAAAGTTCCTAATAAGTACATATTGTAGCAATGCGTAGGCTGAAGTAATTGTTAGGTAATTTGTTTAGTAAAACCTAATTGTTTAGTAAGCTAATATAAAATTAATCTAATAGTGATAATAATAGTGAAATATAAATCGGCAATCCAAATCATAATTGTCCCTTGTTACATTGCATATAGATGTTTAGATGCCCTGTTAGCTTTCATAAGGCTGTGTGGTTAGTTGTGGTACTTCTTTCAAACAGTTTTCTCTTTTGTCAGCCCTCTTGTTGGAAAGACTTGTGTAGGGCCTGGTGGGAGGTCCAAGTGATGCTGGCCGTGGACCTTGGAGGCCGTCAGGAGAGGAAGACCACTTCTGTTCAGTTAGAGGACCCCTAGGCCACAGCCGCCACTTGTCTCACACACGATCTCAGTGGCCACACACACTCTGATGGCTTGCTGATACACACTGCATCGCAGGATCATTTCAACTGGGTGAGGATACTAAATATATTCTTATTGTTAAGTTTAGTCCGTTTAATTATACTGAAATATATTTTATTGTAAAATGAAGTGTTCATGGATTTGTTGTGTATTTTAATTGACCCTTCGCTAAGCCCTGCCCCAGAATTTTGGCCAACCAATTGCAGTGCTCCAAAGGATAGCAACTGTCCCAAATGTTGCAAATGCTAGCTAGCCACTTAATATAACTTGTTTTCTCAAAATGCATGTTAGCTAGCTAAGTAAGCAGTCTTATGAATACAACTCCCATTTGCTGTCGACATCAGGATACAATTTAAGAGCACTATTTAGCTCTAACAGTGTTTCTAGCTTTGGCTGCATGCTGACAGTGAATTCAGAGCCATTCAATGGCTAACTACACTACAAACCAGGGGTTGGAACCGGTTCAGGGATCTGAACCAAAAACAAGAAAATAACTACATTTTTCAAGGAACAGAATCAGAACCTATACTGATCTATACTGTTCTGGAACAGAAACGTTATTTTAAAAGCACGAGAACCGGTTAATAAAGTTATTTTACATTCTAGGCATTTTTGTGTTTCATTCCCACAGAAAGCAACAAAGTGCCTATGCAAAGCCTTTACTCTGACTCTGTTATTCCAGCGTCTGCCTGCCAGCTGAAAATCTGTGCCAGTGTGTGTGTAGGCTACCTTCCCCTCACCCTCTGAAGCATAGACTACTGTAGCCTACTGACGTTACAAGCATGATTCAGAAATGAGAGAGAGAGATTTTTAATGAGAAAATAATGCATTCAATTTTTAAATCTTGGATAAGGATACTATACTGCCCTACCAAGCAAAAAGGCAGTAACTGCTCATTTGGTCGAAATTGAGCGAATGTAATTTTTGCTACATTAAATGCATGTGTAATCATATGGAAAGTATCCTGCCTCTATTGTATTGTGTTTTGGAGAAAATGGGGTCATGTTAGCAGTAACTGCATAAAGTGGGGTGGCAGGTAGCCTAGTGGTTAGAGTGTTGGGCCAGTAACCCGAAAGGTTGCTGGATCGAATCCCTGAGCTGACAAGGTTGTTCTGAACAAGGCAGTTAACCTGTTCCCCGGTGGGCCATCATTGTAAATAAGAATTTGTTCTTAACTGACTCGCCTACTTCAATAAAGGTTAACAAACAACCAAGGTAAATAAAAGCTATTTTTCTCAGCTCCACGCTTGGAGCAGTTACTGCATTTTTGCTTGGTAGGGCAGTATAGTTATCACCTTTCACACTGGATTTATTAGCTACATACCGGTAGGAGGTGCTTTTCTTTTAATTCTGGTGCCGCTCTGCACACACTAGCTTGTTAGCCAACTATGGGAAGTTCAAAGACATTCAAAGTTCCTTCATAATAGAAGCCTCTCCTCTGTAGGTATAATTATGTGGCCTAAGTCAGATAATGAATGTCATATCAAGATGGCCAGCGCTCCAAGCCAAGCCCCCTCCTTCACCCTCTCTCCCATCTCGCAACATTTTTGTCACATCTCACGCCCTACAGTTGTCTGCCCAGTGTATGTAAATTACAACTACAGCTTACCTGCTCCATAGTAAGCTGCTCTATCAGCACTGATTGGTAAAGTAATTTCATGTTGAACTAAAGCTCAAATTCAGAGGTTTAAAAAGGAACAGAAAGGAACGATATAAACCGTAACTTACTTTTGGTTTGAACCGGTTCAGAACTTTATTTTGCTGGTTGAAACAGAGGAAACGGAGCGGGGAAAGAATTTGGTTCTGTTCAGAACTAAATGATTGGAAAATACTTTTGGTTCCAACCCATGCTACAAACATAATTTTATCAGGTGCCCGTGAAGTAATTATAATGACAGTCACCACAACATACCACAGAGTTTCCTGATTAGCAAGGGATAGTCTGTGTTTAATTTCATTGTGTATTAAAAACACAGTTTGAGATCATTGGGCTTTCTCCTATAGAGCTCAATTTTTAAGGAATGGTCTGCCTATTCATGTGAGAGACGCAAACTCGGTCTCAACCTTTAAGTCTTTACTGAAGACTCATATCTTCAGTGGGTCATATAATTGAGTGTAGTCTGGCCCAGGAGTGTGAAGGTGAATGGAAAGGCTCTGGAGCAATGAACCGACCTTGCTGTATCTGCCTCGCCGGTTCCCCTCTTCCCACTGGGATTCTCTGCCTCTAACCCTATTACAGGGGCTGTCACTGGCTTACTGGTGCTCTTTCATGCCGTCCCTAGGAGGGGTGCGTCACTTGAGTGGGTTGAGTCACTGATGTGATATTCCTGTCTGGGTTGGCGCCCCCACTTGGGGTGTGCCGTGGCGAAGATCTTTTTGGGCTATACTCGGCCTTGTCTCAGGATGGTAAGTTGGTGGTTGAAGATATCCCTCTAGTGGTGTGGGGGCTGTGCTTTGGCAAAGTGGGTGGGGTTATATCCTTCCTGTTTGGCCCTGTCCAGGGGTATCATCGGATGGGGCCAGAGTGTCTCCTGACCCGTCCTGTCTCAGCATCCAGTATTTATGCTGCGGTAGTTTATGTGTCGGGGGGCTAGGGTCAGTTTGTTATGTCTGGAGTACATCTTCTGTCCTTTCCGGTGTCCTGTGTGAATTTAAGTATGCTCTCTCTAATTCTCTCTTTCTCTCTCTCTTTCTTTCTCTCTCTCGGAGGACCGGAGCCCTAGGACCATGCCTCAAGACTACCTGGCATGACGACTCCTTGCTCTCCCCAGTCCACCTGGCCGTGCTGCTGCTCCAGTTTCAACTGTTCTGCCTGTGATTATTATTATTTGACCATGCTGGTCATTTATGAACATTTGAACCTCTTGGCCATGTTCTGTTATAATCTCCACCCGGCACAGCCAGAAGAGGCCTGGCCACCCCACATAGCCTGGTTCCTTTCTAGGTTTCTTCCTAGGTTTAGACCTTTCTAAGGAGTTTTTTCTAGCCACCGTGCTTCTACACCTGCATTGCTTGCTGTTTGGGGTTTTAGGCTGAGTTTGTGTACAGCACTTTGAGATATCAGCTGATGTACGAAGGGCTATATAAATACATTTGATTTAATTTGATCATTGTGAGGGGATTTTGCCAGTGGTTGAAAGGGGAATTGGGCTTGTCTGACTAGGTTGCAACAGTAACCAAGGGGGGCGGGGCTTAGCAAAGGGTCAATCACTTATGTTTGGTGGAGAGGAATGGGCTAGCAGGTTGAACAGGTTTCAAAGCCATGTGAGCTGTGTTACAGTTGACAGATGACCTTTCTGTCAAGTTATGACTGCTAAGAAAGACACTACAGGTCTCTGCTGTGATGTAAATACTGTCTATTCATTACTCAGTTATGTTTCCATATAGGCTGAGGAGGTAGACAAGCGATTATGCAGGCTTTAGGTTCATTTGCTTTGCAACGGAAACACTGTTAGTCAGAGACACACTGCAAGCAGATGTACAGTTGAAGTCGGAAGTTTACATACACTTAGTTTGGAGTCATTAAAACAAATTTTTTAACCACTCCACAAATTTCTTGTTAGCAAACTATAGTTTTGGCAAGTCGGTTAGGACATCTACTTTGTGCATGACACAAGTCATTTTTCCAACATTGTTTACAGACAGATAATTTCACTTATAATTCACTGTATCACAATTCCAGTAGGTCAGAAGTTTACATACACTAAGTTGACTGTGCCTTTAAACAGCTTGGAAACTTTGGTGTGAAAAGTGCAAATCATCCCAGAACAACAGCAAAGGACCTTGTGAAGACGCTGGAGGAAACAGGTACAAAAGTATCTATATCCACAGTAAAACGTGTCCTATATCGTCATAACCTGAAAGGCCGCTCAGCAAGGAAGAAGCCACTGCTCCAAAACCGCCATAAAAAGCCAGACTACGGTTTACAACAGCACATGGGGACAAAGATCTTACTTTTTGGAGAAAAGTCTTCTGGTCTGATTAAACAAAAATAGAACTGTTTTGCCATGATTACCATCCTTATGTTTGGAGGAATAATGGGGAGGCTTGCGAGCCGAAGAACACCATCCCAACCGTGAAGCACGGGGGGACAGCATCATGTTGTGGGGGTGCTTTACTGTAGGGAGGGACTGGTCCACTTCACAAAATAGATGGCATCATGGGGTAGGAAAATTATGTGGATATATTGAAGCAACAGTTCAAGACATCAGTCAGGAAGTTAAGTCTTGGTCGCAAATGGGCTTCCAAATGGACAATGACCCCAAGCATACTTCCAAAGTTGTGGCAAAATGGGTTAAGGACAACAAAGTCAAGGTATTGGAGTGGCCATCACAAAGCCCTGACCTCAATCCTATAGAATATTTGTGGGCAGAATAGAAAAAGCGTGTGCGAGCAAGGAGGCCTACAAATCTAACTCAGTTATACAAGCTCTGTCAGAAGGAATGGGCCAAAATTCACCCAACTTATTGTGGGAAGCTTGTGGAAGGCTACCTGAAACGTTTGATCCAAGTTAAACAATTTAAAGGCAGTGCTACCAAATACTAACTGAGTGTATGTAAACTTCTGACCCACTGGGAATGTGATGAAAGAAATAAAAGCTGAAATTATCATTCTCTCTACTATTATTCTGTCATTTCACATTCTTAAAATAAAGTGGTGATCCTAACTGACCTAAGACAGGGAATTTTTACTAGGATTAAATGTCAAGAAATTGTGAAATACTGAGTTTAAATCTATTTGTCTGAGGTGTATGTAAACTTCTGACTTCAACTGTAGCTAACTTTGCTTACAACAATGCTATAGCATGCTATGCTGTTTGGAAGTCTGTTTGCTATATAATTGTTCCAGCTTTTCAATAAATTTGAGAAAATAAAGATACATTGCTTAATTTAAAAAATATATTTTCCATAATAGTGACAGAAGTGAAACAAACAATGGTCCTAAAACAAAATGTAATCCAGTGCTTATTGTCTGATTATGATGATATCCGAACAGTTTTCAGTAAAATCAAATCTCTTCTAAAATCTTCTGTGGCAGCACGGGTCCTACAACCCCTCGGCCTGTATAATCAGTACTACCTATCCTACGTAGCTTCTCCACCCCCGTTGAGTGGCTAATTAAAACAGTTTCAGGGACAAAAGAGGGGATCCATTGTATCAGCCAGCCAGCAGTGCAACGGATATGGTGCCAGAGGAGCACAGTTGTCCAGGCTTAGTGCCCCTTCAGACCCAATCACAGATGGATGGACATATCAGCCTCCTCCCAGCTCTGATGAAAGGTTCAGTCGGCCGGAAAACTGCCTCAGATGTGCATTGGGCAATAATGAGGATATGGCTGATATGCTGGCACTGTCCTATGGTGGAATCCGAACCTATAGTGGCTTAAATATGTTAAACACCGATTAAGAATAAAAATCTAATTCAAACTAAAGTATGTTTATGTAAATACATTGGTTATGTTTAGTTGTAACATCAAAATAAACTGAATTGACAGATTTGGAGTAACAATAAACCAAACCCTCCCAACATCCATGCCTTCTTGACTTTTTATGGTTAATTTTCACATTCCTGAGTTGTGCAGAGACCAACCTCCCTTCCCTTTCCCAAAAGAGAGAATCCTGCTGGTGACAAATCTTCCTCCAACTTCCTATCTTTTCTTTCAACTTGAGCAACGGACCAATCAACTAGATGTTTCATCTCCTGACTCACAGCCCTGTTGCCATGATATTTATGCTAGTCATTCAAAAGCTACCCTCATCAAACTGGGTCTCTGAGTCACACTATATTGCTCTGGGTGACCTCATTAAGTACTGACTAAAAGTCTAAATATGGGAATGTCATTTGGAGGGACACAAAAAGCAATCGACACAACACATCTCTTATCTAACAAAAACTGCAGGCATTTTGGAAACAATCTCCTTAGTTTGGTTAAAACCAGTCCAGGTAACCACAATAAAACAAGATACAAGATTCTCAGAGCTTATTTTGAAAGGCATCAATGTCTATTCCCTCATTATTGCCTTGTATTTTCTGATCTTTAGGATATACTGTGTATTTTCAGTTATATTCTGACCTCTGACATGATGCTAACATATATGAGGATACACAAAAAAAAAATAATCTGCAGATGACCGACCACTCGACCTATAAAAAAACTAAAATGTCTGCTGCCTATAGGACTGCTTCCTTTACTGAAACTAGCACAGTAATCTGTCCAGGAATTCTGGGTATCAAGCTAGGTGTTGACGCTAGACATCCCCTCCATGATTGTAAGGCGTTGTTGTTATCTCTCTGTGGCCCGGCACAGCCAGTACATACTTATCTAACAAAAAGGAACTGTATGTAAACAGAAACAATATACCTGATTGAATACATTCCCCGATTGGTGTCGGGTTACGGTGGCCACTTTATTGGATGATATCTGTGGGAGGTCTCCAAAGTTCTGCATTTTCTCTTTATCAGCCCTTCAGAGCTTTTGAAAAATGGCATGCCATTCATAAGCTAATTAGGCATCTTCTATTAAATAGTGCTAACAGGAAACACTGTGTGACAGATGGCAATCCAACAGTCACTGAGAATGGATATATGTCTTTGACCATTTGATTGAGGACCTTTTTACTGAAGACTGTTTATTTTCTATGACTGTGTTTTGTATCTCTGTTTTGCTTTTCATATTGTATTGATGTGTATACATTTCTTAATTACGGGACTCATCTGTGAAAGAGACCTTGATCTCAGCATAACTCCCTGTCAAAATAAAATAAATGTAAACCGAGTGGCCTAAGACCGAGCGGTCTAAGGCACTGCATCCCTGGTTTGAATCCAGGCCGAATCACATCCGGCCATGATTGGGAGTCCTATAGTACGGCGCACAATTGGCCCAGCGTCGTCCGGGGTAGGCCGTCATCGTAAATAAGAATTTGTTCTTAACTGACTTGCCTAGTTAAATAAAAGTTAAATAAAAAATGTATTAATAAAAAAAACCTGGAAATTGCAATGCTTATTTTTTCTACATGTTTACAATGATTAAAATAAATATTGATTATAGTTTATGAATCATTTATCAATGCTTATTCATTTAAGTTATTTTAAAGGGTTCCCAGTTAATATATACAAAAATGAAGTCATATATTCAAGGCCACACAAATGAATGGCTAGAAAAGTGAATAAATAACATTAAAAAAGGTGTTAAATACCACATTGATGGTAGACAGACCCCTACTGAACATTGAAAAGCACCAATAATATTATTAGCATAACAAAGGAAGTTATGGTAATGATAATCTTTTGGGTCAGCAATGTGTACATGGGTGGGATGCATGTGAAACAACCTGAGAATGACGTGGCTCCTAAAGAATTGTCATACCAATGAGCTCCAATGAACTAGCCAATGGTTATAAAATTATGTTACAATATTATTTTGCTTGTAATTATATTTAATAATATATATGAACAATATTTGACTGTTATGATTATGGTTATGATGATAATGATTATTAAAATATTGTCATAATATTATAATAATGATGATCTTATTATGGTTAGTAGTAGCCATTTTTTTGGTGATTACCTTTATTATCATTAGTATGTACGATTGATGTGGTAGAAGTTTCACAAGTTCAATGCTACATTTGTGGATCCTTTAACAGTATAAACAAAACTTTATCAGACCACCAACAGATTATTAGTTGGGGGTGGGATCACATATGCTAATGATGCAGATGTCTGTCTGCAGTCCTCAACACATTCCAGTCAGCCTATAAAAACAAAGCTTCTTTCTTCCTTGAGGGAAACCCAGTCTGACTATCAGCTCTTTGGGTTCAGAGAGCCAACAAGATCATTATTTGATACTGAACTACCTTCTCATAAGTATACAAAGAACCAAACTCAAAACAGGCATGTGATTGTCACTCTCCAGTTCACCACTGCCCCCACAAGTACACCAATTTCCCAAGGCAGTTCTTACCTAATTTTGAGCAGTGTTTTTATGAGTGTGTGTGTGTGTGTGTGTTTGGTCAGGGTGTGAGTTGAGTTCCTTCTGGAGGTTTCGGCCATGTCTCTGTCTGTCTACTGCCATTGTTTTCTCTCCACAGGCATTTATGATATCAAGGCAACAAGCTTTGTCCTTAGAAGTCAGCCAGAGTTCATGAACTTATGAGTTCCAACGGTTAACATGAATTTGACTTAAATCATTGGTGTTGGGTTGGTGAACATGAAGATGAAACAAAGCTGGATCAAAAAGAACGGGAATATAGAAATGACATTAAAAAAAGGTGATACCGATTATTGATGCGCTAACTCTTCAACACAATACAATTCTCAAATACAATACCCTGATATCTTTGTGGCCCTTATCAAACCATCTTATTTCCTTGTTCACTCAACCAACTCTGACTGACAGCGCGCTACATCAAAAAGACAACAAGACCATTTCCTGGGTCTAAGAAAGTGTTCAATGCAGGGGCATAGCACTCAGTGGTGGTGGTGGGGGGGGGGGGGTGCAGAGAGGCTCACATATTAGGCTCAGATGAAAACAACAACAGTGCAAAATAAAGATGAAAGAAAACATTGGAACATTTCTGAAAAGCTATGGCTCTTGTCTTTTCTCATCCATCCTCTCTAAGCAGTTGGTCTGTAAAAATTAAAAGGTTTTAAAAGGGGCCTAATGGTATCCATGCATGCAGGCCAGGCAGTTCAAGTGTTTCTCTACAAAACGGAGAACAAAGGAGATTCTTCCTGTCGTCTGTTGAGGCATTAAGTTGTTGCTCAGTAAATATGCATCATAACAGAGAGCAACACCATCCCAGCCAGGATCCTTTCACATTTCAAAATTAATTCATTCATGCTATTTCAATAGATGTGTGTGTAGTAGAACAAGAACACACAGTCTTGTATAACTGGCCTTGTGGGGACACACAATTCAGTCTCATTCAAATTTTCACTAACCCTAAACCTAATACTAACCCTGAAACTAACCCTAGCTCCTAACCCTAAACCTCATTCAAACCTTAACCCTAAACCCCCAAGAAAATAGCATTTGACCCTGTGGGGACTAACAAAATGTCCCCAGTTTGTTTACTATTCTTGTGGGGACTTCTGGTCCCCACAAGTGAAACACGTCCATGTGGCAACACTTCAGACACAGACACACGTCTTATATACACTTCTAATGCATTATGGCACTTCCTTAAGATGTCATAACAATTCAAAAGGAGTTTTAACATCCTTATAACATAACAACTGTACAATCTCAACTATACAACCATTATAAGCAGAAAGAAGTCCACCTTGTCAACTTGAGTAAGATGCGCTAACTTTATGCTGTGTGAATGTGCTTTCAAAGCAGGGAAAGGAAAACACACACACACAGCAAAGTGTAGGAGTACACCGCTAGGAGACAATAGTCTAAATGTGTAAAGATCAGATTTCCATCATGTTTGTTTTCTTAGGATAAGGCATGCCTGAGCAAAGAAAATATTCTGCTGGCTCGTGGCCATCTGTCGAAAGCAATGGCATCTTTAAAATGGTAAATATACAATATAGGTTTAACTGTGAGAATATTGATCATATAAGTTTGGAAGTTCAGAAGACCTTTTTAACTATTTTCTCTGCTATAGCATTGTTATACCAGCTGCCTGTTGTTGCATCAAAAATGTTGTATGTGTAATGTGAGAGTTCTTCAGTGGAATGGACAGCTACACACTGAAAACAAAGATCTAACCAGACAAAACTTTGACTGACTGTCCCTCCAAACCTAACTGAAAGTGCATACATAAAAAACACAAAGCAACCTGCTGACGATGTGAAAATGATCACAAACAAAGCAGAAAACCACACAAATAGTATGTCTGACTAGAGAGTAACAATTGATTGCAGGAGACAGTAACCAATAGACAACTGGTATTGAAATGGACAAAATACTACAAGCTAAAGAAAAACCTTTAAAAAATAAAGAAGAAAAGAACACGCAAACATTAATGTTTTGGTGAAGTGACAATAAAACCATGGCTAAAGTCCTTTACATAAAAACACCCAATCCCAATAGCTTGTTTCATTCACAACTGGGCTTCCTGGCACAACATCACATTCGTCATAGGTCATTTCAAAATGGTATATCTAGAGCTCAAGTCACAACACATGATATGAGAGTGTTTAAGAGCAGTGGATATTGTAGCATTCCTTTGTCCATTAAAGGATTTTTATAGGCGACACTCAGGGCCTCTCCATTGGCTAAAAATTATACTTATTTTCTGGCCCCCCTGAGGACTTCTTTTAAAACCCTACTTTAAATCTTAAAGAAACAACAAAAGAGCCTGTCATTGCAATGCTTTCTGACAGCTCAGTATAAGACAATAAGACAAAAACAACACCACAATTACTAATTCACCATTTAGGTGACTCTACCCACAAGCCTATTTTAAATCTCAAGTTGTTAGGAGAATATAATTTCATGAGTAAGATGGAATAAGTTATGTAATAACTTGAAGATATTATTATTTTCAATATATACGTTTTATTCAATTAATTTGCTGAATCAAACAACACATATGAGTTGTTTTAAAAAAGACATCAGAACTAAAACATGAATAGCTGTAATGTGACTGGCTATCCCATTGTTTTGTCGCTTCTCATAACTCAAGTATTAAAATCTGAATGCAAATGACAGGGTTCTCTGAGAGCTGAATAGAGCAACATGATTAATCACCAGGTATTTCTACTGTTACAGAGGCACACATGGCAGCCTAATGTTACTCTGTTACTAAAACCCAAGTCATCTGATA
The DNA here is from genome assembly GCF_023373465.1 of Oncorhynchus keta. Taxonomy (NCBI): domain Eukaryota; kingdom Metazoa; phylum Chordata; class Actinopteri; order Salmoniformes; family Salmonidae; genus Oncorhynchus; species Oncorhynchus keta. Next base: position 17,035,626 of record NC_068448.1, read on the forward strand.
ACGATCAAATGATTCAAGTGATAAAAGACACTGAAAGCTCTGGAATATTGCTGGAAACAGAAAATCTATGCCATTTATCATTCATACCTGTATTCTTGTAACATGCTGTTTGTCAGGATTTTCAAAAGACTTGAAATCTGAAATTATATGACATGATAAATTCAATGGCCTTCATACCTTTTTGACAAGTAATTACAATTGAAAAATCGAATTAACTTGTACCACTAAGCACATTGAGCACTTGTCACAGGTAATGTCTATTATAAAATGTGTCTGTATTTTGTATTTCAAACACATACTGTATGTATTTATTTGAAGAAGAAACACTATTGAGTGAGAATCAAGATAAAAAGCCTACCGTGTTGTGACAAATCAAAACACACCTAAAATGTCAATAGTGTCAGGAGAAAAAGAGACTAGCAATGGAATACAAATCCATATCAACTCTGAACTGATCTGTTGATTTCATTGTCTTTTACTGTAGATTTGTTTGTAGTGGAACAAGAACACACAGTCTTGTATAACTGGCATTCAATGTCTTTTACTGATGGTGCAGCAAATTGTGTGTAAAGGATTCAAAGGTCAGAAATGTACACAACAAAGAGACTTAGATAGTGGAACATGACAGATTGGACTTTATAGCTTTAACAGATGTGTGTGAAGTAAAAAGTGTAAAGTAAAAAGGACCTAACCTAAACCCAAAATAGGAAATCCAACGTTCCCCATCCTGCCATCCTAAACATTTATCGCCTTATTACTGACAGAGTGAGATTAACCATAAGAACGGTATATTCATGAGGTTTTATGATAATTGACCTTTGACATTTTCACACTATTAAAAGTGGTCATTTACTAGGTTCTATGTTATGGAGGGAAGACTCCCCAGTATTTCCCATCATTCATTCTCTCTATGACTTGGCCTTTTCTGGCTCTTTTTATGTCCAGAAGGAATGCATCACGAAATGCGATTTCTTTAAGCAACTGTGAGTGGAAATTGCTTTTTCTGAAGACATTTATGACCCCATTCAAAGGCCTGACATCTCAAACACAGGAAGGAAGGAAGTGAGAAGTGCCATACAGTATAAAGAGGTTAATTTACACTTCCTACTATACCTTTTTAACAAAGCCCCACAAAACACACCTTTATTCAAAACAGAAATTTCGGATTATGGCGTTGAATGGTTTTACACACACTCACACCCACCTATGTTAAATGGGTTTGTGGGTGCATAAATGTTGTATGGATGGATGATTTTTATCGGTGAAGCAGGCCCTCCCTCCTCAAGGGTACTTGGGATTAGAACCCTGGAAGTCTCTCTGCTCTCTGTCTGATAATAGATCAAAGAGATGCATCAGAGATCACCTCTAGTTCTATAACACTTTTCCCACATAGCAACCAGTCATCTTAATGCTTCAGACAATGGACTCCAGCAATAAAATACCACATAGAAATATCTTAAATGAGATCATGACCCCACATTATAAAAAGGTAAACAGAAACACACTAGGGTACATTATAATACTAAATAAAAAAGTCATAATACTAAAACTGCATTTCAAATTGCTGGAGTACAATTTTTGATGATACCTAATGAGATCAAAAATGTACAGGGATGAAAATAGACAATATGTGTTTATAGATGTGAATACAAATTTGGCATGGTTCAGATCAATAGTTCAGAAGGATTTTAATGTTGGATACTTACTGACCCCAAAAGGCAATCTAGGGACATTACACCAGAGTGCTGGAGTAGTGACAGATTTCTGGTAGCCTCGGACACCCAGGATTCACTGAAGTGACAAGATGTCTGAATATAGAATGGTTAAAATACACTGAGTATACAAAACATTAAAAACATCTGCTCTTTCCATGACAGACTGAGCAGGTGAATCCAGGTGAAAGCTATGAACCCTTATTGATGTCACTTGTTAAATCCACTTAAATCAAATGTAGAAGAAGGGGAGGAGACAGGTTAAATAAGGATTTTTATGCCTTGAGACATGGATTGTGTATGTGTACAATTCATTGGGTGAATGGGTAAGACCAAAAATGTTAGTGCCTTTGAAAGGGGTATGGTAGTATGTTCCAGGCACACCGGTTTGTGTCAAGGAATCGATTTTTCACGCTCAACAGTTTCCTGTGTGTATCAAGAATGGAAGTACCACCCAAAGGACATCCAGCCAACTTGACTCAACTTTGGGAGGCATTGGAGTCAACATGGTCCAGCATCCTTATGCAATGCTTTCAACACCTTGTAGAGTCAATGCCCCAAGGAATTGAGGGCCAAAGGGCAGTGGGGTGCAACTCAATATTAGGAAGGTGTTCCTAATGTTTGGTATAGTCAGTGTATAAGCATACATACAACTGAATAAATTCATGTTAAATGTTGAGAAATGAAACCATATAAGTTTCAATATATAACCACAATATGCTCCACATAAAGTCTGGACTTCGAAGATACTATATCCGTCCTTTAATCTCTAATTCCTTGAAAGGTACAATTATTTCTAGAGCAGGGAATTGCCAGGGACCTCACGATACTTAGGTGCCGATACGGTACGTATTGAGATTCGACACGGCTGAAAACATGTTGACTCACTATTTAATAAGATGAACGAGCTAAACTATGACCTGGAGATCTATATAATATCGTCCCCAAATAATATTGCGATATGTTACTATCGATTTTATCCCCTATCGCTAATTATTTCCATTCTATAGAATCACAAAGTTACATTCCACATATTCCATGACTCTTGGATCTCTTCATCCTTATTGGTGGAGGAGCAGCAAACAATTTGTTCAGATGGTGCCCATCCACTCCGTCCTGAGCCACAGAAAGCAGAGGAGTCACAGTTGAGCTTCTAAAGCTCAAAACTGCCAGCTTTCATCCGAAGCCAAAAAGAGACATTCAATATCCATCTCTTCCTTCTCAATTTACATGTATTTTTGCATTTTATTTGCTTTGAGATAATTTTCTGTAATGAAAAGCGCTATACAAGTTAAAGAAATAATAGTTATTAAAGCTATTAGCGCTGAAAGACAAAAATCTATGCTCAACTGCCCCTGAGACTACTTGTTCACGCCCCAAATGGCATCCTATTCCCTATATAGTGCACTAGTTTTGACCAGAGCCTTGTTCAAAAGTAACTGTGCTGGGAAATATATCACTAGCCACTTTAAACAATGCTACCTAATATAATGTTTACATACCCTAGATTATTCATCTCATATGTATACGTATATACTGTACTCTATATCATCTACTGCATCCTTATGTAATATATGTATCACTAGCCACTTTAACTATGCCACTTTGTTTACATACTCATCTCATATGTATATACTGTACTCGATACCATCTACTGTATCTTGCCTATGCTGCTCTGTACCATCACTCATTCATATATCCTTATGTACATATTCTTTATCCCCTTACACCTTACACAAGACAGATTACTTGTTGGTTATTACTGCATTGTCGGAACTAGAAGCACAAGCATTTCGCAACACTCGCATTAACATCTGCATGTGACAAATACAATTTGATTTGATTTAAATAGGGTGCGATTTAGTACATAGACCCATTCAATTGCAGCCTTCATTTTCCTGCTGACACTATAAGGACTTGAAGGCTGAATGGCAAAGTGGCTCCAGGAGGAAAATAGCAAACAAGCAGAAGAGGCTTTCAATCAAATGTCTATTGTAGTTGGTAATTTGTGCTTTGGACACATCAACACCTTGACATTTGTTCAACGATGAAACAATCCTGCAATATCACATGTAGAAAGTTTATAATTCTGAAACTGAAGCACATAGATCAATCTTTATGAAATGTAACATGTTTACCATGACTCTTTGGCTGCGTTTAGACAGCCCAATTCTGATTTTCCCCCCACTAATTGGTATTTTGAACAATCACATCAGATTTTCTTCAGAGCTGACCCGATTAGTAAAAAAAGAAAAATCAGACAGGCAGCCCATGTCAATGCCATGAAAGGCTGCAATACAAAGAACAAACGTCCCATAGCTCAATGGTCTCCACTGACATCTAGTGGACAAATTAGAAACCTCTATTGACAGACAATGGGTGACTGGAAAGGTAAAAGGTAATGGCAAGCTATTTCTGTCCATACCCATCTAGGTTTTTAATGTGAGTTATCAATTTCTATCATGGAGATCTGACTTTGCAATGTTAATACTCATGCATGGTCAATGACAGGTTGTTTAAAGCAGACACATGAACCAAGAACAATATATTTCAATTAGCATTTCAAAAACAATAAGAGAGTAGCACAGAAACACAAGCAGATACTGTTTTTATTTGTTTTTATTTCATGACACTTTAAGTAATGCATTTTCTTCATCTGAATTGTAAAGTTCATGATTGGAAAACATGTCAAAGATGACTGTAGTCAGATTGACTTCATTTTTCAACTCTGGATTTATGATGAATAACTAAGTTTACCTAAACATGACAAAGCTATGACATGGGTCAAGAGTCAATGTAATGTAACTTGCACATGAGAACATTCTGTAACAGAACATGAGCTGCTATCTAACCGGTTGCTATAGCTATCTATTAGATCTGTTGCAGACAAACAGTACAGTAATGGTGGTCTAGTCAGTCTTGGAGGCCATCAATGTTGTGTGTGTCTGACACTGAATAGAGTTTCTGTGTAGAGACTGAGAGGTGTTCTAGAACAGGCTGATTCTGAGCAGTCACCACCAGAGGCAAGCCGTGGATGACCACTTCCTGGCTGCCTAAACTGATGCTAGGGACCATGAGACTACTGTCCTCCTCACAGGTGGTAATGCCATTGTCCCCAAACTCCTGCACCACTGTTACCTGTGCCTGCTTGGGCAAGTCTTCCGAGGGGTCACCTTCGCTACACATCATGTCCGGGGGCGAAAACCTGGAGGTGGCCGTTGCCATGGCGACTAGCTTACTGTGGTTCCCTCCCTCCGTCACCACAGTAACCTCTGTGCCCCCCTCCTGAATGAGAGCACTGAGACCCTCCAGATCTGAGCAGGTGGTGATGAAGGTCTGTGTGCTGCTGTGGTGGGCTGAGGAGTCCTGGGAGGCGATGGCTGTCTGAAGTAGGGCCTGGTGGAGAGGGTTACGGCTGTCCCCTAGGGAGAGGTGTGTCAGCAGGACTGTCTGAGGCTCCAGAGAGCCCCCCTCTACCTGTTTCTGAGCTCCTAGCTGCTGTATGGGCATGAGGCTCATACAGTTGACCACCATGCCCTGGGTCTCTGGGCTCAGGAAGACCGTGGTGGATCCCTTGGTGTGCTGCCCAAAGTCTAGCCCAGCCTGCAGGGGAAGGAAGGAGCCCTCCTGACCCAGAGGGTGGGAAACTATGATTTGGAGCTGGGCACTGCTGTAGGAGGCCAGGGGGTCCGAGGCCAGGGGAGTCAGGGGGACCTGGTGGAGTGGGATTTGTGTGGTGTGGCTGTCTTGCCTGGGTACATGGCTCACAGTCACAACACTGTGCTGGGAGGTGATGGGCTGGAGCGTCAAAGAGAGAGTCTGATGGGAGTCTGAGTCCTGGTGCTGCTTCCTGTGGCTGCGCAGAGAGTCCTCCCTCACGAACGACGCCTCGCACAGGTCACAGCAGAAGGCCCGCGTTGCGTCCAGCTTGGCCCGGTACCGGGAGCTTACAGGCTTGTGAAGGTCCTCTCCGTTACAGACATCAGCTTTGCCTCTTTTTCCATCGACACCCATGTCAGGCTTGTCCGTGTGGCACTTCTTCTTGTGGATGACCAGGTTGCTGCGCTGTTTGGTGGCGAAACTGCAGAAGTCACATTTAAAAGGTCTCTCCTCAGAGTGGATCCGCTCATGGACCTTGAACGCCCCCTTGCTGGAGCAGGAGTAGGTGCACTTGGAGCACTGGATGGGTTGAGTGGGCTGGTGTTCTCGCGAGTGCTGCCTCAGAGCTGTCTTACTGGTGCACAGAAAGTCACAGTCAGGGCAGCGGAAGGAGTTGGCCGTGCCGTGTTTTATCTGGACGTGTGATTTCAGGTTGCCCTTCATGGCACAGCGGTAGTCACAGAAGTCACACTTGTAAGGCTTCTCACCCGAGTGTATGCGGATGTGCCTCTTCAGGTCAGAGTTGATCTTGAACTTTGCTTCACACCGAGTGCACTGGAAAGGTGCGTCCCCTAAAGTAGAGGAATATATACATTTATATAACATCAGACATAAAACGTAAGGTTGTTAGACTTTTTTAGAAGTCAAAAATCAGTCATATCAAGATGAGCCCATGTCCCATATTTCAGTCCCAAATGAACGGGGAAACAAAGTAGACCATTCGCTAACCTGATTTCAGAACCAGACTTACACAATGCAATGCTTAAGTGTACTAATCAACCCAAGCAGACCCACCAGTGTGTGAGCGGAGGTGCACGGTGAGCTGGCTGGAGTTGCGGCTGGCATAGGGGCAGATCTGGCACTTGAAGGGCCTCTCATCATAGTGGATACGGAGGTGTTTCTTCAGACTGCTGCTGTCGGCCGCAGCGTAGGGACAGTACTTGCACTTGTGAGGCTTCTCTCCCGTGTGGGAGCGGAAGTGCATGTTCAGCTTGTCCCTCCGGCTGAACCGCTTGTGGCAAAGCTCACATTCAAACGGCTTCTCACCTGGGCACACACAAGGATTGGAGGACAAATAAATGTCAAAATCGCAATACATACTAGGATGACAACTCAATAGAATTTGATTTATGATAAAATTCCACTGGTATTATTACATACCAGTATGTGTTTTGAGATGTCGCTCCATGTCTTTCTGACCGTACTGTGTCTTGAAAGAGCATCCTAGGGGCAAAGGAATAAATTATGCATTTGATTAGAAAAGTGATTGATTCATGCACCCTGAATATAAGTGTTGTTTGAACCACATTTCAAGAAAACTTTACTGTACTAATAATTAGTGTAAAAGCCAGCTATAAAAAAAGTAAATCGACCCAGAAAAGAGCAAATTGGTTGTAACTGACCAGCGGATATTGTGCTCCCTCCATACCAGCAGTATGGAAGGAATGTGTCACAGGACTAATGAAAGAGGAAGTGAGGGTACCAACCTGAGAAACAGCAGCTGCGCCTCTTTGAAGTCAGGGCAGGTTTTAATTTTTTGGAAGGTGTTTTAGAGGCTTTGGTCAGAATATTTTTGACACCTCTCATAACACACGTCTGGTAGGTTTCCTCAAAAACAAACTCTGTGCTGGAATCTAGGGGGAAAAGTGTAAAGGATTTCTGACTGTATAGGATACATTTCCAGAAAACTGAGGAATTTGTCTAAACATCAGATTGTTACCGAGTAACCAAATAACCCATTTTTAACTTGCCTTTATAACAAGTTGTATTTGAAGGAGAAAATATATAGGCTTGCATTGTTCCAATGGTATATTTAAGGAGTCTGGGGTAACCTTTCATAATCTCTTCAAACTAGCCTGTGGATAAAACACCCTGCAAGAATAGTATTACCTGTAAGAGTAGGTGCCGAGTTAGATGCTGATATGTCAGAGGAGGGTATGTGGCAGCCATTTTGCTTGTGGGCCAGAAAGACTTCGAAGTTATTGTACTGCTGCTTACAGAAACCACAAATGTGGATATCTGGGCTCACTTCCACAAGTACGTGGTTCCCTCCTGTTGACGAGGAAGAGGGGATAAAACCCTGCTTTCATTCAAGAACATTGACAACTAATAGCCTAACCTGCAAATACCAAGACTCATCATACACCTTAGAGTAGGCAGTGCACGGTGTTTGAATGGGCTTTGCAATTTGTAAACATAGCTAGCCATATTGTCATCTAATTGCAAACACAACTGACAGACGATAAAGGCATTGGATAACTTATTTAATACACAGAATGTGCCAGATTAACAACAAGTTTCAAATATTAATTGGACTACTAAGTGGACTTTGTTTAGAACATTTGACGTTGTTTAGAACATCTTACCCTCTCCGTTAAATGATTCCATCTTCACGCTAATATAACTGGATATCAATTCAGTTAAGGGCTCCCTAAAGATAGGCTATCGACTTGTGACAGGAAACTCGATTGGAATTAATTCAATATAAAGTATACAACACATCAAGTGCCTTTGAAATCGAAACATTGTAATTATCTACTGACTTTTAGCTATGTACTCCACTGAACTCTAGTCGGGCAACACTGTTGCAATCATTTTACGACAGACTTCTTTTTCTATGGTATTATTGCGGCCCGCAAACAAGCGTTAAAGCTGCATGCCGCCACCTACTGTACAGGTTGTAAACTATAGAAAAAAGATTCATTGTAGGAAAAAAAGTGGGAAAAACCGGAATCATAGAAAATAAAATATATATACTTAAAAAAATATGTTTTTAACATAATATCCCACTCCTTCAGTCACATTCCAATTCAAGCCACATCCCTACACAGACTCAGGAACCTTTGAGGGCAGATCATCCTTTTAAAGCATTTCTTGCAATGCCTCGGCTGTAAACTCAGTCACAAAAATCGTTCTGCAGAACTCACAATAATTCCAATTGCCTCTAATTTCTTATTTGTTTGTGCTGTGCAGTTTATGACCATTGAAATAAATGCTACAAATTCCACATTTTCACATGTAATATATCAGGATCCCTTGATTGCCAATAAACATTCACTGGTGCAGTCTCAATTACCATTGCATCTTATACGCCACTCACTCCTTCCACTCTTCTCACTGGACAGCCCTTATTCTCACCACCTCTTTCAATTCAATTCCATTCAAAGGGATTTATATGGTTTATATTGCCACAGCAAGTGAAATAGATAATAAACCATCCAAAATAAACAGTAAACATTACACTCATTCCAAAGGAATAGAGACATTTCAGTTGTCATATTATGGCATATTAGCGCAATCGGAAAGTATTCAGACCACTTCACTTTTCCTATATTTTGTTACGTTACAGCCTTATTCTAAAATGGATGATAAAAAAATACAATCTCAATCAATCTTCACACAATACTCCATAATGACAAAGCAAAACAGGTTTTTAGAATGTTTTGCAAATTTACTAAGAATAAAAACTGAAACATAACATTTACATAAGTATTTAAACCCTTTACTCAGTACTTTGTTGGAGCACCTTTGGCAATGATTACAGCCTTGAGTATTCTTGGGGATGACGCTATAAGCTAGGCACACCTGTTTTTGGGGAATTTCTCCCATTCTTCTCTGCAGATCCTCTCAAGATGGGGAGCGTTGCTGCACAGCTATTTTCAGGTCTCTCCAGAGATGTTCGATCAGGTTCTGTCTGGGCTCTGGCTGGGCCACTCAAGGAAATTCAGAGACTTGTCCCGAAGCCACTTATGCGGTGTCTTGGCTGTGTTCTCAGGGTCGTTGTCCTGTTGGAAGGTGAACCTTCTCACTATTCTGAGGTCCTGCGTGCTCTGGAGCAGGTTTTCATTAAGGATCTCTCTGTACTTTGCTCCATTCAGCTTTCCCTCGATCCTGACTAGTCTCCCAGTCCCTGGCACTGAAAAACATCCCCACAGCATAAGGCTGCCACCACCATACTTCACCATAGGGATGGTGCCAGGTTTCCTCCAGATGTGATGCTTGGCATTCAGGCCAAAGAGTTCGATCTTGTTTTCATCAGAACAGAGAATTTTGTTTCTCATGGTCTGAGAGTCCTTTAGGTGCCTTTTGGCAAACTCCAAGCGGGATGTCATGTGCCTTTTACTGAGGAGTGGGCTTCCATCTAGCCACTCTACCATAAAGGCCTTGATTGGTGGAGTGCTGCAGAGATGGCTGTCCATCTGGAAGTTTTTCCCATCTTCATAGAGGAACTCTGGAGCTCTGGTTCTTGGTCACCTCCCTGACCAAGGCCCTTCTCCCCCGATTGCTCAATTTGGCCGGGCGGCCAGCTCTAGGAAGAGTCTTGGTGGTTCCAAACTTCTTCCATTTAAGTATGATGGAGGTCACTGTGTTCTTGGGGACCTTCAATGCTGCAGACATTTTTTGGTACCCTTCCCCAGATCTGTGCCATGACACAATCCTGTCTCTAAGCTCTACGGACAAGTCCATCAACCTCATGGCTTGATTTTTGCTCTGACATGCACTGCCAACTTCATATGGACAGGTGTGTGCCTTTCCAAATAATGTTCAATCAATTGAATTTACCACAGGTGGACTCCAATCAAGTTGTAGAAACATCTCAAGGATGATCAATTAAAACAGAATGCACCTGACCTCAATTTCTAGTCTCATAGCAAAGGGTCTGAATACTTATGTAAATAAGGTATTTCTGTTTTTTATTTTTAATACATTTGTAAATATTGTGTGTAGATTGATGAGAAAAAAGGGTATTTTCATACATTTTAGAATAAGGCTGTAACGTAACAAAATGTGGAAAATGTGAAGGGGTCTGAATACTTCCCGAACACACTGTACAGTGTTGAAACGATGTGCAAATCTTTGAGGAAGTGCTTTGTCAAAAAATGTTATTACAAAAAAGAGGATCCTAACAAACATATGTCCCTTTTTGACCCCCATCCTCCATCAGTGACTCGAACGACGTACACAGGTAAAAGTTGACACGTATTTATTGGACGCTTTCCTATGCCAGATAGGCGTCTGTATTGTTATTTTAGCTAACCACATCATATGTTATAGCATTCTGTCAGTCAATGACATGGTGCGCAACCATTGGTTGATGTATGCAACATCTGAACAGGGGAACGTAACCAAAGTTAAAATAGATTGGTTGAAATGGGAAACATTAATCGCGAGACTAGTTGAAGAAAAATATGACAACACATTTCAAAATGTCAGCTGAAGACGAAACATTATTGTTGGAACTTATGACGCGTTTAAAACAGCTTTTTTGACTTACGCCTGGGGAAAAAAAACATTTTGAATGGTCATCTAATTTGGAATTCGAAGTCGGCAACTCTGGCATCTTTCTAGAGCTCTGACTTTCTGACCTGAAAATCACTGACATCATGATTAGACATCGTCTTTTTTCCATAGTTCCCAGTTGTTTTAAAAGCACCATTATTCATCCCTGTTCATCTGCAAGCAGATGGTGTGCTTTTCGACAGGTGACTGCTCAAAACGCTCTAGCTAAACATTGCATTTCTACTGCTTGTTGTTGTCTGTTTATTTACCAGCAACTTGCCACAGTGTAATTGTGTAAGTGTTTTCTTCTTTCTTGCGGTCTCTTCTCTCTGCGCTCTTATCCTTCAATAATCGATATATCTCCCTCTTCTTCTTCGAGATTTGGACGGTTCTGACTTAGAATATGTGGACAACTAAAAATACTTACGTGTCTGTTTAGACTGTACACTCTTCTTCCAGACTCACATTAAGCATCTCCAATCCAAAACTAAATGTAGAATCGGCTTCCTATTTCGCAATAAAGCATCCTTCATATTTGGCAGTTGATCTACTTCAATTCGGTAAATGGCACTGTGTGCTCTTTTCGAAGGATGGATCCCAGTCTGTTCAGGGCTATGGGATGCGGAGGGTCAGAGGTGGTCTGCCGGGTGGAATGGTGGGGACCAATTGGAGGTTTCCTTAGTAGCAATGCAAATATCATGGTACAGCTATATAGACGCTCAATCATCATTTTTCTTTTTAATGGTACGTTTACAAACATATTTTGATAAATATAATTGAAAGTTGTGTCTCATTATGGTAAGTGGTGGAATAAGAATAGCCCGTTACAATTGTAATGGCCTAGCAGATAATAAGAAAAGACGATCAGTATTTACCTGGCTAAAAGAGAAGGAATATAATATCTATTGTTTACAGGAAACAGACATAACATAGGTACAGCAGATCCCCGTATTGTATGGGACACTTTTAAGTGTGCCTTTAGAGGCCATGCAATTCAGTACTCATCAATAAAACAAAAGCAATTTAGATCAAAAGAGTCCATATTAACAAAGGAAATTGAAGGACTAACAGTACAGTTAGATAGCAGTAAAAATGGTACCACAGAGGCACAGAATAAGAAATGGAGGAACTTATTCAAGAAAGATCCAGTGTAATAGATTATAAAAAATTAGCGAACTGGATGGAATATGGGGGAAAAATGCACCAGATTCTTTTTCAATCTTCAATATAGAAATGCTACCAAAAAATGTATTAAAACCTGTCACCAATGATGGAGTCAGGCATGATTCACCAAATTATATTTTGAAAGAGGAAGTAAAGTACTTTAAGAATATGTTTTCGTTTTAGGCTCCTCCATCTCCACTAACTGAAACTAATTGTATGGATTTTTTCCCTAATAATATTGTAAAATTAACATCTGTACAGAAAGACCCTTGTGAAGGCCAAATTACAGAGGAGGAACTGCTTGATGCAATTGGGGCCTTTAAGGATGGGAAAACTCCAGGGCTGGATGGCATACCAGTGGAAGTATACAAAACTTTTTTTGATGTACTCAAAGGACCATTATTAGCATGTTTTAACCACTCCTATATAAATGGTAGATTATCAGACACGCAACAAGAAGGTCTGATATCATTATTACTGAAACAAGACCCAAGTGGTATATATAAAGATCCAGTCCATTAAAACAATTGGAGACCTCTACACTTCAGTGTTGTGATGCAAAAATCCTAGCAAAATGCTTGGCACATAGAATTTAAAAAGTATTGTCAGATATTATTCATCCTAATCAGACAGGTTTTTTACATGGACGATACATTAAAGATAATATAAGACAAGTACTGGAAACAATAGAATACTATGAAATATCGGGGACACCAGGACTGGTTTTCATAGCTGATTTTGAAAAGGCTTTTGATAAAGTACGACTGGAGTTTATATATAAATGCCTAGAATATTTCAATTTTGGGAAATCTCTTATAAAATGGGTTAAAGTTATGTATAGTAACCCTAGGTGTAAAATAGTAAATAATGGCTACATCTCAGAAAGTTTGAAACTCTCTAGAGGAGTAAAACAAGGTTGTCCATTATCCGCATATCTATTTATTATTGCCATCGAAATGTTAGCTGTTAAGATTAGATCAAACAATAATATTAAGCGATTAGAAATCCGTGGCTTAAAAACTAAGGTGTCATTGTACGCTGATGATTCATGTTTTCTTTTAAAACCACAATTAGAATCCCTCCACGGCCTCATGGAGGATCTAGATACTTTTGCTATTCTCTCTGGATTAAAACCAAATTATGATAAGTATTACGTATTGGATCACTAAAACACGCAAATTTTACATTACCATGTAGTTTACCATAAAAATGGTCTGACGGAGATGTGGAGATGTGGACATACTCGGTATACAAATCCCAAAAGAAAGAAATGATCTCACTCCAATGCATTTTTATAGAAAGTTAGCAAAAATAGATAAGATCTTGCTACCATGGAAAGGAAAATACCTGTCTATTTGTGGAAAAATCACCCTGATTAACTCTTTAGTCATATAACAGTTGATCTATTTGCTTATGGTTTTGCCTACACCTAGTGACCTGCTTTTTAAATTATATGAACATAAAATATTCAATTTTATTTGGAACGGCAAGCCAGATCAAATTAAAAGGGCCTATTTATATAACAAATATGAATTCGGAGGGCAGAAATGATTAAATATTAATGCATTAGACCTCTCACTAAAGGCATCAGTCATACAAAAGTTATACTTAAATCCAAACTGGTTCTCTAGTGAATTGGTAGGAATGTCTCATCCTATGTTCAAGAATGGCCTTTTCCCCTTTATTCAGATTACACCGGCCCACTTTCGGTTGTTTGAAAAGGAAATAATCTCCAAAATATCTTTCTTTTTTAAACACACCTTAGAAAGTTGGTTGCAATTTCAGTTTAATCCACATGAAAAGACAGAAAAAATAATACAACAAATATTGTGGTTAAATTCAAATATACTAATTGATTAAAAAAACTATTTTTCGATTAAATGTTTAAAAAATGTAGAATTTTTGTGAATGATATCATAAATAGGACTGGTGGAGTTATGTCACACATGCAGCTAACACAGACATATCGAAATGTCTGCTCTACCCAAAATAAAAACCAATTAATTGCAGCATTACCACAAAATTGGAAGAGACAAGTAGAAGGGGAAAAAAGTAAGGAACTTAAATGGTTAAAGAAAAGTGTGATAAATAAAAACATATACCAATTTCATTTAAGGACCAAAAAACTGACAGCTGTGCCATATAAATTGCAAAATAGTTGGGAAGAGAATTTCGATGTACCCATTCCATGGCACATGGTTTATGCAAAACAACGCCGGATGCAAAATTTCAAAATGTTCAATTTAAATTACTATACAAAATTCTTTCAACTAATAGAATGTTACACAGTATATATGGGGGACACAATGTTCCCAGCGGTGCAGATTCTGCTGTGAGGAGGCAGAGTCATTAGATCATTTATTTTGGTATTGTCCATATGTAGCTCGTTTTTGATCACAGGTCCAGGAATGGCTGAAGAACTGCAAAATTTGCCTAGAACTAATGCTGCAGATATCAATACTAGGTGATTTTAAAAGCCATAGTCAATCAATCAATAATATAATCATTCATTGAGCAATATTTTTAATTCTTAATTTACAATCTGTAGAAGCTATGAGAATAGAAAGGTTCAATTTGTTTGTGAAGTATCACAGCACAGTTGAAAAATATGTGGCAATTAGAAATCAAAAAATGGATGATGTTTAGAGACAGATGGGAGATGGGAGAGGTTGAATGGAGCTGAAGGGTGGGACTAATAGCAAGATAAAACATGTAATACATATGGGGTCTGTAAAATGTATATAGGTTCAGAACTTTTGTGAAGTAGCACAGTTCCAACATAGAAATCAAACTGGATGGACATCAGAAATAGCGGAAGGACTAAAAACAAACAAAAAATAACTATTGTAAAATAGACTGTGTCTGTAAAATGTGTATACGATGTATACATTGAAGGTAAAAGCGGAAGTGTTCATTAGTTTACTTCAATTGGGGGGATCGGTGGTAGGGTTTGCGGGGAATAATAATAAAGGTATATTCTTTAAAAAGTATGTATGTCTATATAGGTGTGTGTATGTATATACTGTATGTGTATATGTATGCATGCGTGTATGGATATGCCAAATGGCTGTGGGCTACACTCGTTCATTTAGCAGACAAGATTTTGTTAGAATTCATTTTATAGTATGACGATTACAATTGAACAAAGCTGGATAAAATAGAAAGGATATTTTCTCCAAAAGATTTGAGGGAGTGCGCACATGCGGCTATTCTGTGTTGAGCGCTTAACAAAGAAATAGGTACCCCTATATGCTTAATTTTGAGTTATAATGTAACTTTAGTTGTTCTACAAACATTGGGCTATATATGTTTTGATGTTTAATACATTGTAAGGCTGCATGATGCGACTAATGATGATTTGAAAAAAGGCGCTTGAAAAGCATGAGCTCTGCTTTGCTGTTTTGCGCAGGCTGTTCTCACTTTATCAGTCTCTTATTCACAATTTGACAAGCACTTTATAATGTCTCGAATTTCACAGCGGCATACCCTTTGTGTGGCCATAATGCACCCTAAAAAGATCCATGCCTTTTGCCGCCATCACAGACTACAAATGAAGACAGACACACTGGGGACGCAACTGCGTATGTCCTTATCAAATTCTGAGGTGCATATTGAAGATATTAGAAGAACTCTCCACATTTACTTTTCGTCAGCCAACAAGATGAGTAGGCCTAACGAACAGCAAAAGCACTATGCCTATGTCAATTTACTATCCCCCATAGTACAAATGTCGACCTATTCTGTGCAATAAATAAATATTTCAAGCATATTCTGGGACAGTTGTGGGATGTGCTAGATCCCAAATTAATACAACCACTAGCACTAGCACATTGCAGTAGGCTATAAGCACAAATGTTCTATTAGCAGGAAAACACCATTATTACGCATGTAATGCTTTTATTATAAAAGGTGCATTTTAATGGTGAAAATGATCTTCCCCAAACTTGAGACTCATGTGCTGTTTATATATACACCAGTTAGGCTATACACCCCTTGTAAAGCGGATTAATGTGCTTAATTTTAAGAAGTATTTTCCCACTTTAGTTGTGATGCAAACCTTATCAAAACATATAGGCCTATGGGCTAGGCTACATGAGGTGTGCGACTATGATTCGAAAAAGTTGCACAAAAAAGGCATTGTTTCTTGCTTTATGCTAGGCAACATTCACAAGTGATAATATATAATTCACAAGTGATAGGCTAATATTATCACCCATCTGACTATTCTTGATTTATTCTTGTCTTTACATATACTTAATAATATAAGTGAAATATGTTTTGATTCAGAATGGACCATTATCATGCACCTGTCTCGAAACAGGGGCAGCAGGAAGAAAATACTTGTCATCTATGCACTTAACTTCTTAAAGTATAGGGGACGCTTGCGTCCCACTTGGCCAAAAGCCAGGAAAAATGCAGCGCGGCAAATTAAAATAAAATTATATGAAAATCTAACTTTCATTAAATCACACATGTAATCTCCATGATCTCGCCATCACGGTTGACAACTCCATTGTGTCCTCCTCCCAGAGCGCTAAGAACCTTGGCGTGATCCTGGACAACACCCTGTCGTTCTCAACTAACATCAAGGCGGTGGCCCGTTCCTGTAGGTTCATGCTCTACAACATCCGCAGAGTACGACCCTGCCTCACACAGGAAGCGGCGCAGGTCCTAATCCAGGCACTTGTCATCTCCCGTCTGGATTACTGCAACTCGCTGTTGGCTGGGCTCCCTGCCTGTGCCATTAAACCCCTACAACTCATCCAGAACGCTGCAGCCCGTCTGGTGTTCAACCTTCCCAAGTTCTCTCACGTCACCCCGCTCCTCCGAAACTCGCATCCGCTACAAGACCATGGTGCTTGCCTAAGGAGCTGTGAGGGGAACGGCACCTCAGTACCTCCAGGCTTTGATCGGGCCCTACACCCAAACAAGGGCACTGCGTTCATCCACCTCTGGCCTGCTCGCCTCCCTACCACTGAGGAAGTACAGTTCCCGCTCAGCCCAGTCAAAACTGTTCGCTGCTCTGGCCCCCCAATGGTGGAACAAACTCCCCCACGACGCCAGGACAGCGGAGTCAATCACCACCTTCCGGAGACACCTGAAACCCCACCTCTTTAAGGAATACCTAGGATAGGATAAAGTAATCCTTCTCACCCCCCTTAAAAGATTTAGATGCACTATTGTAAAGTGGCTGTTCCACTGGATGTCATAAGGTGAATGCACCAATTTGTAAGTCGCTCTGGATAAGAGCGTCTGCTAAATGACTTAAATGTAAATGTAAATGTAATGTAAATGTAAGACACTAAATTAAAGCAACATTTGTTGTGAATCCAGCCAACATGTCAGATTTTGAAAAAGGCTTTTCGGAGAATGCATAAGAAGCTATTATCTGATGATAGCACAACAGTAAACAAAGAGAGTTGCATATTTCAACCCTGCAGGCGCTACACAAAATGCCTGCAGGGTTGAGTCTTAAAATATAAAACCTTTGACGAGCTTCTTTTGTTGGCACTCCAATATGTCCCATAAACATCACAATTGGTCCTTTTGTTCGATTAATTACGTCCATATATATCCAAAATGCCAGAAAAAAACTGCTTCCAATTTGCGCAACGTCACTACAAAATATCTCAAAAGTTGCCTGTAAACTTTGCCAAAACATATCAAACTACTTTCTTAATACAACTTTAGGTATTTTTAAACGTTAATAATCGATCAAATTGAAGACGGGTCTATCTGTGTTCAATACAGGAAGACAACAAGCCAAGCTACTTTTCAAGTCTTGCGCAACTCTCAACAGTGTTACCCAGTTCCTAGTTACCCAGTCCCTACTTCTTCATTGCACAAAGGAATAACCTCAAACAAATTCCAAAGACTGGTGACATCCAGTGGAAGCGGTAGGAACTGAAAACAAGTGCCTAAGAAATATAGTTTCCCAATGAGAATTCACTGAACAGACAGAGACCTCAAAACAAAAATCTGAACGGTTAGTCCTCTGGGTTTTGCCTGCTACATAAGTTCTGTTATACTCACAGACATGTTTCAAACAGTTTTAGAAACTTCAGAGTGTTTTCTATACACATTTACTAATAATATGCATATATGCATGAGTAGCAGGAAGTTGAAATTGGGCACGCTATTTATCCAAAAGTGAAAATGCTGCCCCCTATACCTTAAGAAGTTAAATAATGAATGGAGGACACTTTTCCCATGGTTCATTTTCATGCCAGCCAGGTAAAGATGTTGTAAAGACAAAAGGTGAGAAATATAGTAGGGCTAGCTTATTGAAAGCGGATGGGATTCTCCTCTTTTTAACAGAGGATATCACTCTGTTTAATCGCGCAATTTCATAGCCTATAGAAATGTTGCGCAGCATGAGCTCCGATTATGTGTTTGATGAGATTTTTGATTACATTTGCATTGATGTCAAGTGCTGAGTTCCAGGCAGTTAGCAAGTTTAGTAGGCTACTAATGACCATCAGCAGCATCAGAGCTTGGAGAAGCCTAATTACCATGACTAAACAGTCACGTGAAATTTAACTGTCTTCATGACTCGGGAACGCTGGTGTGGCGGTAATACTCTAATGGCAATGGTCATTAGTGGTCATCCTTCCATGCTGAAGCAGCAAATCCTTGAAAGATAGACATGCCTACTCACACACTGCACAAACGCACACACACAGTGAGCTGTTCCATAGAGGGCTTGCAGTTGACATACGACATCTCCTGGCGGCCATGTTGGAAGACCACCTCATTAATTCTTCCGGCAACAACAGCTGAGTTGCTACCCCAAACTGCATGATAACAGTGCCTAAAACTAGTTGATTCATCACCACAGTCATTTTCTGCAGATTATTTGGCTGCTCTAACAAGGCAGGAAAGACAATGGGGAAAAAACATGTTTACAGATTCCCCGCAATCATGAAACACGATTGGTGACACCAATGAGATAAGACTCAAGAACTGTGAGAAAAGAAAATGTTTTTGCCCATGAAGACCAGAACCCAGACAGCTGTCAGTATAGGGTCTGCTATGACCATTTAATTGCTGGTAAATCAAGTCTGATCAATTGCGAGTTTTGCTTAGCTGTTATGCTAACCAAGTGTTAACAACAACACTAAATTAGACAAAATTAGCTAGCTAGATAGTTATCTATCTAGTTTCAAGTTTTGGGGAAGCAATATTTTCACCATAAAAGACACCTTTATAACAAATGATTGCATGTGTCTGTCATCACATTTGCAGACTAATGTAAGCCTACTATTCCTAATGTGATGAGTAGATTGGATAGTGATAATTTAGGCTATTAATAAGAGTGTAGTGGCATAGGTTTAGTCTATATCAGTGACATCTCTTTCCATTGCACAGGAAATATGTGGCCTTTGATAAACATTTGATGCAATTCTACTACACTTTATATGACTGGAGACATTAGTAGAATATATCTAAGCCTACTGTAGACACTGACAACAAATCAATAAAACCGACCTTGTCTTGAATGCAACCATGTCATCTATAATATGATGTTAGTTTGACAAAAGCTGGATCCCTTCGAGTCATGACCATGAAAATGGGAGACACAATATAACATCCACATAGCCTGGAGGACATTATTGTCCCAAAACAATCCAGTGGTTATTATATACGGAACAAAAATATAAAAATACATGTAAAAGGTTTGTCCCATGTTTCTTGAGCTGAAATAAAAGATCCCATAAATGTTCCATACGCACAAAAAGCTTATTTCTTTCCAATTTTGTTCACAAATTTGTTAACATCCTTGTTAGTGATAATGTGTCATTTTTTATCCTGACATATGAAGAAGCTGATTAAACAGCATGGTCATTACACAGGTGCTCCTTGTGCTGGGGACAAAAAAAGGCCACTCTAAAATGTATAATTATGTCACAATGACGCAGGTGCAATTGGCATGCTGACTGCATGAAGGTCCACCAGAGGTGTTGCCAGAAAATGTCATGTTAATATCTTTACCATAAGCCGTCTCCAACGTCATTTTAGATAATTTGACAGTATCTCCAACCGGCCTCACAACTGTAGACCACATGTATGGCGTAGTGTGGGTGAGCGGATTGCTGATGTCGACGTCTCCCATGGTGGCGGTAGGGTATTGGTATAGGCAGGCATAAGCTACAGACAGCGAACACAATTGCATTTTATCAATGGCAATTTGAAAGAACAGAGATACAATGATGAGATCCTGAGGCCCATTGTAGTGCCATTCGTCCGCCGTCATCACCTCATGTTTCAGCATGATAATGTTGCAAGGATCTGTATACAATTCCTGGATGTTGCCCTGACTTGCTTAGTTAAATAATGGTTAAATAAAATAAAAATAAAAATCCAGAGTAGCCTACTCTCCCTTCTCTGACAGTTGGAACTGATAGCTAATCCTTTCACCCTCTTCAATGGCGTTAGCTAGCTACCTAGCTACAAATGCATTTAGAGTTACAACGATAAATACATCAATATACAGTGCCTTGCGAAAGTATTCGGCCCCCTTGAACTTTGCAATCTTTTGCCATATTTCAGGCTTCAAACATAAAGATATAAAACTGTATTTTTTTGTGAAGAATCAACAACAAGTGGGGCACAATCATGAAGTGGAACGACATTTATTGGATATTTCAAACTTTTTTAACAAATCAAAAACGGAAAAATTGGGCGTGCAAAATTATTCAGCCCCTTTACTTTCAGTGCAGCAAACTCTCTCCAGAAGTTCAGTGAGGATCTCTGAATGATCCAATGTTGACCTAAATGACTAATGATGATAAATACAATCCACCTGTGTGTAATCAAGTCTCCGTATCAATGCACATGCACTGTGATAGTCTCAGAGGTCCGTTAAAAGCGCAGAGAGCATCATGAAGAACAAGGAACACACCAGGCAGGTCCTTCATACTGTTGTGAAGAGGTTTAAAGCCGGATTTGGATACAAAAAGATTTCCCAAGCTTTAAACATCCTAAGGAGCACTGTGCAAGCGATAATATTGAAATGGAAGGAGTATCAGACCACTGCAAATCTACCAAGACCTGGCCGTCCCTCTAAACTTTCAGCTCATACAAGGAGAAGACTGATCAGAGATGCAGCCAAGAGGCCCATGATCACTCTGGATGAACTGCAGAGATCTACAGCTGAGGTGGGAGACTCTGTCCATAGGACAACAATCAGTCGTATATTGCACAAATCTGGCCTTTATGGAAGAGTGGCAAGAAGAAAGCCATTTCTTAAAGATATCCATAAAAAGTGTTGTTTAAAGTTTGCCACAAGCCACCTGGGAGACACACCAAACATGTGGAAGAAGGTGCTCTGGTCAGATGAAACCAAAATTGAACTTTTTGGCAACAATGCAAAATGTTATGTTTGGCGTGAAAGCAACACAGCTCATCACCCTGAACATACCATCCCCACTGTCAAACATGGTGGTGGCAGCATCATGGTTTGGGCCTGCTTTTCTTCAGCAGGGACAGGGAAGATGGTTAAAATTGATGGGAAGATGGATGGAGCCAAATACAGGACCATTCTGGAAGAAAACCTGATGGAGTCTGCAAAAGACCTGAGACTGGGACGGAGATTTGTCTTCCAACATGACAATGATCCAAAACATAAATCAAAATCTACAATGGAATGGTTCAAAAATAAACATATCCAGGTGTTAGAATGGCCAAGTCAAAGTCCAGACCTGAATCCAATCGGGAATCTGTGGAAAGAACTGAAAACTGCTGTTCACAAATGCTCTCCATCCATCCTCACTGAGCTCGAGCAGTTTTGCAAGGAGGAATAGGAAAAGGTTTCAGTCTCTCGATGTGCAAAACTGATAGAGACATACCCCAAGCGACTTACAGCTGTAATTGCAGCAAAAGGTGGCACTACAAACTATTAACTTAAGGGGGCTG
Organism: Oncorhynchus keta; assembly: GCF_023373465.1. Taxonomy (NCBI): domain Eukaryota; kingdom Metazoa; phylum Chordata; class Actinopteri; order Salmoniformes; family Salmonidae; genus Oncorhynchus; species Oncorhynchus keta. The sequence continues at coordinate 17,057,576 of NC_068448.1, forward strand.
AATAATTTCACAATTGCATGCAATTTCATAATTGCACGCCCAATTTTCAGTTTTTGATTTGTTAAAAAAGTTCGAAATATCCAATAAATGTCATTCCACTTCATGATTGTGTCCCACTTGTTGTTGATTCTTCACAAAAAAATACAGTTTTATATCTTTATGTTTGAAGCCTGAAATGTGGCAAAAGGTCGCAAAGTTCAAGGGGGCCGAATACTTTCGCAAGGCACTGTAGCTAACTAGCTAATATGATGTTAGCAAGCTGCTGATATTTAATTAACTTAGCTAGTTGTATGGTATGTAAAGTTAACTAACTAGTGAACATTACATTAGCAGCTCATTTGAGTTAACCTGCACATTAAATGTATGTAGCAAGCTAGCTAATACTACATTTATTTTTTTTAACATATATTTACTTACTTGTATAGGTTCTCCAACTAACTACATTTTCTATGTCCTTAGAAAAACAAAATAATTGGCAATCTTCCCAAAGTTTCCAGTGGTAGCGAAACACAGCCAACCATGTTGACGATTGGAGGACTTCCAACATGGTGCCTAGTGCGGTTGATAAGTGATTTGTGATGCAACTGCAAGCCCTCTATACGCACAATTACGAGGTTGACTGGTTCATTACCACTGTCTCACCATGCTCAGCCATAGTTTATTGAGCAGATTTTACGTACATGATGAAAATACAAATATGTGCAGTATTCGTGTCAGATGAAATTGTATGCTGTTTGCCTTCAGTTTTCTTCCCATCATAAACCATTTTACAGTAATACAGGCCTGAAGCTTAGCTTCTGTTCTGATCACACCACTGTACGTAACAGCATTAGCTGTAGTGCAAACCTGTTTTACCTCTACCTCCCAGTTGGGGAAGTAGATTGTCTGATTTAAGGTTCTAGCGGGTAAACCCTGTGACCCTCAGGTAACTGTGTGTTTTGCCAAGGCAGCAGCTACTCTACCTGCAGTCCTGCAAAAATAAGGCAGTTATACATTTAAAAAACATTACAATACATTCAGAAAATATTTCACAACGTATTAAGTGTGTGCCCTTAGGCCTCTACTCTACTACCACATATCTATAACACAAAATCCACATGTACATGTGTGTAAAGTGCGTATGTTATCATGTGTTTGTTTGCATGTGTCTATGTTTATTTTGATTGACAGTCCCCACTGTTCCATAAGGTGTATTTTATCTGGGGTTTTTTAATCTAAATTTATTTCTGGCATGAGTTACTTGATGTGGAATAGAGTTCCATGTAGTCATGGCTCTATGTAGTACTGTGCGCCTCCCATAGTTTATTCTGGACTTGGGGACTGTCAAGAGACCTCTGGTGGCATGTCTTGTGGGGTATTCATGGGTGTACGAGATGTGTGCCAGTAGTACAAACAGACAGCTTGGTGCATTCAACATGTCAATACCTCTCACAAATACAAGTAGTGATGAAGTCAATCTCTCTGCCACTTTGAGCCAGGAGAGATTGACATGCTTATTATTAAGGTTAGCTCTCTGTGTACATCCAAAGGCCAACCATGCTGCCCTGTTCTGAGCCAATTGCAGTTTTCCTAAGTCCCTTTTTGTGGCATGACCTGACCACACGACTGAACAGTAGTCCAGGTGCAACAAAACTAGGGCTTGTAGGACCTGCCTTGTTGAAAGTGCTGTTAAGAATGCAGGGCAGCACTTTTATTATAGACAGACTTCTCCCCATGCTAGCTACTGTTGCATCAATATGTTTTTACCATGACAGTTTACAATCCAGGGTTACTCCAAGCAGCTTAGTCTCCTCAACTTGCTCAATTTCCACATTATTCATTATTTAATTTTGGAAACATTTAGGACTAAATTATTCCTTGCCACCTATTCTGAAACTAATTGCAGCTCTTTGTTAAGTGTTGCTGTCATTTCAGTTGCTGTGGTGGATGACGTGTATAGTGTTGAGTTATCCACACACACAGTCTTTAGTATAGAATGAAAACACAGCCTACTTTTCCAAGTGTGGATTTATGGAATAATGTCAATCCACATTGATTGAATAGCATGCAAATGATTTGCCCAAAGCCTCAGAAACAAATCCAGTTAAATGTACGTCAAAAGGCTTTTATACAGTATACGGCATTCTGTCAGGAAAATGACTAGGACGAGTGGGTAATTAATTAAACTTTTACTGCAGTGGGCTAAATCAGGGTCTTTCAGAGTGTTTCTTGGTAATCTTAAACAAATCTACATTGAAACAAAAGTATACACCTCACACACATGGTTATGTGCTTAAAAAAGAAGACACCTGTACCATGTCAGATATAAAGTTGAAATGTATTCAATTATGAGTTTGCATCTCAATATCAAACTTTATATAATCTCAGAAAAAACAGAAATATCCTCTCACTGTCAACTGCGTTTATTTTCAGCAAACTTAACATGTGTAAATATTTGCATGAACATAACAAGACTCAACAACTGAGACATAAAGTGAACAAGTTCCACAGACATGTGACTAACATAAATGGAACAATGTGACCCTGAACAAAGCGGGGGTTAAAATCAAAAGTAACAGTCAGTATCTGGTGTGGCCACCTGCTGCATTAAGTACTGCAGTGCATCTCCTCCTCATGGACTGCACCAGATTTGCCAGTTCTTCCTGTGAGGTGTTACCCCACTCTTCCACCAAGGCACCTGCAAGTTCCCAGACATTTCTGGGGGGAATGGCCCTTGCACTCACCCTCCGATCCAACAGGTCCCAGACGTGCTCAATGTGATTGAGATCTGGGCTCTTCGGCTGGCCATGGCAGAATAATATAATAATAACACAGACATTCCTGCATGCAGGAAATCACGCACAGAACGAGCAGTATGGCTGGTAGCATTGTCATGCTGGAGGGTCATGTCCGGTGAGCCTGCAGGAAGGGTACCACACGAGGGAGGAGGATGTCTTCCCTGTTGAGATTGTCTGCAATGACAACAAGCTCAGTCCGATGATGCTGTGACACACCGCCCCAGACCATGACGGCCCCTCCACCTCCAAATCGATCCTGTTCCAGAGTACAGGCCTCGGTCTAACGCTTATTCCTTTGACGATAAATGCGAATCCAACCATCACCCCTGGTGAGACAAAACCGTGACTTGTCAGTGAAGAGCACTTTTTGCCAGTCCTGTCTGGTCCAGCAACGGTGGGTTTGTGCCCATAGGCGATGTTGTTGCCGGTGATGTCTGGTGAGAACCTGCCTTACAACAGGCCTACAAGCCCTCAGTCCAGCCTCTCTCAGCCTATTGCGGACAGTCTGAGCACTGATGGAGGGATTGTGTGTTCCTGGAGTAACTCGGGCAGTAGTTGTTGCCATCCTGTACCTGTCCCGCAGGTGTGATGTTTGGATGTACCGATCCTGTTCAGGTGTTGTTACACGTGGTCTGCCACTGAGAGTATGATCAGCTGTCCATCCTGTCTCTCTGTAGAGCTGTCTTAGGCGTCTCACAATATGGACATTGCAGCATGCCTAAGGCACTTTCACGCAGATGAGCAGGGACCCAGACATTTATTTTTTTGTTTACATATTTTTTTGTTCATGTCAATTAATTATCAAATGATGTAAGATATGAATAACATTCCACCCATGAGGCCACTAGGTCTTTTGACTGCAGGACAGGGCTACACAGACATAAACCACATCTCATGCTTTAAGAATTCTGAATGACTCTTCATTCTGACTTTGATCTACAGTCAGTTTTCATATTTACACTGGAGAATTACGTATTATTCCCAGCTTTTACAGTTCAAAATATTCTACTTGCCACTCAATACTCAATTAGGCCTATATAATATTTTATTCTCTGTATATAACCCCCGTGTTTATATCCAGTGTTAATCATGTTAATTTCTATACATTTCTTTTATTATTTTATATAAATAAATTACACAGTGTACAAAACATTAAGAATACCTGCAATTTCCATGACATAGACTGACCATGTGAATCCAGGAGAAAGCTATGATCCCTTATTGATGTTACTTGTTAAATCCGCTTCAATCAGTGTATATGAAGGGGAGGAGACAGGTTAAGATGGATTTTTTAAAGCCTTGAGAGAATTGAAACATGAATTGTGCGTGTGCCATTCATTGGGTGAATGGGCAAGACAAAAGATATAAGATCCTTTTGAACAGGTCTTCCAGAGGACAAAGGACTTCCAGCCAACTATGGGAAGCATTGGAGTCAACATAGGCCAGCATCTCTGTGGAATGCTTTCGAAATCTTGTAGAGTCCATGCCCTGATGAATTAAGGCTGTTCTAAGGGCAAAAGGGGTGCAAGTCCATATTAGGAAGGTGTTCCTAATGTTTTTTATAGTCAGTGTATATTTGTATACTCAAATGTAAAGGCCCCACTTATTAGTTTGAATTAGTGCTCTACCATTTAGTGTGACGCTCATCATTCTCTCTCTCCAATCTTTGAGATCCTTATGATCCTGTTATAATGTCCTTCTTGATTCCCAGCGAGACAAGGTCAACTATTGTTCCCCCCACCACTGAGGCACGCCAGCTGCTTAGACACTGTAATAATGGCTAAAAGCCTCCTGTTTACAGCCCATCATTGCCAACTGCCACACGGCAGATGCTGTAATTGCAGTGTGACTTGTAGGTTGTCAACAGCAATTATAGCATATGTCCACCTGAGGGCACTCGCGGATCACCAGCAAGCCTGGATACAGCACTGCCATCGTGCTACATCCTCATGGTACAATACTTGTAGTAGGGACAGATACAACTTTGTGTTTGACTACAGGCATAGCTTTCTTTTTTTGTTAACAAGGTTTTGGTAATGTATTGAACATTTCCTGGTCAAGATTGATTGACAGACTGCAAAATAAAGACTCCAATAAGCATACTTTGATATTAAATATTAACCTACAGTAGCCTACTTTGTCACCTCAGGCCAAGGTCCACTACTTACGATATGAGGGTCTTGGTGTGCATGCAGGGTTTGAGTCATTTATCTTATTACTTATTCATGTAATTTTCTTATCCTGTGTGATTCAGGGGAAGCTAATTTACTGTTGCCAGCCCTCAGGTTGTTATCACAGACAAAATAACTAATCTGATGTTCTACGATAGACACAGCTCCCAATCTATAGGTACAGCTCCCAATCTATAGGTACAGTTCCCAATCTATAGGTACAGCTCCTAATCTATAGGTACAGCTCCTAATCTATTAGGTACAGTTCCTAATCTATAGGTACAGCTCCTAATCTATAGGTACCGTTCCTAATCTATAGCTACAGCTCCCAATCTATAGGTACAGCTCCTAATCTATTAGGTACAGTTCCTAATCTATAGGTACAGCTCCTAATCTATAGGTACCGTTCCTAATCTATAGGTACAGCTCCTAATCTATAGGTACAGCTCCTAATCCATTAGGTACAGTTCCTAATCTATAGGTACAGCTCCTAATCTATAGGTACAGTTCCCAATCTATAGGTACAGCTCCAAATCTATAGGTACAGCTCCTAATCTATAGGTACAGTTCCTAATCTATAGGTACAGCTCCTAATCTATAGGTACAGCTCCTAATCTATAGGTACAGCTCCTAATCTATAGGGACAGCTCCTAATCTATAGGTACAGTTCCTAATCTATAGGTACAGCTCCTAATCTATAGGTACAGTTCCCAATCTATAGGTACAGCTCCTAATCTATAGGTACAGTTCCCAATCTATAGGTACAGCTCCTAATCTATAGGTACAGCTCCTAATCTATAGGTACAGTTCCCAATCTATAGGTACAGCTCCTAATCTATAGGTACAGCTCCTAATCTATTAGGTACAGTTCCTAATCTATAGGTACAGCTCCTAATCTATAGGTACCGTTCCTAATCTATAGGTACAGTTCCCAATCTATAGGTACAGCTCCAAATCTATAGGTACAGCTCCTAATCTATAGGTACAGTTCCTAATCTATAGGTACAGCTCCTACTCTATAGGTACAGCTCCTAATCTGTAGGTACAGCTCCTAATCTATAGGTACAGCTCCTAATCTATAGGTACAGTTCCTAATCTATAGGTACAGCTCCTAATCTATAGGTACAGTTCCCAATCTATAGGTACAGCTCCTAATCTATAGGTACAGTTCCCAATCTATCGGTACAGCTCCTAATCTATAGGTACAGCTCCTAATATATAGGTACAGTTCCCAATCTATAGGTACAGCTCCTAATCTATAGGTACAGCTCCTAATCTATAGGTACAGCTCCTAATCTATAGGTACAGCTCCTAATCTATAGGTACAGCTCCTAATCTATAGGTACAGTTCCTAATCTATAGCAACAGCTCCCAATCTATAGGTACAGTTCCTAATCTATAGCTACAGCTCCCAATCTATAGGTACAGTTCCCAATCTATAGGTACAGCCCCTAAGCCTCTGATAAAATATACAAGTGTGAAGATGTGTTAACTTCTATGGATGTACTATATTGCAACATAAATCTGTCTGATGTAAACATTGAAAACGTAGAGAGACATTGGATACATACCCAGATATACATGCTGACAGTGAGACGCAAGTTATAGTCATCATTCAACTTTAAATCCAAACATGTAGGCCTATGGCCAGCTGAAATTTGTCCTAGTTCAGATAAGGAGGATAAAGATGGCCCAAAGGTCCATGTTTGGTTTGAGCTGCATGACAAATTAAACACACGTACTGTATGAATTCCTCTGTTTTATCTGATGGCAATTGTTGGCTAGAGACGATGTCTGGGAAACATCAGATGATTCGGACTCTATACTTCATCAAACATGCACGCACCGAGATGCACGCACACACACACACACACACACACACACACACACACACACACACACACACACACACACACACACACACACACACACACACACACACACACACACACACACACACACACACACACACACACACACACACACACACACACGGGCAAATCAGGACAACTTCAATGTATCTACCAAGTGATGCACATAATATGCTTGAAGATGAAGAATAACTGGTGGGGCAGTGTGTGTGAGAATCTGTATTTGACTTCATAGAGAATTGCCTTTTCGGGATTGCTCCCTTCAACAAGCGGCATTCCACACACTTTGCCAAACTAACACAGAAATGTAAATACTCAAGGAGATCCATGTTTTAATGTAAACGCATGTTAACCAAGAGGCTATCTTAGAATATGATAATCTAAGCAAACTATCTACTGTAGTTTCTTATAGCTTTGCAATGAGGACAATCGCTGCAAGTATTTTCCCTTCATGTACACTGATATCCGGAAAGCCTTGTTTTCTTATTGTGCTGCTAAATAGTGTCAGCAGGGGGTATCCAAAAGCAGGCTAGAGAAGAGGCTACGCTACATGTTTGTACAAGGGCACTGTTCTATTTTGTTGTAGCGGTTGACATTTTGGAACCAGTAGGTCAGCAGAATAATGAAGCAGTATACATGAATCAAAGCAGAGTAGTTTTTGATCATGAGACAAATTAATGTCATTATCTATACCCTGTGATATAATACCTAATTCATGTTGTTGAGAGCAGGTTATGAGCACAATTTTAACTGTTTGATCATCACTTTTTTATCAATTACTCATATTCAAATACAAAATAATGTTGTTGACCAAAGACTGATTGAGACAAACCATCTTAGACTGAACTATGTCTGGAGTCTGGCAAAGGGATGATACAGATGTTGTCATAATGTAGAAGACTTAGAGTACATAGATAGTTAGATAACCATGTTCTCTGTTTAGGGAGGAGCCACACTCTGCCACTACACCATTGGTTGTCACTAAGGGAGTAAGGCTCATAATTGGACAGAGGTGTTGTGAGATAATGAAGCCAGACTTCACACCTGCCAGACCTCAGGGATTCCTATTGACTGGCCACTTAAATGTTCTCCACTGCATCTCCACCGCGGGTCTTAAGGGCAAGAGACTGAGTAGGAAACGAATGAAAAAGAAACAGGGTGCTGCTGTAGGGGAGGATCCCTGTCAGGATGAGAATGAGAGCAGAGAGGACCCACCCCCCTTATTCACTACCCAACTGACTGTAAAAATGTCATGAATCTTCAGACAAAATTGTGAAATTGCTGCACCAGCGATTTTGTTTCAAACTCTCAAAACACTCCTCACTTCATTCAATTTCCCCATGCAGGTTGTCTTTGGTGACAGCGTTTTATGAGAAAAGGCATATTGTGCCAGCTTTTAGCAGACTGCTGTGCAAAAAAAGTGAGAGAACAGCAGAGAGATTGAGACAGAAACCGTTTGATTTGAGGAATGGAGAGAGTACATAGATTTTGAACCAAGATTTCATAGTTTTAGGGATAGTTTATGTAAGTAGGGATCCACAGATATCGGATGTCTGACTCAGCCATAGTAGCTGAGAGATATGGCACAAGTTAAGTATAAGAAGCAGTGGTTAATAGTTATGGGCCAGTAACCGAAAGCTCGCTGGTTCGAATCCCCGAGCCGACTAGGTGACACAAATCTGCCGATGTGCCTTTAAACAAGGCACTTAATCCTAATTGCAACTGTATGGCGCTCTGAATAAGAACATCTGCTAAATGACTAAAATTTCAATGTGAAAATCTAGCATAGGTATGGGCTATGGCCTGAACAGGCAACAAGTCACACACCACCAAAGGGCCTCAGAGGAGAGTGAATGGAATCTGCACCAATAGAACTCATACACTGAGTAGACAGCAGAAATGGACGTGGTGATGTGAGTCAATGTGTGGAAGTGTGTTGTAAGTATCTCTAACACGATTTAATACTTAGTATTTGCTGATGTGGATCTCATTTCCTAATCACAGTGAAAAGCCATGCTGAAATGCACCCTGAAATCAAATCACACTGAAACCAAAAGCTTATCAAGATGAAACACCAAATGTATTTATCGCCATCCGTCATGTACGTATTTGTTTGCAGGAAACTAGTTACACACATGCTGCTGGATCCTAGTTGTATTTTACCTGTGTTTGAATTATTTATGGCGTATGACTAGATTGATACTACAGTACACAGAGTGCACACAACATTATGCGATGCAAGTATGTGTAAAATCAAAAGTCTCCTTTCTTTGATCCAATTGGCTGTGGATTCAGCCTGAGCTGTCCATCGTCAGACTGCCATTGCTAATGAGATGGGGGGTAAATTGAGAGTGGTGGGCTGGCTGTCATCCGCTAGGTGATGGTTTTAAAACTAAGCAGTGATACTTCATTAATTAACCTTCACATTCTATGTAGATCTTCACATCAAGATGCAGTTAATTAAATAAAGGTCATTCCAAGGGCTGCTGGGTAGCGACAGTATTACAATAGAGGAATGGCACTGTTTGAAGCGAGATAACACCGTGGGGAGGGTGCAGGCAGGGGACAGCCAGGGGGACATTTTGGAGACATTCAGAGATAAAATGGCCAACTGGCAGTGGAGGATGGTGGAGTGCAGAATCCAGGCTCTGGCTCTGAACCCTCCGCCTTTCTACCACCCCTCAGACCCACTTTGCAAACATATATTTTTTTGGTTTTTCATTTCACTTTAGTTTTATTTTATTTTTTCATGTACTGTCAAAAAGCTCTAAAGGATAAGGCAGAAGTTAAATATTTATCAATCTCAATTGACAGCATCTATCTTTTAGCATCAAGGTGTTTTTTTTACAGTTCATCGGCTTCTCCACCGATTGGGAGCTCTAACCCCACGTTATTTGACCTTGGTTTGTGTCCATAAAACTGCCATCTTAAATAAATAAAAGGCCAGGAACTGAAGCACAACATGAAATAGTGATGGTTCATCTGTGAGTGAAATCCACTTCCAGGGAGGGACTTATTCATTTTGATATCTATCTATCTTTACCTCCATCCCTAAAGGCATCATGCATGATATGCAGACAGCCTTGTGTTACGAAGTCCTAAAGTGGACAGTAGATTTAGAGGGTTGCCATAAAAAATCCAGTATTGACAAAACAAGCATGGTTAGTGAATGAGTTTCCTAGAGATATAAGGACATTTATTTGGCCGGTAATATGAATGTGAACAACTTTAGTCTGTTCACTGACCATTCACTGTCCATTGGTCAGGATGTTACATTTCTAATAACAAGGACAATGGAAGCTAAGGCTAAAGCTTGTCAGAAATCATGTCACGTGTACTCCCTGTCTGGCCTCTAGGTCACCAGGCTGCTCGTTATGGCGCACACCTGTCATCATTGTTACGCGCATCAGCGCATAATGACACTCACCTGGACTCCATTACCTCCTTGATTACCTGCCCTATCTACAGTTGAAGTCGGAAGTTTACATACACCTTAGCCAAATACATTTAAACTCAGTTTATCACAATTCCTGATATTTAATCCTAGTAAAAATTCCCTGTCTTAGGTCAGTTAGGATCACCACTTTATTATAAGAATGTGAAATGTCAGAATAATAGTAGAGAGAAGGATTTATTTCAGGTTATATTTCTTTCATCGCATTCCCAGTGGTCAGAAGTCTACATACATTCAATTAGTATTTTCTAGCATTGCCGTTCAATTGTTTAATTTGGGTCAAACATTTCGGGTAGCCTTCCACAAGCTTCCCACAATAAGTTGGGTGAATTTTGGCCCATTCCTCCTGACAGAGCTGGTGTAACTGTGTCAGGTTTGTAGGCCTCCTTGCTCGTACATGCTTTTTCAGTTCTGCCCACAAATGTTCTATAGGATTGAGGTCAGGCCTTTGTGATGGCCACTCCAATACCTTGAATTCGCTGTCCTTAATAAGCCATTTTGCCACAACTTTGGAAGTATGCTTGGGGTCATTGTCCATTTGAAAGACCCATTTGTGACCAAGCTTTAACTTCCTGACATCTTGAGATGTTGCTTCAATGTATCCACATACTTTTTATTTTTCATGATGCCCTCTATTTTGTGTAGTGCCCCAGCCCCTCCTGCAGCAAAGCACCCTCACAGCACAATGCTGACACCCCGTGCTTCACGGTTAGGATGGTGTTCTTCGGCTTGCAAGCCTCCCCCTATTTCCTCCAAACAAATCGATGGCCAAACAGTTCTATTTTTGTTTCATCAGACCAGAGGACATTTCTCCAAAAAGTACGTTATTTGTCCCCATGTGCAGTTGCAAACCGTAGTCTGGCTTTTTTTATGGCGGTTTTGGAGCAGTGGCCTCTACCTTGCTGAGCTGCCTTTCAGGTTATGTCAATATAAGACTCGTTATACTGTGTATATAGATACTTTTGTACCTGTTTCCTCCAGCATCTTCACAAGGTCCTTTGCTGTTGTTCTGGGACTGATTTCCACTTTTCGCACCAAAGTCCGTTCATCTCTAGGAGACAGAACGCATCGCCTTCCTGAGGTGTATGACGGCTGCGTGGTCCCATGATGTTTATACTTGCGTACTATTGTTTGTACAGATGAACGTGGTACCTTCAGGAAATTGCTCCCAAGGACGAACCAGACTTGTGGAGGTCTACCATTTTTTGGCTGATTCCTTTTGATTTTCCCATGATGTCAAGCAAAGAGGCACTGAGTTTGAAAGTAGGCCTTGAAATACATTCACAGGTACACCTCCAATTGACTCAAATTATGTCAATTAGCCTATCAGAAGCTCCTAAAGTCATGACATCATTTTATGGAGTTTTCCAAGCTGTTTAAAGGCACAGTCAACTTAGTGTATGTAAACTTCTGACCCACTGGAATTGTGATAATTTGTATGCATAATTTGTATGCATCATGTATACGTATATACTGTACTCTATATCATCTACTGCATCTTTATGTAATACATGTATCACTAGCCACTTTAACTATGCCACTTTGTTTACATACTCATCTCATATGTATATACTGTACTCGATACCATCTACTGTATCTTGCCTATGCCGCTCTGTACCATCACTAATTCATATATCTTTATGTACATATTCTTTATCCCCTTACACTTGTGTCTATAAGGTAGTAGTTTTGGAATTGTTAGCTAGATTACTTGTTGTTTATTACTGCATTGTCGGAACTAGAAGCACAAGCATTTCGCTACACTCGCATTAACATCTGCTAACCATGTGTATGTGACAAATACATTTGATTTGATTTTTAAACAATTGTTGAAATAATTACTTGTGTCATGCACAGAGTAGATGTCCTAAACGACTTGCCGACTTGCCGAAAATAAAGTTTGTTAACAAGAAATTTGTGGAGTTTTAGTGACTCCAAACTAAGTGTACGTAAACTTCCGAGTTCAACTGTATGTCACTCCCTTTGGTTCCTTCCCCAGGCATCATTGTTTCTGTTTCATGTCTGTGCGTTGTTCGTTTTTCTTGTTTTTATATTATGTTTTCATTTATTTATTAAATGATTCACTCCCTGAACTTGTTTCCTGACTCCCAGCGCACACGTTACAGAATGATGCATCACCAAAAGGGAAGCGTCAGGGAGTTTTTTGTTTTCATGTTGGAGATGATGTCGGGTCCGGGTGTCATAACCGGAGCTACCTGGGTGGCCTCAGCCGGTTTGTCAGATTCCCATGCCTCGATGGGTCCCCCTGTCTTAGCTGGCTCGACAGGTTTTCATACCTCAGCGGGTTCTATAGGCTCCCATGCCTCAGCGGGATCGATAGGCTCCCATGCCTCAGCTGGGTGAACAGGTGCCCTTGACTGAAGCAACTGGGAGGTGTCATCAGACTCTCATGCCTCAGCCGGTTCATCAGGTTTCTGAGGTGACCGGTCCGCTCCTAATCCCTGGGATCGTCCCTGTGGTTGGCGTCCTGCGGCAGGAGCCGCGCGCGGGGAGGGGATAATGTCACGTATTCTCTCTCTCTGGCGCTCTATGTCACCATGCTCCCGTGCTTCATCCGGATCGACAGGTTCCAGCGCCTTAGCAGAGGTGACTGGTCCGCTCCTGATCCCTGGGATCCTCATTTTAGTCGGTGGAGCGTCGGGGAGGGGGTACTGTCGCGTGTGCTCTCTCTCCAGCCTCTAGGTCACAAGGCTGCTCGTTATGGCGCACACCTGCCACCATCGTTAAATCGCATCAGCACATGACACTCACCTGGACACCATCACCTCCTTGATTAGCTGCCCTATATATATGTCACTCCCTTTGGTTCCTTCCCTAGGCGTCATTGTTTCAGTTTCATGTCTGTGCGTTGTTCGTGTTTCTTGTTTTGTATTATGTTTTCATTTATTAAATTATTCACTCCCTGAACTTGTTTCCCAACACATCCACAATGAACTAAATGTGTTCCCTTACACTGGCTCAGCCTCTTGAATCACTGTGGCCTCACCTTTTTTGGACAGAATCTGTGAAAGAGTCTTTTTTCATGTTTTCTAGGCGTAACTGCCTCCCCATGTCCATTCAACCCTCCCACGGACATCCATACATGTCTTTTAAGGATCACTTCCAATAGCTGGTGGGGGTGTTTGTGTATCCCCCACCCCTCCTTATGATACAGTAACTGCTGACCCCGGAAAGAGCACCATTACATCATGCAAGGAGAAGGTTGGGCTCCCTCTCCTGCCTCCTTATTGGGGCAGACCGACAGTTGCTAGTTTTGCTAGTTGGAGAGACATTACCGTGGGCCTCTGCAATAATTTATCCTTAGAGCACTGTGATCTGCCATGTAGCCCCTGAGAGAGCTGCAGTAAATCAGCCATGTCTGGGTGCTGTCTGCACCATTGTTTGATCTCTTTCAGACACTCTAATAATCTGCTCCCCTCTGATTGATACATTCACACAACAAAGCGCATTACACCAGCAAACCATAGGAGCCATCAAAGTGTGTGTGTGTAATGTAGTGTTTTTCAACTGGTCATCAGTATGGTCAGTGGCCTGAGGAAGGGAGAATAGGAGAGGAATGAGTCTCTGAACGAATTATAGGTTAATGGGTTCACAAAATGATCATTGGTTGAAGGGAGAGTCGGGGAAAGGACAGAAAGTCACTGCAGCCATAACCCTCAACAAAAAATACCCTGAAAAGAATGAGAGAGCCATTGAAACAGTCAGGTTTCTGCAGAAGACATCTTTTTTTACAGACTAAATGCTTATTTCGATCATGTATAGTTTAACATCTCTTATGTAAAGAACCATAACTGATTCAACATATTGTCGTCTCTTAGAAAGGGCGCTAGTTTGAATACCCGAGCCGACAAGGTGAAAAGTCTATGCCCTTAAGCAAGGCACATCATTTTCTCCATGGGCGCCACAGTACCTTGGCTGACCCTGTAAAACAATAGATTTCACTGCACCTATCCAGTGTTTGTGACAATAAAATATTTATTATTGTTATTATACATATGCTAATCCTGGATTAAAGTCATAAATAATGTTAGCTTCTAAACAACAATCTTACAGAAAAAAATATTGTTGTAATTGTCTCTTCGTTCTAGTACATATAGATATATTTCAGATTGGAATGTTCATACTGTAACAAATACAGTATAACTTTTCAAACTGGCTGGTTGTGTATTCTTGGTAAAATGCTGTTTTATTTCATTTAATTTACAGCCTCCCATCAAATCAAAGTGAAATGCATCCTTCCAAATTACATTCCAACTCCTCGTTGATATTGCTCATATACTGTACAATGGAGAGCAATGTCCCATTCAACAATACCCATACAATTTGTGCTATAGTACACTGCTTTGAAATGCCATTGGTTTGAGTGTGACACAAAAACATAACTCAACCTCATCCACCATTCTGTGATATTAACATGGCTTCCAATTACTCAGCTCCGAATTCAATAGATATTTTGTCTGCATTGAAATATAGTGGTTTGAATCCAATCCAAAAAGTGCTGCCACTTTAGAGACCACAGCAGTATCCTGCATGAGTAAATGCATGAACATGGCCAGACTGAATGACTAAACTGAATAGAAAGAAGAAGAAACTATACTATGAAACAAAGATAAATTACATAAAGAATGTAAAAATGTTGGGCAAAAAGGCAAACTCCGCTCCCTTCATTGAATCAGATGGCTCATTCATCACAAAACCCACTGACATTGTTAACCACTTTAATGATTTTTAATTGGCAAGATTAGCAAACTTAGGCATGACATGCCAGCAACAAATGCTGACACTACACATCGAAGTATATCTGACCAAATTATGAAAGGCAAGCATAGTAATTTTGAATTCCGTAAAGTGAGTGTGGAAAAGGTGAAACAATTATTGTTGTCTATCAACAATGACAAGCTACTGGGGTCTGACAACTTGGATGGAAAATTACTGAGGACAATAGTATATGATATTGCCATTCCTATTTGCCATATCTTCAGTTTAAGACTACTAGGAAGTGTGTGCTCTCAGGCCTGGAGGGAAGCAAAAGTAATTCCCCTGCCTAAGAAAAGTAAAGCCCACTAAGCTTGCTCAAATAGCAGACCAATCAGCCTGTTACCAACCCTTAGTACACTTTTGGAAAAAATTGTGTTTGACTAGATACAATGCTATTTTCAGTAAGCAAATTGACAACAGACTTTCAGCACACTTAAAGGGAAGGACATTCAACAAGCACAGAACTCACAGAAATTACTGATGATTGCTGAGACAAATTGATATTAAAAAGATTGTGGGGACTGTCTTGTTAGACTTCAGTGTGGCTTTTGACATTATCAATCATAGTCTGCTGCTGGAAAAACATATGTGTTATGGCTTTACACCCCCTGCCACATTGTGGATGAAGAGTTACCTGTCTAACAGAATACATAGGGTGATTTTTTTAACGGAAGCCTATCCAACATAATCCAGATAGAATCAGGAATTCCCCAGGACAGCTGTCTAGGAACCTTCCTTTCAATCTTTTCTAATGACATGCCACTGGCAAGCCAGTGTGTATTTAGATCCCTTGTCTTTTTCCACATTTTGTTACGTTACAGCCTTATTCTAAAATTGATTAAATATTTGTTTTCCTCATCAATCTACACACAAAACCCCATAATGACAAAGCAGAACAAGTTTTTTAGAAATGTTTGTAATTTATAAAAAAAAAACGGAAATATCACATTTACATAAGTATTCAGACCCTTTATTCAGTACTCTGTTCAAACACCTTTGGCAGTGATTACAGCCTTGAGTCTTCTTGGGTATGACGCTACAAGCTTGACACACCTGTAGTTGGGGAGTTTCTCACATTCTTCTTTGCAGATCCTCTCAAGATTGTCACTGCACAGCTATTTTCAGGTCTCTCCAGAGTTGTTCGACCAGGTTCAAGTCCGGGCTCTGGCTGGGCCACACAAGGACATTCTGAGACTTGTCCTGAAGCCAATCCTGCGTTGTCTTGGCTGTGTGATTAGGGTCGTTGTCCTGTTGGAAGGTGAACCTTCACTCAAGTCTGAGGTCCTGAGCACTCTGGAGCAGGTTTCCATCAAGGAACTCTCTGTGCTTTGCTCCGTTCATCTTTCCCTCGATCCTGACTAGTTTCCCAGTCCCTGTCGCTGAAAAAACATCCCCACAGCATCATGCTGCCACCACCATGCTTCACCATAGGGAAGGTGCCAGGTTACTTCCAGGCGTGAAGCTTGGCATCCAGGCCAAAGAGTTCAATCTTGTTTTCATCAGAACAGAGAATCTTGTTTCTCATGGTCTGAGGGTCCTTTAGGTGCCTTTTGGCAAACTCCAAGTGGGTTGTCATGTGCCTTTTAATGAGGAGTGGCTTCCATCTTGCCACTCTACCATTAAGGCTTGATTGGTAGAGTGCTGCAGAGATGGTTGTCCTTCTGGAAGGTTCTCCCATCTCCACAGAGGAACTCTGGAGCTCTGTCAGAGTGACCATTGGGTTCCCCCAATTGCTCAGTTTGGCCGGACGTCCAGCTCTAGGAAAAGTCTTGGTGGTTCCAAACTTCTTCAGTTTAAGAATGATGGAGGCCATTTTGTTCTTGAACCTTCAATGCTGCAGAAATGTTTTGGTACCCTTCCCCAGATCTGTGCCTCGACACAATCATGTCAACTGGCACTGTCAACTGTGGAACCTTATATAGACAGGTGTGTGCCTTTCCAAATCATGTACAATCTATTGAATTTACCACAGGTGGACCCAAATCTCAAGGATGATCAATGTTAACACGATGCACCTGAGCTTGAGTCTCATAGCAAAGGGTCTGAATACTTATGTAAATAAGGTATTTATGTGTTTTAAAAATGTCTAAAAACCTGTTTTTGCTTTGTCATTATGGGGTACTGTGTATAGATTGTTTTCCTTGTCAATTAATTTAATCAATTTTAGAATAAGGCTGTAACATAACAAAATGTGAAAAAGGTCATGGGGTCTGAATTCTTTCCGAACGCAGTGTATATGTATGCAGATGACTCAACAATATACACGTTAGCTACTACAGCGACTGAAATGACTGCAACACTTAACAGTTAGTTTCACAATGGGTGGCAAGGAATAAGTTAGTCTTAAATAATGAAAAAAACTAAAAGCATTGTATTCGGGACAAATCATTTACTAAACTCTAAACCTCAGCTAAATCTTGTCATGAAAACTTTGGAAATTGAGTAAGTAACTGTCATGGTCAAAACATATTAACACAACAGTAGCTAAGATGGGGAGAAGTCTGTCCATGATAAAGCTCTGCTCTGCCTTCTTAACATCACTATCAACAAGGCAGGTCCTACAGTACGGGGCCTAGTTTTGTAGCACCTGGAATAATGGTCTGTTGTGTGGTCAGGTGTCACAAAGAGGGACTTAGGAAAATTAAAATTGGCTTAGAACAGGGCAGCACCGCTGGCCCTTGGATGTACACATAGGCTAACATTAATAATATGCATGTTAATCTCTCCTGTGGATGAGATATTGACTTTATCAGTACTTGTATTTGTGAGAGGGATTGACATGTTGAATGCACAGAGCTGTCTGTTTGACCTACTGGCCCACAGCTCAAACACCCATCAAACACCCATCAAGTAACTCATGCCAGCAATAAAATTAGATTTAAAAAACAGATAAAAATACACCTTATGGAAGTGTGGCAACTGTGAAGCATTACAAACATATGCTATCATGTGTCTGTGCCTACGCACTATAACAAATGATAACATATGCACTATACACACACGTACACATTGATTTTGTATTGTAGATATGTGGTAGTAGATTATTGGCCTGAGTGCAGACACTGAGGGCACACACATGTTGTGAAATCTGTCGTGAATGTATTGTAAAGTTTTTAAAATTGTATAACTGACTTAATTTTGCTGGATCCCAAGAAGAATGGGGATCAATAATAAATACAAATACATGGAGGGACTCATTGGGACCCACTTGCTTCCAGTCACAAAGTCAGATTCCACAGTCACAAAGTCAGATTCCACAGCCAAAATGTCAGATTCCACAGTCACAAAGGCAGATTCCACAGTCACAAAGGCAGATTCAACAGCCACAAAGCCAGATTCCACAGTCACAAAGGCAGATTCCACAGTCACAAAGCCAGATTCCACAGTCACAAAGGCAGATTCCACAGTCACAAAGCCAGATTCCACAGTCACAAAGCCAGATTCCACAGTCACAAAGCCAGATTCAACAGCCACAAAGCCAGATTCCACAGTCACAAATCCAGATTCCACAGTCACAAAGCCAGATTCCACAGTCACAAAGGCAGATTCAACAGCCACAAAGCCAGATTCCACAGTCACAAAGTCAGATATTACAGTCACAAAGGCAGATTCTACAGCCACAAAGTGAGATTCTACAGCCACAAAGTGAGATTCCACAGCTACAAAGTCTCAATTGGCTACAAAAAGTATGTTTTTGGTCTTAATTTAATGTTAGAGGTAGGCATATGTTTAGCAGTGTGGTTATGGTTAGGTTTAAAATACAATTTAAAGAAATTGTAGAAATGGGCAGGGTTTATGATTCATTGGGCTTGAGGAGGAAAATATGCCTATCTCTGTCTCTGCTAGCCTTTGTACTGCTTACTGTTTATGGATAAAGATAATCGCTATACTCCGAAATTAAACATTAGTGTCTAATTAGTGTTCTCTTCATAATAAGTCTCTTAGACAAGGTTGACAAACCAGGCCTCCCTGGGTCTGGATGAATGGAACCTCAGGGACCATCCCTTTAACACGGCAGAGGGCCAGACATTGTCTGCGTCCAAAATGACACCCTATTCCCCATATAATGCACTACTTTTGACCTGGTAGAAATGTACAGCCTCACCAACCAACTCAACAACAACCCCACCTCCTAACTCATCTCCCTTTATTCATTCCCTGTGGAGCAGAAGTCTCCAGAACCAAAATAAAATAGACCAGGGACCTCTAATAAAATAGACCAGGGACCTCTAATAAAATATATCAGGGACATCTAATAAAACACACCAGTGACATCTAATAAAATACACCAGGGACCTCTAATAAAATACACCAGGGACCTATAATAAAAATACACCAGGGACCTCTAATAAAACACACCAGTGACATCTAATAAAATACACCAGGGACCTCTAATAAAATACACCAGGGACCTATAAAAAAAATACACCAGGGACCTCTAATAAAATAGACCAGGGACCTCTAATAAAATACAACAGGGACCTATAATAAAAATACACCAGGGACCTCTAATAAAACACACCAGTGACATCTAATAAAATACACCAGGGACCTCTAATAAAATACACCAGGGACCTATAAAAAAAATACACCAGGGACCTCTAATAAAATAGACCAGGGACCTCTAATAAAATACAACAGGGACCTATAATAAAAATACACCAGGGACCTATAATAAAAATACACCAGGGATCTCTAATAAAATACAAGGGACCTATAATAAAAATACACCAGGGATCTCTAATAAAATACAACAGGGACCTCTAATAAAAATACATTAGGGACCTCTAATAAAATACATTAGGGACCTCTAATAAAATACACCAGGGACCTCTAATAAAATACAACAGCGACCTATAATAAAAATACACCAGGGACCTATAATAAAAATAGACCAGGGATCTCTAATAAAATACAACAGGGACCTCTAATAAAAATACATTAGGGACCTCTAATAAAATACATTAGGGACCTCTAATAAAATACACCAGGGACCTCTAATAAAATACACCAGGGACCTCTAATAAAATAAACCAGGGACATCTGATAAAGAAGAAAATCTAGTTGCATAGATACTATATCATCAGTAGGCCTATCAGGGGCAATATGTCTGTTCTGCATTACTGTCTTATTAGAATTCCAACATTGTGTTTCTCTGTATGTGAGATAGAAGTTATGTCATGCTCTGGAGACTGGATGAATGATGCTGTTTGAGGTATTTAAATGGGTGTTCTGGCTCTTACCATGTGTTCAGATTGTTTCATGTGCACCTGTTCCTAAACTGTATACACTACCGTTCAAAAGTTTGGGGTCACTTAGAAATGTCCCTGTTTTTGAAAGAAAAGCATATTTTCTGTCCATTAAAATAACATCAACTTGATCAGAAATACAGTGTAGACACATACAGTGTTAATGTTGTAAATTACTATTGTAGCTGGAAACGAATGATTTTTTAATGGAATATCTATATAGGAGTACAGAGGATCATTATCAGCAACCATCACTCTTGTGTTCCAATGGCTCATTGTGTTAGCTAATCCAAGGTTATCATTTTAAAGGCTAATTGATCACTAGAAAAACATTTTGCAATTATGTTAGCACAGGTGAAAACTGTTGTTCTGATTAAACAAATCAACTATTGTTTTCACCATATATTTTACCTCTTGGGGATGTCATTCGAAAACATAATGTTAACTTTCACTGCTATGCGGATGACTCACAGCTGTACCTTTCAATGAAACATGGTGAAGCCCCAAAATTGCCCTCGCTAGAAGCATGTGTTTCAGACATAAGGAAGTGGATGGCTGCAAACTTCCTACTTTTAAACTCGGACAAAACAGAGATGCTTGTTCTAGGTCCCAAGAAACAAAGAGATCTTCTGTTGAATCTGACAAATAATCTTAATGGTTGTACAGTCGTTTCAAATAAAACTGTGAAGGACCTCGGCGTTACTCTGGACCCTGATCTCTCTTTTGAAGAACATATCAAGACCATTTCAAGGACAGCTTTTTCCCATCTACGTAACTGCAAAAATCAGAAACTTTCTGTCCAAAAATGATGCAGAAAAATTAATCCATGCTTTTGTCACTTCTATGTTAGACTACTGCAATGCTCTACTTTCCGGATACCCGGATAAAGCACTAAATAAACTTCAGTTAGTGCTAAATACGGCTGCTAGAATCCTGACTAGAACCAAAAAATGTGATCATATTACTCCAGTGCTAGCCTCCCTACACTGGCTTCCTGTCAAAGCAAGGGCTGATTTCAAGGTTTTACTGCTAACCTACAAAGCATTATATGGGCTTGCTCCTACCTATCTCTCTGATTTGGTCCTGCCGTACATACCTACACGTACGCTACGGTCACAAGACGGAGGCCTCCTAATTGTCCCTAGAATTTCTAAGCAAACACCTGGAGGCAGGGCTTTCTCCTATAGAGCTCCATTTTAATAGAACGGTCTGCCTACCCATGTCAGAGACGCAAACTCGGCCTTAACCTTTAAGTCTTTACTGAAGACTCATCTATTCAGTGGGTCATATGATTGAGTGTAGTCTGGCCCAGGAGTGGGAAGGTGAACGGAAAGGCTCTGGAGCAACGAACCACCCTTGCTGTCTCTGCCTGGCCGGTTCCCCTCTTTCCACTGGGATTCTCTGCCTCTAACCCTATTACAGGGGCTGAGTCACTGGCTTACTGGGGCTCTCTCATACCGTCCCTGGGAGGTGTACGTCACCTGAGTGGGTTGAGTCACTGATGTGATCATCCTGTCTGGGTTGGGTTGGCGCCCACCCCCCCTTGGGTTGTGCCGTGGCGGAAATCTTTTTGGGTTATACTCAGCCTTGTCTCAGGATGGTAAGTTGGTGGTTGAAGATATCCCTCTAGTGGTGTGGGGGCTGTGCTTTGGCAAAGTGAGTGGGGTTATATCCTTCCTGTTTGGCCCTGTCCGGGGGTGTCCTCGGATGGGGCCACAGTGTCTCCTGACCTCTCCTGTCTCAGCCTCCAGTATTTATGCTGCAGTAGTTTATGTGTCGGGGGGCTAGGGTCAGTTTGTTATATCTGGAGTACTTCTCCTGTCCTATTCGGTGTCCTGTGTGAATTTAAGTGTGCTCTCTCTAATTCTCTCTTTCTCTCTTTCTTTCTCTCTCTCGGAGGACCTGAGCCCTAGGACCATGCCTCAGCACTACCTGACATGATGACTCCTTGCTGTCCCCAGTCCACCTGGCCGTGCTGCTGCTCCAGTTTCAACTGTTCTACCTTATTATTATTGGACCATGCTGGTCATTTATGAACGTTTGAACATCTTGGCCATGTTCTGTTATAATCTCCACCCGGCACAGCGAGAAGAGGACTGGCCACCCCACATAGCCTGGTTCCTCTCTAGGTTTCTTCCTAGGTTTTGGCCTTTCTAGGGAGTTTTTCCTAGCCACCTTGCTTCTACACCTGCATTGCTTGCTGTTTGGGGTTTTAGGCTGGGTTTCTGTACAGCACTTTGAGATATCAGCTGATGTACGAAGGGCTATATAAATAAATTTGATTTGATTTGATTAAAGAAGCACTAAAACTGGCCTCCTTTAGACTAGTTGAGTATCTGTAGCAGCATCATTTGTGGGTTCGATTACAGGCTCAAAATGACTAGAAACAAAGACATTTCTTCCGAAACTCGCCAGTCTATTCTTGTTCCTAGAAATGAAGGCTATTCCATGTGAGAAATTGCCAAGAAACTGAAGATCTTGTACAACGCTGTGTACTACTCCCTTCACAGAACAGCTCAAACTGGCCCTAACCAGAATAGAAAGAGGAGTGGGAGGCACCAGTGCACAACTGAGCAAGAACAAGAAGAAAAGTACATTGGAGTGTCTAGTTTGAGAAAAAGACGCCTCACAAGTCATCGACTGGCAGCTTCATTAAATACTACCCGCAAAACAGCAGTCTCAATGTCAACGGTGAAGAGGCGACTCCGGGATGCTGGCCTTCTGGGTCGAGTTCCTCTGTCCAGTGTCTGTGTTCTTTTGCCCATCTTAATCTTTTATTTTCATTGGCCAGTTTGAGATATGGCTTTTTCTTTGCAACTGCCTAGAAGGCCAGCATCTCGGAGTCACCTCTCTTACCTGTTGACTTTGAGACTGCTGTTTTGCCATTACTATTTAATGAAGCTGTCAGTTGAGGACTTGTGAGGTGTCTTTTTCTCAAACTAGATACTCTAATATACTTGTCCTCTTGCTCAGTTGTGCACCGGGGCCTCCCACTCCTCTTTCTATTCTGGTTAGAGCCAGTTTGTGTTGTTCATTTCTCAGAACAAGAATAGACTGACGAGTTTCAGAAGAAAGTTCTTTGTTTCTGGACATTTTGAGCCTGTAATCAAATCCACAAATTCTGATGCTCCAGATACTCAACTAGTCTAAAGGTCAGTTTTATTTATTCTTTAATCAGAACAACAGTTTTCAACTGTACTGACATAATTGCTAAATGTTTTTCTAATGATCAATTAGCCTTTAAAATTATAAACTTGGATTAGCTAACACAACGTGCCATTGGAACACAGGAGTGATGGTTGCTGTTAATAGGCCTAAGTAGATATTCCATAAAACAATCAGCCGTTTCCAGCTATAATAGTAATGTACAACATTGTCAATGTCTACACTGTATTTCTGATCAATTTGATGTTATTTTAATGGACAAAATTTGTGCTTTTCTTTAAAAACAAGGACATTTCTAAGTGACCCCAACCTTTTGAACGGTAGTGTACGTACAGTATATTCACAACCGTATATGAATCACATAAGGACAGTATCATATTGTAGTCTCTTTATGGAGTAAATGGACATGTGATCCCGTGTCCATCAAGTTTCTTAAGAGATCATAGTATCAGAGGTCATTCTAATCAAAAGAGAAACAGTTACATGTTTAACAAATATGCCACAAATTGCCATCAATAGACACTGATTTATCCAATGCAAAGTCCAAAAATTATCCAATGCAAACTCCATCTTGTCTTTGTGTCTCTTCAAATCTACACAGTGCACCTCCTCCACCTACCTACAGTACCTGATCTGTGATTTAGCAGGACAGACACATCACACTGCTGCTGCTGCTTGGAGGGCACTGTAAATATCACCTTTCTTGTTATCTCCAAGACCTGTTTTTCCCATAAATAGGGGAATATGTAACTCAATATACTGTCGGATAAAGCCATTCGCTTTCAGAGGACATTGTATGTGACCTGTCTTAGTGCCCCAGTTAGGTATGAACATAAAGATGAATAAGTCATGGGGATACAGATAATATTTAAATGTTAGATTAAAGATGAAATCTTTAATGCTGCAATGTCCGTTTTGGGATAAAACAACAACAAAGAAGTTACTGCAAACAACAATTGCAGACATCATTGCAGACGGTACAGAAACGCAGGACAGCAGAATATGTGCTGGTATTTTTTTACTACCTCCATGTAGTCCACAAAACAAAAACAATAACTAAGGTGCTGTGGTAGACAGTGGCACTGTTTCCCCTAATGCAGATTCTAACTTTAAAGTTACTGATCACAGTGTAAGTGGTCATGCTAAACGGATTGTCCAAGAACACAATCAGGCCCTCGAGGACTGGAGTTGCCCTGCCCTAGACCCACTACAGTTTGCATACCACCCCAAGAGATTCACGAATGACGCAATCGCCATCACACTGCATACACACTGCCTTATCCCATCTGGACAAGAGGAATACTCAAGGATCATATCACCTCCACCTT
The DNA here is from genome assembly GCF_023373465.1 of Oncorhynchus keta. NCBI lineage: Eukaryota > Metazoa > Chordata > Actinopteri > Salmoniformes > Salmonidae > Oncorhynchus > Oncorhynchus keta. The sequence goes on from NC_068448.1 coordinate 17,082,370, forward strand.
ACCTGTCACCCTAGACCCACTTCAATTTGCATAACGCCCCAATAGGTCCACAGACGATGCAATCGCCATCACATTGCACACTGCCCTATCCCATCTGGACAAGAGGAATACCTATGTAAGAATGCTGTTCATTGACTACAGTTCAACCTTCAACACCATAGTTCCCTCCAAGCTCATCAGTAAGCACAGGGCCCTGGGTCTGTACCCCGCCCTGTGCAACTGGGTCCTGGACTTCCTGACGGGCCGACCTAAGGTGGTGAAGGTAGGCAACAACACCTCTGCCAAGCTGATCCTCAACACGGGGGCCCGACAAGGGTGCATGCTCAGCCCTCTCCTGTACTCCCTGTTCACCCATGACTGCATGGCCAACTCAATCATCATGTTTGCTGACGACACAACAGTGGTAGGCCTGATTACCAACAACGATGAGACAGCCTACAGGGAGAAGGTAAGGGCCCTTGCAGAGTGTTGCAAGGAAAACAAACTCTCCGTCGACATCAACAAAACGAAGGAGCTGATCGTGGACTTTAGGAGACAGCAGAGAGAGCACACCCCAACCACATCGACGGGGCCGCAGTGGAGAGGGTGAAAAGCTTCAAGTTCCTCAGTGTGCACATACAGTTGAAGTCGGAAGTTTACAAGCCAAATACATTTAAAATCAATTTTTTAACAATTCCTGACATTTAATCCTAGTAAAAATTCCCTGTCTTAGGTCAGTTAGGATCACCACCTTATTTTAAGATTGTGAAATGTCAGAATAATAGTAGAGAGAATGATTTATTTCAGATTTGATTTATTTCATCACATTCCCAGTGGGTCAGAAGTTTACATTAGAGGTCGACCGATTATGATTTATCAACACCGATACCTATAGCGATTATTGGAGGACCAAAAAAGCCGATACCGATTAATCTGCCAATTTTTAAAATTGATTTGTAATAATGATAATTACAACAATACTGAATGAACACTTATTTTAACTTAATATAATACATCAATAAAATACATTTTGCCTTCAATTTGGTTTAAATAATGCAAAAACAAAGTGTTGGAGAAGAAAGTAAAAGTGCAATATGTGCCATGTAAGAAAGCTAATGTTTAAATTCCTTGCTCAGAACATGGGAACATATGAAAGCTGGTGGTTACTTTTAACATGAGTCTTCAATATTCCCAGGTAAGAAGTTTTAGGTTGTAATTATTATAGGAATTATAGGACTATTTCTCTCTATACCATTTGTATTTCATATACCTTTGACTATTGAATGTTCTTATCGGCACTTTAGTATTGCCAGTGTAACAGTATAGCTTCCATCCCTCTCCTCCCCGCTACCTGGGCTCGAACCAGGAACACATCGACAACAGCCACCCTCGAAGCAACCCATGCAGAGCAAGGGGAACAACTTCTCCAAGTCTCAGAGCGAGTGACGTTTGAAACGCTATTAGCGTGCACCCCGCTAACTAGCTAGCCATTTCACATCAGTTACACTAGCCTAATCTCGGGAGTTGATAGGCTTGAAGTCATAAACAGCTCAATGCTTGAAGCATTGCGAAGAGCTGCTGGCAAAACGCACTAAAGTTCTGTTTGAATGAATGCTTACGAGCCTGCTGGTGCCTACCATCGCTCAGTCAGACTGCTCTATCAAATCATAAACTTAATTATAACATAATAACACACAGAAATACAAGGCTTAGGTCATTAATATGGGCAAATCCAGAAACTATAATTTCGAAAACCATCCGTTTATTCTTTCAGTGAAATACGGAACCGTTCCGTATTTTACTAACGGATGGCATCCCTAAGTCTAAATATTGCTGTTGCATTGCACAACCTTCTGTCATACCCTGGCATTAGTATTTGGTGTTTTCTTTATTATTTTGGTCAGGCCAGGGTGTGACATGGGTATTTATGTGGTGTGTTTTGTCTGGATTTTTTTTGTAGGTTATGGTATTGTGGTTAGTGAAGTAGTCTAGGAGAGTCTATGGTTGCCTGGAGTGGTTCTCAATCAGAGGCAGGTGTTTATCGTTGCCTCTGATTGGGAACCATATTCTTTGAGTATTTTGTGGGTGATTGTTCCTGTCTCTGTGTTTGTTGCTGTTTCGGTTTTTCACGTTTCTTGTTTTGTAAATTGTTTGTATTTTTCATCTTTCATTAAAGATGTATAAAGATAACCACACTGCATTTTGGTCCTCTTTTTCGCCAGAAGAAAACCGTAACACCTTCAATGTTATGTCATAATTATGTAAAATTCTGGCAAATTAGTTTGCAATGAGCCAGGCGGCCCAAACTGTTGCATATACCCTGACTCTGCGTGCAATGAGCACAAGAGATGTGAGACAATTTCACCTGGTTAATATTGCCTGTTAACCTTTCTTTTAGCTAAATGTGCAGGTTTAAAAATATATACTTCTGTGTATTGATTTTAAGAAAGGAATTGATGTTTATGATTAGGTACACGTTGGAGCAAGGATAGTCCTTTTTCGCGAATGTGCACCGCATCGATTTATATGCAACGCAGGACACGCTAGATAAACTAGTAATATCATCAACCATGTGTAGTTATAACTAGTGATTATGATTGATTGATGTTTTTTATAAGATAAGTTTAATGATAGTTAGCAACTTACCTTGGCTTCTTACTGCCTCTAGTTTACATACACTCAGTTAGTATTTGGTAGCATTGCCGTTCAATTGTTTAACTTGGGTCAAGTGTTTCTGGTAGCCTTCCACAAGCTTCCCACAATAAGTTGGGTGAATTTTGGCCCATTCCTCCTGACTGAGCTGGTGTAACTGAGTCAGCTTTGTATGCCTCCTTGCTTGCACACACTTTTTCAGTTCTGCCCACAAATGTTCTATAGAATTGAGGTCAGGGCTTTGTGATGGCCACTCTAATATCATGCCTTTGTTGTCCTTAAGCCATTTGCCACAACTTTGGAAGTATGCTTGGGGTCAATGTCCATTTGGAACACCCATTTGCAACCAAGTTTTAACTTCCTGACTGATGTCTTGAGATGTTGCTTCAATATATCCACATAATTTTCCTCCCTCATCATGCATTCTATTTTGTGAAGTGCACCAGCCCCTCCTGCAGCAAAGCACCCCCACAACATAATGCTGCCACCCCCGTGCTTCACGGTTAGGATGGTGTTCTTCGGCTTGCAAGCCTCCCCCTTTTTCCTCCAAACATAACAACGGCCAAACAGTTCTATTTTTGTTTCATCAGACCAGAGGACAGTGGTTTCTTCATCCTTGCTGGGCGGCCTTTCAGGTTATGTCAATATAGGTCCTGTTTTACTGTGGATATAGATACTTTTGTACCGTTTCCTCCAGCATCTTCACAAGGTCCTTTGCTGTTGTTCTGGGATTGATTTTCAATTTTCGCGCAAAAGTACGTTCATCTCTAGGAGACAGAATGTATCTCCTTCCTGAGCGGTATGACAGCTGCGTGGTCCCATGGTGTTTATACTTGCATACTATTGTTTGTACAGAAGAACGTGGTACCTTCAGGCGTTTGGAAATTGCTTGAAATGATGAACCAGACTTGTGGAGGCCTACAATTGTTTATCTGAGGTCTAGGCTGATGTCTTTTGATTTTCCCATGATGTCAAGCAAAGAGGCACTGAGTTTGAAGGTAGGCATTGAAATACATCCACAGGTACACCTCCAATTGACTCAAATGATGTTAATTAGCCTAGAAGCTTAGAAGCTTCTAAAGCCATGAGATGTCATTTTCTGGAATTTTCCAAGCTGTTTAAAGGAACAGTCAACTTAGTGTACGTAAACTTCTGACTCACTGGAATTGTGATACAGTGAATTATAAGTGAAATGATCTGTCTGTAAACAATTGTTGCAAAATGACTTGTGTCATGCACAAAGTAGATGTCCTAACCGGCTTGCCAAAACTATAGTTTGTTATCAACAAGACATTTGTGGAGTGGTTGAAAAACTAGTTTTAATGACTCCAACCTAAGTGTATGTAAACTTCCGACTTCAACTGTAACTGACAACCTGAAATGGTCGATTCACACCGACAATGTGGTGAAGAAGGCACAACAGCGCCTCTTCAACCTCATCCTGAAGAAATTTGGCTCAGCCCCTACGACACTCACAAAATTCTACAGCTGCACCATTAAGAGCATTCTGTCGGACTGTACCACCGCCTGGTACGGCAAGTGCACCATCCGCAACCGCAGGGCTCTCCAGAGGGTGGTGCTGTCCGCCCAACGCATCACAGGGGGCACGCTGCCTGCCCTCCAGGACATCTACTGCAATGGTGTCACAGGAAGGCCAAGAAGATCATCAAGGACCTCTGCAACCCGAGCCACGGCCTGTTCACCCTGCTATCATCTAGAAGGCAGAGACAGTACAGGTGCATCAAAGCTTGGACAGAAAGACTGAAAACTGCTTATATCTCCAGGCTATCAGTCTGCTAATCCTTTTAGAGTCTATTGACACACCAATTTCTGGGCTCCGCCTCAATCCACCAAACCCGCCTTCCACATCTGTGGTGGAAAGTGACAGAACTACAGAGCTGTTTGTCAGACCAGGAGACATTCTTGGTAAGCAACTCCAGTGTAGATTTGGCCTCGTATTTGAGGTTTTTGTCTGTTGAAAGTTTAATTAATCTCCCCTTGTCTGGTGGAAAGCAGAGTGAACCAGGTTTTGCTCTAGGATTTTGCCTGTGCTTAGCTCTATTACATGTATTTTTTATCCTGATAAAACTCCCCAGTCCTAACGATTACAAGCATGCCCATAACATGATGCAGCAACCACTTATGCTTGAAAATATGGAGGGTAGTGCTCAGTAATGTGTCGTATTGGATTTGACCCAAACATAACACTTTGTATTCAGGACAAAACGTGAATTGCTTAGCCACATTTGTGGCAGTATTACTTTAGTGCCTTGTTGCAAACAGGATGCATGTTTTGGAAAAAAATGTATTCTCTATAGACTTCCTTCTTTTCACTCTGTCAATTAGGTTAGTATTGCGGAGTAACTACAATGTTGTTAATCCATCCTCAGTTTTCTCCTATCACAGCCATTAAACTCTGTAACTGTTTTTAAGTCACCATTGGCCTCATGGTGAGATTCTTGAGCGATTTCCTTATGAAGGACACCTGTATCTTTTTAGTGACTGGGTGTATTGATATACAAATAAAAGTGTAATTGATAACTTCTCCATGCTCAAAGGTATGTTCAATGTCTGCTTTTCCTTCGCCCCCCAACTAGGTGCCCTTCATTGTGAGGCATTGGAAAACCTCCCTGGCTTTTGTGGTTGAATCTGTGTTTGAAATTCACTGCTCGACTGAGGGATCTTTCAGAATTGTTTTTTTGTGGGGTACAGAAATGAGGTAGTCATATTTACTGTAGGCTTGCCATAACAAAGGGGTTGCATACTCATTGACTCAAGACATTTCAGCTTTTAATTTTTTATTAAAAAAACAAAAACAAAAAAACATAATTCCACTTAAAAATGATGGGATATTGTTTCTAGGCCAATTATGAAAAATTCTCAATTGAATCCATTTTAAGTTCAGGCTGTAACACAACAAAATGTGGTAAAATACTTTTTTGAAGGCAATGTATGTCCAAAAAACTCCAATATTTTCTGAGCTTTCTTATATCTCCAAGATAGATATTGGACAGACACTTATCAACATTTTGAAGTGAGCAAGTACAGTATGAAAATACATCTGTACTACCCTTGAGGTAAAACCCTTGTCATTTTGTTCTCTCTTTCAGGCAACTATTACAAGTTATAAATCACGTTTGAAAATCTACTTACCATAATACCATGGTTATAGAGCAGAGTATGTCTTAGTAAGACTAGCCTTACTGTAAAACCTTAGTTCTAGAGCTGTGTATGTATATTAGTAAGAAGACCCTTACCATTATACCTTAGGTATAGAGCTGTGTATGTCTAATTAAGACTACCTTTACCACAATACCTTAGGTATAGAGCTGTATATGTCTTAGTAAGACTACCCTTATCGTAATACCTTAGTTCTAGAGCTGTGTATGTCTATTAGTAAGACTACCCTTACCATAACACATTAGATATAGAGTGGTGTATGTCTTTTGAATTTAATTTTAATTTAATTTTTCTTAAAAGGGTGGATCAGCTTTAATATTGCGGACAGATTGGTGCTTCCATCAATGTAATTGTCTGCATCATTTCCAATCCCCCATATATTTTTGGGGTAAATTGCAAAAAAAGAAACGTCCTCTCACTGTCAACTATGTTTATTTCAGCAAACTTAAACATGTGTAAATATTTGTATGAACATAACATGATTCAACAACTGAGGCATAAACTGAACAATTTCCACAGACATGTGACTAACAGAAATGTAATAATGTATCCCTGACCAAAGGGGGGGTCAAAATCAAAACAAACAGTCAGTATCTGGTGTGGCCACCAGCTGCATTAAGTACTGCAGTGCATCTCCTCCTCATGGACTGCACCAGATTTGCCAGTTCTAGCTGTGAGATGTTACCCCACTCCTCCACCAGGCACCTGCAAGTTCCCGGACATTTCTGGGGGGGATGGCCCTAGCCCTCACCCTGCGATCCAACAGGTTCCAGACGTGCTCAATGGGATTGAGATCCGGGCTCTTCGCTGGCCATGGCAGAACGCTGACATTCCTGTCTTGCAGGAAATCACACACAGAACGAGCAGTATGGCTGGTGACATTGTCATGCTGGAGGGTCATGTCAGGATGAGCCTGCAGGAAGGGTACCACACGAGGGAGGAGGATGTCTTCCCTGTAACGCACAGCATTGAGATTGCCTGCAATGACCACAAGTTCAGTCCGATGATGTTATGATCCACTGCCCCAGACCATGACGGACCCTCCACCTCCAAATCGATCCCGCTCCAGAGTACAGGCCTCGGTGTAACGCTCATTCCTTCAACGATAAACACGAATCCGACCATCACCCTTGGTGAGACAAAACCGTGACTCGTCAGTGAAGAGCACTTTTTGCCAGTCCTGTCTGGTCCAGCGACGGTGGGTTTGTGCCTATAGGCGAAGTTGTTGCCGGTGATGTCTGGTGAGGACCTGCCTTACAACAGGCCTACAAGCCCTCAGTCCAGCCTCTCAGCCTATTGCGGACAGTCTGAACACTGATGGAAGGATTGTGCGTTCCTGGTGTAACTCTGACATTTGTTGTTGCCATCCTGTTCCTGTCCCGCTGGTGTGATGTTCGGATGTACCAATCCTGTGCAGGTGTTGTGACACGTGGTCTGCTACTGCAAGGATGATCAGCTGTCCATCCTGTCTCCCTGTAGCGCTGTCTGAGGCGTCTCACAGTACGGACATAGCAATTTATTGCCCTGCCACATCTGCAGTCCTCATGCCTCCTTGCAGCATTCCTAAGGCACGTTCACGAAGATGAGCAGGGACCCTGGGCATCTTTCATTGGTGTTTCTCAGAGTCAGTAGAAAGGCCTCTTTTGTGTCCTAAGTTTTCATAACTGTGACCTTAATTGTCTACCGTCTGTCAGCAGTTAGTGTCTTAACGATCGTTCCACAGGTGCTTGTTCATTAATTGTTTATGGTTCATTGAACAAATATGGGAAACCGTGTTTTTACAAATTATCTTTGAAAGACAGGGTCCTGAAAAAAGGACATTTATTTTTTTATATGCACTTTAAAATCCAGTTTATCTTATTATCCATAATTAGCTATTAGTATTTGTAGTAATGTAGGCAATTTATGCAGTGTATGTCTTAGTAAGACTACCCTTATCGTCTAAATTCCAAGATGGTGTAGTAGTCAGACGTCTTTGTCTTCTCCCATGTATATATATTTTTATATCTTTTTATATATTTTTATTTTTCCTAAACCTTAACTTCAAAATACTCTCCTGCAACCCGCCTCACCCAATGTGGTGTGGATCTGTTTTTTTCTAAAGTATTTCTATTTACCTCTGAACTGGAATACCTCAACTGAAGCTAGCTAGCTAACTAGCTATCAGATATAAGTCAGCTAACCTGACGCTCGGAAAGCTCTCACCAGTTCATACAACGCATTTCAAACCAGAGCATACTGAACCTATTTTTCTCTCCATATCCTCGGATTCCTACCGCAAACTCTGAACCCTTTCATCTGGATCATTGCAGCTAGCTAACCACAACCCGGGTTGACTACTCAAGCACCAACTAGCCCTTGGGCTAGCCGAAGCTAGACCCATCTCCAGGCTAGGGCTCCTGGGCTACTACCGAAGCTCACTCCTCGGCTACAATATCCGGACCCCTTCTACTGCCGGTACGGGGCACGGAACCCCGCCGATCCTTCATGACTGGAATACCGACATAATCTAATACCAACCACTATACCAATTTTGCCAATTGGACTTGGACCCCTCTGCTACTTGGAACCCTACTAATTCCACGACTGGTCTATAGACTTCACCACACGAGGAGGCAAAAACAGACTTTTCCCCATCGCGACATCCCTCTAAGGCCCTTATGCTAGCTTGCTAGCCATGGCCTGTTAACTGCTAGCACCGGCCTGCTAACTGTCTGAATTGCCGTGTCCCCTGCCAGCCCAACCACTCACTGGACCCATACGATCACTTGGCCACGCATGCCTCTCTCTAATATCAATATGCTTTTTCCATTACTGCCCTGGTTAGTGATTACTGTCTTATTTCACTGTAGAGCCTATAGCCCTGTTCAATAACCTTAACCAACCATGTTGTTCCACCTCCCACATATGCGATGACATCACCTGGTTTAAACGTCTCTAGAGACAATGTACTCTCTTCCTACCATACCTTTGTCTGTACATTATGCCTTGAATCTATGCTATCGTGCCCAGAAACCAGCTCCCTTTACTCTCTGTTCCGAACATGCTAGACGGCCAGTTCTTATAGCCTTTAGCCGTACCCTTACCCTACTTCTCCTCTGTTCCGCGGTTAATCCAGGACCTGCAGTGCCTAGCTCCACTCCTACTCCCCAGGTGCTCTCATTTGTTGACTTCTGTAACCGTAAAAGCCTTGGTATCATGCATGTTAACATTAGAAGCCTACCCCCTAAGTTGTTTTATTCACTGCTTTAGCACATTCTGCCAACCCGGATGTCTTAACCGTGTCTGGATCCTGGCTTACGAAAACCACCAACATCTCTGAAATTTCCATCCCTAACTATAACATTTTCTGCCAAGATAGAACTGCCAAAGGGGGCGGTGTTGCAATCTACTGCAGAGATAGCCTGCAGAGTTCTATATTTACTATCCAGGTCCATACCAAAACAATTCGAGATTCTACTTCTAAAATTTCACCTTTCCAGAAACAAGTCTCTCACTGTTGCCGCTTGCCCCCAGCTGTACCCTGGACGCCATATGCGAATTGATGGCCCCCATCTATCTTCTGAACTTGTGCTGCTAGGTGACCTAAACTGGGACATGCTTAACACCCCGGCCATCATACAATCTAAACTTGATGCCCTCAATCTCACACAAATTATCAATGAACCTACAAGGTACAACCCCAAATCCGTAAACACGGGCACCCTCATAGATATCATCCTAACTAACTCACCCTCCAAATACACCTCTGCTGTTTTCAACCAAGATCTCAGCGATCACTGCCTCATTGCTTGCATCCGTAATGGGTCTGCGGTCAAACGACCACCCCTCATCACTGTCAAACGCTCCCACAAACACTTCTGCAAACAGGCCTTTCTAATCGACCTGGCCGGGGTATCCTAGAATGACATTGACCTCAACCCGTCAGTAGGGGATGCCTTGTTATTCTTTAAAAGTGCCTTCCTCACCATCTTAAATAAGCATGCTCCATTCAAAAAATGTTGAACTAGGAATAGATATAGCCCTTGGTTCACTCAAGACCTGTCTGCCCTTGACCAGCACAAAAACATCCTGCATTAACATTGAATAGCACCCGTGATATGCAACTTTTTAGGGAAGTTAGGAACCAATATACACAGGCAGGCAGGTAGAAAAGCTAAGGCTAGCTTTTTCAAACAGAAATTTGCATCCTGTAGTACAAACTCAAAAAAGAGCTGCAAAATCTGGACCCCTGCAAATCAGCCAGGCTAGACAATCTGGACCCTCTCTTTCTAAAATTATCTGCCTAAAATATTTCCAGCCATATTACTAGCCTGTTCAACCTCTCTTTGAGAGGTCTGAGATTCTCATAGATTGGAAAGCTGCCGCGGTCATCCCCCTCTTCAATGGGGGAGACATTCTAGACCCAAACTGCTACAGACCTATATTCTACCCTGCATTTCTAAGGACTTTGAAAGCCAAGTTAACAAACAGATCACCAACCATTTCGGAACTCAACGTACCTTCTCCGCTATGCAAGCTGGTTTCAGAGCTGGTCATGCGTGCACCTCAGCCATGCTCAAGGTCCTAAACGATATCATAACCCCATCGATGAGACATTACTGTGCAGCCGTATTCATCGACCTGGCTAAGGCTTTCGACTCTGTCAATCACAAAATTCTTATTGGCAGACTCAACAGCCTTTGTTTCTCAAATGATTGCCTCTCTTGGTTTACCACCTACTCCTCAGATAGAGTTCAGTATGTCAAATCAAAGAACCTGTTGTCTGGACCTCTGGCAGTCTCTATGGGGGTGCCACAGGGTTCAATTCTCGGGCCGACTCTCTTCTCTGTATACATCAATGACGTCGCTCGCGCTGCTGTTGATTCTTTGATCCACCTCTACGCAGACGACACCATTCTGTATACCTCTGGCCCTTCATTGGACACTGTGTTAACTAACCTCCAGATGAGCTTCAATGCCATACAACTCACCTTCCGTGGCTTCAACGGCTCTTAAATGCAAGTAATACTAAATGCATGCTATTCAACCGATCGCTGCCTGCACCTGCTCGCCCGCCCATCCAGCATCACTACTCTGGACGGTTCTGACTTAGAATATGTGGACAACTACAAATACCTAGGTGTCTGGTTAGACTGTAAACTCACCTTCTAGACTCACATTAACCATATCCAATCCAAAATTAAATCTAGAATTGGCTTCCTATTTCACAACAAAGCTGCCAAACATACCCTCGTAAAACTGACCATCCTACAGATTTTCGACTTCGGGGATGTCATTTTCAAAATAGCCTCCAACACTCTACTCAACAAATTGGATGCAATCTATCACAGTGCCATCCATTTTGTCACCAAAGCCCCATATACTGCCCACCACTGCGACCTGTACGCTCTCGTTGGCTGGCCCTCGCTTCATACTCATCGCCAAATCCACTGGCTCCAGGTCATCTACAAGTCTCTGCTAGGTAAAGCCCCGCCTTATCTCAGCTCACCATAGCAGCACCCACCCGTAGCACGCGCTCCAGCAGGTATATCTCACTGGTCACCCCCAAAGCCTCACTGGTCACCCCCAAAATTTCTTCCTTTGGCTGCCTCTCCTTCCAGTTCTCTGCTGCCAATGACTGGAACGACCTGCAAAAATCTTTGAAGCTGAAGACCCTTACATCCCTCACTAGCTTTAAGAACCAGCTGTCAGAGTAGCTCACATATCACTGCACCTGTACATAGCCCATCTGTAAATGGCCCATCCAATCTAACTCATCCCCATACTGTATTTATTTATCTTGCTCCTTTGCATCCCATTATCTCAACTTGCATATTCATCTTCTGCCCATCCTACCATTCCAGTGTTTAATTGCTATATTGTAGTTACTTTGCCACCATGGCCTATTTTTTGCCTTACCTCTCTTATCCTACCTCATTTGTACATGCTGTATATAGATTTTTCTACTGTATTATTGATTGTGTGTTTGTTTATTCCATGTGTAACTCTGTGTTGTTGTATGTGTCGAACTGCTTTGCTCTATCTTGGCCAGGTCGCAGTTGCAAATGAGAACTAGCCTCAACTAGCCTACCTGGTTAAATAAAGGTGAAATTAAATAAAAAATTAAATACAAGACTATAACTACCAATTGGATTCCATGAAATTGGGGAGAAAAAAGGGTACAAAAATAAATATTTTGTCTTGCCCATTCTCCCCCGCGGAATGGCACACATCGATGTCTCAAATGTTTCAAGGCTTAAAAATCCTTCTTTAACCTGTCTCCACCCCACATAGCCTGGTTCCTCTCTAGGTTTCTTCCTAGGTTTTGTTCTTTCTAGGGAGTTTTTCCTAGCTACCGTGCTTCTACACCTGCATTGCTTGCTGTTTGGGGTTTTAGGCTGGGTTTCTGTACAGCACTTTGAGATATCAGCTGATGTACGAAGGGCTATATAAATACATTTGATTTGATCTACACTGATTGAAGTGGGTTCAACAAGAGGACATCAATAACGGATCATAGCTTTCACCTGGATTCACCCGATTAATCTGTCATGGAAAGAGCAGGTGTTCTTAATGTTTTGAACACTCAAGGTACAGTAACATTACTGCTGGCTGATCTACATGCTGAAAGTTGTTCTCAAAATGTTTACAATTAGCATTTTATTCATGATCCCCAATGTGTAGGCCTATGTGACACATATTGTAATATAATACATCATCATCATCAATAGAATTAGCAAGACTTGCATGATACAGTAACTGATACATGAAAACCTTCACCAGCACTTCACAGGTCTCACATACAGTACAGTACTTTTGTGTTACTTATGTTGACACAGGGCTGTGGGACAGGGATCAGTGTGACAGTTTCAGGTGCTGGAGTCTATTAATAGCTTGCCTCTCAGCCTCAGCATTTTATCATTCTGGTGTCCAAGCGCAGAAGTTTTCCTGGTCCTGCTTCACAAACACAAGGAGGAAGTAGTGCATCTCCATCTCAATCCCCCCGCCCCTGTGCGATTAGTTACACAGGAACCTGTGAGTATCCTGGTGATTCGTCTTCTGTCAGGCCTCAGTGTTTATCCTTTGCAATCCAACAGGATTGGAATCAAAGACAGTGGCATTCATTCAGCATGAGAAATGACCTGTCTTTCCCAGAGGTGAAGAAAGAGAAGGAGGGACCACGGATCAACAAAAGGCAATAGCAACAATACATCATACACTGTTATTTAGTCCCTAAAGTGGCCTACAGACAGAGAAAAAAGCAAAAGCAAGACATTGGCCGTGTTCAAATATTAAACTGGCGTACTACACACTTAAACACCATACTATGTAGCAGTGGAGGCTGGTGACTTGAAAAATTAGTATGGGAGACCCACGAGATGTTAAATTGTGTTTAAACAATCGTCAAAGTGTAATTATTTTAACCTAAAGCATTTAATAAATACATTTATAGTACAATATTACGGGCAATGGGAATGAGAGGGCGACTTACACAGTAAGATCACAGCAGTGATTGAATGAGGGTATGAGGCATGCGTTGAGGTGTTCAGAGGCTTGACTTCATTGCAGGACAGGATTTGTCTGGAAAGACAAAAAACAATAATAAACTACACAGTTTACACCAAAGAGCTTAGAATGAGTTAATCCAAGCAAGGAGTAAAATCATTGATGTGTAATAATGTGATTGTGTTTGTGATTGACTCTACATAGAGTAATGAGAGAAAATTGATAGGGGTTCTCACAGTGCTTGGAGAGGAAACATTCAATGTAGCAGTGGATGAGCGGGCACATGAGACATGGCTTCAGTTCATGTCAGGACAGAGTTGACAATGGTAGTAGAGTGGTCATCACCTCTTAATCAGGGAACAGGAGGGGACTTAGCTGGAATTACAAATAGCAGATACGTTCCATTACAGCTGTGCCATCATAGGTTTGGACATGTTTCTCTGTGAAGTTAAACACAGAGTTGGCATATCACCCACTTTACACATCAAAGTAGCCGAAGAAACATTCCTGAATAATGCCCTGATCATCCACATACCTGACGATAACTGACAACTGCAAGCAAACTGGTGGCACCATAGGTCCCAGAGTGGGTAGGTAATTTTTACCCCCTGGGGCCCAGAGTTTTTCCTTATCTGTTACCTAACCAAGAAAACTCTGGACCCTATATGGTATGACAGTGATTCATTAAAAGGTTTTATAAGGGGGGTGAAAACCCTATCAAACTGCAGCAACCTTATACTTGTTCATATTGATTATATTTAGACTAGATTGGGAAGGGGATTTCCTCTAACCAGACACAGAGACAACAACTGATAGACAATATAATTCACAGGGCTGAGTTTGCTTTATGCAAGTTTGCATCATGCAGTTCTATGCAACTGTAGGCCTTATAAGAAATTATCTCACATCTGTCAACACTATTATGTTGATTGATTAATTCCAGTTGATAATGTTGGATTGAAAACGTTTAGGCAGCCTTGCCAGGCCAATATTGAATATAAACCGAATTTGATCACATTCGCATTTTCTCCTAACACACACATGGACTATAAATACATAACGTTACCAATTAATTTACACTGACCAAAGGGACAACGCACATAGGCTATTATGCATCTGCTCTTATTAGTAGCCTACAGTTGATCAGACTGAAAAATTGTCTAGTTTTCATCCCATACTGCATGTCAGATCTCTAATGTTAAGGTGTAGCCTAGGCTGCTGAAACATTTATATCATGAGTTTTTGCTTGTGTCTGTCCGGAGTGATTATGTGTTTTTATCTTTGCTAAATATATACCGGAGGAAAGTGCAAAGCTTACTTGTCAACCTCTCTCTTTAATCTAACTTTTAATGGATGATGCAATGGAAGCTATAAAATCACTCGGAATTGATTTCGACATCCCAGAAGAACAGTCGAAAGTTCAATATGTTCAGCAAGTAAAGCATTGTTACGTGCAATTACCTCTGCAAGCTCATTGTAGTTTCCCTTGTCGTCGAAACTTTCCCTCTCATAGTGTCCTCTAAAAGCACATTCTTGCATGCCCAGAAACGTAGGGGTGTTGATAAACCGCTTGAGAACATCCCCGTTTCTTCTAACTTTCTCGTTGTGTAGCGCAGTTTGAATACGCAGGCCTTCGTCATATTCGATGCAGCTTTTCCCCCGAAGCTAGAATCTGGTGTGGGCATTTATATGCTGCCTGCTGAACGATCAATGCTCTCCAGGTCACTGTACCTACCCCTCTTTCGCCCAAGGCTCAGATTGTCCAAAAACCAGGCTAGATTGATTAAAGGCTCCAGCTAACATTATACTTTTGATACCAGTTGGTATTGAATGCCCTCGCCGTTTCATCCTTCTTCATCAAACTGATCGCAGGCAGAGATCGACCCTCACTTTTAATTTGTACCGTGTTCCCCAGAGAATGAAAGAGGTTCTTCAACGTAGAACCCCGATAATGCTCTGTGGCACAATCCCAATACAACTCCCTAGGTTCGTTCTCTGATCATAAATCTATGATTGGATGGACAACATGTCAGTTCATACTGCAAAAGTTTGTAATGGTTGGAGGACCTGTTCATAATTACCATGCATGTCTATGGAAGCAGCTGAGGCCTACGAGCCTCCTAGGTTTTGTATTAAAGTCAATGTAGCCAGAGGTGGACGGAAGCTAGCTGTCTTTCTGCTACACCATGGTGCTACCCAAGACATTGCTGTTGAGACCTTCATTGCAAAACAGTCAATTATTTGGTGACATATGAATATATTTAATAGAGTTTTATCTAAAAAGGATAACTTTTTAAATGTTTCACTATTTTTGTTGTTAGGCGAGAATGGTCCTCCACTTCTTCCTCTGAGGAGCCTCCACTGCTATGTACTCATCGTCACATACTATTTAGCACGTAACGTTAAGTAAAAAGTAGAGGAAAGTGGAGGCTCCTGACTGGTTGAGTAGGTGGGTTGAGTCGGGGTGGATTTTTCCAAATTCAACAGATATGCATTGCATTAACCAGCCTGATAATAGCTCATTCTCAATTTGATAAATGTATCTTAACTCTGAATAGAATAGGAACTGTGTTATAGGCCTACTCAGGCTGGTTATAGGCAGTCTATCACATTAAACCTATACCGTAGCCCATCTATCCTTTTTAAAAACTTATTCGGGATCGGTGTATATTGGAAGAAAGATATTGGAAGAAAGCTTAAATTCTTGTTAATCTAACTGCACTCTCCGATTTACTGTAGCTATTACAGTGAAAGAATACCATGATATTGTTTGAGGAGACTTGAACATAAAAAGTTATTAATTAACAAATTAGGCATGTTTGGGCAGTCTTGATACAACATTTTGAACAGAAATTCAATGGTTCATTGGATCAGTGTCAAACTTTGCACATACACTGCTGCCATCTAGTGGCCAAAATATATACTGCACATGGGCTGGAATAATACATTGTGGCCTTTCTGTTGCATTTCAAAGATGATGGTACAAAAAAATGCAAAAGAACAGGTTTTTTTTCTTTGTATTATCTTTTACCAGATCTATTGTGTTATATTCTCCTACATTCCTTTCACATTTCCACAAACTTCAAATTGTGTCCTTTCAAATGGTACCAAGAAAATCCATATCCTTGCTTCAGGGCCTGAGCTACAGGCAGTTAGATTTGAGTATGTCATTTCAGGCAACAAAAAAATAAAAAGGGGGGCGGATCCTATGGAGGGACTGAAGACAGAAACATATCATTTGGTTCCATTTCAACAAATGTATTAGTGAAAACAAAGTGCTGTAACATATATACATTAAATAGCCTGGTACACACACTAACACTTTTCAAAGATTCAAATCTAAAGGTTATTGCACGGAAAAACGTGGACAGTTGGGTGCATCAAAAGTTCAGAAACGCTGGAGAGCGACATAATTAACTAAAGCACTATCATTGGGAAAGAGATCAAAATGACTGCTAAGGCTTGATCCAAACATTAAATAATTAAATAGGTAGTCTAACCTACAAAACTAAACAATCCATATGTTCAAATCAAAAGGTCTGATTAACATGACATCAATAACGCAGCCACATTCCGAATCCCCGGTGCTGACACATTCAGAAATCAAAAGGTCTGATTAACATGACATCAATAACGCAGCCACATTCCGAATCCCCGGTGCTGACACATTCAGAAATCAAAAGGTCTGATTAACATGACATCAATAACGCAGCCACATTCCGAATCCCCGGTGCTGACACATTCAGAAATCAAAAGGTCTGATTAACATGACATCAATAACGCAGCCACATTCCGAATCCCCGGTGCTGACACATTCAGAAATCAAAAGGTCTGATTAACATGACATCAATAACGCAGCCACATTCCGAATCCCCGGTGCTGACACATTCAGAAATCAAAAGGTCTGATTAACATGACATCAATAACGCAGCCACATTCCGAATCCCCGGTGCTGACACATTCAGAAATCAAAGGTCTGCGATCCCCATACATTAAGGGAAGAATGCATTTGAGAAAGTCCATATTGCAAATGTACCCCTTACTAGACGTCCGGAAATTCCCAAAAATTAACATGACATCAATAACGCAGCCACATTCCGAATCCCCGGTGCTGACACATTCAGAAATCAAAAGATGATTTAGAATTTAGTTTACAATCTCTGACAAAGTGCAAGAGAACAATAGACACTTTTCAATGAGAAAGCAGAAATTCACAACAACAAAAATAATTTAAAAATCATGTAGCCTGCAATGCAATAATCTTGATTATTAAGGAGAAAAACTACTTAGCCTACATTTAAACACCACAGTAGTAGCTTTGCTATTTGGCAGCTTTCCAATTAAGTAGCCTAGTTTTGTTATTTGGCGACTTGCAGAGAACGAGGGCCTATCACTATCAGCCCACCTATTCCAATGCATTGTGAAAAAGTGTACGAATTCTACTAGATGAGGAGCCGAAATGAATATAACATCCTGGCATTTAAGCCATACTCGATTTCAGTGGTGTAAAGTACTTAAGTAAAAATACTTTAAAGTACTACTTAAGTAGTTTTTTGTGGTATCTGTACTTTGCTTTACTATTTATATTTTTGACAACTTTTAATTTTACTTTACTACATTCCTAAAGAAAATGATGTACTTTCTATTCCATGCATTTCCCTGACACCCAAAAGTACTTGTTACAATTTGAATGCTTTGCAGGACAGAAAATTGTCAAATTCACACACTTATGAAGAGAACATCCCTGGTCATCCCCACTGCCTCTGATCTAGCGGACTCACTAAGCACAAATGCTTTGTTTGTAAATAATGTCTGAGTGTTGGAGTGTGCCCCTGGCTATAATATAAGGAATTTAAAATGATTCATACTTTTACTTTTGCTTTTGATACTTTATATTTTAGCTACATTTACTTCTGATACGTAACTATATTTAAAACCAAAAACTTTTTTACTTTTACTCAATTAGTGTTTTACTGGGTGACTTTCTTTACTTTTACTCAAGTATGCATTTTGAGTACTTTTTCCAACACTGCTCGATTGAAAAAAAATTCATAATACAAAACATTATATTTTCGCATACTGAGAAGGCGCAATTGATTTGTTTCCCGCTATTCATTGACTTCGGTAGCGCATCCCCATATCTAACTGATCAACTGTTTTCATAGCTGAAATGAGTATGACATCCGGGCATTTAAAGCATACTCGATTTTCTAAATGTCGCATACTATTAAACTTAATTTTTTCGCATACTCAAATGCCCTACTATTGAGGAAGCAATTAGCTAGCTATGTTTCCCTCCCTCTGCTTTGACCACACAAATTTACCCCATCTCCCCCGAGCATAGCCTCCCTGACAGAGTGCTGAGGTTAAGAGTAAAGAAAAAACTCTCACCCTCCCAATCCCCAGGTCTCTCCTCTCCAGCCCAGCGCTAGACCCAACACATTGAGACAAGGATCTCTGTGGTTGGAGCCGATGTGTCTAGTATGATAAAAATAAGTTTCATATGATTTCTGAAAATGATCACTAGTCCACAAGCATAAATATGCAAGGTGTAATTTTACAGACAAATGTGTTATCAGAAGTCAATTCAACAGCTTATTAAAAAACAATGACATTGTTGAAATATAATCTTTAAAGGGTGTAGTTTACATATGTGCCTTCATTTTCAATACAATGAACGCATGACGCTTGTGGTATGTGAAAATATGTTAGCTATCACATTTGTGAACAATTGGAAAATACAGTGGCTCTAACTTATTATATATATTTAATTATAGCAGATTTCTTTTTGCACTAGATTCAAGTTGTTGGGTTATGGATGCAGTGCATTCGGAAAGTATTCAGACCCCTTGACTTTATCCACATTTTGTTACGTTACAGCCTTATTCTAAAATGGATTAAATCGTTTTTTTTTCCCTATCATCAATCAACACACAATACCCCCATAATAATACCCCCATAATACAAAACTGAAATATTACATTTACACAAGTAGTCAGATCCTTCACTCAGTACTTTGTTGAAGCAGCTTCGGCAGCGATTACAGCCTCAAGTCTTCTTGGGTATGATGCTACGAGCTTGGCACACCTCTATTTGGGGAGTTTCTCCCATTCTTCTCTGCAGATCCTCTCAATCTCTGTCAGGTTGGATGGGGAGTGTTGCTGCACAGCTATTTTCAGGTCTCTCCAAAGACGTTCGGCTCTGGCTCTCAGAGACTTGGCCCAAAGTGTCTCCTGCGTTGTCTTGGCTGTGTGCAGGTTTTCATCAATGATCTCTCTGTGCTTTGCTCCTTTCATCTTTCCCTCGATCCTGACTAGTCTCCTAGTCTCTCCCGCTGAAAAACATCCCCACAGCATGATGCTGCCGCCATCATGCTTCACTGTAGGGATGGTGCCAGGTTTCCTCCAGACGTGACGCTTGGCATTCAGGCCAAATAGTTCTATCTTGGTTTCATCAGACAAGATAATCTGGTTTCTCATGGTCTGAGAGTCCTTTAGGTGCCTTTTGGCAAACTCCAAGTGGGCTGTTGTGTTCCGTCTACTGAGGAGTGGTTTCTGTCTGGCCACTCTACCATAAAGGCCTGATTGGTGGCGTGCTGCAGAGATGGTTGTCCTTCTGGAAGTTTCTCCCATCTCCACAGAGGAACCCTGGAGCTCTGTCAGAGTGACCATCAGGTTCTTCTCCTCCTATTGCTAGTATATTTCTTTTAATTCTTAGCAAAATGTTCAAAAAAACTATTTTTGCTTTGTCCTTATGGGGTATTGTGTGCAGATTGTTGAGGATTATTATTTTTTTAAATCATTTTTAGAATAAGTTAGTTACGTAACAAAATGTGGAAAAAGTCAAGGCGTCTGAATATTTTCCGAAGGCACAGTATATATTTTTAAAGCAATATGGATTACATGTTAGGGTTACTAATGGCATAAGTAGTGGTGCATAGTGGCATGTCTGGGAATAATTTGGGAACAAATGGGTTTAGGTATAACAAGTATTTTTTGATATACATGGACGATACATTGGAGATAATATAAGACAACTTCTAGAAATAATATAACATCAAGAATCATATAAGGGGCCTCCCGGGTGGCGCAGTGGTCTAGGGCACTGCATCACAGTACTAGCTGTGCCATCAGAGACCCTGGGTTCGAGCATGGGTCGCAGCCAGCCGCGACTGGGAGGTCCATGGGGCGATGCACAATTGGCCTAGCGTCGTCCGGGTTAGGGAGGGTTTGACCAGTAGGGATATCCTTGTCTTTTCACGCACTAGCAACTCCTGTGGCAGGCCAGGCGCAGTGCACGCTAGCCAGGTCACCAGGTGCACAGTGTTTCCTTCGACATATTGGTGCGGCTGGCTTCCGGGTTGGATGCGCAGGGCATTGACCCTGGACGCTTCTGTGTGTAGCTCTGAATGGGAATCTGTTGGATGACTGGTATGATGTAGTTATTGAATGGGAATCTGTTGGATGACTGGTATGATGTAGTTATTGAATGGGAATCTGTTGAATGACTGGTATGATGTAGTTATTGAATGGGAATCTGTTGGATGACTGGTATGATGTAGTTATTGAACGGGAATCTGTTGGATGACTGGTATGATGTGGTTATTGAATGGGAATCTGTTGGATGACTGGTATGATGTAGTTATTGAATGGGAATCTGTTGGATGACTGGTATGATGTAGTTATTGAATGGGAATCTGTTGGATGACTGGTATGATGTAGTTATTGAATGGGAATCTGTTGGATGACTGGTATGATGTAGTTATTGAATGGGAATCTGTTGAATGACTGGTATGATGTAGTTATTGAATGGGAATCTGTTGGATGACTGGTATGATGTAGTTATTGAACGGGAATCTGTTGGATGACTGGTATGATGTGGTTATTGAATGGGAATCTGTTGGATGACTGGTATGATGTAGTTATTGAATGGGAATCTGTTGGATGACTGGTATGATGTAGTTATTGAATGGGAATCTGTTGGATGACTGGTATGATGTAGTTATTGAATGGGAATCTGTTGGATGACTGGTATGATGTAGTTATTGAATGGGAATCTGTTGGATGACTGGTATGATGTAGTTATTGAATGGGAATCTGTTGGATGACTGGTATGATGTAGTTATTGAATGGGAATCTGTTGGATGACTGGTATGATGTAGTTATTGAATGGGAATCTGTTGGATGACTGGTATGATGTAGTTATTGAATGGGAATCTGTTGGATGACTGGTATGATGTAGTTATTGAACGGCTTCACTGCAAGTATATTGTATATTTCGAATATTCAATAAATAATAATAACTAAAAAAAGTTTAGGCGACTGTTGCGTGACAATTATCCATACAAAATGACTGAGCTTTGTTCTTCCATCATCAGAGAAATTGGCATTCAGGTTCAGCACTGATGCATTGAAAGCAAAAGTGATGGATGTCAATCAGAACAAATTAAAATATATAATGTAACATTAATGTGTAGAACTTCTACTCTCCTTGAATTTAATTTGTTGCGGTTTTATTTCAAAAAGTGTTGTGTTTAATATAACTTTTTGTTTGGGGAGGGTCCCATAAAATTAAGGATTTTCTTCAAGACCACTGTCAATTAGCAACCACCTGAAGCCCTGCATTGACTGTCCTCCAGCAGATTGCAACTCATCCATGTTTTAAAATGTTTAGTCCCACAGGGTCTGGCTGCGGCGGTGGTCGTTGTAATCCTTCTGCCGTGACAGGAAGAGAGAGAGAGATAGAAGAGGAACAGAGAGAGATGGAGTAAGAGAGAGAGAGAGAGAGAGAGAGAGAGAGAGAGAGAGAGAGAGAGAGAGAGAGAGAGAGAGAGAGACAGAAGAGGAACAGAGAGAGATGGAGTAAGAGAGAGAGAGAGAGACAGAAGAGGAACAGAGGGAGATGGAGTAAGAGAGAGAGAGAGAGAGAGAGAGAGAGAGAGAGAGAGAGAGAGAGAGAGAAGAGGAACAGAGAGGGATGGAGTAAGAGAGAGAGGGGGGGGGTAGACAGATGAGGAAGAGATAGGGACAGCGAGAGAGACAGAAGTGGTGAGAGAGAACTAGAACAAGAAAGAGAGAGAGTGACAGAGAGACCGGCAGAGACCAAGAGATACTGTATCAAGATAGAGAAAGATACAAAGAGAGACACGGCAAAGTGAGAAAGAGGGGGTGGGGGATGAGAGAGAGACACACAGATAGGTTGAGAGAGAGAGAGAGAGAGCATCTCCACGCCACCACCATCCACCCCAAGCTGATGTGTCAAGCTTATCACCCAGCCGAGTGGTCCTGAGGTGACATCCTCCACTGAATCCGTGACATTTCACAGACGGTGCAAATCTATCCATCTTTATCAAGCATCTGCCTCCATTTTAGCATTCCTCGAGTTAGCATATCACAGAGAACCGGTCAAGAGAGGCTTTCTCCCTAAACTAGGCATTGTGAGTCCACAGGACTACTCTAGTCACTGTCCACTGCGGTGGATTTTAATCTGACCAGCTGCATGTACTCTACAGTTGAAGTCGGAAGTTTACATACACCTTAGCTAAATACATTTAAACTCAGTTTTTCATAAAACTCCTGACATTTAATCCTAGTAAAAATGTCCTGCCTTAGGGCAGTTAGGATCATCACTTTATTTTAAGAATGTGAAATGTCAGAATAATAGTAGAGAATGATTATTTTAGCTTTTATTTATTTCATCACATTCCTAGTGGGTCAGAAGTTTACATACACTCAGTTAGTATTTGGTAGCATTGCCTTTCAATTGTTTAACTTGGGTCAAACATTTTAGGAAGCCTTCCACAAGCTTCCCACAATAAGTTGGGTGAATTTTGGCCCATTCCTCCTGACAGAGCTGTTGTAACTGAGTCAGGTGGTAGGCCTCCTTGCTTGCAGATGCCTTTTCAATTCTGCCCACAAATGTTCTATAGGATTGAGGTCAGGGCTTTGTGATGGCCACTCCAATACCTTGACTTTGTTGTCCTTAAGCCATTTTGCCACAACTTTGGAAGTATGCTTGAGGTCATTGTCCATTTGGAACACCCATTTGCGACCAAGTTTTAACTTCCTGTCTGATGTCTTGAGATGTTTCTTCGATATATCCACATTATTTTCCTGCCCCATGATGCCTTCTATTTTGTGAAGTGCACCAGTCCCTCCTACAGCAAAGCACCCTCACAACATGATGCTGCCACCCCCGTGCTTCATGGTTGGGATGGTGTTCTTCCGCTTGCAAGAATCCCCCTTTTCCCTCCAAACATAACAATGGTAATTATGGCCAAAAGTTCTATTTTTGTTTCATCAGACCAGAGGACATTTCTCCAAAAAGTGCGATCTTTGTCCCCATGTGCAGTTGCAAACCATAATCTGGCTGTTTTATGGCAGTTTTTGAGCAGTGGCTTCTTCTTTGCTGAGCGGCCTTTCAGGTTATGTTGAAATAGGACTAGTTTTACTGTGGATATAGATCCTTTTGTACCTGTTTCCTCCAGCATCTAAAAAAAGGTCCTTTGCTGTTGTTCTGGGATTTGGAGGAAAAAAGGAGGGTCACACCCTGATCAGTTTCACCTTTCCTCGTTATTGTCTCCACCCCCTCCAGGTGTCGTTTGTTTTCCCCAAGGTATTTATCCCTGTGTTTCCTGTCTCTCTGTGCCAGTTCATCTTGTATGTTCCAAGTTAACCAGCATTTTTTCCTGTACTCCTGCCTTTGCTATTCTCTTTTTTCTAATTCTCCCGGTTTTGACCCTAGCCTGTTCTGGACTCTGTACACGCCTACCTGACCATTCTGCCTGCCTTGACCATGAGCCTTTCTGCCACTCTGTACCTCCTGGACTCTGATCTGGTTTTGACCTTTAGCCTGTCCACAACTATTCTCTTGCCTACCCCTTTTGGATTATTAAACATTGTAAGACTCCCACCTTGTGTCATGATAAGGGTAAGCTTGCAAGCCGAAGAACACCATTCAAACTGTGAAGCAAGGGGGTGGTAGCATCATGTTGTGGGGGTGCTTTGCTGCAGGAGGGACTGGCGCACTTCACAAAATAGATAGCATCATGAGGTGGGAAAATTATGTAGATATATTGAAGCAACATCGCAAGACATGAGTCAGGAAGTTAAAACTAAGTCGCAAATGGGTCTTCCAAATGGACAATGACCCCAAGCATACTTCCAAGGTTGTGGCAAAATGGATTACGGACAACAATGTGAAGGTATTGGAGTGGCCATCACAAAGCCCTGACCTCAATCCTATCGAAAATTTGTTGGCAGAACTGAAAAAGCGTGTGCGAGCAAGGAGGCCTACAAACCTGACTCAGTTACACCAGTTCTGTCAGGAGGAATGGGCTAAAATTCACCCATCTTATTGTGGGAAGCTTGTGGAAGGCTACCCGAAACATTTGACCCAAGTTAAAAATTTAAGGCAATGCTACCAAATACTAATTTAATGTATGTAAACTTCTGACCCACTGGGAATGTGTTGAAAGAAATAAAAGCTGAAATAAATCATTCTCTCTCCTATTATTCTGACATTTCACATTCCTAAAATAAAGTGGTGATCCTAACTGACCTAAGACAGCGATCTTTTTACTAGGATTAAATGTCAGCAATTGTGAAAAACTGAGTTTAAATGTATTTGGCTAAGGTGTATGTGAACTTCCGACTTCAACTGTAGGTCATTTGTCATTCCAGACCAGGATGGATTTGACGCTCTAGGGATTTCTTTAGAAAAACATGATAAAGTTCAATGAAAACATCTCAGAAGTTTGAGGCAAAAGGCTGGCTGACAGTAACAATTTCAATCTTTTATCGTGAATCAGTCAGCATTGCTTCATATGCCAACATGTGAAAGTTGGAAGTTACAACATTTATCCGTTGAATGATTAAACTTCTACGGAAAAAAAGTCCTGTAGAAATAGTTTTATGTGACATAGGTTTTTTTTTATAACTTCATAATAGATTCATTATGGAATGAAAGAGCACCATTGTGCAACGTATGTCATGAGATGGTTTGCCAGCTTGTCAACATTGTGTGGGAGTTTTCTGGCACAGATGTGTTCAATAAACCAAAGATCCATGCTTCCCTGAGCTTTGTTTCCCAACAACAATTAAGTTACTTTTCCGCCGGCTAGTTATGCATCACCAATAGACAATAGGCAATGTTAACACAATCAGACATCTAAAACACCATAGAACAGAATGTTCTTGGAAACGTGGTTGCCACTTGGGTTCAATAGTGATTTTATCATACAGTTGTTTGTGTAGTAGATGTGTATTAGAATAATTGATTAATATAAACATGAATCTATGGGGAAAACTATAGCCCTAACATGAGAGCCCTGAATGTGGATGAACAAAACTAAATGAGCAGCGACAGAGGGGCATCTGGGACAACAACGTCTGCAGTGTTGAGGTTAACTTGTCCTGTGATTACAAAGTGCATTCCCAGAGCAGGTGTTGCATTGCAAGACTCAAATAGGCACAAACAAGCAGGCACACTAACGTGAAACACACACACAAGCAAACACACAAACATATTCACACTGAACTTCAACCCCACCACACACACGAGCACACACACACACACACGAGCACACACACACACACACACACACACACACACACACACACACACACACACACACACACACACACACACACACACACACACACACACACACACACACACACACACACACACACACACACACACACACACACACACACACACACACACACACACAGTACTCCCTCCCCACCACCACACAAAGAGAAAAGAGAAAGCGAGAGAGTGGAAATAGAGAGGAGAATGGTTGCCTCCCCGACCATATGCTTTTGGCCCGACGCCTCTGCTGTGCGTCCCGTGTGAAAACGTGAATGAGCCGCCTGCAAATCGATAGGGACAAGAGATCTGGTGTTGAGCAAATCCAGTGCAGACTGACATGTTCTCCGTGTAATCTCCCGCATTGTGCTGCGAGGGGAAAGCTTATCATGCTCTGACTGGCTGCTAAAAGGCTGCTTTGCTGTACTTCATGTCTTTCTGCTCTGCTCTCTGTGAAGAGAAAGGAAGGGAAAGGGAAGGGAGAGCATGATTGCATCCAAAATGCGCACCCTATTCCCTATTTAGTGCTCTACTTTTGACGAGGGCCTATCGAGCTCTATTTGGGCTGAAGCATATGCTTCCTATGTGACTGTGTACTCTCCCCCTCCTCCTTCCTCTGTGACTGTGTACTCTCCCCCTCCTCCTTCCTCTGTGACTGTGCACTCTCCTCCTTCCTCTTTGACTGTGCACTCTCATCTGTCCTCTGTGACTGTGTACTCTCCTCCTCCCTCTGTGACTGTGTACTCTCCCCTCCTCCTTCCTCTGTGACTGTATACTCTCCCCCTCCTCCTCCCTCTGTGTCCTCTCCCCCTCCTCCTCCCTCTGTGTCTGTGTACTCTCCCCCTCCTCCTCCCTCTGTGACTGTGTACTCTCCCCTTCCTCCTTCCTCTGTGAATGTGTACTCTCCCCTCCTCCTTCCTCCGTGTCTGTATACTCTCCCCCTCCCTCTGTGACTGTATACTCTCCCCCTCCTCCTCCCCCTGTGACTGTATACTCTCCCCCTCCTCCTTCCTCTGTGACTGTATACTCTCCCCTTCCTCCTTCCTCTGTGAATGTGTACTCTCCCCTCCTCCTTCCTCCGTGAATGTGTACTCTCCACCTCCTCCTTCCTCTGTGAATGTGTATTTTCCCCCTCCTCCTTGTCAGATGCTGGATTATGGCAGACATTATCCCTCCCTGACTCGCCAAAAAAGGATGGTTCTTCTGGTCTTCTTTCAAAATCATAGGATTTACGGCGCAGGATTCAGCAAAGGTTATTATGTGCCCATTGTGATTCCTGCTAAGTATCCGATGCAGGATTAATAGGCCTCTTGATGTGATGTGCTCTCTCTTCTGTAGAGCTACTGTTGTGGCAGGAGTTATCAGCTGAGGAAATAAAAACACACACATTGATTTCAGGATTCATATGTTACGAAGAACCTTATGATGTTCCACAGTGGTATATTACTTTTGAACATTGCTAATAGAAGATAGAATGAGATGGCCTGTTTATAGTAGAAACGTTGTCACGTTCTGACCTTAATTCCTTTGTTTTGTCTTTGTTTTAGTATGGTCAGGGCGTGAGTTGGGGTGGGCAGTCTATGTTTGTTTTTCTATGTTGGGTTTTGTGTTCGGCCTAGTATGGTTCTCAATCAGAGGCAGGTGTCGTTAGTTGTCTCTGATTGAGAACCATACTTAGGTAGCCTTTTTCCACCTGGGTTTCGTGGGTGTTTATTTTCTGTTCAGTGTTTTTTCCAGCACCATTCAGGACTGTTCGTTTGTCGTTTTATTTATTGTTTCAGTGTTCTATTATTTTATTAAAGAATATGGACACTTAACACGCTGCACCTTGGTCCTCACCTCCTTCCACCTACGACGACGCACATTACAAACATAATGACACTTGTAGGTGAAATGTCGGGATCGGCATTGGCACTTCTATTGCAAAAAGAAATGACCGCTTACAACTGATATTAAATTAACATTAACATTGCAATTAACATTGCGGCACAATTTATAAAGGCATAATAAAAAGCAGTGACTGGCTCAGGTTAGTCTTGTAAAAAAAGCAGTATACTGTAACGGCGTTCTTCGAAAGAGAGTCAGACCGAAATGCAGCGTGGTGGTTACTCATGTCTTTAATGAAACAATCGCGATACATGAAATAACTTATACAAAATACAAAACAACAAACGGAACGTGAAATCTAATTACAGCCTATCTGGTGAACACAACACAGAGACAGGAACAATCACCCACGAAATACACAGTGAAACCCCGGCTACCGAAATACGGTTCCCAATCAGAGACAACGAGAATCACCTGACTGATTGAGAACCGCCTCAGGCAGCCAAGCCTATACAACACCCCTACTCAGCCGCAATCCCAATAACTACAAAACCCCAATACGAAATACAACAAAATAAACCCATGTCACACCCTGGCCTGACCAAATAATTAACGAAAATACAAAATACTAAGACCAAGGCGTGACATATACGTGTTGTAAATTGTAATGAAATACAGCAATGACTTTGCTGATCTACAAATAAACTAAAAAAAGATATCTGAAATCTGATGCCTGATTTAGTACTTATGTGGTGGAAAAAGTACTGAATTGTCCTACTTGAGTAAAAGTAAAGATACCTTAATAGAAAATTACTCAATTAAAAGTGAGTCACCCAGTAAAATAATACTTGAGTAAAAGTATAAAAGTATTTGGTTTTAAGTATACTTAAGTACTTTAGACCACTGGTTACAGAGTGTGTGAGTGTGTGTTCCAGACACAACAGGCAGTCACCTAACAGCCAAGCCAACCATCCATTCAGCTCAGTCACCTTCACAGCCATGTCAATCATCCTTCCAGCACAGTCACCTTCCCAGCCAAGACAACCATCCTTCCAGCACAGTCACGTACACATGCATTTCTGCATCCTATGCAGCTGGGTGGGTTGTGTATGTATGCCGCTGGGTTACTGGCTGAGAGCTTTGCTGAAGCAGGTGTGACTATAGGCTCCTTGTCTGGCAGCCTCTGCTCTGTGCAGATGTGAGAAGAGAATAGGATTGTCTGATCAGACCAGGGCTTAGACTCAGTTAATAAACCCCCAGCCAGTTCCTGTTCGGTGTGTCTGTTTGCTTGCCGCCCTTGGAGCTTACACCAAAGCACCAATCAAAAACGAGTGCAGATATCATTTGTCATCAGGGATTTCCCGCTGGAGAATTACAGAGAAGATACAGGTCTGGATCAATACTATGGATTTTCGCTGCAGTAGCTGATTGTCCAATTGCAGTGAAACATGTGCCGGGATAAAAGGACAAGTCTGCCATTTGTACAGACTGCAGAGTCAGCAAAAGGTTCTGGCTGTCAGATGCTTATAGCCTGCTGTGATTGAAAATGATCTTTCTGCAGTGTCCAAGTCCTATTTAACACACTGCTCTCACATGGAATGGGTGTGATTTTTAAAAGGATTCTCTCTCTCTCTCTCTCTCTCTCTCTCTCTCTGACTCTCTCTCTCTGACTCTCTCTCTCTCTCTCTCTCTCTCTCTCTCTCTCTCTCTCTCTCTCTCTCTCTCTCTCTCTCTCTCTCTCTCTGACTCTGTGTCACTGCTGAATACGGCGTGGGCCACACAGTTATGGAGATGATCGAAACAGACACACCATGGATGCCAGTGTAATACAAGCCTTCCTTTACAGAGTGACATGAAGAATTAGTGAAGATATGGACTGAATTGGCTAAAGCCCTTCACTACACCGACCTCTGAGTGCATTTAGCTACCCATCCATCCTTATAATCCCTCCTCGTTGCAAACTTGGATTTAAATATATATTTCAGACACTGACAGTAACAACTAAACTGGAAATGT
The DNA here is from genome assembly GCF_023373465.1 of Oncorhynchus keta. Classification (NCBI taxonomy): domain Eukaryota; kingdom Metazoa; phylum Chordata; class Actinopteri; order Salmoniformes; family Salmonidae; genus Oncorhynchus; species Oncorhynchus keta. The sequence goes on from NC_068448.1 coordinate 17,112,103, forward strand.
TCAAGAATATCATCTTGAAGAGCTGCTGCTACCATTGCACTTGTAACCTTATCCTTTTTGCTAGAGCACCAACCATTTGGTTGTGCAGCTTGGTTGTTTCAATGATACTCAATTTCTTCTGAATGTGTATTGAACCAGCTCAGTGGTTGATCACTTCTCCTGCTTCATCATAGCTTCCTTTAGATCCTCAGAGAGTATATTCCTGTGTATAATGAGGACATACGTTGGGACCAAGTCACTATTATTTGAGTCACAAGCATGTCTCAAGTCACAAGGTCCAAGTCTAAAGTCAAGTCCCAAGTAGAATTAGTCAAGACTCGAGTCAAGTCCAAGTCGTGCATTCTAAGAGCAAGTCAAGTCGAGTCACATATTTTTAAGTCAAGTCTTGGCTGTTGCCATGAAGTGCTGTGAAAGGCTGGTCATGGCTCACATCAACACCATTTTCCCAGAAACCCTAGACCCACTCCAATTTGCATACCGCCCCAACAGATCCACAGATGATGCAATCTCTATTGCACTCCACACTGCCCTTTCCCACCTGGACAAAAGGAACACCTATGTGAGAATGCTATTCAATGACTACAGATCACTGTTCAACACCATAGTGCCCTCAAAGCTCCTCACTAAGATAAGGACCCTGAGACTAAACACCTCCCTCTGCAACTGGATACTGGACTTCCTGATGGGCCGGCCCCAGGTGGTAAGGGTAGGTAACAACACATTTGCCATGCTGATCCTCAACACGGGGGCCCCTCAGGGGTGCGTGCTCAGTCCCCTCCTGTACTCCCTGTACACGCATGACTGCATGGCCAGGCATGACTCCAACAGCATCATTAAGTTTGCAGATGACACAACAGTGGTAGGCTTGATCACGACAACGATGAGACAGCCTATAGGGAGGAGGTCAGAGACCTGGCCGTGTGGTGCCAGGATAACAACCTCTCCCTCAACTTGATCAAGACAATGGAGATGATTGTGGACTACAGGAAAGGGAGGACCGAGCAAGCCCACATTCTCTTCAACGGGGCTTTAGTGGAGCAGGTTGAGAGCTTCAAGTTCCTTGGTGTCCACATCACCAACAATTTATCATGGCCCAACACACCAAGACAGTCGTGAATAGGGCACAACAAAGCCAATTCCCCCATGCGGAGACTGAAAAGATTTGGCATGGGTCCTCAGATCCTCAAAACGTTCTACAGCTGCACCATCGAGAGCATCCTGGTTACATCACTGCCTGGTATGGCAACTGCTCAGCCTTCAACTGCAAGGCACTACAGAGCGCAGTGCGTACAGCCCAGTACATCACTGCGGCCAAGCTTCCTGCCATCCAGGACCTCTATACCAGGCGGTGTCAGAGGAAGGCCCTAAAAATTGTCATGTGCATTTTACTTAAATGACCTCAAGTAGCCTGTGCCCCCGCACATTGACTCTGAACCTGTATATAGCCTCGCTACTGTTATTTTACCGTTGCTCTTTAATCATTTGTATTTGTTTTTACACTTATTTTTCTTCAAACTGCTTGATATTGTGTTTGTGTGTTGGTAGCAATGATGAATGTGTATAAATTGTCTATGCTTGGTTAGTTGGTTCTCAGCCAGTCTCGGCTGGCTAGCAATCTTGCCAATTTAGTGACCCTAGTTACAATATTGAAATGTCCATGTTAGGTATGCTAAGCTAGCGAGTCTAATAGACATCAATACACTTAGTGGAGTGGTTAAATGTACATTTACATTTACATTTAAGTCATTTAGCAGACGCTCTTATCCAGAGCAACTTACAAATTGGTGCATTCACCTTATGACATCCAGTGGAACAGTCACTTTACAATAGTGCATCAAATCTTAAAAGGGGGGGGGTGAGAAGGATTACTTATCCTATCCTAGGTATTCCTTAAAGAGGTGGGGTTTCAGGTGTCTCCGGAAGGTGGTGATTGACTCCGCTGTCTTGGCGTCGTGAGGGAGTTTGTTCCACCATTGGGGGGCCAGAGCAGCGAACAGTTTTGACTGGGCTGAGCGGGAACTGTACTTCCTCAGTGGTAGGGAGGCGAGCAGGCCAGAGGTGGATAAACGCAGTGCCCTTGTTTGGGTGTAGGGCCTGATCAGAGCCTGGAGGTACTGAGGTGCCGTTCCCCTCACAGCTCCGTAGGCAAGCACCATGGTCTTGTAGCGGATGCGAGCTTCAACTGGAAGCCAGTGGAGAGAGTGGAGGAGCGGGGTGACGTGAGAGAACTTGGGAAGGTTGAACACCAGACGGGCTGCGGCGTTCTGGATGAGTTGTAGGGTTTAATGGCACAGGCAGGGAGCCCAGCCAACAGCGAGTTGCAGTAATCCAGACGGGAGATGACAAGTGCCTGGATTAGGACCTGCGCCGCTTCCTGTGTGAGGCAGGGTCGTACTCTGCGGATGTTGTAGAGCATGAACCTACAGGAACGGGCCACCGCCTTGATGTTAGTTGAGAACGACAGGGTGTTGTCCAGGATCACGCCAAGGTTCTTAGCGCTCTGGGAGGAGGACACAATGGAGTTGTCAACCGTGATGGCGAGATCATGGAACGGGCAGTCCTTCCCCGGGAGGAAGAGCAGCTCCGTCTTGCCGAGGTTCAGCTTGAGGTGGTAATCCGTCATCCACACTGATATGTCTGCCAGACATGCAGAGATGCGATTCGCCACCTGGTCATCAGAAGGGGGAAAGGAGAAGATTAATTGTGTGTCGTCTGCATAGCAATGATAGGAGAGACCATGTGAGGTTATGACAGAGCCAAGAGACTTGGTGTATAGCGAGAATAGGAGAGGGCCTAGAACAGAGCCCTGGGGACACCAGTGGTGAGAGCGCGTGGTGAGGAGACAGATTCTCGCCACGCCACCTGGTAGGAGCGACCTGTCAGGTAGGACGCAATCCAAGCGTGGGCCGCGCCGGAGATGCCCAACTCGGAGAGGGTGGAGAGGAGGATCTGATGGTTCACAGTATCGAAGGCAGCCGATAGGTCTAGAAGGATGAGAGCAGAGGAGAGAGAGTTAGCTTTAGCGGTGCGGAGCGCCTCCGTGATACAGAGAAGAGCAGTCTCAGTTGAATGACTAGTCTTGAAACCTGACTGATTTGGATCAAGAAGGTCATTCTGAGAGAGATAGCGGGAGAGCTGGCCAAGGACGGCACGTTCAAGAGTTTTGGAGAGAAAAGAAAGAAGGGATACTGGTCTGTAGTTGTTGACATCGGAGGGATCGAGTGTAGGTTTTTTCAGAAGGGGTGCAACTCTCGCTCTCTTGAAGACGGAAGGGACGTAGACAGCGGTCAGGGATGAGTTGATGAGCGAGGTGAGGTAAGGGAGAAGGTCTCCGGAAATGGTCTGGAGAAGAGAGGAGGGGATAGGGTCAAGCGGGCAGGTTGTTGGGCGGCCGGCCGTCACAAGACGCGAGATTTCATCTGGAGAGAGAGGGGAGAAAGAGGTCAGAGCACAGGGTAGGGCAGTGTGAGCAGAACCAGCGGTGTCGTTTGACTTAGCAAACGAGGATCGGATGTCGTCGACCTTATTTTCAAAATGGTTGACGAAGTCATCTACAGAGAGGGAGGAGGGGGGAAGATTCAGGAGGGAGGAGAAGGTGGCAAAGAGCTTCCTAGGGTTAGAGGCAGAAGCTTGGAATTTAGAGTGGTAGAAAGTGGCTTTAGCAGCAGAGACAGAAGAGGAAAATGTAGAGAGGAGGGAGCGAAAGGATGCCAGGTCCGCAGGGAGGCGAGTTTTCCTCCATTTCCGCTCGGCTGCCCGGAGCCCTGTTCTGTGAGCTCGCAATGAGTCGTCGAGCCACGGAGCGGGAGGGGAGGACCGAGCCGGCCTGGAGGATAGGGGGCATAGAGAGTCAAAGGATGCAGAAAGGGAGGAGAGGAGGGTTGAGGAGGCAGAATCAGGAGATAGGTTGGAGAAGGTTTGAGCAGAGGGAAGAGATGATAGGATGGAAGAGGAGAGAGTAGCGGGGGAGAGAGAGCGAAGGTTGGGACGGCGCGATACCATCCGAGTAGGGGCAGTGTGGGAAGTGTTGGATGAGAGCGAGAGGGAAAAGGATACAAGGTAGTGGTCGGAGACGTGGAGGGGAGTTGCAATGAGGTTAGTGGAAGAACAGCATCTAGTAAAGATGAGGTCGAGCGTATTGCCTGCCTTGTGAGTAGGGGGGGAAGGTGAGAGGGCGAGGTCAAGAGAGGAGAGGAGTGGAAAGAAGGAGGCAGGGAGGAATGAGTCAAAGGTAGACGTGGGGAGGTTAAAGTCGCCCAGAACTGTGAGAGGTGAGCCGTCCTCAGGAAAGGAGCTTATCAAGGCGTCAAGCTCATTGATGAACTCTCAGAGGGAACCTGGAGGGCGATAAATGATAAGGATGTTAAGCTTGAAAGGGCTGGTAACTGTGACAGCATGGAATTCAAAGGAGGCGATAGACAGATGGGTAAGGGGAGAAAGAGAGAATGACCACTTGGGAGAGATGAGGATCCCGGTGCCACCACCCCGCTGACCAGAAGCTCTCTGGGTGTGCGAGAACACGTTGGCGGACGAAGAGAGCAGTAGGAGTAGCAGTGTTATCTGTGGTGATCCATGTTTCCGTCAGTGCCAAGAAGTCGAGGGACTGGAGGGAGGCATAGGCTGAGATGAACTCTGCCTTGTTGGCCGCAGATCGGCAGTTCCAGAGGCTACCGGAGACCTGGAACTCCACGTGGGTCGTGCACGCTGGGACCACCAGATTAGGTGGCCGCGGCCACGCGGTGTGGAGCGTTTGTATGGTCTGTGCAGAGAGGAGAGAACAGGGATAGACAGACACATAGTTGACAGGCTACAGAAGAGGCTACGCTAATGCAAAGGAGATTGGAATGACAAGTGGACTACACGTCTCGAATGTTCAGAAAGTTAAGCTTACGTAGCAAGAATCTATTGACTAAAATGATTAAAATGATACAGTACTGCTGAAGTAGGCTAGATTGTGTATTGTTCTGTAATTTGTTGTAGGTGGAACCTGATTCCACCAACATTCGCATCCAACCTCGAGCTCTGCACAAAGTGAAGGTAGGTTTTCCAAAATATTTAAAAACGGACGGCAGAGATAGCTCAATTTACAGTAAGCATGTTATAAGCATAAATTGGGTAGTGTTTTTATGGTTTGTGTTTGTGTTATGGGGTTACAGTTGGTTGGAGGTAGCCTGAGGAGCACAGAGTACCTTCCAGACCATGTCATCAATTTAGTATACCGCTCTTCTCTTTTTACCTTTTATTTTTGTAAAACCACAGTGCCCTGCTGAAAAATACTCCAAAGCAGGGGACATTTTGGGTACACAAGCATAAGGGAGAAGACACACTTTGTAGTTATGGAGCACAACAATGTTGTTGAACAGAAACCAGCAAGGGACACTGAAAGGCACAAAATCATGACTACAACCGTAACGACACAACCACCTCATTCTTCTCTTTGCAGAATCTCTAAACACAACACAAAGACATGTCTACAAATTCCCCTGCAAAGGGCTACTATTTGACAAGAATGATTTGTCAAAGTCAATGGGCTGGGGTAGGTTAAGAGACTGTACTTTGAGATGAGGAAGGGCTGGGGTAGGTTAAGAGACTGTACTTTGAGATGAGGAAGGGCTGGGGTAGGTTAAGAGACTGTACTTTGAGATGAGGAAGGGCTGGGGTAGGTTAAGGGGTAGGAAGGTTTTTTTTGGTTTTGCAGGGTTGTGCTTAGACAGTAAATGTTTTGTTGTGTATGAGAAGAATTGAGGAGCCATTTCTCCTGAATCTCCCATACACAAACATTCATACTGTGTAAGAACTGCCTTCCTAAGACTGACATTTCCTCTCAAAAGCAGCTCCCAATGTCCCCTCGTTGTCCCTAAACAATAGGGTAGCTGGTTCCATTCAGCTGATACCTTTACCAACAAAGGTGTGTTGCCCTACGTCCCTTCCACACAAAATGTAACACCAGAATCATGTCTTTCCAGGAGACGTGCAGTACCAGAAAATCTTCTGAAAGAGGACCAAACAGTTAGTGGTTAAGAAGCCCTTCACTGCTTACAGGACAAGCCCATCACCATAAGCACAAAGAGTCTCAGCTTCCCCAGCCCACCATGCCGAGCACAATATTGCCAGTGTACGGAAGCCGGGGGAAAGGACTATGGATGCTTTTACACAGGCAGCCCATTTCTGAAAAAGATCAGATGTGATTAAGACCAGTTAGTGGTCTTAGTGGAGAGGATGGCTCATAATAATGGCTGGAACAGAGGAAATGGATTGGGTTTGATGTATTTTACACAATACCACTCATTCCGCTCCAAAAATCACCACGAGCTCGTTCTCCCCAATTAAGGTGCCACCAACCTCCTGAGGTAGAACAGGGGTTTCCAACCCTGTTCCTGGAGATCCAACCTCCTGTAGGTTGTCGCTCCAACCCCAGTTGTAACTGACCTGACCTGGTTAAGTTTATCAACCAGCTAATTATTTGAATCAGGCGTGCTAGATTAGCGTTGGAGTGAAAACCTACAGGAGAGTAGCTCCCCGGGAACAGGGTTGGAGGTCCCTGATTTGAAACCACCACAAAATAAATATAGATATTTCATATAAATTCAAAAAAATTGTCTGCCCTTATGGATTTGCAGAAGATATCCTCTTTTGGCCCATGAACCGCTAGCGGGACACCTACAACAACATCCGGTGAAATTCCTGAGTGTGAAATTCAAAATACAAAAATCATAATATTAAACATTCATGAAAATACAAGTGTCATACATAATTTAAAAGCTTAACTTCTTGTTAATCCAACCGCGTTGTCAGATTTCAAAAAGGTTTTAAGGCGAAAGCATACCAAATCAAATCAAATCAAATGTTATTTGTCACATACACATGGCTAGCAGATGTTAATGCGAGTGTAGCGAAATGCTTGTGCTTCTAGTTCCGACAATGCAGTGATAACCAACAAGTAATCTAACTAACAATTCCAAAACTACTGTCTTATACACAGTGTAAGGGGATAAGGAATATGTACATAAGGATATATGAATGAGTGATGGTACAGAGCAGCATACAGTAGATGGTATCGAGTACAGTATATACATATGAGATGAGTATGTAGACAAAGTAAACAAAGTGGCATAGTTAAAGTGGCTAGTGATACATGTATTACATAAGGATGCAGTCGATGATGTAGAGTACAGTATATACGTATGCATATGAGATGAATAATGTAGGGTAAGTAACACTATATAAGGTAGCATTGTTTAAAGTGGCTAGTGATATATTTACATCATTTCCCATCAATTCCCATTATTAAAGTGGCTGGAGTTGGGTCAGTGTCAATGACAGTGTGTTGGCAGCAGCCACTCAATGTTAGTGGTGGCTGTTTAACAGTCTGATGGCCTTGAGATAGAAGCTGTTTTTCAGTCTCTCGGTCCCAGCTTTGATGCACCTGTACTGACCTCGCCTTCTGAATGATAGCGGGGTGAACAGGCAGTGGTTCGGGTGGTTGATGTCCTTGATGATCTTTATGGCCTTCCTGTAACATCGGGTGGTGTAGGTGTCCTGGAGGGCAGGTAGTTTGCCCCCGGTGATGCGTTGTGCAGACCTCACTACCCTCTGGAGAGCCTTACGGTTGAGGGCGGAGCAGTTGCCGTACCAGGCGGTGATACAGCCCGCCAGGATGCTCTCGATTGTGCATCTGTAGAAGTTTGTGAGTGCTTTTGGTGACAAGCCGAATTTCTTCAGCCTCCTGAGGTTGAAGAGGCGCTGCTGCGCCTTCTTCATGACGCTGTCAGTGTGAGTGGACCAATTCAGTTTGTCTGTGATGTGTATGCCGAGGAACTTAAAACTTGCTACCCTCTCCACTACTGTTCCATCGATGTGGATAGGGGGGTGTTCCCTCTGCTGTTTCCTGAAGTCCACAATCATCTCCTTAGTTTTGTTGACGTTGAGTGTGAGGTTATTTTCCTGACACCACACTCCGAGGGCCCTCACCTCCTCCCTGTAGGCCGTCTCGTCGTTGTTGGTAATCAAGCCTACCACTGTTGTGTCGTCCGCAAACTTGATGATTGAGTTGGAGCGTGCGTGGCCACGCAGTCGTGGGTGAACAGGGAGTACAGGAGAGGGCTCAGAACGCACCCTTGTGGGGCCCCCGTGTTGAGGATCAGCGGGGAGGAGATGTTGTTGCCTACCCTCACCACCTGGGGGCGGCCCGTCAGGAAGTCCAGTACCCAGTTGCACAGGGCGGGGTCGAGACCCAGGGTCTCGAGCTTGATGACGAGCTTGGAGGGTACTATGGTGTTGAATGCCGAGCTGTAGTCGATGAACAGCATTCTCAAATAGGTATTCCTCTTGTCCAGGTGGGTTAGGGCAGTGTGCAGTGTGGTTGAGATTGCATCGTCTGTGGACCTATTTGGGCGGTAAGCAAATTGGAGTGGGTCTAGGGTGACAGGTAGGGTGGAGGTGATATGGTCCTTGACTAGTCTCTCAAAGCACTTCATGATGACGGAAGTGAGTGCTATGGGGCGGTAGTCGTTTGGCTCAGTTACCTTAGATTTCTTGGGAACAGGAACAATGGTGGCCCTCTTGAAGCATGTGGGAACAGCAGACTGGTATAGGGATTGATTGAATATGTCCGTAAACACATCGGCCAGCTGGTCTGCGCATGCTCTGAGGGCGCGGCTGGGGATGCCGTCTGGGCCTGTAGCCTTGCGAGGGTTAACACGTTTAAATGTCTTACTCACCTCGGCTGCAGTGAAGGAGCGACCGCATGTTTCCGTTGCAGGCTGTGTCAGTGGCACTGTATTGTCCTCAAAGCGGGCAAAAAAGTAATTTAGTCTGCCTGGGAGCAAGACATCCTGGTCCGTGACTGGGCTGGGTTTCTTCTTGTAGTCCGTGATTGACTGTAGACCCTGCCACATGCCTCTTGTGTCTGAGCCATTGAATTGAGATTCTACTTTGTCTCTGTACTGACGCTTAGCTTGTTTAATAGCCTTGCGGAGGGAATAGCTGCATTGTTTATATTCGGACATGTTACCAGACACCTTGCCCTGATTAAAAGCAGTGGTTCGCCCTTTCAGTTTCACGCGAATGCTGCCATCAATCCAAGGTTTCTGGTTTGGGAATGTTTTTATCGTTGCTATGGGAACGACATCTTCGACGCACGTTCTTTTGAACTCGCACACCGAATCAGCGTATTCGTCAATATTTCCATCTGACGCAATACGAAACATGTCCCAGTCCACGTGATGGAAGCAGTCTTGGAGTGTGGAGTCAGCTTGGTCTGACCAGCGTTGGACAGACCTCAGCGTGGGAGCCTCTTGTTTTAGCTTCTGCCTGTAGGCAGGGATCAGCAAAATGGAGTCGTGGTCAGCTTTTCCGAAAGGGGGGCGTGGCAGGTCCTTATATGCGTCGTGGAAGTTAGAGTAACAATGATCCAAGGTTTTACCACCCCTGGTTGCGCAATCGATATGCTGATAAAATTTAGGGAGTCTTGTTTTCAGATTAGCTTTGTTAAAATCCCCAGCTACAATGAATGCAGCCTCCGGATAAATGGTTTCCAGTTTGCAAAGAGTTAAATAAAGTTCGTTCAGAGCCATCAATGTGTCTGCTTGGGGGGGGGGGATATATATACGGCTGTGATTATAATCGAAGAGAATTCTCTTGGAAGATAATGCGGTCTACATTTGATTGTGAGGAATTCTAAATCAGGTGAACAGAAGGATTTGAGTTCCTGTATGTTTCCTTCATCACACCATGTCTCATTAGTCATGAGGCATACGCCCTCGCCACTCTTCTTACCAGAAAGGTGTTTGTTTCTGTCGGCGCGATGCGTGGAGAAACCCGTTGGCTGCACCGCATCGGATAGCGTCTTCCCAGTAACCCATGTGATTATCTGAGGACAGCGCCCCACACCAAAATACTTTTTCAACCAGCACAAGCGTCTCAAAATCACAAATAGTGATGAACCTGTTAGGTTAAATAAATCACTTACCTTTGAAGATCTTCCTCTGTTTGCAATCCCAAGGGTCCCAGCTCCACAATGAATGGTTGTTTTGTTCTATAAAGTCCTTCTTTATATCCAAAAAAGCATACAAACGAATCCAAAAAGTTACCGGTAAAGTTTGTCTAAACAAGTCTAACGATGTTTCTAATTCATCCTCAGGTACTCTAATATCTAAATAAACGATAATATGTAAGACAGAGAATAGTATGTTCAATAGGGAAGATAAATAACGAAGAGCACGCACCTCATTCACGTGCCAACAAGAATACTTTTCTAATGAGAGACACCTTGTAGTTCTTCCAACTACTTGCTAATTTAAAAAAAAGCCCGAAACCCTTTCTAAAGACTGTTGACATCTAGTGGAAGCCATACGAACTGCAATCTGGGTCCTATCTATTTGTATTTCCCATAGGCTAGCACTGAAATGGCCTGTGACCTCAAAACAAAAAAAATCAGGATGGATTTTCCTCGTGTTTTCAACTGCCATATAATTTCTGTTATACTCACAGACATTATTTTAACCGTTTCAGAAACTTCAGAGTGTTTTCCATCCATACCATATACATATCCTAGCTTCTGGACCTGAGTAACAGACAGTTTACTATGGGCACATCAGTCATCCGAAATTCCAAACAAAAACCAGTCTCCATAACAGGATATTTATATACGTTCTACAGGGCTCTGTACTATCAAACAGATGCTAGACATTCAGATATCCAAATAATGTTTGTTTACTTGTCAAATTCTAAATACAGGGGAGTGGACACTATTTAATGCCAACTCAAAGAGAACTGGGTATTCAACAAAAATGTTATATGGTAAAAGTAACATACAAACAAATAGGATGAACAGTGTAGTTCAGTGTGTCTCAGTGTGTCTCAGGTTCAGAGACACACAAGTGCCGAGAACTGTAGCTACAGATTGCTACACCAAATAATGTGATTTACCCAAAGAATCCACTCCAGGAAGAAGACCAGGCACAACATGATATTATCTGTAAGGCAAAAAAAACTACAAATATATATTATATTGTACAGTTTGAACAACAGTTGAATATTACCAACATAACATCAACATCAGAGTAGACTAGTTGAGCATGCATACATGTGCACAGGCACAGAGATTACATTTACAACAATATCTAGCCTAATGCAAAGACATATGGCATAACTCTCAACCTTTGCAGTGACCAGATCTTACAAATAAGCCTAGGTAGGTAGGCAGACAGTATCTACCTACCACCATGTCTATCAACCATGCTTAGGTAAATATTTTTTATAATAAAACCAGCTTCAGTTTTAGAGATTTACAACAGTAAATGGTTGTATTAATGTTTGCTAGTAACCTTAGCTAGCTAGCTTGCTGGATATGCAATACTGTTATTTACATATGTTTGGACTCCTATCTTGCATCCTGCCTATCTTTTTTTCAGATTGAAATGCATCCATGGTCATAATCATAACCAATGTCAACCCTTGTCAATTCTGTTACATAGCTAGTAAAAATATTTACAGTTGCTGATGTTACACATGTACGCAAACAACTTACAAATATGAGCCGCATAACAAGTTCACACGCACCAGCCTAACAAGCTAGCCAACTCCAGTCATGTGCTTGCTGGTAAACCTAGCTTTAAGTGGCTGGTCGTAACGTTGTAGCTTGCAGTTGAGCAGCTAGCCATATCTACAACTAAAAAGAGAAGATGTTTTTAAAATCAAGAAACAAAAACCTCTTCTATTTTTTGTCATAGATATGGCTAACGGTAGTTGTTTAGCTAGCTAACTTATTTACTTAGCTAGCTAAGTTAGCAAACAGAAGATAAACTAAATTTAGCTAGGTGGCTTGCAGGAAAAATAACTTAGTTAGCTAGATACAGTATTTGTCATCTGCATTCTTGGTGATGGCATTGGCTGAAGCAGAGCTTCTGACTTTGGCTAAATCCAACTCTTTGTTTTCGAAACTTCTTCTCCATATAAACATGTCATTTTGAATGTCACCATGTAGCTAATAGATACTCCATCGTCAAATTCATGTTGATGAGAGGAATCACTTGAAGCCTTTGCGTCTGGTCAGTTCTTTCATTTTTGCCCAAAGGATTTCAAAAAAGCCCGACTAGGGACAGGGGCAAGAGCATGAAGCGCCACCCAACACAAGTTGTAGTCTTTCAGAGACTGGAAGAAATGTGTCTGCTTGTACAGTATATTTAACAATGAATCGGTTAATAGGAACATCGCTGAAAGACGGCCAATGGCTCTATCGGACACGGGCATTGTAACGTCGGGATAGTGATGGGTGTGGAGTCAGACACAGAGATCAGAAGGTAGATGGGAAAAAACACTTTAATGTCCTCAAGCACAGTAACAGGGACACACACCAAAACCCCAACAAGGAACAGGTGAAAACTATTAGACAAAAACAAACAAAAAGGAAAAAGGGATCGGTGGCAGCTAGTAGACTGGCGACGACGACCGCCGAGCGACACCCGAACAGCAAGGGGAGCCACCTTCGGTGATATTCGTGACAGGCATCTACACGCACAAAAATGTATAGAGCAATCAGGGCCTTCGCGTAATGCCACAAAGCAGGACTACATTCATTTTTAGATCTACCCCAATCAATACACCGGAAGCTGTCATTGGGTGTATCATTCAGCATGCAAGCCCTGACCTGCCTTCCTCCTGGCCAATTATGTGTGAAACACATCTCATTGTACTAGAAATGCCTCAGGCATGATGAAAACAAGTCCAGATTCCATAAGGGTGAAGTTCACATATAAACTAATTCCAAATGCAAACTTCATAAGAAAATTTTACATTTCAAGCATTGCTACATACCAAAATACCAGTAGCCTATGCTAGTAATTGTTGCCCTATTGCTGATGAGCAAAACAGTTAATATTCTTGATCACCAAACAATTTTTGGAGCTGCATATTTATTTACTATGGCAATCCTCTCTCACTATAATTTCATGTTTGCACTGCACCCTATTCTATAGCTGTACACCAAATCAGCAATCTGTTCACTAGCTCACCACCTGACCTATATTGATTGACAGTTTTCTAGTCCAATCAGAGTGCCGAGTGTGCATTTCACTAGTCAATCTGTTGCAGGTTTTTTGCAAAGGCGGTGCTGCGTCTACTGTCTCTGGCTGCATTTAGAGTAATCCACGTAGACTCTGTGCCACAAAATGAGTGACAGAACACTACAACACCTGGTAAGATAAGCTCAAGTCATTAGTCTCAAGTCAAAGTCGAGTCCCAAGTCTTGAGGCTCCAAGTCCAATTAAAGTCTGAAGTTATTTTATTTTATATCAAGTTGAGTCTCAAGTCATCAAATGTATGACTCAAGTCAGACTCGAGTCCCAGTCATATGACTCGAGTCCGCAACTCTGGGTATACAAGAACATTTTCATGCAAGGACATATGTTGGGTAGACCACTAGGCCTTGCCCATGGAGCCTGACAGTCATACTGTATCTGCCACTTCAGTCCTGTGTGCCAAGTCAATCCACTGTCTGAGAGATGGGTCTTAGGGCATCATGCCAGCCATTGAAAAGTATAAGAACATGCACTGACCCCCATGTAAGTAACTGAGTGTGAATGTCCTTTGGCCCCTAGTCTAGTCTAGCTTGGTTGCCAGAATGTGTCTGTCTTCAATGACTTAACATTGTTGCATATCGACAGTTGGCTAAAAAGGAACAGACTGGCACCCAGGCTACCCTTCATCATTTGAAAATACAGAAAGTTGCCTGGGTCATGGCAAAGTCAAAACGAAACAGTACTTTGTAAGAAAAAAAAGGTCAGTATGTCTCTCTACGTGTTTATATCTTTGTTCTACTGTATCTCAAGTGATTCATTATGCATGTTTGAGGGAACATTTAGATAATAAATTGTATACTGTGTCAGAGAGCAGAAAAGAGAGTTTATAAATAAACATATGTCATAATAATAATGATGAAGACATGCACGTGTGGTAATTGCTATTATTGCCACACACAAATTGAAACGCATAATCTGCCTGACTCCAGCTATTAGTTGTCATCACGTGAGAAAACATGTGCTCGTAGCAGATAGCTGTCTGCCGACACCCAAAGTAATCAAGGAAGTAGTCTGGCTGTTGAACGCACTCAAAGGGGAAAATAAACACTTGATCAGAGCAGTTTTATGTCTGGAGATGATTTGATTTCATATAATGTCTATTTTGCAACCAGCGTTGACATTAATTTGCATGATAGCAAGTCAAAATGTGACATTTATATTTAGACGTTCCACCAATGTTTGGAGGACAATTGGATGGTCTTTTTTCTTCTGTCAGTCTCTCAGCATCGCTGTCTCATTATATCATATGTTACAGAGCACTGAGTAGATAACTCCCTCCACACATTGCTGTGTCAGGTCAATGTGCCAATCCTTACACGGTCACAGATTTCATTCTTTGGTGTAGTAGGCCTATTTACGAACAGTGATGGGGACTGGAGAATAAAATAAAATAAATAATGTTAATCAATAACTCTTGAGAGTGTTTGCACAATGCTGTAAAAGCATCACTGTGTAATAGGCGAACACAAATCACAATCAGATTTCACAGCACTATGTAAAACTATTTACCTAAACTGACATGCTACGCATATATGTGTTTACAATGTAAATGTATATTAATCAACATTTTAGACAAAGATATGTTAGAAGATATGTTTTAGTTAGTCTGGACTGCCTCCATAGCCTGCCCATGTTCTTCTGTTAGTTGATCCTGGCAGACAGGGCAAGTTTGTGCCTGGTGCCTCAGCCTTGTGCCTAGTTCCTGGTGCCTCAACCTGTAGCCTGGTGCCTAGTTCCTGCTGCCATTCCAAGGCAGTAGGGAAGTGATGAAGCAGGAACAGGGGGCTTCTTCTTCCCCATGATCTGGAGCCAAGTGGCAGCACTTAAGGTGAAGGGCCAAGGTGCTGGAGAAGTAATTTAATCTGAGCCTCTGCCCAATTCCCTGGGCTACTGAGTTTAAGAAAGGTCGCACAGAGAAACAGGGGCCGGCGACCCCTTCCCAATTATGGGCTGCTACAGCAGAACATATCACAGCACCGTCTGGAGTGACAGTCATTTAGCAGCAACTCATCTGAGGAGAGGGAAGTCGAGAGATGGATGATAAGGAAATACAAAATGATTTGCCAGGACCTGTTAGCCACTTCTCTTTCTACACCACTAGGCCCCGGCCCGCTGCTCCCTGGTTCGGCTCCCCCCACCTCTTCCCTCCTCCTCGTCTCATTCACACACATTAGCTCTCATATATTCGCTCTCCTCTCCTCCCACCCCCTGCCACCCCTGCTGCCCGTCACCCTCCCTCCCTTCCACAGACACGTGACAAACACGACGACTCCGCAAGATTATTGGCGCAATCACTCATGCAACAGCCTGCCCAGCTTTCCGTGGGGGCTCCAGTATTTGTCACTGTCACTTCCCCAAGTGCTGCTCCATTGTCTTGGAAATTGTATGTGTAAGGCAAGAGATGCCTGTGACCCACTTCGACAAGGGAGCCGGCGATGTGAGGGCGCTCATCATACAGAAAAAACAGCAGTTTGATGTGTCCTATTATGTGTCCCAGCAAGAGCCATAAATAATTTTGACAAGTTTTTTGTTGCGCGTGAAAGTCCTTGACTCTGCCTCCTGTTCCAGCACCTCCTCTCTGGTCGGGAGAAGCTGCCAAGCAACCCCGATGATAGATGGCACGGTACAGCAAATGACAACGGGATAGATTTTTAGTTTGTGCTTTGGAAGGGGTCAGTAATGGTGCTTTGGAAGGGATCAGTAATGGTGCTTTGGCAGGGATCAGTAATGGTGCTTTGGAAGAGATCAGTAATGGTGCTTTGGAGGGAATCAGTAATGGTGCTTTGCTGTACAAAACAAACAAAAAGAGAAGGACAAGAGAGGGAGAGAGGGAGAAAGAGAGAGAGGGAGAAAGAGAGGGAGAGAGAGAGGAACCAAAGGAGAGAGGGAGGGAGAGAGAGAGTGGGGGAGAAGGGAGAAAGAGAGTGAAATCAAAAAAATAAAGATCCATCGATGCAGTCTGGAGAAGGAGAAGAAGTAACCAGTGACACATTCTTTGTTTTATGTATTTGAGCACCTAAATATATTAAATAAGAGTTTGTTAAACCACATGATTTTGCTTTTATGTCCATCAATGAGCATAACATGCCAGCCTGGTCTCAGCATTATATTTTACTAAAATCTATGCCACTCAAATACGAGACACTGAAATTAGTATAATATGTTACATTTGGCATGGTAAAATAAGACAGTAGATTACTTAAGGCAAAAAACTAAAGGAGGGTCGGGGTGGATAGTTAGGCATATAATGCGAACGTCTAGCAACCCAAACGTTGCGTGTTTGAATCTCATCATGGACAACTTTAGCATTTTAGCTAAGAAGCAACTTTACAAATATTTACTACTCTTTAGCAACTCTGCAACTATTTAGCATGTTCGCAAACCTTTCCCCTACACTTAACCTTAACCATTTAACCTAACTCCTAATCTTAAACCTAATCTAACGTACCATAATCATACCAAAGCAGTCGAATGTAATATATCATACTAAACAGGTCAAAGCAAACTGGTGCGATCATGAAGTAGGATACTATATGTCTTATAAATTGTATTATATTGTATGACCGCTATTACATTGGTAGGCCAATGGAATGTAGCCAAAAATAAAGTAACATATCATACTAAATAGAGTGTTACGGATTTTAGTCAAATATAATACGTTTTGCTCTGAGATCAGGTTACAGCGAAAATGCGGAAATCCTATACTATACTTCCATATACTATACTTCCTTTATCGCTACAATGTATCTTTTTTGTAGTTACTTGGGGTAGGCCTAAATAACGACATTTTAGATGTTTTCCGACTTACATTTCTAACTTATAACCATGAACATCTCTTCAATAACATACATCAACGTTAGATTAAGTACCACCTGCAGGCCTCAGTGCCAAGCAGGCAGGATACTGGTCGAGAAGATGATCACTCATTGTAATGAGAGTAGGTCGACATGCTCCGCTGCAGCAACATTTATGAAGCCTTTCCACCTTCAGTCCAATCCTCAACCATTAGTTCACCTCTCTCCTTATCGCAGAGCCAAGCTGTGACGCTGTGATATCATCATTCACCCCTTTTTACTTGCTCTCCTGTGATGGGCGGATTTGTGGTTATGGTATTGGTAGTGGTCATGGTAGTTGTAGTGGTTATGGTATTGGTAGTGGTTATGGTATTGGTAGTGGTTATGGTATTGGTTGTGGTTATGGTATTGATCGTGGTTATGGTATTGATCGTGGTTATGGTATTGATCGTGGTTATGGTATTGATAGTGGTTATGGTATTGATAGTGGTTATGGTAGTGGTAGTGGTTATGGTATTGGTAATGTTAGTGGTAGTGGTTATGGTAGTGGTTGTGGTTATGGTAGTGGTTGTGGTTATGGTAGTGGTTATTGCAGTGGTTGTGGTTATGGTAGTGGTTATGGTAGTGGGTGTGGTTATGGTAGTGGTTATGGTATTGATAATGGTTATTGTATTAGTAATGGTTATTGTATTAGTAATGGTTATTGTAGTGGTTATTGTAGTGGTAGTGGTAGTGGTTATGGTTTTGGTTGTCACGCTCGCTATCCTCAAACTCCCTGTCATAAATCAACCAAGGCGCAGCGTGCATGTAGTTCCACATCTTTTAATGAAAGTGAAACCGAAATAACCAAAAAACAAACAGGTAAACAGCAAAGATCGTGATGCAACCGAGGTGCACACAAACAGACAAATAATTACCCACAAAACACAGGTGGGAAAAGGTTACCTAAGTATGGTTCTCAATCAGAGACAACGATTGACAACTGCCCCTGATTGGGAACTATACCAGGCCAAACACATAGAAATCGAAAATATAGAAAAAATACATAGAATGCCCACCCCAACTCACGCCCTGACCAAACCAAAATAGAGATATAAAAAAGGAACTAAGGTCAGGACGTGACAGTACCCCCCCAAAAGGTGCGGACTCCGGTCGCAAAACCGGACAGGCGGGAGACTCTGGCGGCGCTTGGACAGGCGGGAGACTCTGGCGGCACCGGACAGGCGGGAGACTCTGGCGGCACCGGACAGGCGGCTCTGGCGGCTCCTGACTGACGGGCGACTCTGGCGGCTCCTGACTGACGGGCGGCTCTGGAGGCTCCTGACTGTCGGGCGGCTCTGGCGGCTCCTGACTGACAGACGGATCTGGCGGCCAAACACATAGAAATAGAAAACATAGGGCCTCCTGGGTGGCGCAGTGGTTAAGGGCGCTGTACTGCAGCGCCAGTTGTGCCACCAGAAACTCTAGGTTCGCACCCAGGCTCTGTCGTAACCGGTCAAAACATAGGCCACAGAAGGTTGGTGGCACCTTAATTGGGGAGGATGGGCTCGTGGTAATGGCTGGACGCAATCAGTTTAATGTTATTAAACACATGGTTTGATGCCATTCCATTCGCCGCCATTCCACCCATTATTATGAGCCGTCCTCCCCTCAGCAGCCTTCACTGATATAGACTCAATGGTTGCTAAAAGGGGAAGAGGTATGTCCATGATAGGGCGTTGCTCTGCCTTCTTGACATTTCAGTCCACCAGACAAGTCCTACAGGCCCTAGTTTTGTCGCACCTGGACAACTGCCAAGCTGTGTGGTCATGTACAGCAAAGAGGGACATAGGTAAATTGTAGTTGGTCCAGAACAATGCAGCACATATCACACTTAGATGTACACAGAAGGCAAGTGTCAGTAACATGTATGTCAGTCTCTCCTGGCTCAAAGTTGAGGAGAGATTGACTGCATCACTATTCGTCTTTGTGCGAGGTATTGATGTGTTGAAGGTACCGAACTGTCTGTTCATGCAGTTGGCACAAAGTTCAGACACTCATCGGTACAACACAAACATGCAACCAGAAGTCTCTTTACATTCCCTAGGTCCAGAACGGAGGCTGGGAAACGAGAGTCATTAAATAGAGTCATGACCACATGGCTAGCAATACAACCAGATAAAATAACACCTTACTGCACACAGGGGACTGTGAAGAGACAGTCATTTGATATACAGGGCCTTCGGAAAGTACCCCTTGATTTTTCCACATTTTGTCACGTTACAGCCTTGTTAAAAAAAATATTAATTTGATGAGTTAAAAAAAACATTAATTTGATGAGGGAAAAAAAAAATCTACACACAATACCCCATAATGACAAAGCAAAACTGTTGTTTAGACTTTCGCTAATTTATAATACATTTTAAAAACATCTCATTTAAGTATTCAGACCCTTTACTCAGTATTTTGTTGTAGCACGTTTATCAGCGATTACAGCCTCGAGTCTTCTTGGGTATGAAGCTACTAGCTTGGCACACCTGTATTTGTCCCGTTATCTGTATATACTCTCGAGCTCTGTCAGATTGGATGGGGAGCGTTGCTGCACAGCTATTTTGGGGTCTCCTGAGATGTTTGATCAGGTTCAAGTCAAGGCTCTGGCTGGGTCACTCAATGACATTGAAACTTTTCCAGAAGACACTCCTGCGTTGTCTTGGCTGTGTGCATCGGGTCGTTGGCATTCAGACCAAATAGTTAAATCTTGGTTTCATAAGACCAGAGAATCTTGTGGTCTCATGGTCTGAGATTTATTTTGGCAAACTCCAAGCGAGCTGTCATGTGCCTTTTACTGAGGAGTGGCATCCATCTGGCCACTCTACCATAAAGGCCTGATTGGTGGAGTGCTGCGGAGATGTTTGTCCTTCTGGAACTTTCTCCCATCTCCACAGATGAACCCGCTCCTCCGCTCTCTCCACTGGCTTCCAGTTGAAGCTCGCATCCGCTACAAGACCATGGTGCTTGCCTACGGAGCTGTGAGGGGAACGGCACCTCAGTACCTCCAGGCTCTGATCAGGCCCTACACCCAAACAAGGGCACTGCGTTCATCCACCTCTGGCCTGCTCGCCTCCCTACCACTGAGGAAGTACAGTTCCCGCTCAGCCCAGTCAAAACTGTTCGCTGCTCTGGCCCCCAATGGTTGAACAAACTCCCCACGACGCCAGGACAGCGGAGTCAATCACCACCTTCCGGAGACACCTGAAACCCCACCTCTTTAAGGAATACCTAGGATAGGATAAAGTAACCCTTCTCACCCCCTTAAAAGATTTAGATGCACTATTGTAAAGTGGCTGTTCCACTGGATGTCATAAGGTGAATGCACCAATTTGTAAGTCGCTCTGGATAAGAGCGTCTGCTAAATGACTTAAATGTAATGTTAAATGAGGTCTGTGGGACGACGCACAATTGGCCTAGCGTCGTCCGGGTTAGTGAGGGGTTGGCCGGTAGGGATTTTCGTGTCTCATTGCTCACCAGCGACTGCTGTGGCAGGCCGGGCGCAGTGTGCGCTAACCAAGGTTGCCAGGTGCACAGTGTTTCCTCCGACACATTGGTGTGGCTGGCTTCCGGGTTGGATGCGCACTGTGTTAAGAAGCAGTGCGGCTTGGTTGGGTTGTGTATTGGAGGACGCATGACTTTCAACCTTCGTCTCTCCCGAGTCCGTACGGGAGAGATAGTAGCTACTAACAATTGGATACCATGAAATTGGGGAGAAAAAGGGGTAAAATTTTAAGTAGAAAACATAGAAAAAACACATAGAATGCCCACACCAACTCACGCCCGGACCAAACCAAAATAGAGACAAAAAATAGGAACTAAGGTCAGGATGTGACATTGGTAGTGGTTATGGTAGTGGTGGTGGTTATGGTAATGGTTATGGTGGTGGGTATGATCGTGGTAGTGGTTATGGTAGTAGTAGGGTTATGGTATTGGTAGTGTTTATGGTATTGATAGCTACAGATATGAATAGATTTAAAGGACATTGCTTTGAATTAGGTAGACCTACAGTTGCATCAATAACGTGAAGTGAAAGATGTACTGAAAGATGAAAGATGTACATGTACTGTTATTTACATTATCACCATACAGTATGATACATCTGTACTTTAAGTTTGTCCACAGTTCCTCCAACACAATCTATTCCAGTTCCGCAATCAACATCATTAAATTGTCTCAAAAACACACTGCAGTGGTGATGAGGATCATCCATATTGTTGCATCCAATAGTTATGTCTGCTTCCATAAAATCCATCTTGTACATCAAAGAACATTGCAAAGCTAATTAAAAATGGATTGATTCCATCAACTCAAACAGTGATCACTCTCTACTTAATCATATATCATCGTATATCATCTAAAATACTGTACAAGAAAATGGGATCAACAGAAGGAGAAAAAACTCCCCATACACACAAATACAAATGGTATTTGTCTATTTTAGGGGTATCTGAATCTTCATATCTTAATGCGATGCAACGGACAAATTATTAGAAATATGCTGATTTACAACGGGCTGAGAATGTGGCATTAAAATAAATACTCCTGAGAACCTCTCAGACTGTGTACATTTAGCACAGTGGCACTATTAGGAATAATCTGTCCAATTAAAGGTTGTGTAATTAATTAAGTGCACATTCTGTGAACAGGAGAGAGGGGAGAATTGATCAACCCTGCTAAAATATGACCTATCTTGTCTTAAAGACTAATATGTTTAAACAAAAATATGAAAATTGATGACAACATCATTTGTAACAAAATGCTCACAGTGCACCTATAATGCATTTATACCTGGATTCAGCGTTTTAGGGATTGTCTCTTACAGAATCAGTGATGTACTTCCCTGAGCTGGCTGACAATATCTTTCAAATTTGGTCATTTTTTTAGTTTCATCTTAATTTAAAAGACAAGTCAGTTAAGAACAAATTCTTATTTACAATGACAGCCTACTATCATTGTAATTGTGCACCTCCCTATGGGACTCCCAGTGATTTGTAGTGACACCTCTAGCACTGAGATGCAGAGCCTTAGACCACTGTGCCACTCGGAAACCCAATGAAGGGCACTTCTCTGCCTATCCATTGAAGCATTCTGTTACTGACGTGTTACTTTGTATTATCACTTAATATAGGCTATTCACACTGTAAACATTGCTCAGCAAGACAAGTATATGTCTCCTGATAATATGTAAGTTGGTATGGTATTGTACAAACATCCTGAAACTACAACCCAGAAGTGTAGTAGAGCAGACAACACCTTTCTGTGCAAACTTGCAGCAAAATCGGAGCCAAAGTTGTGTGTGCGTGTGTGTGTATGTGTGAAGGCATGCTTCACCTGGCATTACATTCCAGTACTGTACCACAGAGCCTGAATCACATATGGCCCTGTTCAACACTACAGGGAACCGGACACCGGACACCGGACATTGCCATCAAATTAACGCCATCATAATCCAACCGGGACGTGGTTAGACACAAGACATGAATCAACACAATTCTGAAATGCCAGAGAGAAAAGCGTATTCTCCACCTAACAGCAATTTGGCAATGTTGACACCAATGGCGGACAGTGCCATTTAAGATGAGGGAGGACAATTTGTTTCCTTCTCATGACTATGGCCTTATTTCTATTATAGCATGTTGGATGGATGTCATTCATTTTCCATTCACCCAGTTTAATGTAACAGTGATAGGTTTAGGCTACAACACGACATTCAAAATTTCCCTATACCCATCATGAGGTTGCTACAACCTAGCCTATGAATTAAAATGTACAATGTTGGTGCACACAGGTCGAGAGAAACATTTGAAGTGACAGACAGTAACATATGGACAGACAGCGACACCACCTTGCACACTCTTGCCTGCATCTGGCTGATATAGGGTGTAATCATTAGTCCAACAGTTCAGGTATGTTTATCCCTGTTTTGTTCCATTTGCTTCTGTTTAAGAAACGTTTTTTAACAGAATTGGTGGAATGAATACACCCATGATCACACGTAAACACAGTTCCCTTTCAGAGCAGCCACGTTGTATTCCTTCTTGCATCTATGTGCTCTCCTCCTCTCACAATTTCCCTTCACTTGTGGACTTCAATGCACAACACATCAGCTGTATGTGACCAGGCAAAAATCCCTTTCTAAGCCAAACCATATCATAACTGGTACACACAGCCTAAATCGTTGTCATCATATTAGTTAAAGTAACTTCATAGACAACATAGCTAATAGAACTAACGCATTAGTAAACCTGCTATAATCATGCAGTACGTTACAGTATGCAGTCAGTAAGCAGTTTGGCACTTACACTGGCGGGCCCTGGTAGCAATAAATTAGTAAATCCAAAAGCTTACCTTGACTTGGAAGAGTTCCAGTGTTGTGTTGGATAGTCACAGCCAGCTCGCTAACATAGCGTCCCTCTGTTTGAGAAGTGTGTTTGAGTAGGCTAAATTAGCTAGCTGCATTTGTTAGTTAAGTAAGTGAAATTGAGAGTGGAAAAAAATACAATCTCTCTCTTGCTTCTCCTTCATTTTGGAAGAAACTGTTCAGCTATTGTTTTTCTCTCTCTTTGAGTCAACAACTCACCACATGTTATGCACTGCAATGCTAGCTACAGTTGAAGTCGGAAGTTTACATACACCTTAGCCAAATACATTTAAACTCAGTTTTTCACAATTCCTGACATTCAATCCTAGTAAACATTCCCCGTCTTAGGTCAGTTATGATCACCACCTTATTTTAAGAATGTGAAATGTCAGCATAATAGTAGAGAGAATGATTTATTTCAGCTTTTATTTATTTCGTCACATTCCCAGTGGGTCAGAAGTTTACATACACTCAATTAGTATTTGGTAGCATTGCCTTTCAATTGTTTAACTTGGGTCAAATGTTTCAGGAAGCCTTCCACAATAAGTTGGGTGAATTTTGACCCATTCCTCCTGACAGAGCTGGTGCAACTGAATCAGTTTTGTAGGCCTCCTTGCTCACACACACTTTTTCAGTTCTGCCAACACATTTTCTATAAGATTGAGGTCAGGGCTTTGTGATTGCCACTCCAATACCTTCACATCCTTTTTAACCTTTATTTAACTAGGCAAGTCAGTTAAGAACAAACTCTAATTTTCAATGACAACCTAGGAACAGTGGGTTAACTGCCTTGTTCAGGTGCAGAATGACAGATTTGTACCTTGAGAGCTCTGTGATTTGAACTTGCAACCTTTCGGTTACTCGTCCAATGCTCTAACCACTAGGCTGCCGCTGCTGCTGTTGTCCTTAAGCCATTTGACACAACTTTGGAAGTATGCTTGGGGTCATTGTCCATTTGGAAGACCCATTTGCAACCAAGTTTTAACTTCCTGACTGGTGTCTTGAGATGTTGCTTCAATATATCCACATAATTTTCCTCCTTCCTGATGCCATCATTTTTGTGCGCACCAGTCCCTCCTGCAGCAAAGCACCCCCACAACATGATGCTGCCACCCCCGTGCTTCACGGTTGGCTTGCAAGCCTCCCCCTTTGGCTTGTAAGCCTCCCCCTTTTTCCCTCCCCATTTTTCTTCCAAACATAATGATGGTCATTATGGCCAAACAGTTCTATTTTTGTTTCATCAGACCAGAGGACATTTCTCCAAAAAGTATGATCTTTGTCCCCATTTGTCGTTGCAAACCGTAGTCTGGCTTTTTTAAGGTGGTTTGTGAGCAGTGGCTTCTTCCGTGCTGAGCAGCCTTTCAAGTTATGTCAGAATAGGAATCGTTTTACTGTGGATATAGATCATTTTGTACCTGTTTCCTCCAGCATCTTCACAAGGGCCTTTGCTGTTGTTCTGGGATTGATTTGCACTTTTTCGCACCAAAGTACATTAATCTCTAGGAGATAGAACGTGTCTCCATTCTGAGCGGTATGACGGCTGCGTGGTCCCATGGTGTTTATACTTGCGTACTATTGTTTGTACAGATGAACCTGGTACCTTCAGGTGTTTGTAAATTACTCCCAAGGATGAACCAGACTTGTGGAGGTCTCTCCAATTCTTTATTTGAGGTCTTGGCTGATTTCTTTTGATTTTCCCATGATGTCAAGCAAAGAGGCACTGAATTTGAAGGTAGGCCTTGAAATACATCCACAGGTACACCTCCAATTGACTCAAATGATGTCAATTAGCCTATCAGATGCTTATAAAGCCATGACATCATTTTCTGGAATTTTCCAAGCTGTTTAAAGGAACAGTCAACTTAGTGTATGTCAACTTTTGACCCACTGGAATTGTGATACAGTGAGTTATAAGTGAAATCAACTGCCTGTAAACAATTGTTGGAAAAATTACTTGTGACATGCACAAAGTAGATGTCCTAACCGACTTGCCAAAACTATAGTTTGTTAACAAGAAATGTGTGGTGTGGTTGAAAAACGAGTTTTAATGACTCCACCCTAAGTGTATGTAAACTTCAGACTTCAACTGTAGCTGGCTGTGTCCTATGCTTTCAGTACTAGATTCATTCTCTGATCCTTTGATTGGGTGGACAATATATCAGTTCATGCTGCAAGAGCTCTGATAGGTTGGAGGATGTCCTCCGGATGTTGTCATAAGTACTGTATAAGTCTTTGTAAGGGGATGAGAACCATGAGCCTCCTAGGTTTTCTATTGAAGTCAATGTACCCAGAGGGGATGGAACCTTCCTGTCCTCTGGCTACGCCATGTTGCTACCATATAGTGTGTTTGAGGCTTCTGTATACCTACATTGCAAAATTGTGTGTTTTAATCAATTATTTGGTGACATGATTATATTTAGTATAGTTTTATCTAAAAAATATAAATTTATTTTGGTCCTCCCCTTCCTCCTCTGAGGAGCCTCCAATAGTTGACACAGCCATGTGAAAACTTGAGTTAAATATGTGGCTGTAAACACCAGGAATGACCTTCACAGCAACAGACACTACCTTGGTCACATCGAAACTGTCAATGCCTTAAATGGTCTACATTCTTAGCTGTTGCACCTGGGAGACAACGTAAGTCTTCCTTGTATTGTGAAAGACTCATATTAGACAGATTTTTGTTGTGTAAGTGAACTCATCAAGACAAGTATGAGGCCTATGTGTGCTTGGGGGGCCTGATGGCAGGCCTGCCTGGCCCTAGCCTACACTAACACCCCCTCCTTTCCCCTCCACCCAAAGTGCCATCAGAACGCAACCAGCTGACTGCTCCAGTCCCAGCCAGGGGGAGAGCAGAGAGGCGGGGCATAAATCTTATGTACCTTCTAAAAAGAGCACAGAAAGGCAGCCTGGACAAATGAACACTGCTTTGTTCTGTTAATGATGTTATTTTACCTCTCCGTTCTCGCTCACCAAAATATCTGTAACGGTTTTCTAGGTGTGGTGAAGGAGAGTCGGACCAAACTGCAGCGTGTAGATTGCGATCCATGTTTAATGAACAAAAAACGTAACACGAATCTAAAACACAAACACTACAAAACGTAACAAAAACCGAAACAGCCTATACTAGTGAAAAACTAACATAGACAGGAACAAGGACACTAAGGACAATCACCCACGACAAACTCAAAGAATATGGCTGCCTAAATATGGTTCCCAATCAGAGACAACGATAAACACCTGCCTCTGATTGAGAACCAATCCAGACAGCCATAGACTTTGCTAGATCACCCCACTAGCTACAATCCTAATACATACACACCAAAACCCCAAGACAAAACACACCACAATACAAAAACCCCATGCCACACCCTGGCCTGACCCAATACATGAAGATAAACACAAAATACTTCGACCAGGGCGTGACAATATCAACCGGCAATGACACTATGTCCAGTTTATTACTTGTGTTAAAGTGGCTTTGTAGATGGAAGACCTGGCACATACCCATTTCATTTTCTTAATTTCTTTAGTTAGAACTTAAGAAATAAAAATAATTTGAAAGTAATATACTAATAAAATTTGTATATATTGATATACTTGATGCTTGGTTTTGGAAGAAAAAGTTCTGATAGATACAAAATAATGACACCAAACTATCCCAACAAATACAACCCCAAACCCAGGACAGTTGCCGCCTGCTACCGACCCCCGTCAGCTCCCAGCTGTGCCCTGGACACCATTTGTGAATTGATCGCCCCCCATCTAGCTTCAGAGTTTGTTCTGTTAGGTGACCTAAACTGGGATATGCTTAACACCCCGGCAGTCCTACAATCTAAGCTAGATGCCCTCAATCTCACTCAAATCATCAAGGAACCCACCAGGTACAACCCTAACTCTGTAAACAAGGGCACCCTCATAGACGTCATCCTGACCAACTGGCCCTCCAAATATACCTCCGCTGTCTTCAACCAGGATCTCAGCGATCACTGCCTCATCACCTGTATCCGCCACGGAGCCGCAGTCAAACGACCACCCTCATCACTGTCAAACGCTCCCTAAAACACTTCTGTGAGCAGGCCTTTCTAATCGACCTGGCCCGTGTATCCTGGAAGGACATTGACCTCATCCCGTCAGTTGAGGATGCCTGGTCATTCTTTAAAAGTAACTTCCTCACCATTTTAGATAAGCATGCTCTGTTCAAAAATGCAGAACCAAGAACAGATACAGCCCTTGGTTCACTCCAGACCTGACTGCCCTCGACCAGCACAAAAACATCCTGTGGCGGACTGCAATAGCATTGAATAGCCCCGTGATATGCAACTGTTCAGGGAAGTCAGGAACCAATACACGCAGTCAGTCAGGAAAGCTAAGGCCAGCTTCTTCAGGCAGAAGTTTGCATCCTGTAGCTCCAACTCCAAAAAGTTCTGGGACACTGTGAAGTCCATGGAGAACAAGAGCACCTCCTCCCAGCTGCCCACTGCACTGAGGCTAGGAAACACGGTCTCCACCGATAAATCCATGATTATCGAAAACTTCAATAAGCACTTCTCAACGGCTGGCCATGCCATCCGCCTGGCGACTCCAACCTCGGCCAACAGCTCCGCCCCCCCCGTAGTTCCTCACCCAAGCCTCTCCAGGTTCTCCTTTACCCAAATCCAGATAGCAGATGTTCTGAAAGAGCTGCAAAACCTGGACCCGTACAAATCAGCTGGGCTTGACAATTTGGACCCGCTATTTCTGAAACTATCTGCCGCCATTGTCGCAACCCCTATTACCAGCCTGTTCAACCTCTCTTTCATATCGTCTGAGATCCCCAAGGATTGGAAAGCTGCCACAGTCATCCCCCTCTTCAAAGGGGGAGACACCCTGGACCCAAACTGCTATAGACCTATATCCATCCTGCCCTGCCTATCTAAGGTCTTTGAAAGCCAAGTCAACAAACAGGTCACTGACCATCTCGAATCCCACCGTACCTTCTCCGCTGTGCAATCTGGTTTCCGAGCCGGTCACGGGTGCACCTCAGCCACACTCAAGGTACTAAATGATATCATAACCGCCATCGATAAAAGACAGTACTGTGCAGCCGTCTTCATCGACCTCGCCAAGGCTTTCGACTCTGTCAATCACCATATTCTTATCGGCAGACTCAACAGCCTCGGTTTTTCGGATGACTGCCTTGCCTGGTTCACCAATTACTTTGCAGACAGAGTTCAGTGTGTCAAATCGGAGGGCATGCTGTCCGGTCCTCTGGCAGTCTCTATGGGGGTGCCACAGGGTTCAATTCTCGGGCCGACTCTTTTCTCTGTATATATCAATGATGTTGCTCTTGCTGCGGGCGATTCCCGATCCACCTCTACGCAGACGACACCATTCTATATACTTTCGGCCCGTCATTGGACACTGTGCTATCAAACCTCCAAACGAGCTTCAATGCCATACAGCACTCCTTCCGTGGCCTCCAACTGCTCTTAAACGCGAGTAAAACCAAATGCATGCTTTTCAACCGATCGCTGCCTGCACCCGCATGCCCGACTAGCATCACCACCCTGGATGGTTCCGACCTTGAATATGTGGACATCTATAAGTACCTAGGTGTCTGGCTAGACTGCAAACTCTCCTTCCAGACTCACATCAAACATCTCCAATCAAAAATCAAATCAAGAGTCGGCTTTCTATTCCGCAACAAAGCCTCCTTCACTCACGCTGCCAAGCTTACCCTAGTAAAACTGACTATCCTACCGTTCCTCGACTTCGGCGATGTTATCTACAAAATGGCTTCCAACACTCTACTCAGCAAACTGGATGCAGTCTATCACAGTGCCATCCGTTTTGTCACTAAAGCACCTTATACTACCCACCACTGCGACTTGTATGCTCTAGTCGGCTGGCCCTCACTACATATTCGTCGCCAGATCCACTGGCTCCAGGTCATCTACAAGTCCATGCTAGGTAAAGCTCCGCCTTATCTCAGTTCACTGGTCACGATGGCAACACCCATCCGTAGCACGCGCTCCAGCAGGTGTATCTCACTGATCATCCCTAAAGCCAACACCTCATTTGGCCGCCTTTCGTTCCAGTACTCTGCTGCCTGTAACTGGAACGAATTGCAAAAATCGCTGAAGTTGGAGACTTTTATCTCCCTCACCAACTTCAAACATCAGCTATCCGAGCAGCTAACCGATCGCTGCAGCTGTACATAGCCTATAGGTAAATAGCTCACCCATTTTCACCTACCTCATTCCCATACTGTTTTTATACTGTTTTTATTTTTTTACTTTTCTGCTCTTTTGCACACCAATATCTCTACCTGTACATGACCATCTGATCTTTTATCACTCCAGTGTTAATCTGCAAAATTGTATTATTCGCCTACCTCCTCATGCCTTTTGCACACATTGTATATAGACTGCCCATTTTTTTCTACTGTGTTATTGACTTGCTAATTGTTTACTCCATGTGTAACTCTGTGTTGTCTGTTCACACTGCTATGCTTTATCTTGGCCAGGTCGCAGTTGCAAATGAGAACTTGTTCTCAACTAGCCTACCTGGTTAAATAAAGATTAAATAAAAAAAACATTTTTTTTTTAAAGTATCTCAGTCCAATACATATGGGTGGCATAAATAGATCCCACCTTACTAAATAGCGCAGAGCAGATCCCATTGTTGTCAGGGTGAGAGACAGACAGACTGAGGAAGGGTGAGTCCCTGACTGCTGTGCTGAAAGACGTCCACCACAGAGCAGCCAGTGCCTGCTCGTGGTGAGACAGACATGCCAGTGAGCGATTCCTCTCCCTGTCTTTTTTGTAAACACTGGAATTCCACAGACATGAGAACATCATCTGGCAAAATCTTGATCAAGATTGCAAAGACCTTTTCGAAGACAAGCTCGTTCCATCTAGTGTGTTGAAGCTCAACTAATCACTTTCTGCACTTTAGTGCCTCAAGGGGATAATAAGAAGGTATATCTATAAAAGGCAGTTAAACCCCAGATGGTTTCGGAGATGCAATAATGATGCACATAGTGCTCTCATAATCTGACATTTTACAATGGACAAAATACTTAAAAATGCTAATGTCATTGCCCAAAGTATATCAAACATAGTATCAAACACAGTTGAAAGGAGGTACAGTGCCTCCAGAAATGATTCACACCCCTTGACTTTCTCCACATTCCGTTATGTTACAGCCTGAATTAAATTAAGATTTTGTGCCACTGATCTACACACAATACCCCACAATGTCAAAGTAGAATTTTGTTTTTAGAAACTATTACAAATTAACAAAAAATTTCAAGTTGAAATGTTTTGAGTAAACAAGTATTCAACCCCTTTGTTATGACAAGCCTAAATAAGTTCAGGAGTAAAAATGCGCTTAACAAATCACATCATTAATTGCATGGACTCACTCTGTGTGCGATAAAATAGTTTAACATTATTTTTTAATGATTGCATTATCTCTGTACCACACATACAATTATCTGTAAGGTCCCTCAGTCGAGGAGTGAATTTCAAACACAGATTAAACCACACATAGACCAAGGAGGTTTTCCAATGCCTCGCAAAGAAGGGCACCTTTTAGTAGAAGGGTAAACATATAAAAAGTAGACACTGAATATCCCCTTGAGCATGGTGAAGTTATTAAAGAAGGAAACCTGTACAGAATAAACATATTCCAAACATGCATCTGCAATAAGGCACTAAACTAATACTGCAGAAAATGTGTCAAATAAATTAACTTTTTTTGTACCTTTCAGCAGGACAATAACCTAAAACTCAAGGCCAAATATACACTGCAGTTGCTTACCAAGACGACATTGAATGTTAGTGAGTGGAAATGGCTGTCTAGCAATGATCAACAACCAACCTGACAGAGCTTGAAGAGTTTAAAAAAGAATAATGGGCAAATGGTGTACAATCTGGGTGTGCAAAGACCTTAGAGACTCACAGTTGTGATCTCTGCCAAAGGGGATCCCAAAGGGGATTGTCTTGAATCAGGGGGTTGAATACTTGTCTAATAGAGATATATTAGTGTTTTATTTTTTATTAATCTTTGAAAAAGTTTAAATTTCTCTTCCACATTGAGAATTATTATTCTTTTTTTCCCACCTTTATTTAACCAGTAGGTCAGGTGAAAATAAGTTCTCATTTATAACTGCGACCTGGCCAAGATAAAGCAAAGCAGTGCGACACAAACAGCAACACAGAGTTACACATGGAATAAACAAACATACAGTCAATAACACAATAGAAGAAAATCTATATACAGTGTGTACAAATTAAGTAAGATTAGGAAGGTAAGGCAATAAATAGGCCGTAGTGGCGAAGAAATTACAATTTAGCAATTAAACACAGGAGTGATAGATGTGCAGAAGATGAATGTGCAAGTAGAGATACTGGGGTGCAAAGGAGCAAAAAAATATAAAATAAAATAACAATATGGTGATAATGTGGTTGGATGGGCTATATACAATCGTGGCCAAAAGTTTTGAAAATGACACAAATATTAATTTTCACAAAGATTGCTGCTTCAGTGTCTTTAGATATTTTTGTCAGATGTTACTATGGAATACTGAAGTATAATTACAAGCATTTTATAAGTGTCAAAGGCTTTTATTGACAATTACATGAAGTTGATAAAAATAATCAATATTTACAGTGGTGACCCTTCTATTTCAGACCTCTGCAATCCGCCCTGGCAAGCTGTCAATTAACTTCTGGGCCACATCCTGACTGATGGCAGCCAATTCTTGCATAATCAATAATTGGAGTTTGTCAGAATTTGTCGGTCTTTGTTTGTCCACCCGCCTCTTGAGGATTGACCACAAGTTGTCAATGGGATTAAGGTCTTGGGAGTGTCCTGGCCATGGACCCAAAATATTGATGTTTTGTTCCCCGAGCCACTCATTTATCACTTTTGCCTTATGGCAAGGTGCTCCATCATGCTGGAAAAGGCAATGTTCGTCACCAAACTGTTCCTGGATGGTTGGGAGAAGATGCTCTCGGAGGATGTGTTGGTACCATTCTTTATTCATGGCTGTGTTCTTAGGCAAAATTGTGAGTGAGCCCACTCCATTGGCTGAGAAGCAACCCCACACATGAATGGTCTCAGGATGCTTTACTGTTGGCATGACACAGGACTGATGGATGCGCTCAAGTTGTCTTCTCTGGACAAGCTCTTTTCTGGATGCCCCAAACAATCGGGAAAGGGGAATCATCCGAGAAAATTACTTTACCACAGTCCTCAGCAGTCCAATCCCTGTACCTTTTGCAGAATATCAGTCTGTCCCTGATGTTTTTCCTGGAGAGAAGTGGCTTCTTTGCTGCCCTTCTTTGACACCAGGCCATCCTCCAAAAGTCTTTGCCTCACTGTGCGTGCAGATGCATTCACACCTGCCTGCTGCCATTCATGAGCAAGCTCTGTACTGGTGGTGCCCAGATCCTGCAGCTGAATCAACTAGAGGAGACGGTCCTGGCGCATGCTGGACTTTCTTGGGCGCCCTGAAGCCTTCTTCACAACAATTGAACCGCTCTCCTTGAAGTTCTTGATGATCCGATAAATGGTTGATTTAGGTGCAATCTTACTGGCAGCAATATCCTTGCCTGGGAAGCCCTTTTTGTGCAAAGCAATGATGACGGCACATGTTTCCTTGCAGGTAACCATGGTTGACAGAGGAAGAACAATGATTCTAAGCACCACCCTCCTTTTGAAGCTTCCAGTCTGTAATTCGAACTCAATCAGCATGACAGAGTGATCTCCAGCCTTGTCCTCGTCAACACTCACATCTGTGTTAACAAGATAATCACTGACATGATGTCAGCGGGTCCTTTTGTGGAAGGGCTGAAATGCAGTGGAAATGTTTTTGGGGGATTCAGTTCATTTGAGTGGCAAAGAGGGACTTTGGAATTAATTGCAATTCATCTGATCACTCTTCATAACATTCTGGAGTATATGCAAATTGCCATACTGAGGCAGCAGACTTTGTGAAAATTAATATTTGTGTCATTCTCAAAACTTTTGGCCATGACTGTACAGATGGGCTTTGTACAGGTGCAATGATCTGTGAGCTGTTCTGACAGCTGATGTTTAAAGTTAGTGAGGGAGATATGAGTCTCCAGCTTCAGTGATTTTTGCAATTCGTTCCAGTTATTAGCAGCAGAGAACTGGAAGGAAAGGCAGCCAAATGAGGAATAGGCTTTGGGCGTGACCAGTGAAATATACCTGCTGGAGCACGTGCTATGGGTGGGTGCTGCTATGGTGACCAGTGAGCTGAGATAAGGCGGGGCTTTACCTAGCAAAGACTTATAGATGATCTGGAGCCAGTGGGTTTGGTGACAGACATGAAGCGAGGGCCAGCCAACGAGAGCATGCATGTCACAGTGGTGGGAAGTATATGGGGCTTTGGTGACAAAACGGATGGCACTGTGATAGACTGCATCCAATTTGCTGAGCAGAGTGTTGGAGGCTATTTTGTAAATGACATCGCCGAAGTCAAGGATCGGTAGGATAGTCAATTTTACAAGGGTATGTTAGGCAGCATGAGTGAAGGAGGCTCTGTTGCGAAATAGGAAGCCGATTCTATATTTAATTTTGGATTGGAGATGGTTAATGTGAGTCTGGAAGGAGAGGCTTAGGTATTTGTAGTTGTCCGCATATTCTAATTCAGAACCATCCAGAGTAGTGATGGTGGGCGGGCGGGCAGGTGCAGGCAGCGATTGGTTGAAGAGCATGCATTTAGTTTTGCTTGCATTTAAGAGCAGTTGGAGGCCACAGAAGGAGAGTTGTATGGCATTGAAGCTCGTCTGGAGGTTTGTTAACACAGTGTCCAAAGAAGGTCTAGAGGTGTACAGAATGGTGTCGTCTGTGTAGAGGTGGATCAGAGAATCATCAGCAGCAAGAGCGACATCATTGATGTATACAGAGAAAAGAGTCGGCCCGAGAATTGAACCCTGTGGCACCCCCATAGAGACTGCCAGAGGTCCGGACAACAGGCCCTCCGATTTTACACACTGAACTCTGCCCGAGAAGTAGTTGGTGAACCAGGTCGAGGCAGTCATTTGAGAAACCAAGGCTTTTGAGTCTGCCGATAAGAATGTGGTGATTGACAGAGACGAAAGCCTTGGCCAGGTCATTGAAGATGGCTGCACTTTATTGTCTTTTATCGATGATGGTGATGATATTGTTTTGGACTTTGAGAGTGGCTGAGGTGCACCCATGACCAGCTCGGAAACCAGATTGCACAGCGGAGAAGGTACGGTGGGATTGGAATTAGTCGGTGATCTGTTCGTTAACTTGGCTTTTGAAGACCTTAGAAAGACAGGGTAGGATAGATATAGGTCTGTAACAGTTTGGGTCTAGAGCACATATGTCAGAGTCAAGGCCCGCGGGCCACATTCGCCCACGAGAAGGTTTTTACGGCCCCTGGGATGATCTTGATTTATTATTAGAACCGGCAGACCGCAGCAAGCCGGCAGCCCGCAGATCTTTTACACGCACCAATACTACATTTCCCACAATGCAACGGTGACGCACCGAGCAGTAGGCTGCTTCATTTCAATATTTATTGGCACAGCAGTTGTCAGCATCACAGTAAAATTAACTTTCAGATACCCATCAAAAATGGCAAAACGGAAGGTGGACACTGAGAACCGGGGGTTTCAAACAAGGTGGGAGTCGGAGTATTTGTTCACGGAGGTAGCTGGAAAACCTGTGTGTCTTCTGTGTGGAGAAAGTGTGGCGGTACTGAAAGAGTATAATCTGAGACGACATTATGAAATGAAACACGCGGACAAAAACAAGAATATGGACATGGAACAAAGGCTACAAAAGGCAGAGGAATTAAAACGAGGCCTCAAATCTCGACAGGCTCTGTTCAAAAAAGCCAAATCACAAGGCCAGGCTGCTGTCAAGGCCAGTTTTATTTTGGCAGAAGAGATCATCAAATCAGCCCGGCCATTTACGGAGGGGGATTTCATCAAAAACTGCATGATTAAAGTTTGTGACGAAGTTTGCCCAGAAAAAAGGCAACTCTTTTTAAATGTGAGTCTGAGCAGAAACACCATTGCCGAGAGAGAGACCAGTTGTCCATCAATCTAAAAGAGCAGCTTGTGAAAAAGGGAAAAGATTTCATTGCATATTCCTTGGCTGTGGATGAGAGCACCGACATTTCTGACATTGCCCAGTTGTCAATTTTCATCCGCGAGTGGACTCCAGCCTAAGCGTGACAGAGGAGTTTTTGGCTTTACGTCCTATGCATGGCACAACTACGGGGCATGATTTGTATGAAGAGGTGTCAAGATGTGTAAATGAGATGGAGCTGCCTTGGGAAAAACTCGTGGGTTTGACAATGTGTGGACACAGGAGCGGACTGGTGGCGAAGATACGGGAAAAGATGCAAGAGGAAAACGCGACAGGTGAGCTGACAGCTTATCATTGTATCATACACCAGGAAGCGTTGTGCGGTAAAGCCTTGAAAATGGAGCATGTAATGAGCATCATCACGCGCACAGTTAACTTTATCAGAGCCAAAGGTTTGAATCACCGCCAGTTCAAGGCATTTCTGACGGAGTTAGAAACGGAGCATGGTGATTTGCCTTATCACACAGAGGTGCGATGGCTAAGCCAGGGAAAGGTGCTTCAAAGATGTTTCGAGCTTCGTGAGGAGATTTGTCTGTTCTTGGACAGCAAAGGGAAAGACACAACACAACTCCGAGACGAAATGTTTCTGTGTGAAATGGCTTTTCTGTGTGACATTACGAGTCATCTGAATGCAATGAACTTGCAGCTGCAGGGTCGGGATCGTGTCATCTCTGATATGTACAGTACAGTGAAGGCATTTAAAACCAAACTGACTCTGTGGGAGACGAGATGCGGAAAGAAAATTTGAGCCACTTTCCCAGCTGCCAGACCATGAAAGAGAAGCTCTCTACCAGTGCGTTCCCGAGCGCACAGTTGGCTGATAAAATAGGTATGCTTGCCGCTGACTTTCGACGCCGATTTGCTGACTTTGAAGCACAAAAGCAGGTTGGAACTGCTCGGTAACCCATTTGCTGTTGACGTGGAAAGCTCACCACCAAACCTCCAAATGGAGTTGATTGACCTCCAATGCAATGATGCACTGAGGGCAAAATATGCGGCAGTGGGTGCTGCGGAGTTCGCCCGTTTCCTCCCCGACACAATGCCCCAGCTGCGCATCCAGGCTGCTCAAACGTTGTCTATGTTTGGCAGCACATACCTGTGTGAACAACTGTTTTCTTTGATGAACTTGAACAAAACATCACACAGAAGTCGACTTACTGCTGAACACCTCCACTCAATTCTGAGGATTTCCTCAGCTCAGAGCCTTACCCCGAACATTGATGAACTTGTGGAAAAGATGGGACACCACCAAGTATCACCCTCAACCTCAAACAAGTGAACATTACTGTGCAATCACATATTTAGAGTTTTTACTCAGTTCAAGTTTAAAAGTTAAAGTTTAATATTTGTTTTCACTGCATGTTACTTCTCCTTAAACAAAGTGTTGTTTTTGATTAATAGATTTTTGCACTTTATTTTATTGTATTTCAATCCAATTATATTTTAAAAATATTTCAGTTGAGTGGATGATAGAAAATTGCTATTATTGTTTTTTTCTTTGAAGTAAATTTAGCCCACTTTTGCTAAAATAGAAAATATAGGCTACTGATGGTGCCTTGAATACCGGTTTCTTTCATTTAATGTTCATGTTATGGGGATTTTTATATAAAGGAAATTTGTCTTTTGTGTCTGTTGAAAATTAAAGATTACTGACAGAGCCATAAGAAAATATTGCTTTATTTATCTGATCATACTGGAATATATTTGTTAGGTTTTCAGTAGGTTCAATTAGGTTCACTAGACTATATGCGTCATTTAAAAATGTTTCAATGAACATTCGAACAGTCCGGCCCTCGGCTTGTAGCTAAATTTTTATTTGGCCCTCCGTCCATTTGACTTTGACACCCCTGGTCTAGAGTGTCTCCCCCTTTGAAGAGGGGGATGACCGCGGCAGCTTTCCAATCTTTGGGGATCTCAGACGATACGTAAAGGGAGTTTGAACATTCTAGTAATAGGGCTTGCAACAATTGCAGCGGATAATTTTAAAAAGAGAGAGTCCAGATTGTCTAGCCCAGCTGATTTGTATGGGTCCAGATTTTACAACTCTTTCAGAACATCAGCTATCTGGATTAAGAGTGAAGTAGAAATGGGGGCGGTTTGGGAAAGTTTCTGTGAGGGTGCAGGGTTGATGACCGGGATAGGGGTAGCCAGGTGGAAAGCATGGCCAGTCGTAGAAAAATGCTTATTGAAATTCTCAATTATCGTGGATTTATCAGTGGACAGCTGGGAGGAGGTGCTTTTATTCTCCATGTACTTTACAGTGTCCCAGAACTTTTTGGACTTTGTGCTACAGGATGCAAATTTCTGTTTGAAAAAGCAAGCCTTAGCTTTCCTAACTGCCTTTGTATATTGGTTTCTAACTTCCCTGAAAAGTTGCATATCGCGGGGGCTATTCGATGCTAATGCAGTATGCCACAGGATGTGTTTGTGCTGGTCAAGGCAGTCAGGTCTATAGTGAACCAAGGGCTATATCTATTCCTGGTTCTATTTTTTTTAAATAGTGCATGCTTATTTTAGATGGAGAGGAAAGCACATTTAAAGAATAACCAGGCATCCTCTACTAACAGAATGAGGTCAATATCCTTCCAGGATACCTGGGCCAGGTCGATTAGAAAGGCCTGCTCACTGAAGTGTTTTAGGGAGTGTTTGACAGTGATGAGGGGTGGTCGTTTGACCGCAGACCCATTACGGATGCAGGCAATGAGGCAGTGATCGCTGAGATCCTGGTTGAAGACAGCAGAGGTGTATTTAGATGGCAGGTTGGTCAGGATGATATCTATGAGGGTGCCTGTGTTAATGGATTTGGGATTGTACCTGGTAGATTCATTAATAATTTGTGTGAGTTTGAGGGCATCTAGCTTAGATTGTAGCACGGCCGGGGTGTTAAGCATGTCCCAGTTTAGGTCAACTAACACTACGAGCTCTGAAGATAGATGGAGGGCAATCAATTCACATATGGTGTCCAGGGCACAGCTGAGGGCAGAAGGTGGTCTATAGCAAGCGGCAACGGTGAGAGACTTGTTTCTGGAAAGGTGAATTTTTTGAAGTAGAAGCTCAGATTTTTTAGGCACAGACCTAGATAGTATGCCAGAACTCTGCAATCTATCTCCGCAGTGGGTTGCAACTCCGCCCCGTTTGGCAGTTCTATCTTGTTGGAAAATGTTATAGTTAGGGATGGAAAATTCAGGATTTTTGGTGGCCTTCCTAAGCCAGGATTCAGACACTGCTAGGACATCCGGGTTGTGTGCTATAGCAGTGAGTAAAACAAACTTAGGGAGGCTTCTAATGTTAACATGCATGAAACAAAGGCTTTTACGGTTACAGAAGTCAACAAATGATAGCGCCTGGAAAATGGGAGTGGAGCTAGTTGTTGCAGGGCCTGGATGAACCTCTACATCACCAGAGGAACAGAGGAGGAGTAGTATAAGGGTACGGCCAAAGGCTGTAAGAACTGGTCGTCTAGTGCGTTTGGTACAGAGAGTAAAAGGAGCAGAGTTCTGGGCGTTGAAGAATAGATTCAAGGCATAATGTACAGATAATGTTATGGTAGGATATGAATCCAGTGGAGGTAAACCTAGGCATTGGGTGACGATGAAAAAGGTTTTGTCTCTAACGACATAATTTAGACCAGGTGAGGTCACCGCATGTGTGGGAGGTGAAACAAAAGGGCTAGCTAAGGCATATTGAGCAGGGCTGGAGGCTCTACAGTGAAATAAGACAATAATCACTAAGCAAAAAAGCAATGGACAAGACATTTTGACATTAGAGAGCGGCATCCGCAGCCGAGTGATTATAGGGCCCAGTGGAAAGCTAGGCAAGCTGGCGGCACGGCGATTCAGACAGCTAGTGGGCCGGGGCTATCAGGCTAGCAGAAGGGCCTTAGGGGGAGGTTGTGATGGAGAAAGTCTGTTGTAGCCCCCTTGGACGGTGACATCGGCAGACCAGTCGTGTTGGATCGGCAGGGCAGAGATTACAGAGTATTTTGTGTAGATCGTTGAAAAGAAACAAAATGCATGTGAGAAGTGCTCAGTGGACTATGGTGTTGACTGTAACAACGCTCTGCTACTCTACTTGACAGCCTCTTACCACAGCAGACCCTGTCA
This sequence comes from Oncorhynchus keta, assembly GCF_023373465.1. Taxonomy (NCBI): domain Eukaryota; kingdom Metazoa; phylum Chordata; class Actinopteri; order Salmoniformes; family Salmonidae; genus Oncorhynchus; species Oncorhynchus keta. The sequence continues at coordinate 17,151,608 of NC_068448.1, forward strand.
GTCCACCCAGGTCTAGACATGTCAGCTGGGTGTATGAATGCTCACTGGACATCCTCACAAGACATTGTCACAAGATTCTCATAAGACATCATCATGGAGAGTGTTTCTGTACTTACGGTTCTTTTCTGTGTTGAGGGAAGCTCATCCTCATTTGGAAGTGACTGGACATGACCATCCAAATCAATCAGGTCAGAATATGTATTTGTTGTTGTTACTGTAATCATTTATCAGTATAGTAGGCCTAGAGACCTCGTAGTAAAGAACTCATGGGAACTAGAATAGAATGTTGCATCAAAAAGTTGGGCGACGACCATGACAGACATGACCAAACATACTTATGTACTGTAGGACAAAGATTTGAAAGTCCCAGAACAATAAAATCCTATCAGGTGTTTAATCTTTCACAATATTATAATTCAGAACCTTAGACCCACCTCATAAAGGCAGTAAATTACAAAACATAATGGCTTTCTGTCATAGATGGTGTATAGTGGTGTATACTGTAGCTCCCATCACAAGCACTGCGAGAATGCTCAGTTTAAATACAGACACCTCTCAAGTGGAGAGAGAAACAGTACATTTTGCATAAGTTTAACACATGTTTTGGTGCAGTATTTCTCAAGTGAAAAACGTGCATTAAAACTAGTCATCTCTCATTAAATGACAATAAATGCTTCATTGAAGAATCCCGTACATAGTTCCCTCTCCTACTAGGAGTAGTACTGTTGACCAATCACCGACGAAGGGGGCATAGATTTCGACTACTGAACTTCGACTTGCCTCAACAACAAAACAAAAAAAATGGATGAGCGTGATCAGCAGAAAATACCCTGCCGAACACCAAAACTAACAAAAACGTCACAAAATGTTTGTCATAATTCATGTGCCAACTGTTTCTACTGGGAAACATGCGACAGGCTTAAGTCTAGTGTTTTAGCGATGTTGTCACCTAGACTTGGATTGTCATTATAAAGAAAGAAATGCCATTGGATGCCCAAACGTTAAGGCCTTCAAAGGATGTGTGTGTGTGATCATGACATGGATTATCTCAGACCAACTAACAGTCAAAGCCATGGGAGGATCAAGGTTTATCCGTACTTCATTCTAGTCCTGCTTGATTATACACTGAGTATGCAAAACATTAAGAACACCTGCTCTTTCCATTAAATAGACTGACCAGGTGAATTCGGGTGAAAGCTATAATCCCTTATTGATGTCACCTGTTAAATCCACTTCAATCAGTGTAGATAAAGGGGAGGAGACAGGTTAAATAAGGATTTTTATCAATCCTTGACACATTTGAGAAATGGATTACGTATGTGTGCCATTCAGAGAGTGAATGGGCAAGACAGAAGATGCAAGTGCCTTTCAACAGGATATGGTAGTAGGTGGGAGTCGCACCGGTTTGTGTCCAGAACTGCAACGCTGGTGGGTTTTTCAAGCTCAATAGTTTCCCATGTGTATCAAAAATGGTCCACCAGCCAAAGGACATCCAGTCAACTTGACACAACTGTGGGAAGCATTGGAGTCAGCATTGGCCAGCATCCCTGTGGAATCCTGTCAACGCCTTGTAGAGTCCATACCCTGACAAACTGAGGCTTTTCTAAGGGCAGAAAGGCCCAACTGTCTTTGTTCCTGATTTTTGGTATACTCAGTGTATGTAACTTTAGTGTGATATTGCTTCATTGACATTTACAACAAGCCATCCTCTACCATATGGACTCATAAACTGAAGATCACAGACTGACAAAAGCAATCAGCTTTTTAATTAACGGAATTAACAGTGCGATGTTAAACTATAATGATGGCAGTAAAAACACTGGATGTGACAATCACGTCACAAAAAACATCCATAACTGTTATTTTCATTAGCTCAGGAAAAATACAATACAACTATATGGGAGGAATGGAGAATGCTCTCTCTAACCCTCCTGTGACCACTCGTACATTAGTAGAAGATAATGATATTGTGCTGATGATGGGCAATAAAAATAGGGAATGAGTTCACCTTTACCTTCCATGTAAGGTATTTTTTTAAATAGGAAAATGGTTATGTTGTTCAACACAGCGCACTGCAAAAACAATAAACAATTTAATCCCCCACTTTTTAAAAGTCACTAATCAAATACAATAGACAACCAGATTGGCTTTGGAAAGGCATTGGCAGCTCTTGATTAATCCTAATACATGTATGAGCATGTATGCACACGTAAATATGTTCACACACACACACACACACACACACACACACACACACACACACACACACACACACACACACACACACACACACACACACACACACACACACACACACACACACACACACACACACACACACACACACGGGGAGATAAACTACACCACACCACAGCACACAAAACAAAAGTCAAACTATCAGAAATAATGAAAAGCCATCAATAAGAATTCAGCAGAGATTTGTTTCATTCTGTTTTCAACAATGCTTTTCAACCCATTATTTTCTGTAAATGTCAACCAGCCCGCTGTATTGATTCTATTATTTTTGACCTTGCATTAGTGTCAGCTAATCTCGCATGCCATAAAATTTCATTTTATCGTGAAAAATACTCTGAGGCCCTAAGGGTGAGTTATACACAGGTTGCAGTACCCTTGGGATTCAGAAGTGCACCCTTGGGTAAACAAAAAATAAATGTCATGTTTCATAACCCCTTTAAGGTGAGCCAGCGTCACTGGGGGTTTCATTTCTTCTCCAACTTTATTTTTTTTTCTCATGTTGGCTCAATATATGATTTTATGTAGGTACAGAGTCTTATTCAATGTATGATTTAAAGTAGGTGGCGAGTCTTATTCAATGTATAGTTTAAAGTAGGTACCGAGTCTTATTCAATGTGTGGTTTAAAGTAGGTACCGAGTCTTATTCAAAGTGTGGTTTAAAGTAGGAACCAAGTCTTATTCAATGTGTGGTTTAAAGTAGGTACCGAGTCTTATTCAATGTGTGGTTTAAAGTAGGTACGAGTCTTATTCAATGTATGGTTTAAAGTAGGTACCGAGTCTTATACAATGTGTGGTTTAAAGTAGTTACCAAGTCTTATACAATGTATGGTTTAAAGTAGGTACCGAGTCTTATACAATGTATGGTTTAAAGTAGGTACCGAGTCTTATACAATGTGTGGTTTGAAGTTGCTCCCAATTTTATTCAATGTATGTTTGTTTTTTTCTTCAGGCTTTAAAAAAAATAATAATGTTGGCTCAATATATGATTTAAAGTAGGTACAGAGTCTTATTCAATATATGATTTAAAGTAGGTACCGAGTCTTATTCAATGTGTGGTTTAAAGTAGGTACCGAGTCTTATTCAAAGTGTGGTTTAAAGTAGGAACCAAGTCTTATTCAATGTGTGGTTTAAAGTAGGTACCGAGTCTTATTCAATGTGTGGTTTAAAGTAGGTACGAGTCTTATTCAATGTATGGTTTAAAGTAGGTACCGAGTCTTATACAATGTGTGGTTTAAAGTAGTTACCAAGTCTTATACAATGTATGGTTTAAAGTAGGTACCGAGTCTTATACAATGTATGGTTTAAAGTAGGTACCGAGTCTTATACAATGTGTGGTTTGAAGTTGCTCCCAATTTTATTCAATGTATGTTTGTTTTTTTCTTCAGGCTTTAAAAAAAATAATAATGTTGGCTCAATATATGATTTAAAGTAGGTACAGAGTCTTATACAATGTATGGTTTAAAGTAGGTACCAAGTCTTATTCAATGTGTGGTTTGAAGTTGCTCCCAATTTTATTCAATGTATGTTTGTTTTTTTCTTCAGGCTTTAAAAAAAAGAATAATGTTGGCTCAATATATGATTTAAAGTAGGTACAGAGTCTTATTCAATGTATGGTTTAAAGTAGGTACAGAGTCTTACACCATGTGTGGTTTAAAGTAGGTAACGAGTCTTATTCAATGTGTGGTTTAAAGTAGGTACCGAGTCTTATTCAATGTGAGGTTTAAAGTAGGTAACGAGTCTTATTCAATGTGTGGTTTAAAGTAGGTACCGAGTCTTATTCAATGTGTGGTTTAAAGTAGGTACCGAGTCTTATTCAATGTGTGGTTTAAAGTAGGTACCGAGTCTTATTCAATGTATGGTTTAAAGTAGGTACCGAGTCTTATACAATGTGTGGTTTAAAGTAGGTACCGAGTCTTATTCAATGTGTGGTTTAAAGTAGGTACAGAGTCTTATTCAATGTGTGGTTTAAAGTAGGTACCGAGTCTTATTCAATGTATGGTTTAAAGTAGGTACCGAGTCTTATACAATGTGTGGTTTAAAGTAGGTACCGAGTCTTATACAATGTGTGGTTTAAAGTAGGTACCAAGTCTTATTCAATGTGTGGTTTAAAGTAGGTACCAAGTCTTATTCAATGTATGGTTTCAAGTAGGTACCGAGTCTTATTCAATGTATGGTTTAAAGTAGGTACCAAGTCTTATACAATGTGTGGTTTAAAGTAGGTACCGAGTCTTATACAATGTGTGGTTTGAAGTTGCTCCCAATTTTATTCAATGTATGTTTTTTTTTCTTCAGGCTTTAAAAAAAAAATAATGTTGGCTCAATATATGATTTAAAGTAGGTACAGAGTCTTATTCAATGTATGGTTTAAAGTAGGTACCGAGTCTTATTCAATGTATGGTTTAAAGTAGGTACAGAGTCTTATTCAATGTATGGTTTAAAGTAGGTACTGAGTCTTACACCATGTGTGGTTTAAAGTAGGTAACGAGTCTTATTCAGTGTATGGTTTAAAGTAGGTACCGAGTCTTATTCAATGTGTGGTTTAAAGTAGGTACCAAGTCTTATTCAATGTGTGGTTTAAAGTAGGTACCGAGTCTTATTCAATGTGTGGTTTAAAGTAGGTACAAAGTCTTATACAATGTGTGGTTTAAAGTAGGTACCAAGTCTTATACAATGTATGGTTTAAAGTAGGTACCAAGTCTTATTCAATGTGTGGTTTGAAGTTGCTCCCAATTTTATTCAATGTATGTTTTTTATTTTCTTCAGGCTTTAAAAAAAATAATAATGTTGGCTCAATATATGATTTAAAGTAGGTACAGAGTCTTATTCAATGTATGGTTTAAAGTAGGTACCGAGTCTTACACCATGTGTGGTTTAAAGTAGGTAACGAGTCTTATTCAATGTATGGTTTAAAGTAGGTACCGAGTCTTACACCATGTGTGGTTTAAAGTAGGTAACGAGTCTTATTCAATGTGTGGTTTAAAGTAGGTAACGAGTCTTATTCAATGTGTGGTTTAAAGTAGGTACCGAGTCTTATTCAAAGTGTGGTTTAAAGTAGGTACAGTGCCCTGCGAAAATATTCGGCCCCCTTGAACTTTGCGACCTTTTGCCACATTTCAGGCTTCAAACATAAAGATATAAAACTGTATTTTTTTGTGAAGAATCAACAACAAGTGGGACACAATCATGAAGTGGAACAACATCTATTGGATATTTCAAACTTTTTTAACAATTCAAAAACTGAAAAATTGGGCGTGCAAAATTATTCAGCCCCTTTACTTTCAGTGCAGCAAACTCTCTCCAGAAGTTCAGTGAGGATCTCTGAATGATCCAATGTTGACCTAAATGACTAATGATGATAAATACAATCCACCTGTGTGTAATCAAGTTTCCGTATAAATGCAACTGCACTGTGATAGTCTCAGAGGTCCGTTAAAAGCGCAGAGAGCATCATGAAGAACAAGGAACACACCAGGCAGGTCCTTCATACTGTTGTGAAGAGGTTTAAAGCTGGATTTGGATACAAAAAGATTTCCCAAGCTTTAAACATCCCAAGGAGCACTGTGCAAGCGATAATATTGAAATGGAAGGAGTATCAGACCACTGCAAATCTACCAAGACCTGGCCGTCCCTCTAAACTTTCAGCTCATACAAGGAGAAGACTGATCAGAGATGCAGCCAAGAGGCCCATGATCACTCTGGATGAACTGCAGAGATCTACAGCTGAGGTGGGAGACTCTGTCCATAGGACAACAATCAGTCGTATATTGCACAAATCTGGCCTTCATGGAAGAGTGGCAAGAAGAAAGCCATTTCTTAAAGATATCCATAAAAAGTGTTGTTTAAAGTTTGCCACAAGTCACCTGGGAGACACACCAAACATGTGGAAGAAGGTGCTCTGGTCAGATGAAACCAAAATTGAACTTTTTGGCAACAATGCAAAACGTTATGTTTGGCGTAAAAGCAACACAGCTCATCACCCTGAACACACCATCCCCACTGTCAAACATGGTGGTGGCAGCATCATGGTTTGGGCCTGCTTTTCTTCAGCATGGACAGGGAAGATGGTTAAAATTGATGGGAAGATGGATGGAGCCAAATACAGGACCATTCTGGAAGAAAACCTGATGGAGTCTGCAAAAGACCTGAGACTGGGACGGAGATTTGTCTTCCAACAAGACAATGATCCAAAACATAAAGCAAAATCTACAATGGAATGGTTCAAAAATAAACATATCCAGGTGTTAGAATGGCCAAGTCAAAGTCCAGACCTGAATCCAATCGAGAATCTGTGGAAAGAACTGAAAACTGCTATTCACAAATGCTCTCCATCCAACCGCACTGAGCTCGAGCTGTTTTGCAAGGAGGAATGGGAAAAAATTTCAGTCTCTCGATGTGCAAAGCTGATAGAGACATACCCCAAGCGACTTACAGCTGTAATCGAAACAAAAGGTGGCGCTACAAAGTATTAACTTAAGGGGGCTGAATAATTTTGCACGCCCAATTTTTCCGTTTTTGATTTGTTAAAAAAGTTTGAAATATCCAATAAATGTCGTTCCACTTCATGATTGTGTCCCACTTGTTGTTGATTCTTCACAAAAAAATACAGTTTTATATCTTTATGTTTGAAGCCTGAAATGTGGCAAAAGGTCGCAAAGTTCAAGGGGGCCGAATACTTTCGCAAGGCACTGTACCGAGTCTCATTCAATGTGTGATTTAAAGTAGGTAACGAGTCTTATTCAATGTGTGGTTTAAAGTAGGTACCGAGTCTCATTCAATGTGTGGTTTAAAGTAGGTACCGAGTCTCAATCAATGTGTGATTTAAAGTAGGTACCAAGTCTCATTCAAAGATAAATTGACGTTTCTTTTCTACTGTCACAGCCATAATCATCCATAACATGGGACATACAAAGCAGACAAGATGGGGCCCTGGAAGATCATGAACTCAATGCGTCATTTAATTTTTTAATTTTTTATATTTTTTTACATTGTTTCAGTATATTTGCTATAAAATAGCCCCCCACACACACACACCCCAACAGTGATACTGTATTTCACAGTGATTTCGAAGCAGCGAATGAATGGGTAGTGTGCTTGTCACTTTATTTAATAATCTCCTACCAATCCTTCAACTCTGGTGCATGTTAAGGGCTCTTCAAGTCATGAAAACAGCTTGCTATGAGCAGCCCAACTGTCAAGGTCTCCTTTGCTGTCCATGATGGAAATATCAGCCCAGTGAGCCGTGATGGACATCTCAATATGAATCCTACTCAGCTCTGCTCTGCCCAACACCTGCCTACCAGTACTCCTTCAGATAATTCAGGCTTGTGAAGCTGATCTTCAACTGATCTACTGTTCTATCTCCCCACAATGTCAAACTGATTGTTTTTTTTTTATATTGCCATCAGTATGATAAAAAAGAGCCTATGTGTACACATCACTTGTGTCCATTCAAAATAAGTACTATAACTGTCTGGACTATTTCCAGATATTGAACAAATTACTGAGGTGAATGAAAAGGCAGTACAATGATGCACTCAATGGAAAGCGTTCTCTGAAAAGCATTGTTTCAGAAATGATGTTCATTTAGTGTATAGTCCTATTGGCATTGAGACCACATTGGAACAAGAGGACACCATTTCAATAATTTTCCAAATATCTATGTCTTTCTGGGTTATTGGCCAGAATGTATTTTATGTTGATCCCCCATTTCCAGTATCTGTTGTGAAGCACAAGACAAGGACACGATGGTCATGTGACTCCACATGGAGCGTGTCCAGGGGAGATCCTCAATTGGGAAAAAGGTCTGTCCTCTCCTCGACTCCTCCGTTCTCCTCTCCTCCGTGTGGTCGAGGAGAGTGTCAAGCAGATGGAGGAGCATGCTCACCTCTTTGATGACATACTTTGGCAGATGGAGGAGCATGCTCACCTCTTTGATGACATACTTTGGCAGATGGAGGAGCATGCTCACCTCTTTGATGACATACTTTGGCAGATGGAGGAGCATGCTCACCTCTTTGATGACATACTTTGGCAGATGGAGGAGCATGCTCACCTCTTTGATGACATACTTTGGCAGATGGAGGAGCATGCTCACCTCTTTGATGACATACTTTGGCAGATGGAGGAGCATGCTCACCTCTTTGATGACATACTTTGGCAGATGGAGGAGCATGCTCACCTCTTTGATGACATACTTTGGCAGATGGAGGAGCATGCTCACCTCTTTGATGACATACTTTGGCAGATGACGCACACGATGATCCTCCTGGTGGCTAGTGCAGACATTTTTTAAAATCCACCACACCCCTTTTGAATCAGCTGTTGTTTTCTGGAAGGAGAAAAGCATTTAAAAATCATATGCTATTTATCCATTTACCAGTAAAATGTTCTGCACAACTAGCTACATTTGTTTATATCACTTTACACATTTTCTTTTTGGGGATTCCACCCCTTTAACATATTCCATGATGACACGCGAGTGGAGAAGGAGAGTCTCATATCATACAAGTGCTTTTGTTTCCATGTTTTCTCTCCTCTCCTCGCCTCCACCCCTGGATTACCAATGACCTTTTTCAAAAGCATGCGAGGAGAAGACGGAGGAGAGGATGCGAGGAGTCGAGCAAAACCAATTGAGATTCTCCCCAGGTGTCTTCTTCCTCTGATGTCTTGCATAAATAAACACAACAACATTGAACTTTTAGGTTGAACAGAAGTACTAGAGAATGTGAAATGTGAAAAACGAAATGTTTTGTTTGTAAATTAACTATATTGTTAGAAGCAGTTCACTAATACTACGTGTTGTATTTTTTGATCAAAAACACAAATTTAGATAGTGAGCACCCAATGTGTATGGGGATCACATATTTCTAGAACATATGCAACTCTATGGTTGAAATGTTATGTGTGTTTGTCTTTAACACTCCATTTCACCATATTGTGTTTCCAATATGATGGAAGTTGGTGATGGAATTATTGAAATGCCTGGATCTCATCCGAATTTAACGAGCCAAATGACATCATTATGAGACAAGCTTACCTTTAGCCCCCATTGGTGTGACAGTACAAAGCCTCTCTCAGGGAAAATAATGTCATAAATAAATGAGCAGACGAGTTTGGTTCTGACAAGTGAGGGACATGGTGTACCAGGAACATTTTTGATAGTGATCTAATTCATCTGGCAGCCATGGATGTTGATTAAATCAGGATGTCAGCCACTTGACAAGACAAGACACAAACCGACGTGGAACCTGTTTGAACAGCGTGAGCAGTGCGAGATGACCAGGGAGATTTGCTCCAGAACTGCCTGCCTGCATAGCTGCTGAACGTTGAACACATGCATACCACACACACACACACACACACACACACACACACACACACACACACACACACACACACACACCACTTTCCACAACACGTCCAGATAGAAATCTACCCACCAGAGCTTACTTACAGTACCTCTTCTGTTCTCTCTCACAGCCCCTGCCCTGGCTACTTACTCACAGGATGACATCGGCTCTCTCTGACACTCCTGGCTGAGAGGAGCACTTCCCCCGACCCAACACACACGTACACACACACACACACACACACACACACACACACACACACACACACACACACGTTTTGTAAGAGCTTCACTGAGCCCAATGTGATGGCATGGAAGTATCTCTGACTATGCCAGACAGACAGACAGGCAAGCAGCAGGCAGAACATGTAAAAAATAACATAATTATAGTATGTGAAAAACAAATACATTCTGAGCCAGTACTCAAAATAATAGACCAAATGCAAGAGAGTAATGCTTTGGGTTGACACATTGCTTACAGTACACAATGGGGCTGTGGTTGAAAGGGGAGGTTCATAGGTTTCTATTCAACTGCTGAGCAGAATTTATCAGTTAAAAAATAAGTGACTACAACAAAATGTGATGTGCAACTTTATCAAAACGTAAAAATGGGATGCAAATAATATAATCACAACAAATAATAATAATGGTGAGAGTATCTAAAATAATGGCACATTTTTATACTTCCCTTTCACTTCAGATATACTGTACCTTTCACTCTGAGATATACACCACATGTACCTTGATGATCACATCTAGAAAAACTCCCTCTTATGTGATCACCTGAAACCCCATTCATGGAATACAAGTAAGTTAAGAATCCTTCTCATTCTGTTCCACTGGATGATGACAAACTAGATGCAGTCAATGAATAAGACCTGGGGTCAAATACTAGAATATCAGAATATTTTAATTTGAGTTTTTTTTATTTAAAAAACAACAAGTAGTTGAATGTTGGAATGTATTTGAAAATACTAAAATACCCTGATGCAAATACACACTGACGCAAATACTTATTTGAAATAAGTATTTAAATGTTTTTCTAATATTAGGCTATTTAAAGGAAATTATTAGAAAATACTTTAAAATACAGAAAATAAGTATTTAGATAACAAATACTCAAATGCACACATATTTGAACCCAGATCTGCAATGTTGGACTACCCAGCAGCATCTCCTCTCCACCTGACCCAGCCTACTGTTCTCCTTCCTGCCTGCCCCATGGAGGTCAAAGTTACATGTACAACGTTGCTCTGCTAATCTCCTTTGCCACTCATAAAATGCACACTACATCTCCCTCTTGGAGACCTGTCATTTTGGTGCTGCCTTTGGCTGTCAGTGAATGTAAACAATACCTCGGAGCATTCTGAGAAACCCTTGGTTATTTATAGAGCTGGATCTGGATGTCTGAAAAAATGTAAACATATATGCTGCTTTGAATTACTTCACATTAGTTACAATACAAGAAAATTACGTTTTTGGTAGAACTTTCAGATTTCGATGAGTGTGTCTGTTACAAAATGCCATCTCTACAAATTAACACTCCTGATTCCTACTTACAAGCAAAGCTAAATCCAACACAGGAAGTACCATTGACGCCCTCAATACAGAAGTGGTCCGATGAAGCGGAAACTACAGGACTGTTTCTCAAGCCCAGACTGGAATATGTTCCAAGATTCATCCAATAAAATTGAGAAGTTTACCACATCATTCACCGGATTCATTAATAAGTGCACCGATGACGTCATCCCCACAGTGACCATACATACATATCCCAACCAAAAGCCATGGATCACAGGCATCTGCACTGAGCTAAAAGCTAGAGATTCATTCAAGGAGAGGGACACTAATCAGGATGATTGTAAGAAATCCCGCTACGACCTCCGATGAGCCATCAAACAGGCAAAGACAGCTCTGACGCTCATCGGATACGGAATGGCTAGCAAACTATTACGGATTACATAGAGAAACCCAGCTGTTAGCTGCCTAGTGTTACAAACCTTCCAGATTAACTAAATGTCCTCGACGCTCGCTTCGAGGCAAGCAACACTGAACCATGAATGAGAGCACCAGCAGTTCAGGACGGCTGTGTGATTTCGCTCTCCGTAGCCGATGTGAGTGAGACCTTTAAACAGGTTAACATTTAGACTAATTACCAGGGCATGTAGTAAGAGCATGCGCTGACCAGCTGGCTGGTGTCTTCACTGACATTTTCAACCTCTCCCTGACCCACTCCATAAAACCTACATGTTTCAAGCAGACCACCCTCCACACTGCCCTCTCCCACCTGGACAAGAGGAACACCAATGTGAAATGACTGTTCATTCACTTCAGCTCAGCATTCAACGCCATAGAGCCCTCCAAGCTCATCACTCAGGATGTTTTAGTGTCACATACACTGAATAGCTGCAGTTAAATGTGTTGTTTTACAGGGTCAGCAATAGTAATACGTAGCCCCTGGAGACAATTAGCGTTAAGTGCCTTTTGGACTAATTATTTTGATTCGTAGTTACCTAGTCAGTTTACCCCTACCTACAGTGCATTCGGAAAGTATTCAGACCCCTTCACTTTTCCCACATTTATTTACATTAGAGCCTTATTCTAAAATTGATTAAATAATTTTTGCCCTCATCAATCTGCACACAATACCCCATAATGACAAAGCAAAAACAGGTTTTTATAATTTTTTGCTAATGTATTACAATTTACTCAGTACTTTGTTGAAGCACCTTTGGCAGTGATTACATCCTTGAGTCTTCTTGGGTATGACACTACAAGCTTGGCACACCTGCATTTGGGGAATGTATCCCATTCACATACTCTCAAGCTCTGCCAGATTGGATGGGGAGCGTCGCTGCACAGCTATTTCTGTTCTCTCCCAAAATGTTTGATTGGGTTCAAGTCTGGGCTCTGCCTGGGCCACTTAAGGACATTCAGAGACTTGTCCCGAAGCCTCTCCGGCATTGTCTTGGCATTTTCTCCCAGTCCCTGCCGCTGAATAACATCCCCACAGCATGATGCTGCCAGCCCCATGCTTCACTTTAAGGGTGGTGCCAGGTTTCCTCCAGATGTGACGCTTAGCATTTAGGCCAAATAGTTCAATGTTGGTTTCAAGAGGGTCCTTTTGTCAAACTCCAACCAGGCTGGCATGTGCCTTTTAGTGAGGAGTAGTTTCCTCTACCATAGAGGCTTGATTGGTGGAGTACTGCAGAGATGTTTGTCCATCAAGAAGGTTACCCCATCTCCACAAAGGAACTCTGGAGCTCAGTGACCATTGGGTTCTTGCTCAGTTTGGCCGGGCAACCAGCTCTAGGAAGAGTCTTGGTGGTTCGAATCTTCTTCCATTAAGAATGATGGAGGCTACTGTGTTCTTGGGGACCTTCAATGCTGGAGACATTTTTTGACAACTGTAGGACCTTATATAGACAGGTGTGTGCCTTTCCAAATCATGTCCAATCAATTGAATCATCTCAAGGATGATAAATGGAAACAGGATGCACCTGAGAGCAATTTCGAGTCTCATTGCAAAGGGTTTGAATACTTCAGTTTTATTTAAAAACCTTTTTAAAAACCTGCTTTCGATTTGTCGTTATGGGGTATTTCGTATAGATTGGAAAAAAGGAAAAAAATAATTTCCTCCATTTTAGAATAAAGCTTTATAGTTACAATATGTGGAAAAAGTGAAGGGGTGTGAATACTTTCCGAATGCACTGAATATGTACATATCTACCTCAGCTACCTTATTTATCTATCCTTTTCTCTCAGCATTGTTGGGAAGGTCCCATAAGTAAGCATTTTAGACTGGGTTTCTGTACAGCATTTTGAGATATCAGCTGATGTAAGAAGGGCTTTATAAATCAATTTGATTTGATCTGTTGTTTATGAAGCATATGACAAATATATTCTGGTTTAATGTAATCCTTGTCGCCATTGTGTCTCTTAGACATTGGATTGCATGATTTACAACCCATGTAACGGATTTCATCCTCTTCGTCTGAGGAGGAGTAAGGATCGGAACAAAACGCAGCGTGGTAAGTGTCCATATTGATTTATTTAAAAATCACAACTGGACACTGGAACAAAATATTAAACGTGAATCAACGAAACAGTCCCGTGTGGCGACAAACACTGACACGGAAACAAACACCCACAAACCAAAAGTGAAACCCAGGCTACCTAAGTATGATTCTCAATCAGAGACAACTAACGACACCTGCCTCTGATTGAGAACCATACTAGGCCGAATACAAAAACCAACATAGAAAAACAAACATAGACTGCCCACCCCAACTCACGCCCTGACCATACTAAAACAAAGAATAAAATAACAGACCTATGGTCAGAACGTGACAACCCTATACCAAACGATATAGGTAAAAATAATAACATTCATCCTTCAGAGCTAACGTATTGCCTTTCCTCATCCTTGGGTCATTTAAAGGAAATAAACTGCAAACATAAAGCACATTATTTTCTTCTGTCCTAATCAACATTAATGAATTAGTTAGATTATAGGAAACATGTTTATTGTAGTTCTGTTTACTGTAGTTCTGTTTTTTAGATGGTTTTATTGGGATCTGTATCTCCCTTTCAGCAACATCCCATCAAATAGGGGATGTCCTGAGGACATTCTGCGACGTTCCCATTAGGTCCCTTAAGGGTTACGGCACTAAGGTATCCCTCTGGCGTTCTGAGAATGTTCTATGAACGTTGCTTAATTGTCCCCCGGAACGTTCTCCGGGGGACCCTCCTCCACATTGAGACTTGTGCTGTCTGCCATCCTTCACCTGAAGAAGCCTGTCTCCTCAACATCAGGTCAGTTGAATGAGCCCATCAGTCCAGCAGTCAACAGTCACAATATTGTTTTCTACCATCTACAGTATGGCATAACCTCAGGCCTTGTCACTCAATGAGTCGCTCACAATTATACCAACATGTGAAGCTCACAACATGTCATTCTGATCCTCATCTGTCACAATGGAGAGAGAGAGGTTGAAAACAATCTTCAAGGGACAATAGTTGTCGTTTGTGTACAACAAGTAACAGAGAAATATAATGTCAGTATTTATATTGGAGACTTTTATCTCCCTCACCAACTTCAAACATCAGCTATCCGAGCAGCTAACCGATCGCTGCAGCTGTACTTAGTCTATTGGTAAATAGCCCACCCATTTTCACCTACCTCATTCCCATAATGTTTTTATACTGTTTTTTATTTATTTACTTTTCTGCTCTTTTGCACACCAATATCTCTACCTGTACATGACCATCTGATCATTTATCACTCCAGTGTTAATCTGCAAAATTGTATTATTCGCCTACCTCCTCATGCCTTTTGCACACATTGTATATAGACTGCCCATTTTTTTCTACTGTGTTATTGACTTGTTAATTGTTTACTCCATGTGTAACTCTGTGTTGTCTGTTCACACTGCTATGCTTTATCTTGGCCAGGTCGCAGTTGCAAATGAGAACTTGTTCTCAACTAGCCTACCTGGTTAAATAAAGGTGAAATAAAAAAAATAAAATAAAAAAATTATAATCTGTCTTTATGTAGAGTAAAAATACAAAGTTTGAGGTTAACAAAGTATTTAAGTCAATATTAAACCAATGTCTTTGTCAAATTAGTAACTAATTCAGTCACAAATGGGAATGATTCATTCATTTTAAATGCATCTGCATATTTGAATCTGATACATTTTAAATGCAGGCATAATAAGAGATGGCAATTCCGTGTGCAGTCAATTTGGTGTCCGTCGGGACATAAAACTGCATATCATACGATAAGAGTCTAGATCAAGCAGGAACAGGTACCTTGTTTTATCACAGATATCTTTTTTTTCATTGCAAGAAGAGTTAGAAGACAGTTATGAATTTACAATTAGCTTCATCCTGGCAAACTTCTTAAGGTTTATGACAGTGTCTCTCTGGCCTTCACGAAAGGGCATGTGTGTGAACCATGAATTTCTTACGACAGCCCTATGATACCAGAGAGGATATATTTAGTGAGGATAACTAGTACTGCACAGTATAATCTGACACTTGTACCACAAGGGAGTCATACTGCATTGCTCACAAATGACAGTGTCACTGTTGGTTTGCATCCCTGGTGGAGTAGGTTAAAGAGAACAAAACATGTTTTTGCAGTGGAGTGCCGCTCCACAAGACAGATCTAATAAAACTATATTTGATTTAGGGGGTATGATCTGGCTGTGCTTGTCAGTGGTGAGTGAGCCCCCAGAGCTCCCAGACAGCAGCAGTCTGGCTGAGGAAGGACAAAGACAGAGTCCTTCAGAGCAATCTCAGTAGACTCAAGAACAGGAGTCTGCATGACTGGCCTGCTTTTGATGGCTGACTCCAACCGGGCATTTCAACTTCCTTCTGTTGCCAAGCCTTGCTCTCAGTTGCCCTGAGACTTAGTACAAAAACAAAAGTGTGCTGTTTCTGCCATTTTAGTTATGGAGATTTGATAAGAGTAATTATAAATATATAGGAAATAGATACATGGAATGAATGGATAAACATCAGTTATTGATTGGAAAACATTGTAACAAATCCATAAAATCATTCCTGCTAGTGCTACTGGTAATGGTCTATTATTGTCACGCCCTGGCCATAGAGAGGCTTTTATTCTCTATTTTTCTATGTTTTTGTATTTCTCTGTTTTTGGCCGGGTATGGTTCTCAATCAGGGACAGCTGTCTATCGTTGTCTCTGATTGAGAACCATACTTAGGTAGCTCTTGCCCACATGGGTTTTGTGGGTAGTTGTTTTCTGTTGCGTGTTTGTATCACCAGACAGAACTGTTTTGTTCGTTCACTTTGTTTTTTTTGTGTATTTTCAGTGTTCTATTCCTATTAAACCATATGAACACGTACCACGCTGCACCTTGGTCCTCACCTTCTTCCACCAACGGCCGTTACAATTATACAATATTTCCCTATTGCTTCAAACTGGTCCCCGATATTTTAGTTTAAACTAGAACCAACAATTAACATTTGAACAACTATCAAACTCTAGTAAAAAATAACAACCGTGTTGAAAGTGTACTCAATGAGGCAATTCGTTAGGCAATGTCAAACAGTGGTCCTCTTCAGTTTGTTGCTGCTCTTCCTTACCTCTCTCCTTGGCTACAGAGAATACACTCAGGTCCACATTCACCATGGTGATTAAACCTCAGCCTGCGTCAGCCTACACCTGCCTCCTCTCCTTCTCAGGAGGATCCAACAGTGGTTGCATAACAAAGCTATATTGACACACTATGGGAGTTCCTTTAGCAGCTCCTTCAATCACAGTCTCATGGCCATTGGAAAATTTCAAATACCAGGAAAAGGGGGACTGACTGCATTGCATTTGGGGAATTTGATTTTGGATTCATGTTGATAAAAGAAAAGAAAACGTTGTCCCTTCTTATTCTGGGATGGTCTTTTTACACAAGTATTCACTAAATAATATCGCACCAAGCAATAATCCGGTATTGTGTAACAATTAGCATAACATGAAATATAATTTCTTATGTTCATTCTATAAAGATACATTGTAGGACAAGGACCTGCAATGAACAAACTGAATTGAAAACATCAAATTAGACTCTTCCTCAGGAGAACTCCTGAATGACGGATTGGATAAAAATGGCAGTTATGGAATATTGTACAATGTGTGTGCCTAATTTAGGTTTTGGGAATTAGAAACTGGCACGCTTTTTTTCAATGATATGTTTGAATTATTTCTCATGGGTGTTCATAATGGTGATATAAATCTTTCTGTTTGCAATTACAGACTGGCATGGTCTATTCCCCACTGGGTGATCGCCTGCGAACAATGACATATTACCGGCTGGCCGGCAATGGTCATTAAGAACTGATATGGGATTTATGGGCGGTCTTTAAACATGAGATGGTATTAAAGAGATTTGAATACAGTCAAAATGGCACAGCAGAGGATTCTGCCTGTTTGAGATAAGATGTAGCTAATGAATCGTGGTTGGTTGAAATGCTAGGGGATAAAATAGTTATTTTGGGCAAGACCAATTTCTTATTGAACAAAATTAGTCTTTATTTGATAACTTCATCATTGGTCGTGGTCCATAAGATGGTGGATGGTTATTGTTATTTTTTGTCATTAGTCTGGTGTTGTCACACCCTGGTCGAAGTATTTTGTGTTTATCTTCATGTATTGGGTCAGGCCAGGGTGTGGCATGGGTTTTTGTATGTGGTGTGTATATATTGGGATTGTAGCTAGTGGGGTGATCTAGCAAAGTCTATGGCTGTCTGAAGTGGTTCTCAATCAGAGGCAGGTGTTTATCGTTGTCTCTGATTGGGAACCATATTTAGGCAGCCATATTCTTTGAGTTTGTCGTGGGTGATTGTCCTTAGTGTCCTTGTTTCTGTCTATGTGTTAGTGTACACAAGTATAGGCTGTTTCGGTTTTCGTTACGTTTATTGTTTTTTGTAGTGTTTGTATTTAGATTCGTGTTACGTTTGTTTATTAAAACATGGATCGCAATCTACACGCTGCATTTTGGTCCGACTCTCCTTCACCACAAGAGAACCGTTACAGAATCACCCACCACAAACGGACCAAGCAGCGTGTCAACAGGCAGGAGCCACAGGAGAGGCAACAGAGGCTGCACTACCTGGAGAAATGGACATGGGAGGACGAACTGGACGGTAAAGGACCCTGGGCTCAGCCTGGAGAATATCGCCGCCCCAAGGAAGAACTGGAGGCGGCGAAAGCTGAGAGGCGCAGGTATGAGGAGGCAGCACGGCCTAGCGGATGGAAGCCCGAGAGTCAGCCCCAAAAATGTCTTGGGGGGTCAGGGGTAGGGCTACGCTAGGTAGGAGACCTACGCTAACTTCCTGTGGTTACCGGGGGGCTAGAGAGACCGGGCAGGCACCGTGTTATGCAGTGGTGTGCACGGTGTCCCCAGTGCGGGTGCATAGCCCGGTGCGGTATATTCCAGCTCCGCGTATCGGCCGGGCTAGATTGAGCGTCGAATGCCATGAAGCCGGCTCTACGCATCTGGTCCCCAGTGCGTCTCCTTGGGCCAGCTTACATGGCACCAGCCTTGCGCTCGGTGTCTCCGGTTCGCCTGCATAGCCCAGTGCGGGCTATTCCACCTCGCCGCACTGGCAGGGCGACCGAGAGTATTCAACCAGGTAAGGTTGGGCAGGCTCGGTGCTCAAGAGCTCCAGTGCGCCTGTACGGTCCGGTCTATCCAGTACCACCTCCACACCCCAGCCCTCCGGTAGCAGCTCCCTGCACCAGGCTTCCTGTGTGTGTCCTCAGTTCAGTACCACCAGTGCCAGCACCACGCATCAGGCCTACAGTGCGCTTCGCCTCTCCTGCGCTGTCGGAGTCTCCCGCCTCTCCAGCGCAGCCAGAGCTGCCAGCCTGCATGGAGCAGCCAGAGCTGTCAGTCTGCATGGAGCAGCCAGAGCTGTCAGTCTGCATGGAGCAGCCAGAGCTGTCAGTCTGCATGGAGCAGCCAGAGCTGTCAGTCTGCATGGAGCAGCCAGAGCTGTCAGTCTGCATGGAGCAGCCAGAGCTGTCAGTCTGCATGGAGCAGCCAGAGCTGTCAGTCTGCATGGAGCAGTCAGAGCTGTCCGTCTGCATGGAGCAGTCAGAGCTGTCAGTCTGCATGGAGCAGTCAGAGCTGTCAGTCTGCATGGAGCAGCCAGAGCTGTCAGTCTGCATGGAGCAGCCAGAGCTGCCAGTCTGCAAGGAGCTGCCAGTCTGCAAGGAGCTGCCAGTCTGCACGGAGCCGCCAGAGCTGCTAGTCTGTAAGAAGCCGCCAGAGCTGTCAGCCTACATGGAGCAGCCAGAGCCGCCAGTCAGCGTGGAGCAGCCAGAGCCGACAGTCAGCATGGAGCAGCCAGATCTTTCAGTCTGCCAGGATCCGCCAGTCAACCAGACTCTTCCAGATCCGCCAGGCAACCAGACTCTTCCAGATCCGCCAGGCAACCAGACTCTTCCAGATCCGCCAGGCAACCAGACTCTTCCAGATCCGCCAGGCAACCAGACTCTTCCAGATCTGCCAGGCAACCAGACTCTTCCAGATCTGCCAGGCAACCAGACTCTTACAGATCTGCCAGTCAACCAGACTCTTCCAGATCTGCCAGTCAACCAGACTCTTACAGATCTGCCAGTCAACCAGACTCTTACAGATCTGCCAGTCAACCAGACTCTTCCAGATCTGCCAGTCAACCAGACTCTTCCAGATCCGCCAGGCAACCAGACTCTTCCAGATCCGCCAGGCAACCAGACTCTTCCAGATCCGCCAGGCAACCAGACTCTTCCAGATCCGCCAGGCAACCAGACTCTTCCAGATCCGCCAGGCAACCAGACTCTTCCAGATCTGCCAGTCAACCAGACTCTTCCAGATCTGCCAGTCAACCAGACTCTTCCAGATCTTCCAGTCAACCAGACTCTTCCAGATCCGCCAGTCAACCGGGATCTGCCAGTCGGCCAGGATCTGCCAGTCGGCCAGGATCTGCCAGTCGGCCAGGATCCGCCAGGATCCGCCAGATCCACCAGTCAATCAGGATCTGCCAGTCAGCCAGGATCTGCTGAAACCACCAGCCAGCCAGGATCTGGTAGATCTATCTACCTGCCTGAGCTTCCTCTCACTCCCGAGCTCCCTCTCACTCCCGAACTCCCTCTCACTCCCGAACTCCCTCTCACTCCCGAGCTTTCCCTCAGTCCCGAGCTGCCTCAGTCCCGAGCTGCCTTTCAGTCCCGATCTGCTCCTCAGTCCAGTGGGGTTCTGGGTGAGGACTACTAGGCCATGGTTGGCGGCGAGGGTGGACTATCCAGGGACGCGAGGAGAGGGGACTAAGACATTGACTGCCGGAGCCGCCACCATGGACAGACGCCCACCTGGACCCTCCCTATTGTTTTGAGGTGCGTTCGGGAGTCCACACCTTAGGGGGGTTCTGTCACGCCCTGGTCAAAGTATTTTGTGTTTATCTTCATGTATTGGGTCAGGCCAGGGTGTGGCATGGGTTTTTGTATGTGGTGTGTATATATTGGGATTGTAGCTAGTGGGGTGATCTAGCAAAATCTATGGCTGTCTGGAGTGGTTCTCAATCAGAGGCAGGTGTTTATCGTTGTCTCTGATTGGGAACCATATTTAGGCAGCCATATTCTTTGAGTTTGTCGTGGGTGATTGTCCTTGTTCCTGTCTATGTGTTAGTGTACACAAGTATAGGCTGTTTTGGTTTTCGTTACGTTTATTGTTTTTTGTAGTGTTTGTATTTAGATTCGTGTTACGTTTGTTTATTAAAACATTGATCGCAATCTACACGGTGCATTTTGGTCCGACTCTCCTTCACCACAAGAGAACCGTTACAGGTGTCATATTGCTTTAATAAAATTATGAAATAGACTCCTGGACATGATTAGGACATTGTACTGCTTATTGAGTGAAATGTAGGTTTTATTATACAGTACTTTCCACTGGTATTTGTCTGGTATTTATTAGAAAAGGATGTGGTTAAAAATGATTACTTTCTGGTTCTTACACAATTGGTAAATACCTGGGAGCTAATGTTGGCAAACGGTGCTTGATTTAATGAATCCTAAGAAACAACCAAGTAATCCATAGGGTTTTACTGTATTATTACTAGTGCTCGCAGAGTTAATCGAGTTAACTTTTAATCATTTGAATTCCCAAATTTCATATTTGTGTTATTGCAATTAATCACATTGTCAGAAATAGATTGACATTGAGGTTAAATAAAGTGTGCTTTCTCATTTGATCTAATTTTGCTAACGGTTACATTACACGAAATCAACCAGCAAACCGGGAACATTAGCTCAACATTCTCAGAACCTTCTCCGAATAAAAAAAAAATGAAATATTAACATTCACTAAAATAAATTAACGTTCACTAAAATGTTGTGCGCAACATCTGTAACAACCACCACAGACCATTCCCCAGACATTCTCATCAGGTTTCCAGATAATGTACATGTAATGTTTTCCCAGCAAACCAAAATTGATTCTGTTCCCAGAACATTCATTAAGTTTTGGCAAATGTTCTCATAACACAATTGTCTAGTTGTGCTTATGATTATACAATGTTTGTATACTGTAAAACATTTGCATGATGTTGCAAGGATGTTCACACAACACATTTTGTTTGTTCTTTAAAGGCTCCCAGAATGTTTCCTTTTGTTGTGGGAAAAGTCTGGAATATTGTGGGGACAACACAAAATATATGTTCCCAAAACACAACTGTCCAGTTGTGCAAATAACTCAAAAATATATTTTAGGGAATAAAAAACATTCACCAGATGTTACAAGAACATTCCCAGAACACATTTAGTCTGTTCTTTAAAGGTTCCCAAAATGTTTAATTAGGTTGAGGGAATAGTCTGCTGGGAACATTGTGCGGACATCACAAAAAATAAACTCACAACTGCAGACAACATGTGCTTCTTCACCTGCACGATAGTCTGAGACTAGCCACCCGGACAGCTGATGAAACTGTGGATTTAGTTCGGAGTTGTAACCGACTTCAGTGGGAAAATGCTTACCTTCGATGGCCACTGTTATGCTGGAGAAGTGTGCTCTTCACGGATGAAGCCCTGTTTCAACTGTACCGGGGAAATGGCACACAAGCATGTATGGCGTTGTGTGGGAGAGCTGTTTGCTGATGTCAACATTGTTAACAAAGTGCCCCATGGTGGTAGTGGGGTTATGGTATGGGCAGGCATAAACTTCTGACAATGAACACAATTGCATTTTATCAATGGCCTGCATACTCACTAGACATGTCACCAGCAATATGTCTGCTGCTTGGCCGCCTCCGAGAACATTCCTTTGTGCTTAATAAGCATATGATTTGTCATGGAGCTAGTTGTGCTGTGATAGGGTTGCATTTTCCATGCAGAAAAAAAAAAAACACAGAAATATCTTTGCTGCGTTTTATAAACTGCTTGTTATTGTAATCTCCAGCAGCAGCCGCTGATTGGCTGAATACCCAGGGAGCGAGGTGGTTGGAGTTGTCAACAAAGCAGCATGAAAGAAATATGATGCCAAGGTTTCTAACTACCGGTAGTTTCTTTGAGAAGAATTATAAAGTGATCTGTGTATTTTAACAACAGCATAAATACACCTATTTCACTTTTGCATGTCAAAAACAAAATGAGTACTGATGCACATGCTGCCACTGTTTTGAACATATTAGATTATACTATTTAGAATGAGAGGTCAGCTCACAAACAAACATGTGCATCAGGAAAAATGGTTGTCACTAGTTACCACACTACTAAGCTAACTTATGGAATTGTTTTAAGATGGTCATACCATGGATCATTAAGCTATTTAATGTGGAATTTTAGGACCCCTGTATGTATAAAAAAAAGTATATAAAAAGAATGTTCATAGAATATTGAATTTGGCCTTTAATACAATTTTCTTTGTTGTCACAAAACTACCTCCATCCTTCCATAAATGTGTATGGTTAACCTGCAGATGAGTCCCGTGACATTGTAGTTAGTGGGCCCAACCTTTCTCAAGCTACAGACCTTTTCGTGAGAAGACCAATTTTCAGGATGTCTCCTGGTCTGACACTTTCCATCGCTGATGCGGAATGGCGACATAGGTGGATGTGATGGATTGAGATACAGCCAATGATATCTTTAGCTTAAACTGACAGATTTTGATGGGTATTTTTTTTAATGATGTTATTAGATTGATGCGTGGGTGTGTCAATAGACTATTAAGACTATTGAGGATTTTAAAAACACAAACAAAACAAAAAAAATCTGGAATTTTGACTATATAGCAAATGTTTTGTTTTTGCTTGTGGAAACCAGGGAGAACGCAAAAGCATGCAGATGCAATAGGTGAAAACATATGATCTAACTGGGGATAGCTAGCTAACATAATGTCAGAAAGCATGTTGCGCTAGCCAGTTCACTTTTATTATGAAATAACTTCATATTTCTGAGGCAGATATGAGAAAGACTTGAAATTGGCATGGTAATTAGCTGGCAAGCAACCAGCTAGATATAGCTATCTAGTTGCTTATCAAAGGTGCAGTACTAGTCATAAGTTTGGACACACCTACTCATTCAAGGGTTTTTCTTTATGTTCACTATTTTCTACATTGTAGAATAATAGTGCAGGCATCAAAACTATGAAATTACACATGGAATTTCAACAAATATTTTACATTTGAGATTCTTCAAAGTAGCCACCATTTGCCTTGATGATAGCTTTGCACACTCTTGTCCAAACTTTTGACTGGTACTGTAGATTACTGTTAATTTGAGCAAAACATCACCCAAACTATTTCTCAATGTTTCTCAAAATTACTGTAGCTGGCTAATTAATTTGATAATGCATTGTGATTCACCTAGTTTTATGCTGTTTTATTCCACACATTGCCCTGTCACCTACAGTAGAACCTGATGAATAACATGGGGGGAAACAAAATTGGCCATGCTTTTTTGCCCTACCAGATGTACAATGAGGTTTTAGCTAGTGTATCCCTCTGTCTTTCGACTCCTGTTGGATGTAAATGTCTGGTTTATCAGGTCCCAGGCTCCCGTAACTGTTATGATTATTTATTTACAAGTTAATTACAATTTGCTTTTTGCTTTGTCACAATCTGCACCTGATCTAGTCTCACATGAGGAAGTAAGCCGTCTGGCGCGTGAGACTCATTGAGAGGGAGAGTAGAGCAGACCTAGAAGTTATGACTTAATGGACAAATATTTGAGCACCCCAGGATGGTCCATTTACTTTGTGCTGTTATAATTTTGCTATGAAATCCTGTGATTTTATTGGGGCAGTTCTCCCTCATAGCAAATAGCTGGCAAAACAATCCAAGTAATGTTTACACGGCCTATGTGCCCACGTTTTTTTGTTGTCGATCAATCACAAGTGGGGCGCTGCCCCTAATGCCCTAATGAACAGGGTGATGCTGGTAATTTCTGCTTGGCATCAGACTCATTGTGTGCTTCAGTTGCACTGCACTTGATATGGTCCCCCCTGTCTTATTTTTCATGATCTGAAAAGCAAAAGTGACCCTAAATCCACACTCATTGTCTTGGTTTGTAAATATGGGCCCAGAAGTACATAGCATATAAAAAGGATGGGTGGAGTGCTAGTGAATAAGTTAGTTATATCTAAGAACACTAAAAAGCATGGAATTCCTGATTGACCATACTGCCATAGCTACTGTAAATACTGAAACAATAAGATGTAAAAGAGCTTCCCTGGTGGTGCAGAGTTTAAAAGCCTTGACTTTGGAACCAATCACTGCAGGTTCACACCCCATATGTGCAGATGGACAACATGTAAAAAAACAAAATATTTGTAGGATTGAATGCTGTTCAAATGTCTTATAAATACAATTAAAATGTCATGTGTCTGTATATCACATACAGTCCTCAAATATGAATTGTCATTAAATGGCGAGAGAAATGTAATTAGGATCTATTCCAATCTGTTGTCCTATGCTTTAAGGAGCTACAGTTTTGCATGCTCAAAATATTGTGGTTCAAAAGTTTTGGTTCACTTAGAAATGTCCTTGCTTTCCATGAAAACATACATGAAATGAGTTGCAAAATGAATCGGAAACATAGTCAAGACGTTGACAAGGTTAGAAATAATTATTTTTAATTGAAATAATAATTGTGTCCTTCAGACTTGGCTTTTGTCAAAGAATCCTCCATTGGTAGCAATTACAGCCTTGCAGACCTTTGGCCTTCTAGTTCTTCTGAAAGAGATTTCACCCCATGCTTCCTGAAGCACCTCCCACCAGTTGGATTGGCTTGATGGGCACTTCTTACGTACCATACGGTCAAGCTGCTCCCACAACAGCTCAATAGGGTTGAGATCCGGTGACTGTGTTGGCCACTATATTCATAGACAGAATACCAGCTGACTGCTTCTTCCCTAAATAGTTCTAGCATAGTTTGGAGCTGTGCTTTGGGTCATTGTCCTGTTGTAGGAGGAAATTGGCTCCAATTAAGCACCGTTCACAGGGTATGGCATGACATTGAAAAATTGAGTGATAGCCTTCCTTCTTCAAGATCCCTTTTACCCTGTACAAATCTCCCACTTTACCACCACCAAAGCACACCCAGACCATCACATTGCCTCCACCATGCTTGACAGATGGCGTCAAGCACTCCTCCAACATCTTTTCATTTTTTCTGCATCTCACAAACGTTCTTCTTTGTGATGCGAACCTCTCAAACTTTGATTCGTCTGTCCATAACACTTTTTCCCATCTTTCTCTTTCCAGTGTTATTTTGCCCATCTTAATCTGTTCTTTTTATTGGCCAGTCTGAGATATGTATTTTTCTTTGCAACTCTGCCTAGAAGGCCAGCATCCCGGTGTCACATTCTGACCTTTATTTCCTTTCTTTTGTATTTATTTAGTATGGTCAGGGCGTGAGTTGGGTGGGAAGTCTATGTTTGTTTTTCTAGGTTTTGGGTGTTTCTATGTTTCGGCCTAGTATGGTTCTCAATCAGAGGCAGGTGTCATTAGTTGTCTCTGATTGAGAATCATACTTAGGTAGCCTGGGTTTCACTGTGTGTTTGTGGGTGATTGTTCCTGTCTCTGTGTGTGCACCAGATAGGACTGGTTTGAGTTTTCACATTTCTTGTTTTTGTTAGTTTGTTCATGTGAAGTGATTTATTAAAGCATGAATCAAAACAACCACGCTGCGCTTTGGTCCGCCTCTCGTTCAGATGAAGAAAACCATTACACCCGGAGTCGCCTCTTTACTGTTGACGTCGAGACTGCTGTTTTGTGGGTACTATTTAAGTTCAGGACTTATGAGGCATCTGTTTCTCAAACTAGACACTAATGTACTTGTCCTCTTGCTTAGTTGTGCACCGGAGCCTCACATTTCTATTTATATTCTGGTTAGGGCCAGTTTGCGCTGTTCTGTGAAGGGAGTAGTACACAGCGTTGTGCGAGATCTTCAGTTTCTTGGCAATTTCTCGCATGGAATAGCCTTCATTTCTCAGAGCAAGAATAGACTGCCGAGTTTCGGAAGAAAGGTCTTTGTTTCTAGTCATTTTGATCCTGTAATCGAACCCACAAATGATGATGCTCCAGATACTCAACTAGTCTAAAGAAGGCCAGTTTTATTGCTTCTTTAATCAGCACAACAGTTTTCACCTGTGCTAACATAATTGCAAAAGGGTTTTCTAATGATCAATTAACCTTTTAAAATTATAAACTTGGATTAGCTAACACAACATGTTGGAACACAGGAGTGATGGTTGCTGATAATGGGCCTCTGTACACCTACGTATGTAGATATTCCATAACAAATCAGCAGTTTCCAGCTACAATAGTTATTTACAACATGAACCATGTCTACACTGTTTTTCTGATTAATTTGATGTTATTTTAATGCTTTTCTTTCAAAAACAAGGACATTTCTAAGTGACCCCAAACTTTGAACTGTAGTGTATATTGTATGAAGATCAATAAATATTATGTTAAACCTAAAACGAATATGCTATGAACGTCATAAAACCTGACTTATATGGAAATGGTGGAATGTGTAACATTGTGGGAATGTTCTGTGCAACCTATGAGAATTTCACAAGAATATTCTTGCAACATCCCAGACAACTCCCATAACTAAATTAAATGTTCTGAGAACCTTTAAACAACTTAGACCAGGTGATCTGCTTACATGCTAGGAATGTCCTGTGCAACCCAACTTAATCATTGTATGAATGTCATCACAACTGAGCATATTTTCTGTTGTAGGAACCGATGTACCCACATTGTTCCCACAACCTAATAAAATGTTATGTCAACATTCTCGCAACATCAAAGGAATGTTTTGTGCACCCTGACACAAATATTATCTGAATATCAGCACAACAGCACTGTTTTAGTGTTTTTGGAACCTATCTCTTGGTATACAGTATCCGCACAATGTTCCCACAACCTAAATTTTCATTTCATTTTACTTTTTTCATTTCATTTTTTTCATTTTATTTAACCAGGCAAGTCAGTTAAGAACATATTCTTATTTTCAATGACGGCCTGGGAACAGTGTTCAGGGGCAGAACGACAGATTTGTACCTTGTCAGCTCGGGGGTTTGAACTCGCAACCTTCCGGTTACTAGTCCAACGCTCTAACCACTAGGCTACGCTGCCGCCCCAATAATAAATATTATGGGAACTTTTAAAGAACATACTAAATGTGTTCTGGGAAGGTTCTTGTAACACCAGGTGAATGGTTTTTTTGCATTGTAGAATTGTACAAACAACTATACAGTTTTTGTGTTTTGGGAACATATATTTTGTGATGTCCCCACAATGTTCCCACCAGACTGTTCCCACAACCTAATGAAACATTCTGGGAACCTTTAGTTTAAATATGGTCTAGGAATGTTCTACAAACATTCTATAATCATCAGCATGACTAGACCGTTTGAGTTATTAGAACATTTGCTGCGATCTAACCAATCTCCTGGGAACTTTCACAGAATCAATTTTTGTTTGATGGGAAGACGTCAATATTCTTGTAATATTTGCATGAAATATCTTAAATTACAAAAATGTAGCATGTTCAGAATGTGTTATTTATTACAAAGAAATGCAGCAACTCCTGCAAGTTAACTTAATTATATTTTACTTTTTTATCGTTTGGCAGCCCTAGTTAATACCCTAAGACCATGTACTTACCTGGTCATTTCTGTACTGTACCAGAAATATAACATTTGTCAATCAAGAACATAAAACTATATTAGCCTGTAACCGGTCATGAGAAGCAAAGGCAAAGTCATACTAAAGTACCTTGACAATATAATGAATCTCTCAGCGCCGTTGCATCCTCAATAGCTCTACAAGCATCTGACTCATTTCCAGTGGCAATTAGGAGCCTTTATACATTCCAAACTGCACTGCTCCTGCAGCTGCTACCTCTGAGGGAATATAAGGAGCTTAAACATTAAATGTGTTCATTGGAAATTGAGATATCAAGCCTTTGCCTCATCACATTAGTGCCAGCCCTTAAAGTGACTGTTTACCATGAGGTAGCGTTCACGTCTTTTAATGAGCTCTCTGCCTGTTCTAGTATCATTCCAATTAGGCCTTCTTCTCAGACTATTGCATCATTACCAACATATGAAGCCTCAGATACCATTGTATTAGGTACAGCAGTGAATGTGGTCCTTCTGTAGCACAGTTGGTAGAGCATGGCGCTTGTAACGCCAGGGTAGTGGGTTTGATTCCCGGGACCACCCATACGTAGAATGTATGCACACATGACTGTAAGTCGCTGTAAGTCGCTTTGGATAAAAGCATCTGCTAAATGGCATATATTATATTATTATTATAATGGAGCCCAGACTGTTTTCCCTGTATAAGCCAGCACCTGGCGAATTACACATAGTAAACAGGTATTGGTTTATTATTCCAGAGGAGAGGAATATACACATCCCTTAGGTCACACCTGTGAAAATTCATATGCGAATTGAATATTATTTTCTAGAATTGTAATTATAGACTACAGGTTCATGGAGGTTACGTGCCACCACAGGTTTAATGTGTTGAATGCCTCCTTTCTTACAATAAGATGGTATTCTCAAAAGAATATGGATCGACTGAAATTAGTATTAGATTTTGAATGACATCCTGTCTCCTGAGTGGTGCACTGCATCTCAGTGTGTCACTACAGGTGTCACTACAGGCCCTGTTTCAAATCCAAGGCTGTATCACAACTGGCTGTTATTGGGAGTCCCATAGGGTGGTACACAATTGGCCCTGGGTTAGGGTTTGGCCATGGTAGGCTGTAATTGTAAATAAGAATTTGTTCACTAAGAATAGGCTGATCTGGTACAATTCTGGCCACTGCCATATTTTACCTTTTATTTAACCAGGCAAGTCAGTTAAGAACATATTCTTATTTTCAATGACGGCCTGGGTTAACTGCCTGTTCAGGGGCAGAACGATAGATTTGTACCTTGTTAGCTCAGGGGTTTGAACACGCAATTTCCGGTTGCTAGTCCAACACTCTAACCACTAGGCTACGCAGCCACCCCAGCGTAGCCTATCCCCAGCTAGCAGAAGCTATTGTATCAAAACACAGGCAGCCATTTACACTGACAGCTTGCGGATCTCACATCACGATGGCTGTGGCTCTCCAGGAAATGTGCCCTTTATAGGACACTACTTTTTTATCAGGGCCCGTGTTGATCTGGTCAAAAGTAGTACACTATATAGGGAATGTGCTACTTGGGAAGCACCCTTAATCTCATCCTATCGTATAGTGTGTCTGTGAAGATGCTGATTTGTCAAGAAGCACACTACCCAGACATTAAAGTATTTATATTTTGGGAGAGTATGATGAAGGACAACATTATATAGGCTACTTTAGCTATTAGCTATGTTAGTTGCCGTCATCACTGACAGAAAGCAGTATTAGAATGTAATGTAGCCTATCATTCCAGAAAATGCTATTAAAACAGAGCAAAACAGGAGACATTGATAATGGCTAAAACCGACGCCTAGATTTGACACTCTTCACATGAAGAAGAGACAGGGGAAAAAATTATACAAGAGAAAGACCTTAAAAGAATCAATTTGGCAAGGTGTCTGGGAATGTGACTTCATACAGCACTGTGATTCCAACTGTCTTCCAGAAAGAGTGGGATGACTGTCTCTCTTCCACACTGACAGGCAGGCCGGGGCCAAATTGACAGTTCTTTAAAGCAGCTGACAGAAAGCGGAATTAATGAAGTCATTGCTGGACTTTAATTGTGTTAAGAAGTAAAAAAAGAAAATAATCTAATATAAGAAAAGGTTACCAAGTCCTCTGTGGTGTCAGATTATCTACGTCTATGAATATTAATGTGCCTAATGAAGACAATCTTTGCTTCATTACCTTCATTATTCTGTATTCAGGTGCCAAGCTTCCACTGCCATTGATTTGTTGTTAAAGAACAAATATGTCATGGGAGAAATGACAGTCTTACCTTTTATCTGAAATGTATCAAAATGCCTTTCTTTTCAGATGATGAGATTCTTTTTGTGTGGATTTTTTTCCATGCATATTTAATTTTCAAAAACAGATTTGAGTGTGTATGTAATCGTGGCACACTTGCAAGTAGGCTATATTGGATAAACTGGATAAGCAATATTATTTTATGGTGAATTATTTAAAGGGGGCAGAGGGAATGTAAAATCTATATGGACATTATACACTCCATTCCACTGGACAACAAATAAACAGGAAGCCACTAGAGCAAAATTGTGATAAGGGTCAATTACTGTGTAGACTTATGTTAATATTTTTATCATACTATACTATACTTCTTTCCTGATTCCAAGAGATAAACACAGTGATTATATTGCATCTAAGCAAATAGATATTAGAGGACAAATAGAGAATCTACAAGTCTGAGGATCATCAGCTTTGCAAGGTGGGGGAACGCAAATGTCGGCCATTGTTGGCAGATACCGTTATGTGATAAGATGTTTGATGACAAGTTACGTGCTCCTTCTGCATGCTACAGTATGGGCCCTGGGGGAGGGGAACACCAAGTGCTCCCTAAACTTCAATATTAACCAAGCATTATGATCGCCAGTTTCATTGAAGAGACAGAAACACAGAAATTAAAATGAACCTCGTTCTCCATGACAAGGCTACCTGAGTCCTTGTGAAGGATGAGCTATGGCTATTTCTGGAGAATTAAGTGCCGAGTCTTTGCCACAGGGCAAACCCTGAATAGCCAGGGCTGAAATTACTTGAAAAGGGACAGGACTGATGTACTCTCCACATGTCATTGAAGGAGTGTCTTTTTCCCCAGAACTCATAGATCAACATGGAAATCGACTGACTGTACACGAGGACTGATATGCAATGGTGAAATCTTTTGTGGGAAATGATCCTCCCAAAGTCAACAAATATACAACGAGGAAATGTATGTTCCTGATAAAAATGTATGTTTGTATGCAATATAATGTCCATCTACAGTACGTGTTAGATAAACTGTATGCCATTTGGTATCACATTGTGCAGTCAATGTGAGTTGTAAATATAATCATCATGACATCGTTTTGAAGGTTTTCTCAGGAGGTTTTCTCAAGTCTAAAAACAACATGGAAGATTGAAATCCCTGTTCTGTTCTAAACATGTCTGGTTGAGGAAGGATTGCATATATATAATATTGATATATTATGACAGTAAATATTCCTATTTGTCCAGATGTCTTTCTTTGTCCTGAATGGTTAATAAAAAGGAATAATCACCTTAGCTAATGTATGTCTTGGAGTGATGTATACAACTGTGTGAAGGATGGGGAAGTATGTACCTCTGGTCTTCTTTTTACTGCATCTGACAGATTACTTTTTCAGTGTCTTCATCTGTTCTCTGCATGTGGGAGTTCCAACTACTAAACTAAGATATTTAGTCAAACAATAAACTTTGGCCATCATCACTGAATGACTGATGATGATTTGAAGTGTGTTTTTGGGAAACAGTCATTCAGGCCAAGATGATTGTGTTTGTGGACACAATCATTTTGGCGGATCATGATGAAAAATTCAGATTTTTTTATTTTATAGATGAGTTATTTTCACGTAGTTTTATGTTTCAGCAGTCTGTGTAACAAATGGAACTCACAGCACACTAATATTAAACAATTTGGAAGAGATCATGAACAATATATGAAGTCATGAACAATATTTAGCTTCATTGGAATCTTTGACTTTTCACCATGCACAATGGCTTTTGTTTGAGATGCTGCTCAACCTCAGCCATTGTATGGCAAAGCAGTCTGTGACAAATTGATTCTTTTGATTCAGATACCGTTATTCTGTTTTCCTGTTGAAATGTTTAAACATTTACTTTATGTTAATTTAAAAAAAGTTTGTTCTTCTTTTCCTCGTAAGGAATTATTGAACAAGCAATGTTTTCATCATGTTCTCAAGTTTATTGACTTCCATGTCACTGTAAATACCATTAGACCTTAAGGGGAATATACAGTACACTGTATTGTAAACAATACAGAATATCTCATCATTTTACAGTTTATTTACCTTCTTATGAATGTATGAATTAGTAGTAGTGTGCCGTTTGTTTTTCCATCCGATCTCTGCAACGCCACAAATGACCCAGGAGACTGTAGGAAGTGCCTGATCTGAGAGAAAAGTCATGATAAGTCCTTCAACAACGCTTTTCTCTCTTCCACAAGCCTAGTCTGGCCCACCTATTAACACTTCCTTTAAATTATTCATGCTGATGGATAAAACACCTCCACAATTAATTGCATATGAGCCACCAGCACCCTCTGAAAACTACTGATAGGGCAGATACTGCAATCACTGCATAGCCAACACCCATTCATTTACTTTGAAGCGTTTTCAGGATTTTATAGGCTCATTTGCTGCAAAACCGAAAATAATAGCAATTTTATACTAACACTATTATGTAAACATCGCTTTGGACGCTGAAATGAATTGTATCAGATATTTGGTAGGCTACAGTAGATACACACAGTAAATTAAGGTCTGATGGCCTCCTCCAGTAATAATAAGCATTGAAGAGATAGAAAGAAAGAAAAGATAGACCCTTAAGATATGAAACTTTCCTAGCTTGTATACTGTATTCTGTTTCATGGACAGAACTTCAGAGAAAATGAGCACCACACATCTGACATGCTCATGTAAATTAGATTAGATTAGAACCCCAACCTTGAGCCCGTCCGCTATGCAAAAGGCATTTCATTTCATATATTCATTATAAAACATTCAATAGATGCAGTATTAATTGCCCTACTTATTTAAAAATCTTAAAGATGGTCGGTTGGAGAGTTTTGGGATCACACTTCATACTATATACATGTGTGTTCAAATCATAATTTTCCCCCAAACCATGTATCTTCTCTAAAAGTTCATATCTAGACAACATTTTCTAACATGTCCATTTGAACCTTACCTAATTGACTTCAGTGACCAACCACTTTCATGTAGAGTGGCAGGTAGCCTAGCAGTTAGAGCATTGGGCCAGTAACCAAAAGGTTGCTGGTTTGAATCCCCAAGCTGATAAGTGTTGATGTGACCGTGGACAAGGCACTTAACCAACATTTTCTCCAGGGGTGCCATACGACTTCAGCTGACCCTGTAGAATTCCACATTTCCCTGCATATATCCGGTGTGCATATATCCGGGGTATGTGACAATAATAAAACATCTTTAATATCTCAGATGCAATTAAACATAAATTCTATCAAACTTTTGAACCGTGATATAGTCAATGTTGTTATTAACTTTTCTTTAGATTTCTTCCGCATTATGGGCTGTAGATTCTGTGTCATCAGACATAAAATACACAAGATATAAAATAATTGTATTTTCAACTACATTATGCATACCCACAGCTAAGGCTAAATGTGTAGCCCAGCGTTTTATTGCCGTGCTGCTGAGTGCAATGCCAAGCATGCAGCCCAAAAGGCTTCAAATCATTGGGGAGATTGTTAGGCTTCTGTGGAAATTATGGAAATGCAGGGGGAAATGGACAAGCAACACTTCATAACAATTAATCAGAGTTCGCTGATTAATAAAGTTCTATATTTTTTTTATTCTCGATGATTCAGGGGATTATCAAAAGGACACTGTCCTTGTCATATTGATTAAGAGAACGCCTCTGCAAGAGGACGACGCGCTAAAGGGAGATGCTCTCTCTCTTGCCCGTAAAATAAATATTAAATGATAATATTAACTCGTTAACCTTGACAAGTATTTGTAATTTTCATAAGGGGGGAAAACTATAGCAGATTCAGCATAAAAAATGCTGTGTGGGTTTAAGAAAGGGATGGCAGAGGGGAGCAGGGTGAGAGGGACGACGACAACACACAACAAATTACAGAAAATGAAGAATGCTACTGCATGAATCCTGTCATTTTTATGGGCTGAAATGATTAATTTGTTTGTTCAAATTCTCAATTAAGGCAGGAGGAACTGTGGAGAAATAGAGGATGAGAGCACTGCAGTGGAGTGCGGTGCTGTATTGGCTTTGCTAGGACCCAAGGGAAAGATACCTGATACAGTGCATTCAGAAAATATTCAGAACCGTTGACTTTTTCCACATTTTGTTATGTTACAGCCTTATTCTAAAATGGATTTTTTTTAAATCCTCATCAATATGCACAGTACCCCAAAATGACAAATCAAAAACAGTTAAAAAAAAAAACAGAAATACATTATTTAAATAAGTATTCCGACCCTTTGCTATGACACTCGAAATTGAGCTCAGGTGCACCTGGTTTCCATTGATCATCCTAAAGATGTTTCTTCAAATTGATTGGAGTACACCTGTGGTAAATTCAATTGATTGGACATGATTTGGAAAGGCACAGACCTCTCTACATAAGGTCCCATTGTTGACAATGCATGTCAGGCACAGATCTGGGGAAGGGTACCAAAAATGTTCTACAACATTGAAGAACACAGTGGCCTCCATCATTCTTAAATGGAAGAAGTTTGGAACTACCAAGACTCTTTCTAGAGCTGGCCACCCAGCCAAACTGAGCAAATGGGGGAGAAGGGCCTTTGTCTGGGTGGTGACCATGAACGCAATGGTCACTCTGACAGAGCTCCAGAGTTCCTCTGTGAACATCTTGGCCATGTTCTTGGCCATGTTCTGTTATAATCTCCACCCGGCACAGCCAGAAGAGGACGGGCCACCCCACATATGCTCTCTCTAATTCTTTCTTTCTTTCTTTCTCTCTCTCGGAGGACCTGAGCCCTAGGACCGTGCCCCAGGACTACCTGACATGATGACTCCTTGCTGTCCCCAGTCCACCTGGCCATGCTGCTGCTCCAGTTTCAACTGTTCTGCCTTGTTATTATTCGACCATGCTGGTCATTTATGAACATTTGAACATCTTGGCCATGTTCTGTTATAATCTCCACCCGGCACAGCCAGAAGAGGACTGGCCACCCCACATAGCCTGGTTCCTCTCTAGGTTTCTTCCTAGGTTTTGGCCTTTCTAGGGAGTTTTTCCTAGCCGCCGTGGTTCTACACCTGCAATGCTTGCTGTTTGGGGTTTTAGGCTGGGTTTCTGTACAGCACTTTGAGATATCAGCTGATGTACGAAGGGCTATATAAATACATTTGATTTGATTTGGTTTGATTTTTATTTGAAGTATGATAGTTGGCAGAATCATGCTGTGGGGATGTTTTTCAGCACCAGGGAGACTAGTCAGGATTGAAGGAAAGATGAATGGAGCAAGGTACAGTGAGATCCTTGATTAAAACCTGCTCCAACGCACTCAGGACCTCAAATTGTGGCGAAGGTTCACCTTCCAACAGGACAACAACCCTAAGCACACAGCCAAGACAACGCAGGAGTGACTTGGAAATGTCTCTCAATGTCCTTGAGTGGCCCAGCCAGAGCCCAGACTTGAACCCAATCAAACATGTCTGAAGAGACCTGAAAATAGCTGTGCATTAGTAAAAATTCCCCAAAATCTGTTTTTGCTTTGTCATTATGGGGTATTGTGTGTAGATTGATGAGGAAAAAATCGATTTAATCCATTTTAGAATAAGGCTGTAACGTAACACAATGTGGAAAAAGTCGAGGGGTCTGAATTATTTCGGAATGCACTGTACATAGGCCTTGGGTCACGTAAGCGAACATATGTCCTTACATAGGCTGAAACAGGGATAAATATGTACATACATAGACTGAAACAGGGATAAATATGTACATACATAGGCTGAAACAGGTCTAAATTTGTACATACAGTAATATAGGCTGGAACAGGGCTAAATGTTTACATACATAGGTATTCATATGGGATTTATTTTAGACATAACATTGTAACATGTATATTGTAAGATCAAGCAAATACAAATCGTTTTCATTCCTCATGTCATTCTGCCTACTATATTTATTTGTCCAGGTTTCTCGATCAAGCACAATGGCCTTAAAATGGCAGTTGTCTTCTATTAGAAATAAAGTGCAGATCACCACACACACACACACACACACACACACACACACACACACACACACACACACACACACACACACACACACACACACACACACACACACACACACACACACACACACACACACACACACACACACACACACACACACACACACACACACACACACAGCAGCCTTGGCATCACACACACAGAACATAAAATATGTAGCTTGCACTTCTTTTTCCCCAGGGGACCAGTGCACTTATTATTGTCAGAGTGACAGATGTTTTTCAAATGACGCCGTCCCATGTGTGTTGAACCTTTACCGAAACCATGAGAGACTATTGAATCCTCTACACAATCTGATTGAAGAAATCTCCATGACATTAGGAGTCTCATGAGTCTGCTGGGAGTTCCACTTCTGTTGGATGCACTCGGATTGTAAAGATCTCAGCAACCAGCAGGAGATCTCTTGACTGCAGGTTTTACGGAGGAACAGCACATTTTAGTGAGAATATCACCAATTATATGTGGACAATACAACCACTGTTACATTGGATGAGGCAGCTGCTCATATGTTCCCAGAACCACTCTGAGATAGAGACTTCACATCGTTCTTGTCACTGATTTGACAACAATGCTGCATTTCGATGGCTTATAATGCTAAGTGTCTGTTGGGCAACCTGCCCAAAAACCCAAACAACAATCCTTTACTGTCCACTGCAAGCCTTACTCAACGTTAAATCATCAAAACATTTCCTGACAGAGGAAGTTATTGCATTTGGCATAATACACTACAGTTTTTTTTAAGACAAAGCGCAACTCCGTTATAATGTTTTAGACCGTTTTATGATTTTCCTAATGAAATCACAGTGTGTTTTCCAGATCAGTGGTTGCATTTAATGGTGTTGGCCACCTTTTCCTCCAACAAGGTGTCCTCTAAAAATCCAGAACGGCGCGGCATTGACTGGAGCCAGCACTTCACAGTGAAGTGAAAATGCTTATTAGTCAAACAATGCCCATGAGAATAATGCCAGCATCAGCCAGTAGTGAAGGATAACTCTGTCTCCATGACACTCTGGAGCCTGTGTTCCACACCAGTCCTGCTTGAGTACACAGAGTACACACATTATGTATATGAGTAAACCATACAGTACTGCAGGCCAGGCCAAGGTAAAGGACAGTCATTTTTAGCAGCACAGGCCTCCTATGAAGTATGAATTTCATGAATTTGCATACGTTTTAGGGTTTTACTGGTCAGTTTCTGCTAATTTTTTACTGATTTGGCTATTAGATACCTAAAGACATGTCACGCTAATCATCTTGTACATCTCACTATGATTCTAATACACCAGTCCTTTGTTTGCACATGTTTAGTACAAAGAGGTATGTCAAAGCACTGTGTATTTATGGGGAACATTTGCTGCGTACGGAAAAGATGGAAATCAATTTCCCGCCCCTACTGATAATTGATGGCTTTTCTGAGTGTGCTCCCAGAGAGAAAGATGACAAGCCTGGTCTATCATAGTTTGAATGGTAGTAAAGCTGCCAAGGCCTCATTTCCTGGAGGCTTCTGACCCCTGAGCAACCCAGTGTCTCTCTTACTGCCTAGAGCCAACACTCATTCATCAACCAGGCCTGGAACAGGTCCAATGTGTCAATATCACTGTCCCACATATATTTCTATCTATATGGACTGTATGTATCTACTGTAGGTGTATTTATGAATTAATCTATTGGTTATGGTAACTGTGTAAAAGCACAGATTATAGATATGCACAGAGTGCACAGAGTATACAGAGTATACAAAACATTAAGAACACTTTCTCTTTCCATGACATAGACTGATTAAATCCAAGTGAAAGTTAAGCCACTTGTTAAATTCACTTCAATAAGTGTAGATAAAAGGGAGAAGACAGGTTGAATAAAGATTTATAAGCCTTGAGACAATTGAAACATTGATTGTGTATGTGTGCCATTCAGAGGTTGAATGGGCAAGACAAAATGTTTACGTGCCTTTGAACGGGGTATGGTACTAGGTGCCAGGTGCACCGGATTGAGTGTGTCAAGAACTGCAACGCTGCTGGGTTTTCCACGCCAACTATTCTGTATCAAGAATGCTCCACCACCCAAAGGACATTCTGTCACGCTTGCTCTCGCTCCCCCTCTCTGGCACTCGAGGACGCCAGGCAGCCCATAATTACGCACACCTGTCACCATCGTTACGCGCATCAGCACTTCATGGGACTCACCTGGACTCTTAACTTTTTGATTGTCTCCCCTATATCTGTCACTTCCTCAATATATTCCCCGTGTCTGCATTAATGTCGTTTTGTTTCCCTTGTCCAGATGCTGTCCTTGTTTTGTTTCATGTCCGTTATTTATTAAATATTCACTCCCTGTACTTGCCTCAGCTGACTCGTCTGGCTTCCATGTCTCAGAACCTCAGATTTCCCACTTCCTGGTTGGATTTTTCTCAGGTTTTTGCCTGCCATATGATGTCTGTTATACTCACAGACATCATTCAAACAGTTTTAGAAACTTCAGAGTGTTTTATATCCAATACTACTAATAACATGCATATATTACCTTCTGGGCCTGAGTAGCAGGAAGTTTACTCTGGGCACGCTTTTCACCCGAAAGTGAAAATGCTGCCCCCTATCCCAAAGAGGTTTTAACTGACCCCCTTTTTTTTTTTTAAATTGCCTAAAATGACATACCCAAATCTAACTGCTTGTAAGTCGCTCTGGATAAGAGCGTCTGCTAAATGACTTAAATGTAATGTAAATGTAGCTCAGGACCTGAAACAAGGATATGCATATTCTTGATACCCTTTGAAAGGAAACACTTTGAAGTTTGTGGAATTGTGAAATTAATGGAGGAGAATATAACACATTAGATCTGGTAAAAGATAATACAAACAGAAAACATACATTTTCTTTTTTTTCCCATCGTCTTTGAAATGCAAGAGAAAGGCCATAATATAATATTGCAGTTTAGGCACAATTTAGATTTTGGCCACTAGATGT
This sequence comes from Oncorhynchus keta, assembly GCF_023373465.1. Taxonomy (NCBI): domain Eukaryota; kingdom Metazoa; phylum Chordata; class Actinopteri; order Salmoniformes; family Salmonidae; genus Oncorhynchus; species Oncorhynchus keta. The sequence goes on from NC_068448.1 coordinate 17,191,177, forward strand.
GTGTGAACAAAGTTTCAGATTGATCCAGTGAAGCATTGCAATACTGGACAACATTTTGTATCAAGTCTGCCCAAATGTGCTGAATTTGTCAATTGATTCATTTCCAAGTACATAACTATAAAGAACATACAAACATGATATGGTAATACAAAATGTACGTTTACACAGTTCCAGAAATGTCATACAGGATGGATCATTAGCTTATACACTAACTTTCACACACCTAGATGGCTGGGCAGGGTGGGTGTGGAGCCAGAGAAATCAGGGGTTCAAACTGTAGAACCCAGTTCCTACATTTCAATATAAAAATTGATTTTATCAAACAAAACTATGCTACATTTTCATCTCTGGGACCCTCAGGATGACAAATTAGAGAAAGATTACTGAATGTAAGTACAGTATTTACCTTCAGAGATGAACGTATCAAACCAGTTGCCGTGATTTTTTGTTGTTGTTGTTTTGCACTCTCCTCAGACAATAGCATGGTGTTTTTCCACTGTAATAGCTACTGTAAATTGGACAGTGCAGTTAGATTAACAATAATTTAAGATTTCTGCCCATATAAAACATGTCTATGTCCTGCAAAGATTATTGTTACTTACAATGTCATGCTAATCATATTAGCGTACACTAGCTCAACCGTCCCGGTATAGGGGACACCGATCCCGTAGAGGTTATTAAGAACGGGAAGCATATAAATAGCGCACATAGAACAGATCTACCACTTCTTAGACTTGCTTTCAATGAGAATGACAGATTACATTTCTATGTGAAATTTGGTCGAGTCTCCTAAAAAGTTCAATACTGCAGCTTTAATGATTTTTTAAATATTTATTTAGTTGTACTGCATATGAATGGGTGTCTCTGGAATTTCCGACTTGTTAACTGGTTGAACGTGGCACATGTACTTCAAATAATGTGTTAACCATTTACAGCAAATAAAGCCTTATACTTTGTCGTGTCTTTGGCTATGCCGGATTAAGTGATATGACATGCTATTCTATAAAATAATTTCTTCGTAATTAATATTACCTGATTGAGCTAATCATGTAAATGTAATTAACTAGAGAGTTGGGGCACCACAAAATCATATTTATAGAGCTGTTATCTTCCGAATAAACTCTTAAAGACCTAGTCATATTTTACATCAATAGCAGACAATATTAATTGTCACCTTAATTCAGTCTCATCTGAAAGTTGTAAATTCTTGGTTATCTTCACGAACCCTGGCTAACAAGTTGAATCAGCAATGCAAAATTGGGTTTAATTATTTATTTACTAAATACCTAACTAATCACACAGAATTACATATACAAAGAATGAATTATACCTTGATTACAATTTACGTCATAAAGGAAAACGTCCCTAGCGGGCGGAACAGATATGACAGCTGGTTACACAAAAGAAAAGGGGCTGGGTTTGAGTGAAAGAGCGGGAAGACTGAGGGACAAAGGAAGAAGCTGTGCTATCATAAATACTGTATCTTATGCATTCTAAATTACCACCCATTTGGAAAAGGAAAATGCAATGAATATTTTCTCTGAGCTGCGCTTCGGTAGGTTGGTGGTAGATGGAAGGCTGTGTTGCCAAACCGAGTCCTTTGTCCTTTGAAGAATGTCTCTGGTGGTCAATTGGATACATTGTAGTAATGTCGTTGTGTGGTAGACGGGATACTCTGTCTGTCCTTTACTAGCCCGCGTTTGCAGCTGCTGTAGCTAACTCAACGGCTAGGAGGTATCACTTCTGTAGTCAATAAGAGTTCAAAGTTCATACCATTCGCAACCAAAGCTCACGCTGATGTTGGCTTCGTTATGTAGTTATTATCTGAACCATTCTGACATCGGACCGTCGTCCTCACATCCTCGGAACAGGAGGTTACATTTTCGTCAAGGCTTTATATAGTGGAGCGAGAAGGGTGTGTCTGAAAGGTTTTATAACCCATGACTCTTCACAGCCAATGATTGAGCAGAGCCCTAACCTTATGAAAATTCTCACATTTTAGAAGCTAAAATCACATTTCATCCCCTCACGAATAATTTCATATTCAAACATTTAAATTGAACAACCATTCCATGTGAATCTGATAACTCTGATGTGTAGACTTTCCACTCTAGAGTTTATGTCATCTTATCATTGATGAGAATGTCTCAGATGACAACCGAACTGACATCATATTCATTAAGTACCACCGCATATGTTCAATTGGTTGGATTACCAGAATATAGTTAATTTCCCCCCACCTTCTGATGTTCCCAGAATCTCTATGTTAACCAAGGGGTTTGCAAATGTAACGTCAGTAGGGTAGACAGAGGAAAAAGGGGGGAAGGTATTTATGACTGTCATAAACCTACCCCCAGGCCAACGTCATGACAACTTGGGGCGGGCACAATTACTGCATAACTGTGTAACCGACAGTTATGAATGAAGACTGTCATGAAAATAAAATAACCATCACAAGTGTATGCATATATTATTATTTTTTCTGGAGAGGAGGGGTGACCAGGTGACTGAAGACGGGATGACCAGGCAATTAATGTGGTTGAGTGTGTTTCTGCAGTAAATGGACTCTTAACAACGTGATGAAACTTTGTTGCTCCTTGCTAAAACAAGCAAGGTTGTTGTAGCAAACGAGTCTTCAGTTGCCTAGACAATGCACCCCTACCTGCAGCAGCACATATAGAAATATAATGGATAGAGCGGGCTTGAAACCTCTAACCCTGGCAATTTGACTGGTAAATTCATGGGTACACTCGCAGTGGCTGCATGGTATTGTGAGTCACTATTTTCCATGGTAATATAGAATGTTTATTCAAATGATTTTAACTGATGTGGCTGGCACATGCAATGGAATCTATTGTTTGTAATGTCAGTTGAGTTGAATCAACAAATCCCAGCACATATTGATGGTTACACTTCCTGGTTTTACTTCCTGCTTTGCTACTCGCAATGTCCGCCAGTCCACCCATTATGCCATCATTGACTTGAATGGGGACGCCGGTTTTATTCATTCCATTTCTATGGCAGCACATGCAGCCAGGAGCGGAGGAGAGGAGAAAATGTGCATATTTTTTTTAAATCCATGACCGTCACAGCCCTGCCGATACTGTAAATGAGCGTTGATGTACTACAGGATGAGTCTTTATTTAGATGCTAATAGAACAGTACCATCATATAAAGAAGTGGTGAGTATAATATCATTAATGTCTTTGGGGCATACAAGTGAAAAATTCAGGAGTGTAAGTTGGCGTTTTCATTATAGCATAGGTAAGCTTCACAAAATAACGGTTGCATGTCTTTCGGCTCTAATTTTAGGTATGTTGTCAGGTCTGCTTCGTCTCTTTGATGGCATCGCTGACGATCAGCAAGACAGTGCCACACAAAACCATCTGGACAGACACACATCTCTCACTGCTGAGGGAGACAGTTTTGAGTCTGACAAAAATACATTTCAAGGTCATCGTTGTTGTCACTTTAAAAGTATCAGGTTCCCTTGGAGACATACATATTTACTGGATGACATCCATATTGAGATGGCAGACTCACTTGATGAAGTGTTTTGGAAAATGTAAAGTTTTGTTTTTGCATCTTTTACTTTCGGTTTTGTACACCAGCTTTAAAAAGCTGATTATAAACTATTTTCTGTTATGGAAAATATGTTTCCCATTGGTTTAGATGGTACAGTGCATCTCTACACTATATTTGCTTGTTTTGTCACTAACTGAAATTAGGAGAACTATTTGAATTTAAGCAATCAGGAAATGGTGGAGCGATTTCTGCATTGTCCATCTTTAAGTGTTACCAAGTTGGTTAGGTTGAAACACCAACCAAATCCATGGCTGTCCCTGCTGATTGCATTACGTACAAAACAAACCATATGACACTTCAGACTGACATGTGCTAAAGTGCATTATAGTTATAGCTGGGATAAAGGTCACGTAGCCTGCTGTTATAAATTAAATCAGACAGCTTGAGCATATATGTAGTGTCAAGTCTGAAGGAAAATCCCTTGGATCTTTTAGGGACAGACGTAGACAGACCTCGAAAGATCTCTCCTTCCTTCTTTGTGAGTAGCAGACACTTAATCATCAAATTCAACAGAGAGAGAGAAGTATTTTAACCAGTTCATTACATAAGACATAATAGACATAACATGGAGATGCTGTGCCTCATGGAGATGCTGTGCTGTGTTAAAATGTGAAAATGCCCTTTTGATTTTCACTACTGTCTTTCTGAACTAGAAGGTTTGAAACCTGCCAGGGGTCATCAGTATTCTGCATCATGCAGGAACAGTCAACGAACAGTTCATACCGGCTAATTCATCTTTCCTTCATGATATTGTCTGGTCATCATGTACATTTGGAGGTCTTATTTATTATGTTTCTAGAATGTAGTATATCTACATATTCATTGCAGGCGCAATTGTCTGTCAACTACCCTGTCCGGAGAAGCCTGTATAAGTGTGCGAGTAGCAGACTTTTGCTAAGAGGGAGAGAGAGACTTGAAAGGAAGTAAGCAAATTAATGCAATGCCTCATTAGCATGGTTTTATTTGACCATGCCTGCGCGGCCAATTAGAGAGCATATGTAATTTAAAACATTCAACCTAAATAGAACAAACTTAAACCAAAAACACATTTTTCTCATGGGACTCCATCTTTGCCTTGTTTTAATTCAGATTACGTTTTTCCTAGTAACACAATTTATAACGTTACTGAAGTGTATACATATAATATTATGGGTATATTCAGGCTTAAACGCATGTAGATGGCTTATCTGTCTATGGTGTGAATACCATTTTACATTAGGTCAAGGTTAAGGCCAGAAATCACTAGGCTCACATCTGGCTATAGCTGACATGTTTGGCTATTGCTCTTTGTAATCAATACCTTCCATCCTGTCTTAAGAAATGGATGCTTGGCTGAAATATCTGTGTGCTGCCCTAACGACACAATGTGCAGCTCTCAGCTCAGCCCTCACGACACAACGTGCAGCTCTGAACTAACGACACAATGTGCAGCTCTGCCCTAACGACACAACTGCCCTAACGACACAACGTGCAGCTCTGCTTGAGCCTAAGTCGCAATCAGAAATAGATTGACAGCCATTTCGCCAATGAATCATTCCCTTACTGAAGATTTAACAGAGCATACCTCATAATCACAAACAGAGACAGCAGGGACTGAAAAATGTATACAAGTAAAAGGCTGCTGGTACATAAGACACATAGCAACTGATCTGCACCATTGCTAGCCTTATGACCAAAGCAAAATCCAGGTCCCAAATTGTTACTGTGCAGTGGACTCAGAGCCTCAGCCATGTGAAAAATAGTAACACCTGTATTGCTTATACTGGTTGTTAAGCATTGGAATAAAATGTTGAGCAATATGCATAACCAAATGCTGGAATAATGAGACTGCATGTGTGGTCTCCTCCTTGGAAATGCCAGGAACGGAGCCATCTGTGCGGCTGCTGCCAGCTGTTTTCGTTCTTATAACATGTTTATTAAAAGCTGAAGTTGTTGTCCTCTTCAAGAAAAGGAAAGAAATATAAAGTATTGGTGGCAATGTCTGTCTGTGATCGGATTGTCTCCACTGTCTTCATTAGAAAAGCAGTTGGTATTCCTTGTCTCCACTGACTTCATTAGAAAAGGAGTTGGGATTCATTGTCTCCACAGACTTCATTAGAAAATGAGATGGGATTCATTGTCTCCACTGTCTTTATTAGAAAAGGAGTTGGGATTCATTGTCTCCACTGACTTCATTAGAAAATGAGATGGGATTTATTCTTTCCATTGAAAAGGAGATCTCCACTAACTTCATTAAAAAGGATTTGGGATTCATTGTCTCCACTGTCTTCATTAGAAAAGGAGTTGGGATTCATTGTCTCCACTGTCTTCATTAGAAAAGGAGTTGGGATTCATTGTCTCCACTGACTTCATTAGAAAATGAGATGGGATTCATTGTCTCCACTGTCTTCATTAGAAAAGGAGTTGGGATTCATTGTCTCCACTGTCTTCATTAGAAAATGAGTTGGGACTCATTGTCTCCACTGACTTCATTAGAAAAGGAGATGGGATTCATTGTCTCCACTGTCTTCATTAGAAAAGGAGTTGGGATTCATTGTCTCCACTGTCTTCATTAGAAAAGGAGTTGGGATTCATTGTCACCATTGTCTTTATTAAAAAAGAGTTGGGATTCATTGTCTCCACTGTCTTCATTAGAAAAGGAGTTGGGATTCATTGTCTCCACTGTCTTCATTAGAAAAGGAGTTGGGATTCATTGTCTCCACTGTCTTTATTTGAAAATCATTTGGGATTTATTCTCTCCACTCTCATCATTAGAAAAGGAGTAGGGATTCATTGTCTCCACTGTCTTCATTAGAAAAGGAGTTGGGATTCATTGTCTCCACTGCCTTCACTAGAAAAGGAATTGGGATTAATTGTCTCCACTGTCTTTATTAGGAAATAATTTGGGATTTATTGTCTTCACTGTCTTCATTAGAAAAATAGGTGGGATTCATTGTCTCCACTGACTTCATTAGAAAAGGAGATGGGATTCATTGTCTCCACTGTCTTCATTAGAAAAGGAGTTGGGATTCATTGTCTCCACTGTCTTCTTTAGAAAGGGAGTTGGGATTCATTGTCTCCACTGTCTTCGTTAGAAAATGAGATGGGATTCATTGTCTCCACTGTCTTTATTAGAAAATAATTTGGGATTTATTGTCTCCACTGTCTTCATTAGAAAGGGAGTTGGGATTCATTGTCTCCACTGACTTCATTAGAAAAGGAGTTGGGATTCATTGTCTCCACTGTCTTCATTAGAAAAGGAGTTGGGATTCATTGTCTCCACTGTCTTCATTAGAAAGGGAGTTGGGATTCATTGTCTCCACTGACTTCATTAGAAAAGGAGTTGGGATTCATTGTCTCCAATGACTTCATTAGAAAATGAGATGGGATTCATTGTCTCCACTGTCTTTATTCGAAAATAATTTGGGATTTATTGTCTAAGCTGTCTTCATTAGAAAAGGAGTTGGGATTCATTGTTTCCACTGTCTTCTTTAGAAAGGGAGTTGGGATTCATTGTCTCCACTGTCTTCATTAGAAAGGTTGTTGGGATTCATTGTCTCCACTGTCTTCATTAGAAAAGGAGTTGGGATTCATTGTCTCCACTGACTTCATTAGAAAAGGAGTTGGGATTCATTGTATCCACTGTCTTCATTAGAAAAGGAGTTGGGATTCATTGTCTCCACTGTCTTCATTAGAAAGGGAGTTGGGATTCATTGTCTCCACTGTCTTTATTAGAAAATAATTTGGGATTTATTGTCTCCACTGTCTTCATTAGAAAGGGAGTTGGGATTCATTGTCTCCACTGACTTCATTAGAAAAGGAGTTGGGATTCATTGTCTCCACTGTCTTCATTAGAAAAGGAGTTGGGATTCATTGTCTCCACTGTCTTCATTAGAAAGGGAGTTGGGATTCATTGTCTCCACTGACTTCATTAGAAAAGGAGTTGGGATTCATTGTCTCCAATGACTTCATTAGAAAATGAGATGGGATTCATTGTCTCCACTGTCTTTATTCGAAAATAATTTGGGATTTATTGTCTAAGCTGTCTTCATTAGAAAAGGAGTTGGGATTCATTGTTTCCACTGTCTTCTTTAGAAAGGGAGTTGGGATTCATTGTCTCCACTGTCTTCATTAGAAAGGTTGTTGGGATTCATTGTCTCCACTGTCTTCATTAGAAAAGGAGTTGGGATTCATTGTCTCCACTGACTTCATTAGAAAAGGAGTTGGGATTCATTGTATCCACTGTCTTCATTAGAAAAGGAGTTGGGATTCATTGTCTCCACTGTCTTCATTAGAAAGGGAGTTGGGATTCATTGTCTACACTGACTTCATTAGAAAAGGAGTTGGGATTAATTGTCTCCACTGCCTTCACTAGAAAAGGAATTGGGATTCATTGTCTCCACTGTCTTTATTAGGAAATAATTTGGGATGTATTGTCATCACTGTCTTCATTAGAAAAATAGGTGGGATTCATTGTCTCCACTGACTTCATTAGAAAAGGAGATGGGATTCATTGTCTCCACTGTCTTCATTAGAAAAGGAGGTGGGATTCATTGTCTCCACTGTCTTCGTTAGAAAATGAGATGGGATTCATTGTCTCTACTGTCTTTATTAGAAAATAATTAGGGATTTATTGTCTCCACTGTCTTCATTAGAAAAGGAGTTGGGATTCATTGTTTCCACTGACTTCATTAGAAAAGGAGAGGGGATTCATTGTCTCCACTGTCTTCATTAGAAAAGGAGTTGGGATTCATTGTCTCCACTGTCTTCATTAGAAAATAATTTGGGATTTATTCTCTCCACTCTCTTCATTAGAAAAGGAGATGGGATTCATTGTCTCCACTAACTTCATTAAAAAGGATTTGAGATTCATTGTCTCCACTGTCTTCATTAGAAAAGGAGTTGGGATTCATTGTCTCCACTGTCTTCACTAGAAAAGGAGTTGGGATTCATTGTCTCCACTGACTTCATTAGAAAATTAGATGGGATTCATTGTCTCCACTGTCTTTATTAGAAAATGAGTTGGGATTCATTGTCTCCACTGACGTCATTAGAAAATGAGATGGGATTCATTGTCTCCACTGTCTTTATTTGAAAATAATTTGGGATTTATTCTCTCCACTCTCATCATTAGAAAAGGAGTAGGGATTCATTGTCTCCACTGTCTTTATTCGAAAATAATTTGGGATTTATTGTCTCCACTGTCTTCATTAGAAAAGGAGTTGGGATTCATTGTTTCCACTGTCTTCTTTAGAAAGGGAGTTGGGATTCATTGTCTCCACTGTCTTCATTAGAAAGGGAGTTGGGATTCATTGTCTCCACTGTCTTCATTAGAAAAGGATTTGGGATTCATTGTCTCCACTGTCTTCATTAGAAAAGGAGTTGGGATTCATTGTCTCTACTGTCTTCTTTAGAAGGGGAGTTGGGATTCACGGTCTCCACTGTCTTCATTAGAAAAAGAGGTGGGATTCATTGTCTCCACTGACTTCATTAGAAAAGGAGATGGGATTCATTGTCTCCACTGTCTTCATTAGAAAAGGAGTTGGGATTCATTGTCTCCACTGTCTTCATTAGAAAAGGAATTGGGATTAATTGTCTCCACTGTCTTCATTAGAAAGGGAGTTGGGATTCATTGTCTACACTGACTTCATTAGAAATGGAGTTGGGATTCATTGTCTCCAATGACTTCATTAGAAAATGAGATGGGATTCATTGTCTCCACTGTCTTTATTAGAAAATAATTAGGGATTTATTGTCTCCACTGTCTTCATTAGAAAAGGAGTTGGGATTCATTGTTTCCACTGACTTCATTAGAAAAGGAGAGGGGATTCATTGTCTCCACTGTCTTCATTAGAAAAGGAGTTGGGATTCATTGTCTCCACTGTCTTCATTAGAAAGGGAGTTGGGATTCATTGTCTACACTGACTTCATTAGAAATGGAGTTGGGATTCATTGTCTCCAATGACTTCATTAGAAAATGAGATGGGATTCATTGTCTCCACTGTCTTTATTAGAAAATAATTAGGGATTTATTGTCTCCACTGTCTTCATTAGAAAAGGAGTTGGGATTCATTGTTTCCACTGACTTCATTAGAAAAGGAGAGGGGATTCATTGTCTCCACTGTCTTCATTAGAAAAGGAGTTGGGATTCATTGTCTCCACTGTCTTCATTAGAAAGGGAGTTGGGATTCATTGTCTACACTGACTTCATTAGAAAAGGAGTTGGGATTCATTGTCTCCAATGACTTCATTAGAAAATGAGATGGGATTCATTGTCTCCACTGTCTTCATTAGAAAGGGAGTTGGGATTCATTGTCTCCACTGTCTTCATTAGAAAAGGAATTGGGATTAATTGTCTCCACTGTCTTTATTAGGAAATAATTTGGGATTTATTGTCTCCACTGTCTTCATTAGAAAAATAGGTGGGATTCATTGTCTCCACTGACTTCATTAGAAAAGGAGATGGGATTCATTGTCTCCACTGTCTTCATTAGAAAAGGAGTTGGGATTCATTGTCTCCACTGTCTTCTTTAGAAAGGGAGTTGGGATTCATTGTCTCCACTGTCTTTATTAGAAAAGGAGTTGGGATTCATTGTCTCCACTGTCTTCATTAGAAAAGGAGTTGGGATTCATTGTCTCTACTGTCTTCATTAGAAAAGGAGTTGGGATTCATTATAGTCAATGACCTCAATAGAAAAGGAGTTGGGATTCATTGTTTCCACTGACTTCATTAGAAAAGGAGAGGGGATTCATTGTCTCCACTGTCTTCATTAGAAAAGGAGTTGGGATTCATTGTCTCCACTGTCTTCATTAGAAAGGGAGTTGGGATTCATTGTCTACACTGACTTCATTAGAAATGGAGTTGGGATTCATTGTCTCCAATGACTTCATTAGAAAATGAGATGGGATTCATTGTCTCCACTGTCTTTATTAGAAAATAATTAGGGATTTATTGTCTCCACTGTCTTCATTAGAAAAGGAGTTGGGATTCATTGTTTCCACTGACTTCATTAGAAAAGGAGAGGGGATTCATTGTCTCCACTGTCTTCATTAGAAAAGGAGTTGGGATTCATTGTCTCCACTGTCTTCATTAGAAAGGGAGTTGGGATTCATTGTCTACACTGACTTCATTAGAAAAGGAGTTGGGATTCATTGTCTCCAATGACTTCATTAGAAAATGAGATGGGATTCATTGTCTCCACTGTCTTCATTAGAAAGGGAGTTGGGATTCATTGTCTCCACTGTCTTCATTAGAAAAGGAATTGGGATTAATTGTCTCCACTGTCTTTATTAGGAAATAATTTGGGATTTATTGTCTCCACTGTCTTCATTAGAAAAATAGGTGGGATTCATTGTCTCCACTGACTTCATTAGAAAAGGAGATGGGATTCATTGTCTCCACTGTCTTCATTAGAAAAGGAGTTGGGATTCATTGTCTCCACTGTCTTCTTTAGAAAGGGAGTTGGGATTCATTGTCTCCACTGTCTTTATTAGAAAAGGAGTTGGGATTCATTGTCTCCACTGTCTTCATTAGAAAAGGAGTTGGGATTCATTGTCTCTACTGTCTTCATTAGAAAAGGAGTTGGGATTCATTATAGTCAATGACCTCAATAGAAAAGGAGTTGGGATTAATTTCCAACTCCCATAAAATATGTTGACCATTTTAAGAGATCTATACAAAATAATTCAGACATAAAAACTGGACAAATGTAAATCAAATATCAATTAAGACTTATGATTGCGTTTGTATGATACTACTATATCAACTGAGTCATATCTTCATTATGCATGCATAATTATGAGATCATGAGATCAAATCAAATTACTTTCTATTTTCAGAGTCAATTAGAAAAATATTGATTGGCTACCATCAGGCAAATGTTTGCACAGCAGGCAACCACCAACCTAAACTTCTCAAGTTAGAATCAGATCAGATCTCCCATAATTGAGGGTGGCAGAACAGCAGACCACCCTCTGTAGCTGTCAACAAGATGCGTCAGGGATGCATCCTGCCATACTTCCTGGGCTGGGTGATGGACACGGAGAAGGAGCACTGGAAATGTCCATCAGCATCCTTTAGCCAGTGCCATGTGCTGAACAAGACAGCTCAGGTCTGAACAGACACTGACAAACCCAGGGTGGACACACTGTCGACACAGACTAAAGCAATGCCAAGAGACAAGTGACAGGTTGCTTTGATGCCTTACCTAAGTGCCCACTGCAGTAGGCCCACATGCAAACAGGGAGGCAGAAATAGGCACACGGAGTGAATGCTCTCATGCTCACACACACACACACACACACACACACACACACACACACACACACACACACACACACACACACACACACACACACACACACACACACACACACACACACACACACACACACACACACACACACACACACACACACACACACACACACACATTATTTTAAATACCCTAAATACCCTACCCTAAAGATACATATAGGCCATCACAAAGGTTTAAACTGCAGAAACTCAGGGAAAGGCAAAACGATGTACTAACAGCAGGCCTACAGTTCACTAACATGTGCAATACATTGACATAGACTAGGTAAGATGTAGAGCACTAGACAGCGTGTTCAATGTTCAGTACTTTAACAAACAAATGCTCTTTTTCTATTTAAGCAATTACCTGCCACAGGGTGAACCTTATAGGATCAAGTGAAATGTTTGAGATAAATCATTAAAGACACTGACAGGGCATTTATCTTCACTCCTGCTTTACTGCCTCAAGTGCACAACATACACACCGACACAGACACATACCGACACACACACACACACACACACACACACACACACACACACACACACACACACACACACACACACACACACACACACACACACACACACACACACACACACACACACACACACACACACACACACACACACACACACACACACACACACACACTCCCTGAACCCAATTGGTGTTTTTAAACAGCCCTGCTGCTTAGTCCCAGTGTGCCTCAGTGTGTGTTCTTGTAAGAACACCGTTGCATGTGTCAATCCTCCAGTGGATCCATGTTCTTAAAGCGCTTCATTTTGAAATCAAGCATGAATAATTAATTAATTTCACAAGGCTTCCTTAACGATATATTACAGGAGAGGAAATAGGTCAAGCGACTCGATGGTAGCCTATGCCAAAACTGATATATTAGGATTGATAAACTGGGTGGTTTGAGTCCTGAATTCTGATTGGCTGAAAGCCATGTTATACCACAGGTATCACACAACATTTTGTTTTACTGCTCTAACTACGTTGGTAACCAGTTTATAATAGCAATAAGGCACCTCAGGGTTTGTGATATATGGCCAATATACCACCAGGCACCACGTTGCGTCGCGCTTAAAAACAGCCCTTAGCCGTGGTATATTGGCCATATACCACACCTCCTCGGGCCTTATTGCTTAAATATTATCCTAAAGATATCAAGGCCATTGTTTAGTCAACTTAGATAATAGACACCAAATTTAGAATTAAAAACAACAGAGATATTTAGATCCAAATACAATATTCTTGGACATTGAGCAATGTCATTCTCTAACATGTTAGTCCTGGCAAACTTTGACAAGGATTTCTCACAGTGGAGCGTTTGCTTCAAGGTTAGCAATCAGAGCATAAAACAGTAAAACCATTGTGTTAGTCATTGTCATAAATATGTGCATTTCAAATTACTCCAAATTAATATACAAAGTTCTCATGCAACTAATTGTAATATAGTTTGATATTTTATTGAGGCTCTTAGTTCTTTTGACTAGTTTTTTCCCCAAACTGGTTTCTATATTTGATTTTGAAATGGGCATCTGCTGTTAACAGTATGCATATGTTGTTGTTCTACTTTGTAACCTATGACTCTCAAGATGGATCACTGGCTGTCCGTCTCACATGAAATTTCAGCTTTGAATCAAAAACAGGTTTGGATTCCCTAGGCCTTCCTTCTTTCATCGTGGTGTCATGATGCTGGCTTAGGGGTAGGTTTATGACAGTCATAAATACCTCTCCCCCTTTTTTCCCCTCTTTCTACCCTACTGATGTGACTATTGAAAATCCCTTGGTTAACATAGAGATTCTGGGAACATCAGAAGGTGGGGGGAAATGAGCCATATTTTGGTAATCCAACCAGTTGAACATTGGTACTTGCGTTGGTACTTAATGAATATGTCAGTTTGGTTGTCATCTGAGACATTCTCATCAATGATAAAATGACATAAACTGTCCAGTGGAAAGTCAACACATTATAGTTATCAAATCCACATGGAATTGTTGTGCAATTTAAATGTTTGAATATGAAATTATTTGTGAGGGGATGAAATGTGATTTTCGCTTCTAAAATGTGAGAATTGGGTTTTCATGAGTGAATTAGGCCTGACTCAGTGGCCCGCCCACGTGAAGAGACATTGGTTATAAACTATGAAACACACCCTCCTCTCCCTTCCTATATAAAGCCTTGAAGACAATATAACTTCATGTTCTGGGGACATTAAGGCGACGGTCTTGACGTTACAAGGACAGGTGACACCTACAGAGCAAAGCCAATCTCAGCTACCTAACGAAATTAGCATTGAATTCCCACGTGAAGAGGACGATCGACACGTCGAATATGATGAATTTCGACAATACCAGCCAGAATATAGCATGAGCATATAAGCATGGCAACGGGGTATGAACTTTGAACTCTGATTCACTCCAGCCACCAAGCGTGGACTGGGAAAGGACAGACAGAGTATACCGTCTACCACACAACGACGTTACTAAAACGAGTACAGTTTACCACCAGAGACGCTCTTCAAAGGATGGAATAACTCATGGGCAACTCAGCCTTCCATCTACCACCAACCTATTGAAGCGCAGCTCAGAGTAAATATTCATTGCATTTTCCTTTTCCAAATGGGCTATAATTTAGAATGCATAAGATCCTGTATTTACGATAGAGTAGCTGCCTATGGCCCAATAGAGATATCGCTTCTCCCTTTGTTCTTCAGTCTTCCCGCTCTTTCACTCAAACCCAACCCCCTTTTCTCTGTCTCTAACCAACTGTCATATCTGTTCCATCCGCTACGGACGTTTTCCTTTATGAAATCATTTGTAATCAATGTATGGTTCATTCTGTGTATATGTAATTCTGTGTGATTAGTTGGGTATTTAGTAAATAAATAATTAAACCCAAGTTTGTATTGCTGATTCAACTTGTTAGCCAGGGTTTGTGAAGATAACCAAGAATGTACAACTTTCAGATGAGACTGAAATAAGGTAACGATTAATATTGACTGCTATTGATGTAAAATATTACCAGGTCTTTAAGAGTTTATTCTAAGGATAACTACTCTATAAATATTATTTTGTGGTGCCCCGACTTTCTAGTTAATTACATTTACATGATTAGCTCAATCAGGTAATATTAATTACAGAGAAAGGATTTTATAGAATAGCATGTCTTATCACTTAATCCGGCATAGCCAAAGACACGACAATGGCTAGTATATTTTAATTAGACTGGCTATGCTGCTCGGCTTTGTAGCCAACCTGCGTAACTAAATAGTTGAACCAAAGATGCAAATGAGTACTGGGTTGTTGGGTTGTTGCAACATTGGAAACAGTCACGAGGAGGTGAAACTAACTGCTCTTAGTGAATTCCAGAACACTGATTTCCTTAAATAAGAAATATTTTGTTTCACATACACTATATATACAAAAGTATGTGGACACCCCTTCAAATTGGTGGATTTGGCTATTTCAGCCATGGCCGTTGCTGACGGGTGTATTAAATCGAGCCCATTGCCATGCAATCGCCATAAACAAACATTGGCAGTAGAATGGCCTTACTGAAGAGCTCAGTGACTTTCAAATTGGCACTGTCATAGGATGCTGCCTTTCCAACATTTACATTTACATTTAAGTCATTTAGCAGACGCTCTTATCCAGAGCGACTTACAAATTGGTGCATACACCTTATGACATCCAGTGGAACAGCCACTTGCATCTAAATCTTTTTTTGGGGGGTGAGAAGGATTACTTACCCTTACTTACCCTATCCTAGGTATTCCTTGAAGAGGTGGGGTTTCAGGTGTCTCCGGAAGGTGGTGATTGACTCCGCTGTCCTGGCGTCGTGAGGGAGTTTGTTCCACCATTGGGGGGCCAGAGCAGCGAACAGTTTTGACTGGGCTGAGCGGGAACTGTACTTCCTCAGTGGTAGGGAGGCGAGCAGGCCAGAGGTGGATGAACGCAGTGCCCTTGTTTGGGTGTAGGGCCTGATCAGAGCCTGGAGGTACTGAGGTGCCGTTCCCCTCACAGCTCCGTAGGCAAGCACCATGGTCTTGTAGCGGATGCGAGCTTCAACTGGAAGCCAGTGGAGAGAGCGGAGGAGCGGGGTGACGTGAGAGAACTTGGGAAGGTTCCCAACATTTCCAACATTATTTTTATTTTTTTACAGAGACATTTGAGAGATTTTTTTACAAAAAAATGTGACTGATTGATGTCAAAGTGCATGTTTGTGCCTTTCTTGTGTTTAGCGAACATCGATTACATGTTTCATCATTGAATGAGTACATGTGAGCAACATCATTTGTAATTGGAATATGTTATATGATTGTATAATGTTGGGGCTTTGATATCCTCAGACAAAATTCTAACTAAGTATACACACATCAGTGTGTCTTTGTTTACGGCCTTCTCAGCATGCAGGCAACACAATGCATCTAATTGCTGCAACACTGAACATTTTGGAAGCTTGAAGCCACAAGTGTCCACAGTTAGGAACATAATCCCACTAAAACTGCTTTGTTAACATATGTTATGGTTGTGGATCATCAGCTATGTGGTGGAAAATCCATAAGCAGCCAAGTAAGAAAGAAATGCTTGACATAAAGATGTGAAATTGTACTATAGCATAGACTAGTAGCAATATACAATATACTGTATATACACTGATTGTACCAAACATTAGGAACACATGCTCTTTCCATGACATAGATTGACTAGGTGAATCCAGGTAAAAGCTATGATCCCTAATTGATGTCCCTTGTTAAATCCACTTAAGGGAAGGAGACAGGTTAAATATGGATTTTTAAGCCGTGAAACAATTGAGACATGGATTGTGTATGTGTGCCATTCAAGGAGTGAATGGGCAAGACAATATTTAAGTACCTTTGAATGGGGTATGGTAGTAGGTGCCAGGCGCACCGGTTTGAGTGTGTCAAGAACTGCAAAACTGCAGAGTTTTTCACGCTCAACAGCTCCTTGTGTGTGTCAAGTTGGCTGGATGTCCTTTGGGTGGTGGAGTCAACATGGGCCAACATCCCTGTGGAACACTTTCGACACC
The DNA here is from genome assembly GCF_023373465.1 of Oncorhynchus keta. NCBI lineage: Eukaryota > Metazoa > Chordata > Actinopteri > Salmoniformes > Salmonidae > Oncorhynchus > Oncorhynchus keta. Next base: position 17,208,100 of record NC_068448.1, read on the forward strand.
TTGTAGAGTCCATGACCCGACAAAGGCGTTTGTACACTCAGTGTATAGCAGAGATATCCCATAGACATCAATGCATGATTCACGCATGCACACACACACGCACGCACACGCACGCACACACACACACACACACACACACACACACACACACACACACACACACACACACACACACACACACACACACACACACACACACACACACACACACACACACACACACACACACACACACATAAGAACACACACCCCTGAACTGAGGGGAGCTGGGTGGCGGTGTACACACACACATGCTTCTTTTGAAACACACAGCCGGGACCGGGGTGGGTGTTAAAAGCTGTCAGACAGGTATGGCTGGGGTTGCATCTAAGCCGTGATTGATCACACCGGTTCAGGCCGAGTTCAGGGGAGGTCGCTGGCATTGCGGATAAGATGACTGATATCCACATCAATGGCATGATGGAATATTATTATGAAGCCATTTGTAATGTAGGGACGGACTGGCCAGGGCAAACCAGTTTCTCCGAAAGGGTTTGTGAGATCATGTTGCACTGTGAGGACCACCGAAGTCATCCATCATATTACCTAAACCTAGTTTCTGATTATGTCATGAGTAGCTTCTCTATGTAATAGGAACACAATTTGTCAAAACTCCTACTTACCTCAATAATCTAGTAAGGACATTTCTGGTGAAGCAGTTGGTCAAGTTCTCCTGCAGCATTGCAATTCTCAAACAGAAATTGTAGAAATGGGCGGGGATTAGACATAATTATCACTGTATAAGATATTTCTAAAATATTAGAGCACAATATTACAGCACAAAACGTGTTTTTGTGAGGGTGAATGTAGCTCAGTTGGTAGAGCATGGCGCTTGTAACGCCAGGGTAGTGGGTTCGATCCCTGGGACCACCCATACGTAGAATGTATGCACACATGACTGTAAGTCGCTTTGGATAAAAGCGTCTGCTAAATGGCATATATTATTATTATTATTAAGTTGATGAACATGATGCTACGCAAGACTGATTCACAGATTACAAAGACATAAACAGGTGTTGTATACTTCTTATACAACTCTATAACCTCATATCATTTACTATGTTTGGAAGTCATTTCAGTTTTGAAATACCTATTTCTTTCTTGCTTTCAACACCTCAGCAAAACATTGTGAAAACAAAAGGTAATTTAAATCGATGACGTATAGTACCTTCTTTAAAAAAAAGTTTCTACCGGGTCATATCCTGGTATTTTCTCTAGCCCCTGTCCCTTTAATAAGTTATTGAGCGTAACAAATGTATGGTTTCCACTAGCCATAAAACGAAAATTGGCACAAAATAAAGTCGCTTTTTGGTCTTACTTTAAGGTTAGCAGTGTTACGGTTAAGGTTAGGTTTAATATAAAACATTCATAAGACACATTTTAGAAATGGGCGGGGTTTAGACATAATTATGACTTTGTGGCTAGTGACGACCAAATGTCTGACTGCCATCATCAAGTCCAGGCGAGGAGGGAGGAGTTTTTAATGTTCAGTTTGTACTATGTATCGATGTTTGCTGGCATCGCCTCACCCTGCCTGCTCCTTGCGTGATATAGCCTACTGTACCATTACCCAAACGTTTTACGCTCTTCCTTCTATATATGCTATTTAATACAGGGTGCTCTCGGAACCTGACTGGCATCTATCTATCTGACGGACGTCGTCCTATGGCTTTGTTGGACCGAAACGGAAAGAAAAGGAGAAGACAATCCGCCCTATATGATCTAGGAACCGTGAAAGAAGAAGAATTGCTTTGACACCTGCATTGCCCAGGCAACGTTTTCTGACTCTGGGTTATATAGTAAGAGGAAAGAAGTAGCCTACTCTGAGAGCAAAATAGAGTCGCTCGCTCTGCATGGACTAGTTTATTAGACTGCATACTGATTTCACCTGGACAGAGTGAGCTACGTGAACTACGAGTTAAAAAATGCCAAGGAGGAAACAGCAGGCGCCGAAAAGGTCTACGGGTAAGAGGACATTCACACGTATATTGGTATTGAACAATATTAGATGTTATTCTTATCAAACTGATATAGCCTCTTTACTGACCCAAAGCGAATATCAAAGTGACGGTAATACGATATGACAAAGGTGCAATTTATTCAAATATACTCGAGTCTTTTTTTAAATAATAAGTTAAAGTTTTTTGTTTTTGAATAAGAGAGATGCATAGGCTATTATGCGCACATATGTGGGGGTAATTTCATTGAATTAGTCTACTTTAGGGTTTATAATTGAGTCCAAGTCATTCGAAAATAGTTTTACTAAAAAGCAAAAGTTGTGTGTATTACCATAAACGATTAAGACGTGTGTAAAAGTACATTTCAGATGTGTGCTTCGAGTAGGCTGTCTGAAACAGTTTAACTTACAAAGAACTCTTATTATTTGATATCACGGACAAATGGAGAACAGAGTACTTTTTGGTGTGTGTGTGTGTCTACTGTGTTCTAATGTGTTCAAACAAGATGGAGAACACCTGAGACAATCATTGACAACCACTAACAGTGTAATGCAAATGTTATATAAATAGTTATACCTGACTGTCACCCAGTAAACTGAATACGTACAGTAGGCCTACATCATCTACAGTGCAAGGTGTAAAATATGAACAAAGCTCTGTTGCCTAAATGTAGGTGTTATGGGTCATCAGAAAAAATACATGCACATCTCTCAAATAAGGCTAGAGTTTGTGTTGCCCTTAGTTTTTTGTGTGTGTACTTAAGCATATTTCTCAGTGTGGCCTTTCTTCATGACAAAAAGTACTGTAGTGCTAAAGGTCATCAGTGTGCCAATACTTGGTTTGTTATGGTGACCAACTAATTTTAGTGTTTACTAAACGGGTTACTTAAGCCAGTTCGATCATTACCAAAACCATCAGGCTGTCCTACTCCTTCTTTCATCCTTTGTTACCTCACTCTGCTAAATAATTGGTGTTAATGCTCAGTAATTCAGGCCATATACATCACCTGTATGATTAACCTTAACCTTGTTCTTTGACAGTGTTTCCACCATTGTAATAACGCACTGTAGTGCAGACCAGTGGCTTTATTAAAATAGGGACTGAAAATATTTGAGATGATGGATATGAATTGATTGATAAAAGGTATTGTCAGTGGAGGTGGCAGGATGGGGTGGGTATAATTTGTGCAGCGTTCCAACAGGAATCTGTTCTAAAAACTTCAGAAATAACAAGGTTGCCAACAAACAACGCATACAAAGTTGGATAGCGGCCGAATAAGATACCGGGTAGGGAGTGAGCTATTTCATAGTTTTCACTCACCACGTTTATTCAGAAAAATGTCTCTGGTAGCCTATGGACAAAGATTAAGAATAAGCTACGTTGGTGAGTTGATGCCTATTCGGCAGCTAGTTAGCTAGGTGAATTGATCATGCTACTTTGTATGCGTTGTTTGTTGGCGACCTTGCACTTTATGAAGTTTGTGGAGCAGATTCCTGTTGGAACGTTCCACAAATTATACCGACCCTGCAGTTCAGTGGGTTTCGAAGTTGTCACTCCTTTTTATGATTGCGGATGTAGGCATCCGATGGTGGTTGTTCTCTGCCAGTAATGGCAGATCAATATAGTCGCTTAAGATCGTGAAACCCTTATCTAATAGACACCCACTCAAGTGTATGGACACACACACACAGACCGACAGAAAAGCACCTCCAAACACACACACTCACCCTTATATACACACACAGTGCCTTCGGAAAGTATTCAGACCCCTTGACTTTTATCACATTTTGTTACGTTACAGCCTTATTCTAAAATGGATAGTAAAAATAATTTAAAAAAGCACTACACACAATACCCCATAATGACAAAGCGAAAACTAAAAAAAAAAAAAAACTTCTGTTTATTTATTAATAATAAAAATATAATTTATTACATCAATAGTCAGACCCTTTGCTGTGAGACTCGAAATTGAGCTCAGGTGCGTTCTGTTTCCGTTGATCATATTTGAGATGTGTTTTGAGAACTTGATTGGAAAGGCACATAGCTATCTATGTAAGGTCCCACAGTTGACCGTGCATGTCAGAGCAAAAACATAGCCATGAGGTCAAAGGAATTGTCCCTGGAGTTCCGTGATGGTGTTGTCAAAGCACAGATCTTGGGAAGGGTACCAAAAAATATCTGCAGCATTGAAGGTCCCGAAGAAAAGTGGCCTCCCATCATTCTTAAATTGAATAAGTTTGGAACCACCAAGACTGTTCCTAGAGTTGAGCAATCGGGGGAGAAAGCCCTTGGTCAAAGAGGTGACCAAGAACCTGATGGTCACTCTGACGGAGCTCTAGATTTCCTCTGTGGAGATGGGAGAACCTTCCAGAAGGACAACCATCTCTGCAGCACTCCACCAATCAGGCCTTTATGGTAGAGTGGCCAGACTGAAGCCACTCCTCAATAAATGGCACATGACAGTCCGCTTGGAGTTTGCCAAAAGGCACCTAAAGACTCCCAGACCATGAGAAAGAAGATCCTATGGTCTGATGAAACCAAGATTGAACTTTTTGTCATGAATGCCAAACGTAATGTCTGGAGGAAACCTGGCACCATCCGTACGGTGAAGGATGGTAGTCATGGCATCATGCTGTGGGGTTGTATTTCAGCGGCAGGGACTGGGAGACTAGTCGGGATTGAGGGAAAGATGAACGGTGCAAAGTACAGAGAGATCCTTGATGAAAACCTGATCCAGAGTGCTCAGGACCTCAGACTGGGGCAAAGGTTCACCTTCCAACGCAACCACGCCCCTAAGCACACAGCCAAGACAATGCAGGAGTGGCTTCGGGACAAGTCCTTGAATGTGTTTGAGTGGTCCAGCAAGAGCCCGGACTTGAATCCGATCGAACATCTCTGGAGAGACATGAAAATAGCTGTCCAGCAACACTCCCAATCTACCCTGACAGAGCTTGAGAAGATCTGCAGAGAAGAATGGGAGAAACTCTCCAAATACAGGTGTGGCAAGCTTGAACTGCCATACCCAAGACGGCTGTAATCGCTGCCAAACGTGCGTCAACAAAGTACTGAGGAAAGTGTCTGAATACTTATGTCAATTAAATATTTTATTTTTTTAATTATATTTTTTATGCATTTGCAAAAATGTCTAAAAACCAGTTTTTGCTTTGTCATGGTGTATTGTGTGTAAATTGTGGGGGGGAAATTATTTAATACATTTTAGAATAAAGCTTTAACGTAACAAAATGTACAAAACGTCAAGGGGTCTGAATACTTTCCGACTGCATTGTAATGTACATGCCTACTTACACAAAACACCAGTCTCAACGTCAACAGCGACGAGGCGAGTCCAGGATGCTGGCCTTCTTGGCAGAGTTGCAAAGAAAAAAACATACCTCAGGCTGACCAATAAAATGTAAGAATTAAGATAGCCGAAAGAACACAGACACTGGACAGAGGAACTCTGCCTTGAAAGCCAACATCCCGGAGTCGCCTGTTCACGTTGAGACTGGTGTTTTACGGTTACTATTTAATGAAGCTGCCAGTTGAGGACTTGTGAGGTGTCTGTTTCTCAAACTGGACACTTTAATGTACTTGTCCTCTTGCTCAGTTGTGCACTGGGGCCTCCCGCTCCTCTTTTCTATTCTGGTTAGAGACCGTTTGTGCTGTTCTGTGAAGGGAGTAGTACTCAGTGTTGTGCGAGATCTTCAATTTCTTGGAAATTTCTCACATGGAATAGCCTTCATTTCTCAGAACAAGAATAGACTGCTGAGTTTCGGAAGAAAGGTCTTTGTTTCTAGTCATTTTGAGCCTGTAATCGAACCCACAAATGATGATGCTCCAGATACTCAACTAGTCTAAAGAAGGCCAGTTTTATTGCTTCTTTAATCAGAACCACAGTTTTCACCTGTGCTAACATGATTGCAAAATGTTTTTCTAATGAGCAATTAACCTTTTTAAAATGATAAACTTGGATTAGCTAACACAACGTGTCATTTGAACACAGGAGTGATGGTTGCTGATAATGGGCCTCTGTACACCTATGTAGATATTCCATAAAAAATCTGCTGTTTCCAGGGATAATAGTCATTTACAACATTATCAATGTCAACACTGTATTTCTGATCCATTTTATGTTATTTTAATGGACAAAAAAATGTGCTTTTCTTTAGAAAACAAGGACATTTCTAAGTGACCCCAAACTTCTGAACGGTAGTGTACACACACATATATATATATATATATAGTTGAAGTCGGAAATTTACGTATACCGTAGCCAAATCCATTTAAACTCCGTTTTTCACAATTAACATAGGTCAGTTAGGATCACCACTTTATTTTAAGAATGTGAAATGTCAGAATTATTTATTTCAGATTTCTTTCTTTCATCACATTCCCAGTGGGTCAGATGTTTACATACACTCAATGCGTATTTGGTAGCATTGCCTTTCAATTTCGGGTGGCCTTCTACAAGCTTCCCACAATAAGTTGGGTGAATTTTGGCCCATTCCTCCCAACAGAGCTGGTGTAACTGAGTCAGGTTTGTGGACCTCCTTGCTCGCATATGCTTTTTCAGTTCTGCCAACAAATCTTCTATAGGATTGAGGTCAGGGCTTTGTGATGGCCACACCAATAACTTGACTTTGTTGTCCATAAGCCATGTTGCCACAACTCTGGAAGTATGCTTGGGGTCATTGTCCATTTGGAAGATCCATTTGCAACCAAGCTTTAACTTCCTGACTGATGTCTTGAGATGTTTCTGGAGTGCCGACACACTCCAGCCACATGAAGTCTAGCATTGTCTTGCATTAGGAGGATCCCAGGGCCAACCGCACCAGTATATGGTCTCACAAGTGGTCTGAGGATCTCATCTTGTTACCTAATGGCAGTCAGGCTACCTCTGGCGAGCACATGGAGGGCTGTGCGGCCCCCCAAAGAAATGCCACACCATGACTGACCCACCACCAAACCGGTCATGCTGGAGGATGTTGCAGGCAGCAGAATGTTCTCCACGGCGTCTCCAGACTGTCACGTCTGTCACGTGCTCAGTGTGAACCTGCTTTCATCTGTGAAGAGCACAGGGCGCCAGTGGCGAATTTGCCAATCTTGGTGTACTCTGGCAAATGAAAACGTCCTGCACGGTGTTGGGCTGTAAGCACAACCCCCACCTGTGGACGTCGGGCCCTCATTCCACCCTCATGGAGTCTGTTTCTGACCGTTTGAGCAGACACATGCACATTTGTGGCCTGCTGGAGGTCATTTTGCAGGGCTCTGATAGTGCTCCTCCTTGCACAAAGGCGGAGGTAACGGTCCTCCTGCTGGGTTGTTGCCCTCCTACGGCCTCCTCTATGTCTCCTGATGTACTGGCCTGTCTCCTGGTAGGGCCTCCATGCTCTGGACACTACGCTGACAGACACAGCAAACCTTTTTGCCACAGCTCGCATTGATGTGCCATCCTGGATGAGCTGCACTACCTGAGCCACTTTTGTGGGTTGTAGACTCCGTCTCATGCTACCACTAGAGTGAAAGCTTCGCCAGCATTCAAAAGTGACCAAAACATCAGCCAGGAAGCATAGGAACTGAGAAGTGGTCTGTGGTCCCCACCTGCAGAACCACTCCTTTATTGGGGGTGTCTTGCTAATTGCCTATAATTTCCACATGTTGTCTATTCCATTTGCACAACAGCATGTGAAATTTATTGTCAATCAGTGTTGCTTCCTAACTGGACAGTTTGATTTCACAGAAGTGTGATTGACTTGGAGTTACATTGTGTTGTTTAAGTGTTCCATTTATTTTTTTGAGCAGTGTATATCACACACACACAGTTGAAGTCAGAAGTTTACATACCTTAGTCAAATACATTTAAACTGAGTCTTCTTGGGTATGATGCTACAAGCCTGGCACACCTGTATTTGGGGAATTTCTCCCATTATTCTCTGCAGATCCTCTCAAGCTCTGTCAGGGTGGAATGGGAGTTTTGCTTGACAGCTATTTTCATGTCTCTCCAGAGATGTTCGATCGGGTTCAAGTCCGAGCTCTGACTGGGCTACTCAAGGACATTCAGACACTTTTCCCGAAGCCACTCCTGCATTGAATTGGCTGTGTGATTAGGATTGTTGTCCTTTTAGAAGGTGAACCTTCGCTTCAGTCTGCGGTCCTGAGAGTTCTGGAGCAGGTTTTCATCAAGGATCTCTCTTTACTCTGCTCCGTTAATCTTTGCCTTGATCCTAACTAGTCTCCCTGTCCCTGCCACTGAAAAACATGCTGCCACCACCATGCTTCACCGTAGTGATGGTGCCAGGTTTCCTCCTGACGTGACCCTTGGCATTCAGACCAAAGAGTTCTATCTTGGTTTCATCAGACCAGAGAATCTTGTTTCTCATAGCCAAAAGGCACCTAAATGACTGACTAACTCCAAGTGGGTTGTCATTTGCCTTTTGCAGAGGAGTGGCTTTCATCTAGCAACTGTACCATAAAGGCCTGATTGTTGGAGTGCTGCAGAGATGGTTGTCCTTCTGGAATGTTCTCCCATCTCCACAGAGGAACTCTAGAGCCCTGTCAGAGTGTCGCCTGTCGGGTTCTTGACCACCTCTCTGGCCAAGGCCTTTCTTCCCAGATTGCTCAGTTTGGCCAGGCGGCCAGCTCCAGGAAGAGTCTTGGTGGTTCCAAACTTCTTCCATTTAAGAATGATGGAGGCTACTGTGTTCTTGGGGACCTTCAATGTTGCTGAAATGTGTTGGTACCTTTCCCCAGATCTGTGCCTCTACACAATCCTGTCTCGGAGTTCCACGGACGATTCCTTTGCCCTTATGGCATGGTTTTTGCTCTGACATGCACTGTCAACTGAGGGACCTTATGCAGGTTTGTGCCTTTCCAAATCATGTCCAATCAAATGAATTTACCACAGGTGGAGTCCAATCATTGTAGAAACATCTCAAGGATGATCAATGGATACAGGATGCACCTGAGCTTCATAGTAAAGGGTCAGAAATCTTATGTAAATAAGGTATCTGTTTTTTATTATTTATAAATTGGCCAACATTTCTAAAAACCTGTTTTCACTTTGTATTGTGTGTGTATATTGATGAGGAATATTTTTTTTTATTTAATCCATTATATAATAAGGCTGTAACAACAAAATGTTAAAAGTCCAAGGGGTATAAATGCTTTCCATATGCACTGGGTATTTATTATTATTGTTATTATTATTCACACACCCAGTATTTTTGTCCCACAAAAATCCATTTTCTTAAAAACAATGTGTCCCCAACCCACTATTATCCTGGGAACTTTTGAAAAGATGCCTAAGTTCCCTTTACACGCTCTCAGCTGCCTCGTCTGTAATCTGGTAAATGTGTCAGCCCTTTAGAGAAATAAGCCTTCCTGAAGAGTTTCTTCATTGTTGAGGTAATTGTCTCCTCTTTGACAGGCACATTCATCAGTGGCTTAATGGTCAATCAAAAGTTGGCAGGCAGAGTGTTTCCATTCTTTCCTATCCACTACATTAGGAATACTTAATCAAAATGTCTCCCGGTAATGGTTGTGAAGAGTTCATGACTGACTGATCCGTTGTCTGTGCCGATAGAAAATTAACAGCTCGGCACCGGAGAGATGTTGGCCTGCAGATAAACAAATTGTGTATTAATATTTCATCTTCAAGACCTGGGATGTGCTAGCAGGCAGCTGAATATTCCTGGGCGTTGTTGTCATTTTTCTCACTCGCTTTTTTCCCCCTCTGTATTCTTGAAGGCTCTTTGCAGCTGTAACTCATTTCGCTTGATGACTTTACTGGGGTTACAGAGAGTGACGACAAATTGATTACCTGGCAGAGCAAGAATGGTGCGAAGAGAGACACGGGCTGACAGTCATGTTATAATAATATGTTTAATGATGTGTGGATGGGAACCGGGAGAGAGGGCTATTGAAATAAGAGATGCAAGGATTAGTTTTTATTTTTTTGTGCAGATGTAGTAGGCCTATACCTCAGTGAAAATGTGATTTTGAAGGTGTAATGAAGAGAATGTCCTCAGCTACAGCCAATTAATTTATGGGACATTTTTTTTTGAGGCGACAGACATTCATGCGTATTTCAGTTACAGTATTAGATTTGCTCATCATTCATTGAACGTAAGGGTGACTTAAAGTTACAATTCCTTCCTGGCACCAAGGAATATGGGATGGAGTATAGGAAAGCATTTCAGTGTTTTGTTTCATATGTTGCAGACATGCAACCCTATGACTGGACTAAATACTGTAGCTCTAGCTGTGCCTCAAACCGTTAGCCCAATTTGCTTTTAAACAAGATACATTGAACAACAAACAAAGGCTTTAAGTGTTGCAGTGACAGTACGTGAGTGACAGTAGCTTGTGGGGATTGGCAAGCTGAAAGTGATTTTGTTCTGGAAACATCTTATCATCAAGGCAGATGTTGTTTATTCTAATAATAATAATAATATATGCCATTTAGCAGACGCTTTTATCCAAAGCGACTTACAGTCATGTGTGCATACATTCTACGTATGGGTGGTCCCAGGGATCGAACCCACTACCCTGGCGTTACAAGCGCCATGCTCTACCAACTGAGCTACAGAAGGACCATTCTAGTTCATGTAAAAAGAAAAGGATGTCCAGAGTAGCAGTTTGATTTGAAAGGTGAAAGGTAAGGGCACCACCAAATATAGAAGTGATACATTTTCTGTCCTATTTTTCTGTAGAAGATTATAACCTTTGCTAATTATTGTGTTTTGTACCAAAAAGTGTTGACTTTGTCAAAGGTCTTGATGGCTTAGTTTTGCTCTCATATTGAGTTGTCGTCATATTTGGTATAAGAGTAATATGGGGTGTGTTGTGTGATTTTTGGAATGATAAATGCCGTTTAGCAAATGTTTTTTTTATCCAAAGAGACTTAGTCATGCGTGCATACATTTTTCAAGTGGGTGGACCCAGCAGGATTCAACCCACAATCTTGACATTGCAAGCACCATGCTCTACCAGCTAAGCTATAGAGATCTCATTACATTTCACGACAGTGAGGTGAGGTGACAGCAGGTGTGGATAGGTAATAGTCTGAGAGGGAGTCAGTGCGCCCCCCCTGCTATCTATGTGATAAGAACCAAGACTCCTATGCCCTCCAGCGGACTGATCTCTCCTGTGTGGAAAACAGACTGTTATGATTGGTCTCAAGGCGAGTGCCTGACTGCCTGTGCAGTGTTGCACCTTACCTCCTCAGTCACAACGAGACTGCAGCCTACAACTGCAGCTTGCAACTGCTCATTCACCTTGTGTTCCCTCTGAGACCTGTGCTAGTTTCCAGGCAAATTACACAATTTGATATGCCATTCGGCTGGGTGATTCATGTGTCCATGTGATCATCGTAGCAGAAAAATGCTTTGTTATATTTTTGTTCCAAATTAAGGCAGACAATAACTAGAATATTGGGAGAGTTTATTGTAAGCAGGCTAAATCTCAAGGATCAAGGACATTATGCCACAGCACTGTGCTTTGTCCAGGTTCCAGATACAATGGTTTAAAGACCGAAATGGGGAAAAGACTGAAGAGTAAGGGCTGTTCATCTAAATGTACTTTGAAGATGAAAATGGGGAAGGATTAGTAGAGATAATGTAATAAAACACTTCCTGCTGTGTGAAGGATGTTTGTATATGACGAAGTACAGTGGATTTCCACTTGCCAAGAGCACTGCATTCTTGTAAGTATGCAATAAGCACATTTACCCTGTACATCACCTTATAAAATACAGTTTACTCCAACACAGGAAAGACAAGGACTACCTGACAATTGTTGAATGAAATGTATGGTTGTAGACCTACTTTTTGGACATATGGCTCTGAACGCAGTGCTGGATCCGGTATCTAGCGCCATATGCCTCTCAAATGCATACATCCAAAGAAATCCATATCTGTTCTATTTGACCCAATTCACAGAAGAATATCCTGTGTTGTATATATGATGTTCTCTCATTTTAGTTGTATACACATCATATTGTGTACGCCACATCATATTGTACGTTACTTAAATTGTGAAATAAATAAAAAGTAGTTGTGTGTAAGATTAGCATAGCGAAATTTCAAATTTGACGACAGCACCTCGAAAAACTATACAACATTTGAGCAATTTAGTGCTTTTGAGGTTGTTTTGAATCTTTTTTTATTTTTGGGGGGTTTTGATTAATTCATTTTTTGTAATTTCTTTACACATAATGTGGGTTGACTGCTCTAACAATACATAATAACAATTTAATACCAGTCCAATTGTTAGTGTCTGCCCATTACTGCTAATTGGTTATTACCCATAATTTATTCCCATTACTTTAATCAAATATTTCAGTAGTTGTGTATATTACATTTGATTACTTGATTATTTTATTCTCAAGTCATCAACTCATCACTATAGAGCTGCTGCCTATACTGTCTGACAAACATCATTTTAGTATTTCTTCAAAGTAAATAAGGCTTACTTTTATGACTGCTGAATACCTACTATCAATCACTTAGATTGGGTATTTTCAGGTAGAGACCTCGCAAATTAACTGCTCTCTATCCCTTTCCATCACACATTCTTCTGTCTCCTCTCTCTTTCCTTTTCTTCCCAACACTAACCTAATGTGGCAGGCGTAAAAGAAACACAGACCAGACAAGTAGGCGTGCAATGGATTATGGTCATTGTAGTTAGTTTAGCGCAGACAATGCGGTAAATTATGTAGAATTATAGGTCTGTTGGAAGTTACAACATCACACAGTTCGCAGTAGTGATCTGATTTATCTTTAGAGAAACTGTGCAAAGTGCACATTAAGCTCACTGAAAAAACAGACGCATAATAGAACTGATTCGGTCAATTAGTTGTTTTTAACAAAAAATAATCAACATTTTGGTTAATTGCTCAGTGCCACTGAATGCAAAAAAATCTAAAACGCAGTGAAAACATTAATCTGAAGTTATCTGCGGTGTACCTGATTTGCTTCTAATCAAACCCTTAATAGGCTTAAATTAAGATGTATTATGCAAATTAACTCTCAGCAGTTACTGTTTGCAGGAGCTAGGACAATATTGTGCTAATGGTGTGATCTGTTACAATTTACAAAGGTAAGCTGACTTCATACTGTGGCTCTATGCTTTTCCTAGAGGTCAAAAGGCAGTTTCATTTGCATTTAAATGTTGTTCATATTTTAGCATACATTCTTAGAAAAAAGGGTTCCAAAAGCATTCTTCAGTTGTCCCCATATGAGTAACTTTTAAAGAACAATTTTTCTTTTCAGGTAGAACCTTTTTGAGTTTAATGTAGAACCCTCTGTGCAAATGATTCTACCTGGAACCAAAAAGCTGACCTCCCTGGCCTATGCTCTCCATTCTCTAGACTGGGGTCAAATGGAGGCTTTTACGTTTGAAAGAATTTCACCAATTCAATCACATTTCGTGTCTTGAAAGAACGACTCTTGTACATTAACCTCTTAGTATTTAACTATTCAGGAATACAAAGTGGGCAAAAAAAATAATGGTATTTTCAATGTCAATTACTGTATTTGACAATCAATTCATTGATCAATCAATGGACTAAACAGAACCGTATATCGGTTTCTTCTGATTTTGGGCATTTAAAACAATTTTGCTATGATAGCAAAATATCAGATATACAGATATATATAATGTCAGTTGATGGGCCTCTTAGTAACATATTGCAATAAACATTCATACTGAACAATATTCCTAAAATTCAATACAGCAAATGTAGTGTGGTTACTCAAATCAGACTGTTTTCGCTCTTCACTTTCCATTGGTGTGCATTTCAAGCCTTGAGTTATTTGCCTGCATGTGCTGAGCCAGTCTTTTGAAACCAACATCTTAATTGAATCTCATTAAATAGAACTGACAGCTTGGGTGTTTTTGTTGAATATAGAGTAATTCTGCTGTGCTTGCAACTTGATTAAGAGGATTCAAGAGAACATATTATTGTATGCCTTGGTTTACTCTGGTATGGAAAATTAAGTCAATCATTAAAGGGAATAACCTGTTTAATGACTTTTTACCAGGCATGTACTTACTAGGTAACAGTTATGTTACTTACAGTGCATTCAGAAGTTATTTAGACCCCTTTGACCCTTTTCCACATTTTGTTTTCTGTTTTTCCTCCTCAATCTACACACAGCACACTGACAACGTGAAAACAGGTGTTTAAAAATGTTTGCATATGTATCAACATAAAAAATAAAAATAAACTTAAGTATTCAGATCTTTTCCTATGCGACGTGAAATTGAGCTCAGGTGCATCCTGTTTCAATTGATTATACTTGATGTTTCTACACCTTGATTGGAGTCCGCCTGTGGTAAATTCAATTGATTGGACATGATTTGGAAAGGCACACCTGTCTATACAAGGTCCCACAGTTGGCAGTGCATGTCAGAGTAACAACCTAGCCATGAAGTCGAAGGAATTGTTGGTAGAGCTCTGAGGCAGGATTGTATCACGGTACAGATCTGGGGAAGGGTACCACCAAATGTTTGCAGCATTAAAGGTTCCCAAGAACACAGTGGACTCCCTCATTCTTAAACAGAATAAGTTTGGAACCACCAAGACTCCTAGAGCTGGCCGCCCTGCCAAACTGAGCAATTGTGGGAAAGGGCCTTGGTCAGGGAGGTGACCAAGAACCTGATGGTCACTCTGTCAAAGCCACTCAGTAGAAGGCACGTGACAGGCACCTAAAAGGACTCTGACTATAAGAAACAAGATTCTCTGGTCTGATGAAACCAAAATTGACCTCTTTGGCCTGAATGCCAAGCGTCACGTCTGGAGGAGTCTTGGTATCATCCCTACGGTGTTGGCAGCATCATGCTCATGGGGATGTTTTCAGTGGCAGGGACTGGGAGAAGGATCGAGGGAAAGATGAACAGAGAAAAGTACAGAGATCCTTGTTGCAAACCTGCTCCAGAGCACTCAGGACCTCAGACTGGGGCGACGGTTCACCTTCCAACAGAACAATGACCCTAAGAACACAGCCAAGACAATGCAGGAATGGCTTTGGGACAAGTCTCTGAATGTCCTTGAGTGGCCCAGCCAGATCCCGGACTTGAACCCGATCAAACATCTCTGGAGAGACATGTAAATAGCTGTGCAGCGACGCTCCCCATCCAACCTCATAGAGCTTGAGAGGAACTGCAGAGAAGAATATGAGAAAATCCCCAAACACAGGTGTGCCAAGATTGTTGTGTCATACCCAAGACGACTCACTAATCGCTGCCAAAGGTGCTTCAACAAAGTACTGACTAAAGGGTCTAATTACTTTTGTAAATCTAGTATTTTATTTGATATACATTTGCAAAAAATGTATTAAAAAATATTTATCATTATGGGGTGTAGGAAACATTTTAATCAATTTTAGGACAATGCTGTAACGTAACAAAATGTGGAAAAAAGTGGGTCTGAATACTTTCCGAATGCACCGTACGTGCCTATTAGTACTTACATTCTCATTTTCCAGGAAAATACAATACTAAACAAATAATTGAGCATCTTAGACAATTACTGCATGAGTTCATATGCATGTAATATCTTGTAGTATGTTATCTTGTAATAGCGTGGTACTTTGTTATTCTACTGGAACAGTGTTACCTTGGAAACTCAACATGCACAACAACAACGTACTATACAGTAACAGGACAGTTTGCATGCAACTCAATGTGAATCATTTTCATTTTACTGTTGCATTTATTCATGCAGGGCAAAAATATATGATCTTAGCTTCAATAACAGAGTCCGTAGTAGACTGAGTTATGAAAAATATGCGTCCTGTATCATCTAAGCTAGCAATAAAAGGCAATTGGAATTTGTTCAAAATTGTCTGTCCTTGTAATGAGAGGATGACGAATGGTATAATTTAGGGAAAGGAAATGAATGCGGGCAGACCAAAGAAATAATGGTTCTGTTGCATTTCTTATTCGCCATGAAGATTCACTAATTCTGCTTAATATACCAGGAAATGTATGATCGGCAGTTAATCATTAGGTATTTTCTAACATTGTTATAGTCTGGTAGTAACACAAATGATGTATGGACAATGTAAATTTGATAGTGTGTGTATGAAGACGAGGAGGCTACACAAATATTTTCAAAATTGAATCCATTTCTTAGCCCACTTTTTCTTCTTTAGCCCCCCCCCCCTCTTTTACCATTAACTCAGATCATCCTGTACTTAAGAACATGAATCATTGCAGATTCCAGTACTTGGCCCATGTATGATCTCAGATTGCAGACATCTGATTAAACTACACAAGTCCTTTTCACCATTTTTAAGATCATGAAAAGGGTGCGCGTTTTCCGAAGGAGATGGATCTAAAGCTCAATAATTTTGTCCTCCCATGATTAATAGTAGGCAGGGAGGGCTTTGTACAGGAAAGAGCTACATCTAATTGTGGGCCAAGTGTATCTAAGTGAAAGAAAACAACATGATGCCAAAGGCTTCCTGTATGAAGTGACATGACTAATCATGAAAGGTTCACGTGGGTGTTAGATGCTGTGATGATGTCACAGATGAGATTTTAGAGACCGCAAATGTTTCATGACTGATTGGACAAATGCATTTCTGGCATTTCCACACAATTCTAAAGAGCACCCAGGCAACTTTTTCCAAAGAAATGTTGTTAGTTGAAAGGCAGAGAGGTGTGTGTATGTGTGTGTGTGTGTTTGTGAGGGTTTCCGGTAATAGCCGGCTTTTGGCGTTTTATTATAATTATTTTGGGCGAGAAATTAAATTGGTGCCGACCAATTGTCCGGGAAAATAAGAAATCCTGTTGCAAAATAATGCGTTTTAGACTCTTTGATGTAAATACCAGTTGATTTAAATACATTTGACTGGTAATGCTATTCGGTCTATAGGTTAATTTGCATAATTTAGTGGAATTAAAATGGTGCGTGTGTACACAGTATATGCGTTATGTATCTTATTTATCACACGAGTACAGCATTCAGATACTGCTGCCGCAGTATGCATTTTGAATACATACACTACCGGTCAAAAGTGTTAGAACATCTACTCATTCAATGGCTTTTCTTTATTTGGACTTTTTTCTACATTGTAAAATAATAGTGAAGACATCAAAACTATGAAATAACACACATGGAATCATCTAGCAAACAAAAAAAGTGTTAAACAAATCAAAATATATTTTAGTTTCTTCAATGTAGCCACCCTTTGCCTTGACAGCTTTGCACACACTTGGCATTCTGTCAACCAGCTTCACCTGGAATGCATTTCCAACATTCTTGAAGGAGTTCCCACATATGCTGAGCACTTGTTGGCTGCTTTTCCTTCACTCTGTCTGACTCATCCCAAACCATCTCCATTTAGTTGAGGTCAGGGGATTGTGGAGGCCAAGTCAATTTTATTTTATTGATTTATTTAGCCAGGTAGGCCAGTAGAAAAATCTATGTACAATGTGTGCAAATGTAGAAGAGTAGGGAGGTAAGGCAATAAATACGCCATAGAGGAAAAATAATTACAATTTAGCATTAACACTGGAGTGATAGATGTGCACATGATGATGTGCAAGTAGAGATACTGGGGTGCAAAAGATCAAGAAGATAAATAACAATATGGGGAAGGGGTAGTTGTGGTGTGCTATTTACAGATTGGCTGTGTACAGTGATCGTTAAGCATCAGCTGTCAGAGCATCTTAAAGTTAGAGAGGGAGATATGACTCCAGCTTCAGTGATTTTTTAAAATTTATTTTTATTATTATTTTTTTATTTATTATTATAATTTTTTTGTAAATCGTTCCAGTCATTGGCAGCAGAGAACTGAAAGGAAAGGCAGCAAAAGAAGGAATTGGCTTTTGGGATGACCAGTGAAATATACCTGCTGGAATGCGTGCTATGGGTGGGTGTTGCTATGGGGACCAGAGAGCTGAGATAAGGCGGGGCTTTACCCTGTAAAGACTTATAGATGACCTGGAGCCAGTGGGTTTGGTGACGAACATGTAGTGAGGGCCAGCCAAGCATACAGATCGCAGTGGTGGGTAGTATATGAGGCTTTGGTGACAAAACGGTTGGCACTGTGATAGACTGCATCCAATTTGCTGAGTAGAGTGTTGGAGTCTATTTTGTAAATGACATCGCCGAAGTCAAGGATCGGTAGGATAGTCCATTTTATGAGGGTATGTTTGGCAGCATGAGTGAAGGATGCTTTGTTGCGAAATAGGAAGCTGATTCTATATTTCATTTTGGATTAGAGATGCTTAATGTGGGGGGGAGGGCAACAATCGGTTGAAGAGCATGTATTTAGTTTTACTAGCATTTAAGAGCAGTTGGAGGCCATGGAAGACGTGTTGTATGGCATTGAAGCTCGTTTGGAGGTTTGGTAACAGTGTCCAAAGAAGGGCCAGATGTATACAGAATGGTGTCGTCTGTGTAGAGGTGGATCAGAATCACCAGCAACAAGAGCGACATCATTGATATATACAGAGAAAAAAGTTGGCCTGAGAGTAGAACCCTGTGGCACCCCCATAGACTGCCAGAGGTCCGTACCATAGGCCCTCCAATTTGACATACTGAACTCTATCTGAGAAGTAGTTGGTGAACCAGGCGATGCAGTCATTTGAGAAACCAAGGCCATTGAGTCTGCCAATGAGAATACGGTGATTGACAGAGTCGAAAGCCTTGGCCAGGTCGATGAATACGGCTGCACAGTGCGGTCTTTTATCGATGGCAGTTATATTGTTTTGGACCTTGAGAGTGGCTGAGGTGCACCCATGACCAGCTCGGAAACCAGATTGCATAGTGGAGAAGGTACGGTGGGATTTGAGATGATCGGTGATCTGTTTGTTAACTTGTTTTTTGAAGATTTTAGAAAGGCAGGTCAGGATGGATATAGGTCTGTAGCAGTTTGGGTTTAGAGTGTCTCCCCCTTTGAAGAGAGGGATGACCGCGGCGGCTTTCCAATCTTTGGGGATCTCGATTTGAAAGAGGTTGAACAGGCTAGTAATAGGGGTTGCAAAGATTTGCCGGATAATTTTAGAGAGGGTCCAGACTGTCTCGCCCAGCTGGTTTGTAGGGATTCAGATTTTTCAGCTATTTCAGAACATCCGCTGTCTGGATTTGGGTTAAGGAGAAATGGGGGGCTTGGGCAAGTTGCTGCAGGGGGTGCTGAGCTGTTGGCCTGGGGTAGTGGTAGTCAGGTGGAAAGCATAGCCAATCGTAGAAAAATGCTTATTGAAATTATCGATTAGTATATTCGATGCTAATGCAGAATGCCACGGGCTGTTTTTGTGCTGGTCAAGGGCAGTCAAGTCTGGGGTGAACCAAGGGCTATATCTGTTCTTAGTTTTTTTTATTTTATTGAATGGGGCATGCTCATTTATGATGGCGAGGAAAGCACTTTTAAAGAATAACCAGCCATCCTCTACTGATGGGATGAGGTCAATATCCTTCCAGGATACCCGGGCCAGGTCGATTAGAAAGGCCTGCTCGTTGAAGTGTTTGAGGGAGCATTTGACAGTGATAAGAGGTGGTCGTTTGACCACAGACCTATTACGCACACAGGCAATGAGGCAGTGATCGCGGAGATCCTGGTTGAAGACAGCAGAGGTGTATTTAGAGGGCAAGTTGGTCAGGATGATATCTAAGAAGGTACCCATGGTTACTTATTTATGGTTGTACCTGGTCTGTTTCTTTAATAATTTGTGTGAGATTGAGGGCATCTTAGATTGTAGGATGGCCGGGGGTTAAGCATATCCCAGTTTAGGTCACCTAACAGTACGAACTCTGAAGATAAACGGGGGGGCAATCAATTCACATATGGTGTCCACAGCTGGGGGCTGAAGGGGGTTTATAACAAGCGGCAGCTGTGAGAGACTTGATTCTGGAAAGGTGGATTTTTAAAATGTGATTTAAAAAAAAAAAAAAATCTGGATTTTTTTTCCCCCTCATTTTGTCTGTCATAGTTGAAGTGTACCTATGATGAAAATTACGGGCCTCATCTTTTTACGTGGGAGAACTTGCACAATTGGTGGCTGACTAAATACTTTTTTGCCCGACTGTACACGGGAAAAGACAAACATCCACGTCCGACTGCTCCGCCATCTTGGATTAAAATAACCGTTACACAGCCTGGAGTTGTGTTGAGTCATTGTCCTGTTAAAAAAACAGGTGATAGTCCCACTAAGCACAAACCAAATGGGATGGCCGATCACTGCAGAATGCTATGGTAGCCATGCTGGTTAAGTGTGCTGTTGTGGAAATGTCCTCGATTTACCAAATCATGGGAGCAAACCACACACACAAGTCAGAGTTAGTTATAAAAGTCCATCTTTTATTATATGAGCTCTATCACAATCCTGTGACTCTCAGATAAATTCAGTGTCTCAATGAATTCTCTGAGAGCCCCCTTACAATGCAACTGAGATCCTTTAATAGCAAAGAACACACATAGTCAGACAGCATAGACATAATAAGTCGTTCAGCTTTGTCTCCTTACTCAAACCCCAGAACCATAAACCAATCCTCCATATCAACAGGCATATATCAACTTGTCATTTAGATACAACCAACTCTAAATACAACCAATCCTGGACAAGCTCACTGAGAGGAGAGTGAGGCTATAGGTTAAGATAAAAGGGAGCATGAGAATGATTCCAGACACTGTCACCCTCCTTTCCCCACTAGAAAAACGGAAGGGAGTAAAAGATATGTTTACACATGATGACACTTTGACATTCTCCCCTCTCCACGGCCCATGCAACTTAGTCTTGACATAGAACAGATAACTGCAACCTCGCCACAGTATTATACAAAAATACCATTCTGATGAGAAGTAACTTACACACATTTGATGAATATAAAACATCTTACATATGTTACCAACAAATTCTGAATCTTCCACGACAGTGCCTTGAATTCTAAATAAGCAGACAGTGTCACCAACAAAGCACCCCCACACTGTGTCTCACATGGCGGTTGGAAACAAAAATCTCCAATTTGGACTCCAGACCAAAGGACAAATTTACACTGGTCTAATGTCCATTGCTTGTGTTTCTTGACCCAAGCAAGTCCCTTCTTATTTGTGTCCTTTAGTAGTGGTTTCTTTGCAGCAATTCGACCATGAAGGCCTGATTTACACTGAACAGTTGATGTTGAGATGTCTGTTCCTTGAACTCTGTGAAGCATTTATTTGGGCTGCAATTTCTGAGGCTGGTAACTCTAATGAACTTATCCTCTGAAAAAGAAGTAACTCTGGGTCTTCCATTCCTTTGACTGTCCTCATGACAGCCAGTTTCATCATAGCTCTTGATGGTTTTGCGACTGCACTTGAAGAAACATTCAAAGTTCTTGAAATGCTCCTCATTGACTGACCTTCATGTCTTAAAGTAATGATGGACTGTCGTTTATCTTTGCTTATTTGAGCTGTTCTTGCCGTAATATGGACTTGGTCTTTTACCAAATAGGGCTATCTTCTGTATACCACCCCTACCTTGTCACAACACAACTGATTGACTCAAATGCATTAAGAAGGAACGACATTTCACAATTTTTAACGAGGCACACCTGTTAATTTAAATGCATTCCAGGTGACAACAGTACCTCATGAAGCTGGTTGAGAGAATGCAAGAGTGTGCAAAGCTGTCATCAAGGCAAAGAGTAGCTGTTTGAAGAATCTCAAATATGAAATATCATTTGAATTGTTTAACACTTTTTTGATTTTGACATGATTCCATATGTGTTAATTCAAAGCTTTGATGTCTTCACTATTATTCTACAATGTAGAAATGATTCAAAATAAAGAAAAACCCTTGGATGAGTAGGTGTTCTAAAACTTTTGACCGGTAGTGTGTACTTCCTTTGAAACCTGAACATTTTACTACATATTATGAGGCATGTCTTACCTTGCTTCAAAGTAGCCTAGCCAAATTCAGACCAACTCTGTTGAGGCAATTATTTTATATTATAAACTGGGTGGTTTAAGACCTGAATGCTGATTTGCGGGCAGCTGTGGTATATCAGACCGTATACCACAGGTATGACAAAACATTTAATTTGAATACTCTAATTACATTGGTAACCAGTTTATAATAGCAATAATGCACCCTGGGGGTTTGATACAGTTGAAGTCGGAAGGTTACATGCATTTAGGTTGGATTCATTAAAACTTGTTTTTCAACCACTCCACAAAGTTCTTGTTAACAAACTATAGTTTTGGCAAGTCGGTTAGGTCGGAAATATCAATACTTATTCACTTATAAGTGAAATAATCTGTCTGTAAACAATTGTTGGGAAAATTACTGTATCACAACTCAGAAGTTTACATACACTAAGTTGACTGTGCCTATAAACAGCTTCGAAAATTCCAGAAAATGATGTCAGAAGCTTCTGATAGGCTAATTGACATCATTTGAGTCAATTGGAGGTGTACCTGTGGATTTATTTCAAGGCTTACCTTCATATTCAGTGGTTCTTTGCTTGACAACATGGGAAAATCAAAAGAAATCGGCTAAGACCTCAGATAAAGAATTGTAGACCTCTACAAGTCTGGTTCATCCTTTGGAGCAATTTCCAAACGCCTGAAGGTATCATCTGTACAAATAATAGTACGCAAGTATAACCACCATGGGACCACGCAGCTGTCATACCGCCCAGGAAGGAGATGCATTCTGTCTCCTAGAGATGAACATACTTTGGTGCGAAAAGTGCAAATCCATCCCAGAACAGCAGCAAAGGACCTTGTGATGATGCTGGAGGAAACGGGTACAAAAGTATTTATATCCACAGTAAAACGAGTCCTATATCGACATAACCTGAAAGGCCACTCAGCAAGGAAGAAGCCACTGCTCCAAAACCGCCATAAAAAAGCCAGACTACGGTTTGCAACTGCACATGGGGACAAAGATCACATTTTTTGGAGAAATGTCCTCTGGTCTGATGAAACAGAAATAGAACTGTTTGTCCATAATGACCATCGTTATGTTCGGAGGAAAAATGGGGAGGCTAGTAAGCCGAAGAACACCATCCCAACTGTAAAGCATAGGGGTGGCAGCATTATGTGGTGGGGGTGCTTTGCTGCAGGAGGGACTGGTGCACTTCACAAAATAGATGGCATCATGAGGAAGGAACATCTCAAGACATCAGTCAGGAAGTTAAAGCTTGGTCACAAACTTCAACTGTATATGGCCAATATACCACAGCTAAGGCCTGTATTCAAGCACTCCGCATTGCGTCTTGCAATAAGAACAGCCCTTAGCCGTGGTGTATTGGCCATATACAACACCTCCTCGGGCCTTATTACTATATGAACTATCTTTTATTGTTAAATAGCCAAAGGCACAATCTTAGTTATACTAGCAACCTATGCAATTATTATGTATTTTTTGGGGCCTACTGGTACATTAGTATGAATTTGTGATCTATCGTCCCACAACTGTCTGAGTCTGTTTGAAATAGGCTATTTATTTCTTGACAAGTTGACTGATGGCATAGGTAAACTTTTCTATTATGGGGGATAGTAGATTGACAGGTAAGTGATTTTGCTGTTTGTTGTCTTGTTGGGTGAGAAAAAAGTACATTTGTAAAGTTATTCTAACATCTTCAAAGTGCGCATCAGAATTTGGTAAGAAGGACCGCACATCTTTGCAACCTCGACTTGCATGTTCTGTTTAATATTAATAGCATAATCTAAATGAGATTTCTGTCATTCTGAACACTGGGTGGATGCCCTAATCAGGTTACACACCCAATGCATATGGGTCAGGTACATTTCTCAACTGACCGGTCAATTTAAATGTTCCCGGTCAATTGTCTGGCGCCACATTTTCCTAAAGAAAACCCTGGGGGGTGGGTGGGTGTGTGTGTGTGTGGGGCAGGGCTTTGGGGGATCAGCAGTGTAATACATGCCATTACATTGCCAGGGGGAGTCATTAACGGTCAGCAGGATCCTGTTCCACATCATACTGCAGTCAAATTAATTCTGCGGTAAAACGACAATATGCATTTCAGTGGAAACCAGACTTTAATGTTCTCAGGCGTTTCCACTGTTGTTCCCTGAGCATACAGTGTACATATTTATTTGTCCCTTACTGTTTTTCAATAAAATGGAAAGTGGAAAAGGGAAATATCAATACTTATTGAGCTAACAGTGATGTGATCAGGTACTGGTGGGAAGTCTTCACATTCAGAAGGAACGTTAAAATGAGTCCAAAAGCCATTTTAGCTGTAAAAGACAATACTTTTTCCCCTCCCTCTCATATCCTGCAAAACATGCTGACTCAGCATTTCCTTTTTGTTTTGATCAAAGTTCATTAGTTTTATATTTTTTTAAATCTTTAACTCTGCATTTTTGGAAAAGGACCTTTCTGTAAGCGTTTCACTGTTAGTCTACACCTGTTGTTTACGAAGCATGTGACAAATACAATTTGATTTGAATTATCTCACAGTCCCCTCAGGTAATTTTGTGAAGTAAATCACAGCCATTTTCTCCATGACGTCTGTGGTGTAGTGTTTGGATAAGAGGGAAGCCATTGTCTGGAGGTGAAAGTTATCATGTTGGGAGTGAACCACGAGCCAGTCGTCCCCTTGGCCATAATAAGCCACAGCAAT
This sequence comes from Oncorhynchus keta, assembly GCF_023373465.1. NCBI lineage: Eukaryota > Metazoa > Chordata > Actinopteri > Salmoniformes > Salmonidae > Oncorhynchus > Oncorhynchus keta. The sequence continues at coordinate 17,232,682 of NC_068448.1, forward strand.
CCTCTGTCTGTGAGTCTGAGTGACATAACCAGAGCTCAGGGCTGTGGGAAGATCATCACATCCACGACAACGTAAAAGAGGTCACACATAGATCAAAGCACGTTGCCCAGAGCCATGACATTAACACTGGACAGGCTCTTTGTCAGCTGGACAGGGTACTGCATATCTCTTCATATCTACTGGAAACATACATCCAAACAATCTGCTCCTCTATCAGTATATGCATTCATCCACAGGCTGGCTGAACAAGGCTTGGAGACAGGGATTGATTCAATTTGAAAAGGGACTTAGTGATTGGCTGTTCGATGAAACTGTATATCAGATGTCATATGGAGGATGTAAGCGGATTCATTTCTGATGTCTATTTAACACTTATATCAGTCAAGGAGTGAAGTGTTTTGGGAACACATTTGATGTATTTTATATAGATTTGACTTTGTGTTTGTAAACATTGTTAAATGTTAAGTGCATTTCCTTCGTATTTTGACAACACCCTGACCCCCCCAGAATAACTTTGACTCTGAACCCCTAACCCTATTTGCCGCCACTTCCATTTTCTGAAACACAAAAGAGGTGGATCCAGAAGCACTGAGTTATGACTCATACCGTGTCAATCTAAGAGACTCATGCAGCTGTCAGGACACGTGTACTATGGCCAAAATAACAGCTGCTATACATTGTCTTAGAAAATCGCTTATCCTTATGTTGTTGTTTTGTAGTGTGTTTGCATGTATGTCTTGTGCTCCACTGTACATTCGCAATTGCAGTCCTTATACATTGTGTCAGTGACATGTGTTTGCACACTTGTTTGTGCGTACATACTGTATGTGTTTATTTTTGCATGTTCCCTACATGTACTATGGCAGCCCCACCATTCTGGCATGGACCCAACTGAGAAGGTTCCGGCAGTGTCCAGACGCATCCTTTTAAAAGGACCTCATCAGGTCCTGAACCCCCCCCTCTCGCCTGCCGGAGGGCATTCATATTCATTTCCTCCTCTGATTTGGGGGAAATGATAAAAGGCGAGTTTCTTCCCCCCCACTCTTATTTCCTGCCTGCATTACTTACAACACGAACCTGCACACTCATTCACATTGAATTTGTTTGTATTTTTTAAATGTATTATTTCCCCCTAACCCTACCACCCCTCCTCTAATTGAAGTAAAGTAATGGACAACAAACAATACTTAGGCTTCCAGTTCCAGCTTATACATTCCCATTTGATTTAGACCCTAGACTGTTAATGATTGTTATGCCATGTCAGAGGGTAGGATGAAGGAAAGCTCCATGTTTGGATCTGTGATAACTGAGTGTAGTGTTAGTGACCTCTTTGTTGGGTGTTTTTTTTAATGACATTCATCACTCCAGATATCCATATCTTAGTTGCTTCATATACCAGTACACTTTTGTGTCATCTTAAAGATGTGTTTCTCATCCTAAACTGAAAAAACCCCTCTAAATTAAGTTATTAGTGTCCAATGATATAGAGATTTGAAATAAATTACTATGATTAGACTGCTGGCTGTATATTTATTTTCTTACTGAGGACGTTGAGTAAATTAATGGTAATGAAAATAAGTCAGTCATGTAACTCAACCCTTTAATTACTGGCGTACTTTGATGTTGCTATATGATACAGACAGCATACACATCTACCTATTTATCCAAAACTCAGGTATCATTACATCTTATCCAGAACGACTTACGGGAACAATTAGGACTAAGTGCCTTGCTCAAGGGCACATTGACATATTTTTCACCAAGTGAGCCCAACGCTCTTAATCGCTAGGCTACCTTCCACCTCATCATTTGCACAATATTAAGTATCCTTCCTCTAAATATGCAGGCCTGGGTGGGGTAGCTTAGCTATAGCTCTGTGACTCTGTAGGCTGTAGTCTGTATGGTTGCCATGTCAACTCTAAACACATACACACAACTGCAGCACCTTTAGCTTTGAGAGGATGATCTCCACCTCTGGCTCAGATCATGAGGGGTCTCTCTCGGCTCTGTTCTGTCAGTGAGGAATGTGCTCCCTGCTCTCTGCCTCCCTCTCGCCTACAGGCACATTGAGCAGAATGTGTCTGCAGTCTTCAAACAGCCCACATTGATCGTTATTCATGACAAAAAGTCATCGGAAGTTTTATGCTTATTCTAGTGAGAGCGGAACAGTGTGTTTGTGTTTTGATCTGAGTAACAGAAACAACTTTTTTTAGTAGATAGGCCTTAACTACAGTTACTGTAAAGACACCTACTTCTTGTAATAGGTGGTGTGATTCAAATGTGGATAACGAAATGGAAACTGAAACAAAAATTGCCAAGGTTGTTCATTATCTTATTTCCACATACTTTTTGTGTGGGTGTGTGAGAGGGAGGCTGTATGGGCAGCCTATACTGTATATGGGCTCGCTGAGATTCCAGCCTGTGAGTAATTGACTTGCTCTGGTAAACTCCTGAATGACACAGGCATAATTCACCCTAAAAGTTTGCACTGTCACCAAGATGAGCTAACTGTCTCCCACAAATATATGGGTGCAATTTTCGTAATTGGGTTTATAGCAATTCTGGGGAGAGGAGAGTGAGATAGCGATATTACTGCAGCTGAACACCATCTAGCACCTTTCCCCTCAGTATCTCTCTATTCCTCTATTGAACACTATTGTGAAGGTTTACATGGCCCATACATTTGAGATATTACCAAAGCAAAGATTTTAAACATTACTTAAGTACAATACAGAATAGGAGGATGAAAAGTCACCATACATAATGTCTTATTACCCATGCGTGTATCCTATTACTGATGTAATAATGTCAGAAATTGTTTTCCAGTTTCCTGGTCCTCTTGTACATTACTGTAGTTGCACTCCCAAAATTTCACCATTGTAAAGCACTAGTTATTTTGTTGCTTTGACAAAATCATCTCTGAATATGATTATTTATTTAACGTGATTCATTTACATCTGACCCGCATTTTAAGGTCAACACTGTTACGTGAACTGAACTCTCATTTTAATATTGTGAAACTATTCATTTTAAAATATATACTTTTCAAAAGACACATTTGAACATCTAGTAGTCAAATCATAGAGTAAAACCAGGTGAGCTGGTTCCACTCTGGCAATCTTCTGGTGTTTTTGGTGGGAAACTGAGCTGGTCTAGCATACCACTGTTACACATAGGCTAGAAATGTTTTTAACAATTTCTCTGTTGTGAAGGTTTCATTCAGTTACCACTCCCTGTTGCACATAAGATTCCATTCCCCCTATAGGTGGATGAAGGGGATGTACTGTACCAGAGGGGTTGAGGGGGTGAGGCCTGGATGGGGGATCTATATACATTGTGTGCAAAAGGCATGAGGAGGTAGGCGAATAATTACAATTTAGCAGATTAACACTGGAGTGATAAATGATCAGATGGTCATGTGCAGGTAGAGATACTGGTGTGCAAAAGAGCAGAAAAGTAAATAAATAAAAACAGTATGGGGATGAGGTAGGTAAATTGGGTGGGCTATTTACCGATGGACTATGTACAGCTGCAGCAGATGGCAGATGTTTAAAGTTGGTGAGGGAGATAAGTCTACAACTTCAACGATTTTTGTAATTTGTTCCATGCAATTGGTTTTACTAGCGTTTAAGAGCAGTTGGAGGCCACGGAAGGAGTGTTGTATGGCATTGAAGCTCGTTTGGAGGTTAGATAGCACAGTGTCCAAGGAAGGGCCAGAAGTATACAGATTGGTGTCGTCTGCGTAGAGGTGGATCACGGAATTGCCCGCAGCAAGAGCAACATCATTGATATATACAGAGAAAAGAGTCTGCCCGAGAATTGAACCCTGTGGCACCCTCATCGAGACTGCCAGATGACCGGACAACATGCCCTCCAATTTGACACACTGAACTCTGTCTGCAAAGTAGTTGGTGAACCAGGCAAGGCAGTCATTAGAAAAACCGAGGCTACTGAGTCTGCCGATAAGAATATGGTGGTTGACAGAGTCGAAAGCCTTGGCCAGGTCGATGAAGACGGCTGCACAGTACTGTCTTTTATTGATGGCGGTTATGATATAGTTTAGTACCTTGTGCGTGGCTGAGGTGCACCCGTGACCGGCTTAGAAACCAGATTGCACAGCGGAGAAGGTACGGTGGGATTCGAGATGGTCAGTGATCTGTTTGTTGACTTGGCTTTCGAAGACCTTAGATGGGCAGGACAGGATGGATATAGGTCTGTAACAGTTTGGGTCCAGGGTGTTTCCCCCTTTGAAGAGGGGGATGACCACGGCAGCTTTCCAGTCCTTTGGGATCTCAGACGATATGAAAGAGGTTGAACAGGCTGGTAATAGGGGTTGCGACAATGGCGGAGGATAGTTTCAGAAATAGAGGGTCCAGATTGTCAAGCCCAGCTGATTTGTACGGGTCCAGGTTTTGCAGCTCTTTCAGAACATCTGCTATCTGGATTTGGGTAAAGGAGAAGCTGGGGAGGCTTGGGCGAGTAACTGCGGGGGGTGCGGAGCTGTTGGCCGAGGTTGGAGTAGCCAGGAGGAAGGCATGGCCAGCCGTTGAGAAATGCTTGTTTAAGTTTTCGATTATCATGGATTTATCGGTGGTGACCATGTTACCTAGCCTCAGTGCAGTGGGCAGCTGGTAGGAGGTGCTCTTGTTCTCCATGGACTTTAGTGTCCCAGAAATTTTGGGAGTTAGAGCTACAGGATGCAAATTTCTGCTTGAAAAAGCTGGCCTTTGCTTTCCTGACTGACTGCGTGTATTGGTTCCTGACTTCCCTGAACAGTTGCATATCGCGGGGACTATTCGACGCTATTGCAGTCCGCCACAGGATGTTTTTGTGCTGGTTGAGGGCAGTCAGTTCTGGAGTGAACCAGGGGCTATATCTGTTCTTAGTTCTGCATTTGTTTTTGACAGGGCATGCTTATCTAAGATGGTGAGAAAGTCACTTTTAAAGAATGACCAGGGCCAGGTCAATTAGAAAGGCCTGCTCGCAGAAGTGTTTTAGGGAGTGCTTGACAGTGATTAGGGGTGCTCGTTTGACTGCGGACCCGTAGCGGATACAGGCAATGAGGCTGAGATCCTGATTGAAGACAGCGGAGTTGTATTTGGAGGGCCAATTGGTCAAGATAACGTCTATGAGGGTGCCCTTGTTTACAGATTTAGGGTTGTATCTGGTGGGTTCCTTGATGATTTGTGTGGGCTTGAGGGCATCTAGCTTAGATTGTAGGATTGCCCGGGGTGTTAAGCATATTCCAGTTTAGGTCTCCTAACAGAACAAACTCTGAAGCTAGATGGGGGGCGATCAATTCACAAATGGTGTCCAGGGCACAGCTGGCAGCTGAGAGGGGGGGTCGGTAGCAGGCGGCAACAGTGAGAGACTTATTTCTGGAGAGATTAATTTTTAAAATTAGAAGTTCGAACTGTTTGGGTATGGACCTAGAACGTATGACATCACTTTGCAGGCTATCTCTGCAGTAGACTGCAACTCCTCCCCCTTTGGCAGTTCTATCTTGACGGAAAATGCCTTCCTAAGCCAGGATTCAGACACGGCAAGGACATCAGGGTTGGCAGAGTGTGCTAAAGCAGTGAGTAAAACAAACTTAGGGAGGAGGCTTCTGATGTTGACATGCATGAAACCAAGGCTTTTTCAATCAAAGAAGTCAACAAATGAGGGTGCCTGGGGACATGTAGGGCCTGGGTTTACCTCCACATCACCCGCGGAACAGAGGAGGAGTAGGATGAGCGTGCGGTTAAAGGCAATCAACTGGTCGCCTAGAGCGTTTGGGACAAAGAATAAAAGGAGCAGATTTCTGGGCGTGGTAGAATATATTCAGGGCATAATGAGAGGTTGTATCTCTGGACATGCTGGTTGTAATGGGTGAGGTCACCGCATGTGTGGGAGGTGGGACAAAGGAGGTATCAGAGCTATGAAGAGTGGAACGAGGGGCTCCATTGTAAACTAAAACAATGACAACTAGCCTGAACAACAGTATGTATACAAATCATATTGACATTTGAGAGAGACATGCAGCGAGGCATAAAGTAATCGCAGGTGTTGATTGGGAGAGCTAGCTAAAACAACAGGTGAGACAACAACAGCTAATCAGCTAACACAACAACAGCAGGAAAAATTGCGATGACTAGGCAGAGAGGGTCTGATTTAACTACACACAGAGCCTGAGTTCGAGGCTGGGGCCGACAGATAAAAAAATAAATAAACAGAATGGAGTACCGTGATTAATGGACAGTCCAGCAGGCATCCGCTATGTAGCCAAGTGATCATAGTGTCCAGGGGGCAACAGTAGATGGAACAGGGAAGCCGCCACTACGCTAGCGACACAGCGTTTAAAGTTAGTAGCCCTGGGCTAGTAGTAGCGTCTGCTCCGACGGAGACTGGATGAAGGCACAGGGGATGGAGTATTTGTCGGCAGACCAGTCGTGGTGGTGTGGCGGGGCGCCGCGTCGACAGAGAATCCAAGCCAGATGGCGAAAGAGGTATTGTGGAATTTAGTTTGCTAGCCGGGAGATGTGCCTGGCTCACGGCTAACTGCTGCTAGCTTCGTGGCAGTGGCGTTAGCCACTAAATCCAATTGGTAGCAGCGGTGATCCGGTGCCAAGGTCCAGAGCTTACAGCAAGGATCCGGTGTAGTATTGGGCACTAGCCGTGTATGATTGGGGTTCGGGTGAACAGCTGAGTAGGCCGGGAGGTGGGCCTCGGATAGCTTCGGTACTGGGTACCATGGTGAGTGCAAGCTAGCTGTGAGCTAGCTAGCTGCAAGCTGTGAGCTAGCTAGCTGTGAAGATCAGAAGTAGTGGTCTAGGGATTATGGCAGGAATCCGGAGTTGTTGTAGAGACAGTCCGATACTGGTAGACTAGCGAGTATTATCCATGCTAAAAACAGGGCGGGTATCTGTGCAGAAGGTAAAAGCCGCTAGCAGTAGGGAACAATGACTAAATAGCTTGTAGCTAATTAGCTGGTTAGCTTCTGGAGGTTCTTGAATGTGTTCTAACATTTAAAATATTAACGATTCCGTATCACATTGGGTGAGGCAGGTTACCGGAAGGTATAATGGAATTAAAAATCGAAAAGAGATTGAAAATAAATTTGAAATACATATACAAAAAATACGAAAAATACAATATTACACGAGAGTACAAACAAACAAACACTCACTTATTGCCGCTCACTTTTATTTTATTTATTTAACTCTTGAGATTGGAAAACTAGTTTTTTTATGAAGTTGAATATGTGTTCTTATTGTCAATGTTAAAATGAGTTGAAATCAAAAGTTTTTTTGACAAAGTTTCACTTCTTAAAAGGCAATGAATTGGTGGAAAGAGCCATTAACATTTGAGTTGGCTTGTTTTATGTTTGCCTTCTAGTAGTCCGGACTAAAAAGGCAAACGTGTGGTTCAGTTGGTACAGCATGGTGGTTCGATTCCTAAGGGGGACCAGTACAAACAAAATATGAAAATGTATGCACTCACTACTGTACGTCGCTCTGGACGAGTGTCTGCTAAATTACTAAAATGTAGAATGTAATGAACCACAAAAAAAATAAGAATGTTTCTGAAATTAATGATTTTACTTTACACAAACAATAACAATTTGTACCAAGGACTACAAAGGATTACAAATGAGATCATGATGTATGAGTTGTTGTTAAGCTATAAAGCAAAAACAAAATGTATTTAAATCTACAAAAACCTTCCCTACTAAAGCAAACAGGTTCTCTACCAATCATGATGCATTTTCAATCGTCTTTTTTATTAAACTTTATTGGTTGTGTAGACGGTGTAGCAGATGTTTTAGCGGGTTCCGCGGGTTGCTAATGTTCCTAGCTCCTAACAATGCAGTAACATTTCAAACAAGTACAAAAAAAACATTTAATTTTTTAAATTAAATTGAACAAAATCAAGAAATGTCTTAACAAATCGAATTAACAACCCAAGTAGTCCAAATGCATTCTTTACGTACAGTGCCTTGCGAAAGTATTCGGCCCCCTTGAACTTTGCGACCTTTTGCCACATTTCAGGCTTCAAACATAAAGATATAAAACTATTTTTTTGTGAAGAATCAACAACAAGTGGGACACAATCATGAAGTGGAACGACATTTATTGGATATTTCAAACTTTTTTAACAAATCAAAAACTGAAAAATTGGGCGTGCAAAATTATTCAGCCTTCCATTTGGAAGACCTCAATCCCATAGAACATTTGTGGCCAGAACTGAAAAAGCATGAGTGAACAAGGAGGCCTACATCCTGACTCAGTTACACTGGCTCTGTCAGGAGGAATGGGCCAAAATTCACCCAACTTATTGTGGGAAGCTTGTGGAAGGCTACCAGAAACACTTGACCCAAGTTTAACAATTTAAAGGCAATGGTACCAAGTACTCATTGAGTGTATGCAAACTTCTGTGATGAAAGAAATAAAAGCTGAAATAAATATTTCTACTAATTATTCTGACATTTCATATTCTTAAAATAAAGTGGTGATCCTAACTGACCTAAGACAGGGACTTTTTACAAGGATTAAATGTCAGGAATTGTGAAAAACTGAGTTTAAATGTATTTGGCTAAGGTGTATGTAAACTTCGGACTTCAACTGTATACTAAGAATGATATGTATACCGGTAGATGCAGTATATTGCAGTGAGCTATGTCAAGAATCCAGTATATAAATAATGGAACATACAGTAGTAGAATGAACAGCTCATTGTTGAACCCTCTCATTGGATCATTTTCTCATCTTTACTCATGTGCCAAAACATAATGTGAACTCATAAAAAATCTAATATACATAGGCTGTATACACATCCCATAAATTGATTTTGACTCAAGCGTTTGAACAAAAACATCACTGTTACATTGCCCATGTTAGAGAGCTGATGCCACTCCCCTCTCTGGCTCCCTGTGAATACTCTCCTTTAATAGTGTGATGGGTGGTAGCTGAAAAGGTAGCTTACTTTGTGGGTTGAGGGAGAGGAGAGGTAGGATGGGGGTTTCTTTGACTGGCAGCAATCAATCACTTTGAGTGCAGGCTAATAAAGCAGCCTGTGGTTTATTAAAGGCTAGCAGGGAAAAGATTACTGCTGGGCCTGGATTTCGACAGACAGACAGGCAGACAGGCAGACAGGCAGACAGGCAGACAGGCAGACAGGCAGACAGGCAGACAGGCAGACAGGCAGACAGGCAGGCAGGCAGGCAGGCAGGCAGCTGCTATAATTGACGGTTAAAGGCCAGCCATAAAGCCGTCAATGTGTTAACTCAACACTGGCTCCTATTATGTGACCTGGGTATATATGTGAATGCAAAGCTTTATACATGCTGTATTTTAGTAGGAGGAGAGAGAGAAAATAACTTATTTTTATAAGGATCCCCATTAGCCGACGCAAATGGCAACACATAATGACGCCATCCTGGGGTCGACACATAATGAAAAATTAATTACAGACAAAAAGGCTTTACAATTGACATACATTTCAAATCAAATCACATTTTATTGGTCACATACACATGGTTAGCAGATGTTAATGTGAGTGTAGTGAAATACTTGTGCTTCTAGTTCCGACCATGCAGTAATAACAAGTAATCTAACAATTTCATAACAACTGCCTTATACACACAAGTGTAAAGGAATGAATAAGAATATGTACATATAAATATATGGATGAGCGATGGCTGAACAGCATAGGCAAGATGCAGTAGATGGTATAGAGTACAGTATATACATATGAACATATGAGATGAGTAATGTAGGGTATGTAAACATTATATAAAGTGGCATTGTTTAGTGACTAGTGATACATTTATTACATGCAATTTTAATTATTAAAGTGGCTAGAGATTGAGTCAGTATTTTGGCAGCAGCCACTCAATGTTAGTGATGGCTGTTTAACAGTTTGGCCTTGAGATAGAAGCTGTTTTTCTGTCTCTCGGGCCCAGCTTTGATGCACCTGTACTGACCTCGCCTTCTGGATGATAGCTGGGTGAACAGGCAGTGGCTCAGGTGGTTGTTGTCCTTGATGATCTTTTTGGCCTTCTTGTGACATCTGGTGGTGCAGGTGTCCTGGAGGGCAGGTAGACTTCACTACCCTCTGGAGAGGCTTGCGACTGTGGGCGGAGCAGTTGCCGTACCAGGCGGTGAATGCTCTCGGTTGTGCATCTGTAAAAATGTGAGTGTTTTTGGTAACAAACCAAATTTCTTCAGCCTCCTGAGGTTGAATAGGCGCTGCTGCGCCTTCTTCACCACTCTGTCTGTGATGTGTATGTCGAGGAACTTAACTTTCCACCTTCTCCACTATTGTCCCGTCGATGTGGAAAGGGGGGTGCTCCCTCTGCTGTTTCCTGAAGTCCACGATCATCTCCTTTGTTTTGTTGACGTTGAGTGTGAGGATATTTTCCTGACGGCACATTCCGAGGGCCTTACTTCCTCCCTGTAGGCCGTCTCGTCATTGTTTGTAATCAAGCCTACCACTGTAGGGCCATCTGCAAACTGATCAAATCAAAATTATTTATAAAGCCCTTCTTACATCAGCTGATATCTCAAAGTGCTGTAGAAAAGCCCAGCCTAGAACCCCAAACAGCAAGCAATGCAGGTGTAGATTCACGGTGGTAGGAAAAACCACCTAGAAAGGCCAGAACCTAGCCTGGTTCCTCTAGGTTTCTTCCTATGAGGGGTGGCCAGTCCTCTTCTGGCTGTGCCGGGTGGCGATTATAACAGAACATGGCCAAGAGGTTCAAATGTTCATAGATGACCAGCAGGTCAAATAATAATGGTGGTTGTCGAGGGTGCAACAGGTAAGCACCTCAGGAGTAAATGTCAGTTGGCTTTTCATAGCTGATCATTCAGAGTATCTCTACCACTCCTGCTGTCTCTAGAGAGTTGAAAGTAGCAGATCTGGGACAGGTAGCATGTCTGGTGAACAGGTCAGGGTTCCATAGCCGCAGGCAGAACAGTTGAAACTGGAGAAGCAGCATGGCCAGGTGGACTGGGGACAGAAAGTAGTCATCAGGCCAGGTAGTCCTGAGGCATGGTCCTAGGGCTCAGGTCTTCCGAGAGAGAGAGAAAAAGAGAGAGCATACTTAAATTCACACAGGACACCGGATAACACAGGAGAAATATTCCAGATATAACAGACTGACCCTTGCCCCCCGACACATAAAATACTGCAGCATAGATACTGGAGGCTGAGACAGGAAGGGTCGGGAGACACTGTGTCCCCATCCGACGATACCCCCGGACAGGGCCAAACAGGCAGGATCTAACCCCACCCACTTTGCCAAAGCACAGCCCCCATACCACTAGAGGGATATCTTCAACCACCAACTTGCCATCCTGAGACGAGGCCGAGTATAGCCCACAAAGATCTCCGCAACGGCACAACCCAAGGGGAGCGCCAACCCAGACAGGAAGATCACATCAGTGACTCAACCCATTCAAGTGACTCACCCCTCCTAGGGACGGCATGAAAGAGCACGAGTAAGCCAGTGACTCAGCCCCTGTAATAGGGTTAGAGGCAGAGAATCCCAGTGGAGAGAGGGGGACCGGCCAGACAGCAAGGGCGGTTCGTTGCTCCAGTGCCTTTCCGTTCACCTTCACACTCCTGTGCCAGACTACACTCAATCATAGGACCCACTGAAGAGAGTCTTCAATAACGACTTAAAGGTTGAAACCAAGTCTGCGTCTCTCACATGGGTAGGCAGACCATTCCATAAAAATTGAGCTCTATAATAGAAAGCCCTGCCTCCAGCTGTTTGCTTAGAAATTCTATGGACAGTTAGGAGGTCTGCGTCTTGTGACCATAGCATACGTGTAGGTATGTACAGCAGGACCAAATCGGAAACATAAGTAGGAGCTTTGTAGGTTAGGAATAAAACCTTTAAATCGGATCTTGACTTAACCTCTTCAACCTATGGGGGTGCTATGTCATTATTGGATAAAAAAAACGTGCCCGTTTTAAGCGCAATATTTTGTCACGAAAAGATGCTCTACTATGCATATAATTGGCAGCTTTGGAAAGAAAACACTCTGACGTTTTCAAAACTGCAAAGATCTTATCTGTGAGTGCCCCAGAACTGATGCTTCAGGCGAAACCAAGATGAAACCTCAAACAGGAAATGAGCTGAATTTTTGAAGCTCTGTTTTACTATCGTCTCCTTATATGGCTGTGAATGTGCTGTGAACGAGCTTATGCTCTCTGCCGTTTGTCCAAGATGTCTGCAGCATTGTGACGTATTTGTAGGCATATCATTGGAAGATTTGCCAGGTGTCCGCCCGGTGTCCTTTGTCTAAATTGGTGCGCAATTGTCAGTGGCACTCATTTTACCATGTGATACAGAGGGAGAAGCACACTTCCAGGAACGATACATCATTGAAGAGATATGTAGAAAAACACCTTGAGGATTGATTCTAAACAACGTTTGCCATGTTTCAGTCGATATTATGGAGTTATTTCTCCTGCACAAATAATCTTTCAGGAAAACTGAACATTTGCTATCTGAGTCTCCTCATTGCAAACATCCGAAGTTCTTCAAAGGTAAATGATTTATTGAATGTTTTTGCTGTTTTTTGTGAAAATGTTGCCTTGTGATGCTAACGCTAAATGCTAATGCTAAATGCTAAATGCTAGTTTTGCTATGGTAGAGAAGCATATTTTTGAAAATCTGAGATGACAGTGTTGTTAACAAAAGGCTAAGCATGAGAGCTAGCATATTGATTTAATTTCATTTGCAATTTTCATGAATAGTTAACATTGCGTTATGGTAATGGGCTTGAGGCTGTAGTCATGATCCCGGATCTGGGTTGGCTCGATGCAAGAAGTTAACAGGAAACCAGTGTAGAGGCTAGCAGTGGAGTAATATGATCATTTTGATGCCATTTAAGGTATAATCAGGACCAGCTTAGAGCAGAAAGACTTTCTATACGCTGACAACCTCTTTTTGTTTATCTCCAACCCTGATACCTCATTGCCCCATGCCTTATCTGTTCTTAAAAAGTTTGGATCAGTCTCAGGGTACAAGCTGAATCTAGGAAAGCGTGAGCTTTTTCCAGTAAATATGGCTGCTTTAACGTGCTCTTTTACAAGTTTTCAGTTTAGGATTATCCAGGATCAATTCACCTACTTGGGAGTTAAAGTAACAAGGAAATATTTAAATTTCTTTCAGGAAAACATTGTTGTTCTAGCAGACAGTTTGAAACTATCTTTTACTTTTTGGAATTCGCTACCGCTTTGTCTTATTGGAAGGATTAATGTCTATAAAATTACTGTTGCCCAAATGTTTATTTATTTCAATGTTTACCCATTTTTATTCAAAAATCATTTTTGAATTCACTGGATCAAACATTCATGTATTTTATTTGGGATGGCAAGTTACGACGGATTGGTATAAAACATTTACAGAAGCCTAAAGCATTGGGTGGTTTAGCTCTACAAAAGCATTAGACATACTATTGGGCTGCAAATTTCAGAGCCCTTTTGTACTGGCTGCAGACTGACCCTACTGGCCCTAGACCACTCTGGGTCCAGATGGAGTCTGTATCGTGTAAATCTGCTGCACCTACTTCTGTGTTGTGCTCGTCTCTCCCAGTGTCCCTAGGCAAAAGGTGTGTCAACCCAATTGTAAAGCAGTCTCTTAAATGGTGGGGCTTTTGGCATCTGGCACTCACTAGGCCTCTCCTCACTAGCCAATTATTCTATGATACATTTGCTTCACTTGCTCAGCTACAGGAACAGTTCAACCTCCCCCAATCCCACTTTTTCCGCCATCTCCAGACTAGAAACTTTGTCATTGCTAACACACCTGAATTTCCCCATAGGCCTGCGAATACAGCTTTAGAAGAGCATATTTGAGCCGAACAAGCTTCCTAGGGGCGCAATTTCAGGTCTATATGCAATCATTAATGACTTGCAGAACCCTTCTTTGGTGCCTTCAAAGACTCAATGGGAAAAGGATTTGGGGGAGGAACTTGGGGAAGATACCAGGGAATCTGTGCTGCACAGGGTGCATTCATCCTCTCTTAGCACCAGACACCGCCTCATTCAATTCAAGGTGGTTCACCGTATCCACTGGTCTGGGGCCAAACTTGGAATAATATTCTCTGATTTTGCTTCTACCTGTGTCCGATGTAAAACGGAATCAGCCACACGGGATTATGTTTTGCGGCTGTCACAAACTGTCAGGTTTCTGGGAATTAATATTTAAATGTTTCTCTATATATACAGTGGGCAGAACACGCATTTGATACACTGCTGATTTTGCAGGTTTACCTACTTACAAAGCATGTAGAGGTCAACTTTTATCATAGGTACACTTCAACTGTGAGAGACAGAATCTAAAACAAAAGTCCAGAAAATCACATTGTATGATTTTCATTTGCGTTTTATTGCATGACACAAGTATTTGATCACCTACCAACCAGTAAAAAGTCAGTCTCTCACAGACCTGTTAGTTTTTCTTTAAGAAGCACTCCTGTTCTCCACTCATTACCTGTATTAACTGCACCTGTTTGAACTCGTTACCTGTATAAAAGACACCTGTCCACACACTCAATCAAACAGACTCCAACCTCTCCACAATGACCCAGACCAGAGAGCTGTGTAGGGACATCCGGGTAAAATTGTAAACCTGCACAAGGCTGGGATGGGTTACAGGACAATAGGCAAGCAGCTTGGTGAGAAGGCAACAACTGTTGGCGCAATTATTAGAAAATGGAAGAAGTTCAAGATGATGGTCAATCACCCTCGGTCTGGGGCTCCATGCAAGATCTCACCTCGTGGGGCATCAATGATCATGATGGTGAGGGATCAGCCCAGAACTACATGGCAGGACCTGGTCAATGACCCGGAAGAGAGCTGGGACCACAGTCTCAAAGAAAACCATTAGTAACACACTAAGCCGTCACGGATTAAAATCCTGCAGCGCACGCAATGTCCACCTGCTCAAGCCAGCGCATGTCCAGGCCCATCTGATGTTTGCCAATGACCATCTGGATCATCCAGAGGAAGAATGGGAGAAGGTCATGTGGTCTGATGAGACAAAATAGAGGTTTGGGTCTAAACTCCACTCGCAGTGTTTGGAGGAAGAAGGATGAGTACAACCCCAAGAACACCATCCCAACCGTGAAGCATGGAGGTGGAAACATCATTCTTTGGGATGCTTTTCTGCAAAGGGGACAGGACAACTACACCGTATTGAGGGGAGGATGGATGGGGCCATTTATTGCGAGATCTTGGCCAACAACCTCCTTCCCTCAGTAAGAGCATTGAAGATGGGTCGTAGCTGGGTCTTCCAGCATGACAACGACCCGGAACACACAGCCAGGGCAACTAAGGAGTGGCTCCGTAAGAAGCATCTCAAGGTCCTGGAGTGGCCTAGCCAGTCTCCAGACCTGAACCCAATGGAAAATCTTTGGAGGGAGCTGAAAGTCCATATTGCCCAGCGACAGCCCCGAAACCTGAAGGATCTGGAGAAGGTCTGTATGAAGGAGTGGGCCAAAACCCCTGCTGCAGTGTGTGCAAACCTGGTCAAGAACTACAGGAAACGTATTATCTCTGTAATTGCAAACAAAGGTTTCTGTACCAAATATTAAGTTATGCTTTTCTGATTTATCAAATACTTATGTCATGCAATAAAATGCAAATTCATTACTTAAAAATCATACAATGTGATTTTTGTTTTCGATTCCGTCTCTCACAGTTGAAGTGTACCTATGATAAAAATTACAGACCTTACATACTTTGTAAGTAGGAAACACTGACGATTTTGCAGGTTATCAAATACTTGTTCTCTCCACTGTATATACACTGCTCAAAAAAATAAAGGGAACACTTAAACAACACAATGTAACTCCAAGTCAATCACACTTCTGTGAAATCAAACTGTCCACTTAGGAAGCAACACTGATTGACAATAAATGTCACATGCTGTTGTGCAAATGGAATAGAGAACATGTGGAAATTATAGGCAATTAGCAAGACACCCCCAATAAAGGAGTGGTTCTGCAGGTGGGGACCACAGACCACTTCTCAGTTCCTATGCTTCCTGGCTGATGTTTTGGTCACTTTTGAATGCTGGCGGTGCTTTCACTCTAGTGGTAGCATGAGACTGAGTCTACAACCCACACAAGTGGCTCAGGTAGTGCAGCTCATCCAGGATGGGACATCAATGCGAGCTGTGGCAAGAAGGTTTGCTGTGTCTGTCAGCGTAGTGTCCAGAGCATGGAGGCGCTATCAGGAGACGTGGAGGGCAACAACCCAGCAGCAGGATCGCTACCTCCGCCTTTGTGCAAGGAGGAGCAGGAGAAGCACTGCCAGAGCCCTGCAAAATGACCTCCAGCAGGCCACAAATGTACATGTCTGCTCAAACGGTCAGAAACAGACTCCATGAGGGTGGTATGAGGGCCCGATGTCCACAGGTGCGGGTTGTGCTTGCAGCCCAACACCGTGCAGGACGTTTGGCATTTGCCAGAGAACACCAAGATTGGCAAATTCGCCACTGGCGCCCTGTGTTCTTCACAGATGAAAGCAGGTTCACACTGAGCACGTGACAGACGTGACAGAGTCTGGAGACGCCGTGGAGAATGTTCTGCTGCCTGCAACATCCTCCAGCATGACCGGTTTGGCAGTGGGTCAGTCATGGTGTGGGGTGGCATTTATTTTGGGGGTCGCACAGCCCTCCATGTGCTCGCCAGAGGTAGCCTGACTGCCATTAGGTAACAAGATGAGATCCTCAGACCCCGTGTGAGACCATATGCTTGTGCGGTTGGCCCTGGGTTCCTCCTAGTGCAAGACTATGCTAGACCTCCTGTGGCTGGAGTGTGTCAGCAGTTCCTGCAATAGGAAGGTATTGATGCTATGGACTGGCCTGCCCGTTCCCCAGACCTGAATCCAATTGAGCACATCTGGGACAGCATGTCTCGCTCCATCCACCAACGCCAAGTTGCACCACAGACTGTCCAGGAGTTGGCGGATGCTTTAGTTAAGGTCTGGGAGGAGATCCATCAGGAGACCATCCACCACCTCATCAGGAGCATGCCCAGGCATTGTAGGGAGGTCATACAGGCACGTGGAGGCCACACACACTACTGAGCCTCATTTTGACTTGTTTTAAGGACATTACATCAAAGGTGGATCAGCCTGTAGTGTGGTTTTCCACTTTAATTTTGAATGTGACTCCAAATCCAGACCTCAATGGGTTGATACATTTGATTTCCATTGAACATTTTTGTGTGATTTTGTTGTCGGCACATTCAACTATGTAAAGAAAAAAGTATTTAAGAATATTTCATTCAGATCTTGGATGTGTTATTTTAGTGTTCCCTTTATTTTTTTGAGCAGTGTATATGACACTGTTCTTGATCCGTCTCCCCTTACAGCCCTTACTGGAGTACTGCACATAGGTACCCCCTGTCAAGATTTCAGTTGGACACTTGCTTATACAACTCTTTTAGCTAGACGACTAATACTATTAAGGTTGATGTTCCTATTGATTCTTATTGAATGTGTCCTGCGGGTGCCTTTTTCACCTTGCCTTGTCAGAGACTAATATGTGAGCTTGTTTTTCCCTCCCCCCCACTCTTACATAAAATTATCATCATTTTTGTTGTTGTTGAAAGCATTGTAAACTTTATATTTTTTTTTTTGGTCCAGTGGATGGTCGCTCTGTGTCCATGACTGTCTGCATTTCTTCACCCCTATCCCTGGTCTGTTTTCAGGAACAAAGTTGAGGTGTCTGCTCTGTCCCCTTTAACCTTGGTAGACTTCTGCCCGATGTGTTTAACTTGTCCAAAGTACGTTATCTTTAAAGCTATTCTTTTTTATTTGTATTTTTTCTAGTTGAGTATATTATTTATATTGTTTTGTATTGTCCTGTATGTAAAACTGAATAAACAGAGTTTTTAAAAAAAACATTCATCTGTTTAAGTTTATATAAGCAACTTTTTCTTGTCATTTTTTTTAAACAGAGAGAGCATTTAAATCAAGGCACACAAATATAGTTAGGAAGACAAATGAGTAGCAAGAGTGAAAAATGCTAAGAATATATTTCTCTTTATTTTAATGGTGGTGAAACATTACGGATGCCATTAGAGACCTTTTATTGCCTTCTTTTTGTCCCTCAACCCTCCCGCCCAGAGGCAAGAAAACCCTTGTGGTGCGAAGTAGCCTCTTTACTTTTAAGAGATAATTTGAAGCCATTTCCAATTAATTCCCTTATCTGTCAGCCGGCTTTACAGGGCTTCCGATACAATTACTCTACTAACTGAAATGAGGTAAAGAAAGATAACTCTGAGGTAAATCTATCGTATTAGTTGTCTGTCTTTACATTGATACCATCAACTAAAAATGGCTCTTGCTGATCATGAACTGTACCAAAAATGGAAAATCCTTTGAAAACAGAAGTATTTTTATTTATTTATTTTACCTTTATTTAACCAGGCAAGTCAGTTAAGAACATATTCTTATTTTCAAGTATAGGGTACATAGCTACAACTTTTTAAAGCACTGTAAATGATAACGATCCGAAAAATTTGCGATAACCACCAAACAAATTCTCGTCAGACATTTCTAATTACATATCCTGATCAGATTTACATATGGTGGGTGTGAGTCATGCGTTTCCTCCCTGCATCAGGTCCAACCTGCAGGTCTCCCAGGGGTCTGACTCTGGGATGGGGTGAGATGAACTATATGGCTCCATCCCACAGTCCAGACGGTAGTATATCACCGAAATCGCAGCCGCATGGGCGTGTGTGTGTGAACGCGCTACTCATAAATATCCCCTCCCCCATAGGGGCCCCTCTGATGGTGATGGCGAAAGGATGTTGCTGTCTGAGTGATTGAGTGCTCCTGATCCTGGCCCTGGGCACATCCCTGTACTCAGCACCCAAATGGGAGGCCTACCGCTGAGCAGAGCACTCGGCTGGCTGGCCTGAGGGGGCTCTTCTACTAACGCAGGCCGATCAGTCGCAGACATACAGCTACACACACAGCATAAAAGCTGCAAAGACCCTTTCTCCCTTTCAGACCAAAGACAAAGGAACACTTGCAGTGCAGCCAGCTATACCGTGAACACAGTGTGAATGAGGTATTGTCTCGTAGGCCTACATCTGTGGGGAGAAACATACATTAATTTATGAAATGTGAAACTTGGTGTGCTAAATTGTTTTTATTGTAGTAGAAAAACATACAATTTATGGGGGGTAGATCATGTGATAAATGTGTCTTCACGTAACCTCCTAAAGGCGTCAGCAGACTTCATTTTGGCTGGCGGCTAGGCGAACCGAACTAGTATGCTCGCAATACTCCCTTAAAAGATTCAATAGTACTGTTTGTACATTTTGAGACACCATGGCCAGCATTCACTTCCTCAAAATAATCAGAATTAATCTAAAATATCTCAAGAAATTTGGTGCAGGGTTTCTCAATAAAAACAAATGTCCCTCGTTGAATGACAACGAAGAATTCCTAAATTCCTAATGTTGACCAGTCACCAACGGAAGGGCATAGAAAAATGTTTGTGTGCCGGAACAGCCCCAAATAAACTCACCAACGTCCAAACAAAAACGCCACAAAATGTCATCATAGTATATACACAAACTCTTCTGAGCGGTTTCGGCTGGGAAGCATGCGGGCTCCTTAAGTACTGTAACATTATCAATACAGTATTGTGTGCCCTGCCGTTAACTTCAAATAGGAATATCCCCCTCTCTCTCGCTCTCTCTCACCTCTTGCTCTCTTTCTCTCCCCTCTTTCTCTTCATCTCTCTATCAAGCCCTCTCTCTCCCTCCTGTCTGTCTATCACTCACTCTCACAGGAATCTGAGATAATCAAGGAGCGGTAATTAGCCTGACTTGCTTCATGGTAATTGGGGGCAGGAGGATGTTGATCTTTCTCTGTTTTTCTTTTCTTTCTGATAATTATGTACTTTAGGTTGCTAAAGCCAGCTTTTTTCCTTCAATCTTTTCCTCAACTCGTCCAGCTGAAGTGGATAGCAGCCATTTTATGGGCTCCTGACCAATTTGGCTGTTTGTGTTTTTTTAGACTGAAATTAACTGTTTTGTACATTGTGTCTTCGCCATGATTTCCTATGACCGAAAAGAGCCATCACAAACCTCAATTAGAATGACAATTTCTATTTCAACAAGTTCGCAGCTCTGGACGTTATGATTACTTTCAACCAGGCCCGAATCCCTTGGATTCGAAAGAGGAAGCGACGGCGCAAGAGAGGCAGGCGAGCCGGCATCCTGACGAGACTACGTTGGCAAGCAAATAAATCACTTTTACCCTCGAACTTACAGTCACTAGAGAACAACCTGGACAAGCTTGGTTCGAGACTATCCTATCAACGGGACCTGAACTGTAATTTTTATGTTTCTTTTTCAATGCAACGTCAATAATATAATAATATAATATAATAATAATATATGCCATTTAGCAGACGCTTTTATCCAAAGCGACTTACAGTCATGTGTGCATACATTCTACGTATGGGTGGTCCCGGGAATCGAACCCACTACCCTGGCGTTACAAGCGCCATGCTCTACCAACTGAGCTACAGAAGGACCAGACAGGTCGGCAGCCTCGGGTAAGCGAAACAACAGCTGGTGTGCAATCTCTGAAGTCTCAAGTTTTTGATCACCTTCGTTAGAAAACTCATGATAAGCTGCAGACCATACTTATTTACCAAGAGTTTTCATCTATTTTTTTGTAGCTGTCTATTTACCACCACAAACTGAGGCTGACACTAAGACCGCATTTAACGAGCTATATAGGGCCATAAGCAAACAAAAAAATGCACATCCAGAGGCTGCGCTTCTTGTGGCCAGTAATTTTAATGGGGGAAAACTGAAATCCATTTTAAAACATTTATTTACCAGCATGTCACCTATGCAACTAGAGGCGACAAAACTACAGATCACCTTTACTCCACACACTGAAACACAAAAGGCTCTTTCTCGCCCTCCCTAAGGAAAATCTGAACATAACTCTATCCTCCTGATTCCTGCTTACAAGCAAAAACTCACAGGAAGTACCAGTGATGCACTCAATACGGAAGTGGTCAGATGAAGAGGATGATAAACTAAAGGACTGTTTCGCTAGCACAAAGTGGAATATGTTCCTGGATTCATCCGATAACATTGAGGAGTTTACCACATCAGTCACCGGTTTCAGTAATAAGTGCATCGGCAACGTCTTCCCCACAGTAACTGTACGTACATATCCCAACCGGAAGCCATGGATTACAGGCAACATCTGTACTGACCTAAAGGCTAGAGCTGCTGCTTTCAAGGAGCGGGACACTAATCCAAATGCTTATAAGATATCCCGCTACGACCTTCGATGAACCATCAAACAGGCAATGAATCAGTACAGGACTAAGGTTGAATCCTACTAACTGGCTCTAATGCTTGTTTGATGTGGCAGGACTTGCAAACTATCACGGATTACAAAGGGGAACCCAGCCATGAGCTTCCCAGTGTCACACACCTACCAGACTAGCTAAATGCCTTCTATGCTTGCTTCGAGGTAAGCAACACTGAACCCTGCATGAGAGCACCAGCTGTTACGGTTGACTGTGAGATTTTGCTCTCCGTAGCCGATGTAAGACCTTTAAATAGGGTAACGTTCTCAGTGTCGTGAGGCCAGACGGATTACCAGGACGTGCACTCAGAACATGCGCTAACCAGCTGGCAAGAGTCTTCACTGACATTTTCAACCTCTCCCTGACCCAGTCTGTAATAACTACATGTTTCAAGCAAACCAGCCTGCCCAAGAACGCCAAAGTAACCTGTCTAAATGATTATCGCCCTGTAGCACTCACTTCTGTAGCCATGAAATGTTTTGACATGCTGGTCATGGCTCACATCAACACCATCATCCAAGAAACTCTGGACCCACTTCAATTTGCATACCGCCTCAACAGATCCACAGATTATCTCTCTTGCACTCCACACTGCCCTCTCCCACCTGGACAATTGGAACACCTATGGCATAATTCTGTTCATTGACTACAACTCCATATCAACTCCATATCAACACCATAGTTCCTTCCATGCTCATTGCTAAGCTCCATACTTCTGGTTGGGATATGTACATATGGTCCCTGTGGGGTCCCAGGGACTGAACACCTCCCTCTGCAACTGGATCCTGGACTTCCTGACTGGCCGCCCCCAGATGGTGAGGGTAGGCAACAACACATCCGCCACTCTGACCCCTCCTGTACTCACTGTTCACCCATGACTGCGCATGATTAAGTTTTCTGACGACAGGGCAATGGTCACTGTTAGTCTACACCGATGCATGTGACAAATACAATTTGATTTGATTCTTTTATGTTTGTTTTTTCCATAATGACCCTTGCATTTCATCATCAGTCAGTAGCAGCTCAGGCATTTGAGAAAGGTTAGAGTTCATGTATTGAAACCATTGTCTATTCCTTTTTAGGTTTAGTCAGCCAGTGCCTCAGTCCTTGCTAAACTTTCGGCCTGAGCATTGACACTGTCCAGGTCTGTCCCACTTGGTAAGAGACGCTGCAATAGAGGAAGGGAGAGTTTATTTCCTGTTCTTGCAAATCATATATCAGTACAAATCCCCTCTGTGCTGTTTGGCAACGGCATAATGAAGGGTGTCATTTATCATACAGGTTGAAAGAGGCTGTGGGAAAAGGGATTAGATTTTTTTCCTGAGGTGTGTGGATTCTCCTTAGTGGAGGATGATTAAATGCTGGAGATTTTCAAGCGGGGATATAAGTAGCACCTCGTCTAGATGTTACTTTGTGCCCTGTTGTATTGCTTGGCTCTATCACTCATTGTGTCAGAAAAATGAGATTTAGATGGTTTCGTATGGCGATGATAACAGAAAAATTGGGACATGTCGTTAGCAGTGTTATTTTAAACCTACTGGTACGTTCATTAATAGACATTGCAGTATTTATTTGGTTGGCAATCTATAGCATTATGATCAGTGGCGACCCGTCATTCAAGCCCCAAACTGTTTAGCCTAAAAACATTATAAAATATATTTATTGTAGTTGTTGCCTGTTTTGCATGTTATTTTGGCATTAATATGTGTCACATATAGGTCTGCAAAAGTGTATGTATGGACGTATACATACATACAGTCAGTCAGTCGTGCGTGCACAAAAGTTTTGAGAATGACACAAATATTTGTTTTCACAAAGTCTGCTGCTTCAGTGTCTTTAGATATTTTTGTCAGATGCTACTATGGAATACTGAAGTATAATTACAAGCATTTCATACGTGTCAAAGGCTTTTATTGAAAATTACATGAAGTTGATGCAAAGAGTCAATATTTGCAGTGTTGACCCTTCTTTTTCAAGACTTCGGCAAATCCGCCCTGGCATGCTGTGAATTAACTTCTGGGCCACATCCTGACTGATGGCAGCCCATTCTTGCATAATCAATGCTTGGAGTTTGTCAGAATTTGTGGGGTTTTGTTTGTCCACCTGCCTCTTGAGGATTGACCACAAGTTCTGAATGGGATTAAGTTCTGGGGAGTTCCCTGGCCATGGACCCAAAATATCAATGTTTTGTTCCCCGAGCCACTTAGTTATCACTTTTGCCTTATGGCAAAGTGCTCCATCATGCTGGAAAAGGCATTGTTCGTCACCAAACGGTTCCTGGATGGTTGGGAGAAGTTGCCCTCGGAGGATGTGTTGAAATTGTGGAGTGCCCACTCCCTTGGATGTGAAGCAACCCCACACATGAATGGTCTCAGGATGCTTTACTGTTGGCATGACACAGGACTGATGGTCGCGCTCACCTTCTCCGGACAAGCTTTTTTCCGGATGCCCCAAACAATCGGATAGGGGAGTCTTCAGAGAAAATGACTTTACCCCAGTCCTCAGCAGTCCAATCCCTGTAACTTTTGCAGAATATCAGTTTGTCCCTGATGTTTTTCCTGAAGATAAGTGGCTTCTTTGCTGCCCTTCTTGACACCAGGCCATCCTCAAAGTATTCGCCTCACTGTGCGTGCAGATGCACTCACACCTGCCTGCTGCCATTCCTGAGCAAGCTCTGTACAGGTGGTTACTCGATCCCGCAGCCGAATCAACTAGAGGAGACGGTCCTGGCGCTTGCTGGATTTTCTTTGGTGTCCTGAAGCCTACTTCACAACAATTGAACCGCTCTCCTTGAAGGTCTTGATGATCGGATAAATGGTTGATTTAGGTACAATCTTACTGGGAGCAATATCCTTGCCTGTGAAGCCCTTTTTGTGCAAAGCAATGATGACGGCACGTGTTTCCTTGCAGGTAACCATGGTTGCCAGAAGATGAACAATGATTCCAAGCACCACCCTCCTTTTTGAAGCTTCCAGTCTAATCTGAAGTCAATCAGCATGACAGAGTGATCTCCAGCCTTGTCCTCGTCAACACTCACACCTGTGTTAACAAGAGAATCACTGACATGATGTCAATGGTCCTTTTGTAGCAGTGCTGAAATGCAGTGGAAATGTTTTTATGGGATTCAGTTCATTTGCATGGCAAAGAGGGTCTTTGCAATTAATTGCAAATCATCTGATCACTCTTCATAACATTCTGGAGTATATGCAAATTTGCCGTCATAGAAACTGAGGCAGCAGACTGAAAATTAATATTTGTCATTCTCAAAACTTTTGGTCACAACTGTACGTGTGTGTGTATGTGTGTATATGTATGTGTGTGTACATATACACACAAACACATGCATATACAGTGGGGAGAACAAGTATTTGATACACTGCCGATTTTGCAGGTTTCCCTACTTACAAAGCATGTAGAGGTCTGTAATTGTTATCATAGGTACACTTCAACTGTGAGAGATGGAATCTAAAACAAAAATCCAGAAAATCACATTGTATGATTTTCGGCAGTGTATCAAATACTTGTTCTCCCAAATGTGTGTGTGTGTCATTAATAATTTAGTAACATTTGCTTATAACTGCTTATAATTGAAGCTATCGTTGAAGTACCTTGTTGAGTGTGAAAACGTCCAGGTGTGTTGAATTCTGATTAGTGATCAAATAGAGCTATTTTTTTTTTATTACTTTAACTGATATCTGTAACCTGTGTTGATATCCAGTGGTTTCTGTGGTGTATTTTGTTTAATTGACACATGGCAACCATTGAGTATTCATTAACATAATCATTAACTACCAGCTGTAATATTTTGTTTAACCTTTATTTAACTAGGCAAGTCAAACACAAATTTGCATCCTGTAGCAAAAACTCAAAAACGATCTGGGACACTGTAAAGTCCAGGGAGAATAAGAGCACCTCCTCCCAGCTGCCCACTGCACTGAGGCTAGGAAACACTGTCACCACCGATAAATCCACGATGATAGACAATTTCAATATGCATTTTTCTACGGCTGGCCATGCTTTCCACCTGGCTACCCTTCCACCCTGCACCCCCCACACAACTCGCCCAAGCCTCCCCCATTTCTCCTTCACTCTCACTGAGTGCATGGTAGAGCAGAGGTGTGTTGGGGTGTTTTCTAAACCCAACTCGGAGTGCATGACCTTTTTCAGTAGCAATAGAGTCTGGAGCCAGTATCTTGACATGTAAGGCTGCCACTGCCTGCTGAAGGAGAGTGTAGCTGCCCCTGAGGTAAATGAAAACATTTGGTTCTTGCCAGACCTGCTCAAGTCATGTCTCAACTGGGCCACATGGGCAGGCAGGCGAGCAAGCAGGCAGGTGGCACATGTACCAGAGGAGAGGAGATCTACACTAGAGACTGTACCGTGGTGGTGGCCTACTTCTTCTTCTGTCTCCATGCAGGCCAGTGCCACAACCCAATGAATCCATTTGTCTTGTTTCAGAAACACACCTGTATAAAGCATGACCTGCATGCATTGAGGTGGGTTAATCTTCTACAGACTAGGCCCTGTCTAAACTGGGAGGGGGGGGGCAGAACTGAGAACACCATCGTGTTCAAGTCTCATCTTTCCATAGAGTGGTCATAATAGGTTTTAGGCCAAACCGCTCCGACGCTACAGACAATTTTGTGAGAAGACCTTTTTTTTGGGGGGGGGGGGGGGCTCATGGTCTGACATATACCGCTCTCACCTTTTTACCGCAGATGCGGAAGTACAACATTGGTGGATTAAGACACATCCAATGCAAAAAAAAATCAATGTCGCTAGCTTTGTTAATATGCTAATTAGATTTCCTCAGGGTGCAGACATTGAATCTAGGGGGTTTTAAAGGGTTTATGCAACATTTTGCCACAGTCTTTACAGCATTAAACCATTATCTAACTTACACTCTTCGTAAAAAGGGTTCCAAAAGGGTTCTTTGGCTGTCCCCCATAGGAAAACCCTTTTTGGTTCAAGGTAGAACCCTTTTTGTTTCCAGGTAGAACCATCTGTGGAAAGGGTTCTACATTGAACACAAAAGGGTTCTACCTGGAACTCACTGTTATCCTATGAGGACACCCGAAGAACCCTTTTTTCTAAGAGTGTACAGTATGATGATAAAAGGCATCTTACTACAGTAACCTATATGTGGTATCCTGGGTAAAATGTTTCTATAACAATATGTTCTATTGTTCTTGTGCATATTAACTTAGCATTATTGCAGTGGAAAGAATGGAAACACAGAGCATATTCTTCCTGTCATCCAGTGTAGTGATGTTCCGTAGACAGGCATGACTAATCAACCTGCTGGCCTATCTGTTTTCTACTCTGAAAATTCACCATGGAGGGTTGATACTGTCACGAACTCATATCAGCATTCACAATTACTGAACAGCCCCTATATGAGTCCCTAAGGGAACCATGATTGCAATTAAAAAGCATGGGCCAAATTTTAATTAAGTAAACTACTTGAAACGGGAAACAATGAATGCTTGAAATTCCTTGACTCTGTGCTACAATTTAACTTCCATTTTATCTTTGTTGCCTGTTGCCCATTAAGATAATAATAGAGCTTTATTTCACTGGCATACTCATTATAGTCCCTGTGTCTAAAACAAATGGCTTCATTTTGAAAAATATTGCTATTAAACATAATTATGTTAAGGATAGCTGATACTATGGTATCATAATAGAAAAATTAAGAAACTGTAATTTACAGCTTTCTTTTAAAATCAAACCCCCATTAAATGTTTATTTTTTATTTTTGTGTTCCTCTTCAGCTGAGTGAAATTTAGTTGTAGATAGATAGGGAGAGGAGAGACGAGGAGAGCACTGCAGTTCATGTGGTTATTAAAATCAGTAGAGCAATAGCAGCTGAACTTCTGTATCCAACGTGATTGATGACCCAAGCCTTATTTGCTGAGGCGGAGTGTTTGTTCCTGTGTAATTGTCTACCAGATGGCTAAGCGAAGTGTTCTTAAATGCCTTTAGACCTGCAGGGGTCTGAGGTCCAAACATTTTAAGTACTAATGGTATTGTTGTTGTTCTTAACATCCTGCAGTGCTGTTTGAGATCATGATTTGAAATAAGTCCTCCTAAACTCCACCTACTTAATGTGTTCAACCTAGATCTTTTCCAGTGACGGTATTTGTAAAACTAAAACAACCCGTCTTCAGATCAAATTTTATTGGTCACATACAAGTGTTTATCAGATGTTATTGTGGGTGTAGCAAAATGCTTGTGTTTCTAGCTCCAACAGTGTAGTAATATCTAACAAGTAAGAATGTTGACACAAGGGAAAAGAGGAAAAAACAGACTATTTGTATCCGCTAGCTAGGCTAGCTGAGGTAGAGTAGCCAGATTGTGCAGAAAAGTGGATCTAGGTGGCCGTGTGATCATCAATCACAGGCCCTCAAGGGGAGCTGCAGCTAAAGCTGGGCTGAAGTGCTATCTGTCAGCTGCTTCTCTGATACAGGCCCGGAGAGGAGAGGGGCCCTTACAGCAGCCATCAGCTCATATTCCAAAATGCCATGTAAACACGTACAAGTGCTCCTGTCAAAATAACCCCTATCCCAGTTCAGCAGGTCACACATATTTCCACAAATGGATGGATAGTCGGTCATCCTTGTTTAGTGGGATGAAGGAGGACACGTTGCATTGGTATGTTTTACATCCTGGCTCTTCTAGATAGACTGCTGCCGTTGTTTTTCTGTTGGCATCAACGGCTGGTTTTAAACTACCATTCAATATTTGTAATTTATAAGGGAATGTACAGTGTGTACTGTCTCGCTCCCTCTACATCTTACTTTTGAATAAATCCACGAAGATCTTCTCTACTGAACCACTACTGTCAATACCTCTCAAGATGGATAGTTGTTTTGCATGCTTGTTTATTCGGCACTGGGAAGATATATATACTACCGTTCAAAAGTTTTGGGGCACTTAGAAATGTCTTTGTTTTTATTGTTTTGTCTATTAAAATAACATCAAATTGATCAGAAATACAGTGTAGACATTGTTAATGTTGTAAATGAGTATTGTAGCTGGAAACTGATGATTTTTATGGTCTATCTATAGAGGCGTACAGAGGCCCATTATCAGCAACCATCACTTCTGTGATGAACTTCTAGGCAGAAATGCAAAGAAAAAGCCATATCTCAGACTGGCCAATAAAAATATTAAGATGGGCAAAAAAACAGTCACTGGACGAACCCTGTCTAGAAGGCCAGCATCCCGGAGTCGCCTTTTCACTGTTGAGAATGGTGTTTTGCGGGTAGTTTTTAATGAAGCTGCCAGTTGAGGACTTGACACTCTAATGTACTTGTCCTCTTGCTCAGTTGTGCACCGGGGCCTCCCACTCTTTCTATTCTGGTTAGGGCCAGTTTGCGCATTTCTCAGAACAAGAATAGACTGACGAGTTTCAGAAGAAAGGTCTTTGTTTCTAGCCCTTTTGAGCCTGTAATCATACCCCCAAATGCTGACGCTCCAGATACTCAACTAGTCTAAATAAGGCCAGTTTTATTGCTTCTTTAGTCAGCACGACAGTTTTCAACTGTGCTAACATAATTGCAAAAGGGTTTTCTAATGATCAATTAGCCTTTTAAAATGATAAACTTGGATTAGTTAACACAACGTGCCATTGGAACACAGGAGTGATGGTTGCTGATATTGGGCCTCTGTACATCTATGTAGATATTCCTTAACAAGTCTGCCGTTTCCAGCTACAACAACATTAACAATGTCTACACTGTATTTCTGATCAATTTGATGTTATTTTAATGGACAAAAAAAATGCTTTTCTTTCTAAAACAAGGACATCTCTAAGTGACCCCAAACTTTTGAACGGTAGTGTTTATAAGTATAATTGGTCATTTCTATAGTTATGTGGAGTCCTAGTTAAAAGCCCAGAGTGGGGGGAGATGGCATGCCTTGGAGGGGTGGGAGGTAAGGAGTTTGGGAAATAGCGAATTGTCTGATGCTTTGATGAATGACTCCACAGGTTTTTTTTTTTTTTACTGCAAGTGCTGGGTCCTTTTAGCTTCTATTTGCTTTCACCACTATCCAAGAAAAAGTATGTGATGGATCCAAGGACTGAGTAGCATCGTCGTGTCATGTGCAGCTGCAACCACACAGCGAACAGGGTGGTCCGAGCTGAGCAATAGTTAGATGCTGCATATGCGTAGGCGCAGTACACTTGACTGCAGTCTGCTGGTCTATGGACTTGGAATGCATTTGCCTGTTTAAATACAAATATTCAGGATATGTTGAATATAAATATGCATGTTGTTTTGTCCATTTTCGTCAATTGGAAGAGCAACACTACTAGGAACACTGTTTAGTAGTCAAAGCTACAGTAGTATCCCTGTGATTCTACTTTGATAATGTTCCACTTTGGGCTTGGAGCCAACATGAGCACTCGCTTCGTTACTGTATGGATCATATTTTAAGACCATTTAAGATCACAGTGCCCAGAGTCACAGTCAAGTAATGACTACTTCAACAGACTCAGATGTTCATTAAGCTCATTCATTCAACTTGAGGAGCACTTCTTCTTTGACATGCTTGTCTTTTTTTGTTTATTTCTGTACAGAATAAACATACCACCGGTGTTATGACAAATTCTTATTTTCATTTAAAGCGGATATGCTATTTGTGTTACTTCTGAGATCTCCCTCGGTTTGAATTTGAAAAATAATTATACGAGTTGTGACAACAATAAGAAAACGGAGAAATAAAAACTGAAACAGATGAATGGCAAGCAATTACTTCAGTTGTCCATCAAACTGTTTTGATCCATTGTTGAATCAAAGATGATTGATATACAGCATCAAATCTCACCTGAAAATGATTACTACTGTATTTGAAAAGCTGTTTATGTCAGTGTGCATGTGAGCTTCTGCATTCAATATCCATGGTATTCCACTGCCACAGAGTTTCAATTCTAGATGGCCATTGTGTCTTCAGTTGCATTTTAGACTGACAAAATGTATTTTCCCAGCTGGAATGAGTGTGCTTTTGCTGTCGTTCAGCAACAACGGAGAATATCCCACAAAACGCTGTTTGTGTCTCAGATGTCCCCAGTCTCCCTCTACGGCCATCGAATATAGGACAGTTAGGACATTATAAAACCTGGTTCCTTGGATCCTGGATGCTGATTGGTTGATAGCAGGGAGATAACACACAATAATTCCTGAAAAATGCAAAGATGCTGTAATGGCATAACTTCTTTTCAAGTATCAATATGTATCCACTGTCCCGCACCCCAGCCAGGCAATTAAACTTCAAATGCCCTCGGGAGGGGGGCGTCTAGAAATTATTTCCCCATGCTTCTTACCTAGCATTTGGTTTGGTACAGTGGGGGTTAATGTAAGCCTCACTGTCTGACTATCTGACCTCGGAAACAACGTTTCACTTTTAAGTTCCAATCTGCCCTCTACGAGTGAACGGTGCCCAGACGAGACATTTTTCTGAGCCAAGCGAAATCACACATCAACATCATTATCATGGATATATCCAATTAAATACCAATAGAAAAAGCTAAAACAAATAAATCCAGCTAGTGTACTGTCATTCCAGTGCAATGTTTGATGTGACTAAATTAGCACAAGTTGGCTAGCTAGCTAACAAGTTGCTGTTCATATCAACATCACCAACTACTAGCTTGCTATAATATGGACTGGCCAACCATTTACTATATGTATTTATTTATTAATTTATTAAAGTGATTCTTTGTTACTATTGTATACTTTTTAGTCAGGAGTTCTGAAAGTAGTGCTCACAAGACAAAAGTGGTCCCCAAAAATTGATTGTGTACTATATCACATATGTGCACGTCTTCTCTGTGCCTCTCTGCCTCTCTGCCTCTGCATATGGCTAGCTGTCAGTCAAATGGTGAGGCACTGAAGCTCACAGCTTCTGGAAAACAGTTGCTTTAAAACTAGGGATTTCGTGACTAATTGAGGTAAGACAGTAATTCTGCTCATTAAGCATGTATGAACTACACATTGATAAATCCAGCCCAAAGTCTGAGGTTTAAAAAATACTTGCTAGTTGCCAAAGTTCTGGGAACATGTCTTTAAGTCATTAATTATTTAAGTTCTTGTCTCTCATAATTTTATCTCTGCTCGCTAGCAAACTGTATAGCTAGCTAACAAGCTTCATGCCAGTGATTTGTTTAGCATAGCAACATGGAATAAATATAATTAACAACTGGGTCAAAACATGAGAACAACCAGCCCATTTGGATATCAACATCAGAATCTCCAAACTAACGATTGTTTTTTGCACAGATTATTTTGTATGGTGGAATTTACTCAATATACTTGTTTTTAACCCTTTACACTCGTGGGAATTGGCCTATATGGATAAGGCTAAATTGAAAAGCATACAGTATGCATAACAACGGTAGGAATTTAAAGGGAACAGTTTGGAGATAATGGGAAAATTATTAGACCAAATGTGAGTACACAACAGTTCACCTGACACAGTACTGTATCCAAAAAATGTTTACATTATGTGCATTTTACATTGAAATCTGAAAATCTGGATACATTCAGTAATGTAAAACTAATCCTGGAAAATGTGGGGTAGCTGCAACATAAGACAAAAACATGACACGGGTCTCAGTGAGAGGACTAACTGGTGTCTTCAAGAGGCCACACACCTCTCCAAAGTGTGCACAATTCCTAAGCAATTTCAATGCACTTTTATGACTGTCTTATAAGGTATTTTTGTAGCTCTTCTAGCTGTGCCATTGAGGGTCTAGAGCAAGCACACTTGTTGTTTCATTTGAAACACAACCTTGCATCCCCGCCATCACACAATTACTGTTGCTGTTTATACAATAAAATAAACGGTCCATTATAAATCTGGGTTAGGTGGGCATAATTTGAAAGCTTGTTCTATTGGCAACATAAATTATAAAATATAATCTTACTCTTAGGCTTTCACAATGCAATTCAGTGAAACCGTTTTTGTAATTTTGGTGAGCATAGAAAGAACTTGAGTGCGTTCAGGTGCTTGTGCCCCGGCAAATTTTCTTCACAATTAACAGAGACCGGCTCATTCTGTTCAGAACAACCCAGGGTATGATGCCATGTCATCTTGTAACTCTACATCAAACATAGTGACACTGTATATGATTTGGAAAGTGCACGTTTGCTTGTTTGAAATCAAAGCAGTATTTATTATAATCCTTAACGTCTCACCTTTGAAAGTACAGTGAGTCATCTTAATTTATAGCGTTTCCCTCACTCAGACATTTTTATTTTTTGTTGCAAGTTGACCAATTACTGGGAAGAATGGGGGCAACTTGTCACACGCTTCAGTTCAGTCAAAACCCATAGAGTGCTGTGAAGTGCAGAGCCAGAGCTCTCACATCATGTATAGCATGTTACTGTAGAGCCAATTTAGGTGCTTATTAGTGCCCAAATCAGCCATTTTCAACCTGTATACGGGAACGAGTGTAAAAGGCTACTGAAAACATGTCATTAATCTTTTTTTTATATGTTGGCAACCGGTTCATGAAAGCAATAAGTTCCTCAAACCCAGGAATTATTGTGTGATAACTCCATCCTAAGGGCTGTTTCACCAGCCCTTGGCTTTGCCTCTGGCCTAATAACTGCCCCTAGTCGTGAGTTATCGCATGATAATTCCCAGGTTCTCATGCCTTATTGCTTAAACAGCCCACCCACTAATGCCCCTGGGTGCAGTCCATTCTGTAGGCTGCTTAATGTCACAATATGTCAAAGCATCCATATGCAAACAGAGATGTAGAGCACCCCATAGGCTTTTAATATTGAAAAATCAGTGTTACCATTAGAGCAGTCATTTCCATTTTGTTTGACTGAGCAGTGACGCAACACACAACAAAATAACCTTTTGCATGCCAAATCTCTTTGGAAAGCTAGGACATGAAATGACATATCCCTCTTTCTCTCTCCCTCTTCTTCCTCTGCTTGCTAATGTCTTTCCTAGAACTTGAACAAACAGCGTGTGTAGGACACATAAGACAGATGTTTAGGATTACTTTCACCTTGTTTGCACTTTAACAGAGCTTAGCTGATGTGGAATGCCACTCATTCAGCCTCCTTGCTACCCCAGGGCTTTTCTAGCCTTTTTTCCATAGAGCCATTTGTACTGGACAGAGTAGCTCTAACCCACTTCTCAGGCCATAATCTCCACAAGTGGGATTTGTATCCAAAGAAAAAGGTTAAATAGACTGTTATCTTAAATACAACCAACTTCTGTTATCAAAAAACTGAACTGATGTGTTACTCTATTGAATAGGCCTCATTCAAACATGGTTTACTATTTGCATGGCTATGTTATCACTTGTGTGTAGGCCCGCTGTATGCTTTTATCAGTTTGTGCTGTCGGGTCTGTTTGCAGACTAGGCCCTCATTGATATTGTTGAGGAGTGACTATCTTTAAGCAGTGCACTTATCTAATCCGTCTGCTGTGCTTTGGGAAGCCAGAGGAAGCGGCTACGGGACAGAAGCAGAGAGAGGGGACAGGGACGGGCTGTGGATGCTACTGCATATTTAATTATCGTTGATATTGCCACAGCGAGAGAGAGGCAAGAGGAGAGGATAGAGGAGCAGAAGGAGGGAGGGGATAGAAAGCGAGGACCCGCCATGTTCACTTTTTAATTAAGGCTCCGTAGTGTAACTCGTCAATGTACATTATTGGAAGAATGAACGTCAATGCCATTGCTTCTGCTCCCCCTCCTTTATCTCTGTCAATGATTCAAAGACATGATTTATGGTTTGTCTCAGTCTTTCAGGATCATCCATCAAGTTCCGGCTCTGCCGCCGCGCCACCCGTTGTAAATCATTCTGAAAGCCTGTCACTCATTACCATTAACCCCTCCTCTGTCGCTCTGGTCTGCGGCTTCCTCAACCTCTCTTTTTTTTTTTCCTCCTTCCCTCCCTCCTTTTCCTCCCCCTTAATGCACAACCTACAGGGTATCAGTTCCGTTTCGCTGCCCCGTCCGTCCGCCTACCTTCTTTACAAATGAATAAAAAGGCCCTTTACTCGTCAGGCAGGCAGGCAGCTCCTACTCCTCCATTACATTAATACTGCTTTCATAACCAAGTGGGAAGTGGGAATTTACCACATATGACTGGGACAAATCCACATAAGCAGCCCTCCACCTGATAATTACTAGTTGGAAACCGGTCTATTGCCACGTTCACGCGCTAGTCGGGACTAGGAAACTCAAATGTCCAACTTCCTAATTGGTTGAACGCAGCACCTGTATAACTACAACCAATTAACAAGTCAGACATTTTAGTTTCCTAGTTCCGACTAGTATATGAACACAGCATATCATCCTAAGCCCCCACTTCTCCTACATGGTGACCTCTGACATTGCCTACTAAGGAAATTACCTTGATAACAGCATTTTCAGCAGTTAAATGCAACATCAAAACTTTATTTATAAAAAAGCAATTTATTAATATGGTTTTTGAATGCTATAATTTGTGTTTCTCAACAAGTTCAAAGCACATGAATGCATCCAACTGGTATTTACAATGGGTAAGTTCCCACCTCATACTTGGTTACGAATGCAGCATAACACCACAGAAATGTCACTGCTGAAAAGCTCAGCGTAATTGAGGTAGTAGCACATAGAAAACATAATTGTTTTACTCCGTTACATACATATACTATGTAAATCTATGGATTGAATAACCTAACAAACTAAAGGAATATCATCACAAGGATTTTGTTATTTGTAGCCAGGGTTATAAAGTTACTCTGTACTTTCAAACCAGTATTTGTGGTGGGCCCTTCCACTAAATTATATTGCTTTACTGGAAACGTTAATGCTTTACAAACAGAGGCTTACAATGACACAATGACTGTACACTTTAACCAGATCTTATAGAAAAAGGTTTTTATGAACTGAAACATTGACTCAATAGAGTGAATGTCAATCTGTTAACAAAAGATGATGCGCCGCCGCAGGAAGCTTCAATTCACTAGCTTCTTTCTTTTATCATTCTAATCCACATCTAGGTATCAACGCTACAGAATATCCACGAACAGCGGAAAGAAGCCATGAGCCACAGTATTGAGGGGCAACTTTCAGAAATTTGGTGCCAACACATTTCACTATTTGGGCAACCATTGTTCTCAGAACGGGCTGTCAGTGACAATGCAGCGCCAGGCAAATACAGAAGTTTGCGCTTTTCAGAAAAACTGCGAGCCCTAATCATTTTTGCAGAAGGAAATTTGACAGCAAATTTGCCATTAAAATAAATGGGAGGGAGGCTGGGTTGTTTTGAAGCATTTCTGCCTTTCTTACTTTTTAGCTTGTCTCGTCCCCCAAAGCTGCTGCAGGTTTGGCGGGTCTGCTTCTCCGCTCTACACTTGCCATGAAACAGCCTTTGGTCCCACAAGAAACCATCTGACAGTACCACACCTCTGTTGTATTTAATGAAGGGAAAAAGCAGCAATCTACTATTAATGAATTTGGAATATAAAAAATGCCCTCCTTTGCTGAAAATGGCACAAAACTGCTTATATAGGGAAAGCCTCTTCTGGATTCCCGTCCAGATTCGAATGAAAGATCCATAGAGCCAGAAGAGGGAGGGAGAGTTAGTGAAATGCAGATTGTTTTAATAGAATACACACTTCACCAGGCAGCTGCAGTATCAGATTCATGATGGCCAGCATTTTTGTGAAGTTCATGATGCTGTGACTATATACATTCACTTATCTCGGAGAAGAGGAAATGTAAGTGAAACAGTGAACCATGTAGTGACAGAGGTGGACCACCAGCAGCCTTTATATTTCATGTTGTACACTGAACAAAAATATAAATGCACCATGTAAAGTGTTGATCCCATGTTTCATGAGTTGAAATAGAAGACTAATGTGCTCATGTTGTGCACAAATTTGTTTACATCCCTGGGCAGAGCCCTACAGAAGGCAAATAAAATAGAGGTTGACTCTTCCAACCCACTCCACTCCAAATTCCAGCTCCTTCCCTCTGGCCGCAGGTCAAAGGGAGTACTCTTTTATTCCAAATGCAATTATGCAACTTAACAAAATGTTGGACTAATTGCACATTAGCACTTGCACTGAAATTGCACTACCCTGCCTAAATGCTTGTAAACATCCTTTGCTATTTTATTTTTATTTTTTATATGTGCTATGTTTTATGAATTGCCTCTGAAGACATTAAAGTTTTCTGAATCTGTTAGTGATTATTTCTCCTTTGCCAAGATAATCCATCCACCTGACCGGTGCGGCATATCAAGAAGTTGATTAAACAGCATGATCATTATACAGGTGCAACTTGTGCTGGGGACAATAAAAGGCCACTCTAAAATGTACAGTTTCGAGGGAGCATGCAATTGTCATGCTGACTGCAGGAATGTCCACCAGAGCTGTTGCCAGAGAATTGGATGTTAGTTTCTCTACCATAAGCCGCCTCCAAGAATAAGACGCCTAGAGAATTTGGCAGTACGTCCAACGGGCCTCACAACTGCAGAATACGTGTAACCATGCCAGCCCAGGACCTCCACATCTGGCGTCTTCACCTGCGGAATCATCTGAGACCAGCCACCTGGACAGCTGATGAAACTGTGAGGTTGCACAACTGAAGATTTGAGCAAACCGTCAGAAAATGTCTCAGGGAAGCTCATCTGCGTGCTCGTTGTCCTCATCAGGGTCTTGCCCTGACTGCAGTTCATTGTCGTAACCGACTTCAGTGGGTAAATGCTCACCTTCGATGGCCACTGGCACGCTGGAGAAGTGTGCTCTTCACTAATGAATACTGGTTTCAACTGTACCGGGCAGATGGCGTGTATGGCACTCTGTGAGCGAGCGGTTTGCTGATGTCAATGTTGTGAACGGAGTGCCCCATGGGGCAGTGGAGTTATGGTATGGTCAGGCATAAGCTACAGACAATGAACACAATTGCATTATATTTTTATTTTAATGTACAGAGATACCGTGAAGAGATCCTGAGGCCCATTGTCATACCATTCATCCACTACCATCACCTCATGTTTCAAAAGCCTTATCAACTCTATACACTGCATGAGGTAAATGGTTGTCATACCAGATACTGGCTGGTTTTCTGATCCACGCCCCTACTTTAACAAAAAATCTATCTGTGACCAACTGATGCATATCTGTATTCCCAGTCATGTGAAATTATGGCCTAATGAATTTATTTCAAATGACTGATTTCCTTATATGAACTGTAACTCAGTAAAATCTTTGAAATTGTAGTATGTTGCGTTTATATTTATGTTCAGTGTATATTACATCAAATACACTATGATGTGTAATAGCTTATTGTCACAACACAATGTGTTATACCAAAATATAATGTATAGGTTTTTTAATTCATTTAGGAATTTTCTCTAAAAGATTCAATTCAACCACTTTCACTTTGTAAAATAAGAATATAGCAAAATCTAATTAAATAAAAATCTCTATTTGCAATCAAATTACCTGGTAAATGTATAATGCATTTGTTTTATTAGTCTGTATGTGGCAGAACTACTAGGCATCATAAAATCCCAGTCCGGTCAGACAAGTGTAGAATAATTGTCCCATCCTCCTCTTCCCAGCCTGTGGCTCATAAAAGCTTTGAACAAAGACCTAATCTGTGCGAGGCAGTGGTCCTTTAAATGATGGCCCACTTTCCCCTACCCTGCCTGCCAAACCACGCAAACATTCCTGACTGACATTCAATCAGAGAAATTTGAACCGAAGCAAGATGGTCTTTTAATAGTACCTCTGTTTGCTTGACTGGTCAGCTCCAATATGCACAGTTTGGATGGGTGGCGTACAGTAAGATGATGGGTTCTCTCTGATAAGGGTGAATGAGGGGTAAACTGCTATTCTGCAGAAAGGAATCATCAGACCTCATCACGTCGCTCCTGGAGAGCCATGTCACAAGCTCTTCAAAAACCAAGTGACAGACAGGAGCAAGCAGCAGCACGCTGGGCTGTACTGAGTAGCAGCTCTGTCTCTCTGTCCCCTTGTCTCTGTCTATGTCTGTCTCTCTCTCTCTATGTCTCTCTGTCTCTCTCTCTCTATGTCTCTCTGTCTCCCTCTCTCTGTGTGTCTCTCTCCCTCTCTCTGTGTGTCTCTCCCTCTCTCTGTGTGTCTCTCTCCCTCTCTCTGTGTGTCTCTCTCCCTCTCTCTGTGTGTCTCTCTCCCTCTCTCTGTGTGTCTCTCTCCCTCTCTCTGTGTGTCTCTCTCCCTCTCTCTGTGTGTCTCTCTCCCTCTCTCTGTGTGTCTCTCTCCCTCTCTCTGTGTGTCTCTCTCCCTCTCTCTGTGTGTCTCTCTCCCTCTCTCTGTGTGTCTCTCTCCCTCTCTCTCTGTGTGTCTCTCTCCCTCTCTCTCTGTGTGTCTCTCTCCCTCTCTCTCTGTGTGTCTCTCTCCCTCTCTCTCTGTGTGTCTCTCTCCCTCTCTCTCTGTGTGTCTCTCTCCCTCTCTCTCTGTGTGTCTCTCTCCCTCTCTCTCTGTGTGTCTCTCTCCCTCTCTCTCTGTGTGTCTCTCTCTCTCTGTGTGTCTCTCTCTCTGTGTGTCTCTCGCCCTCTCTCTGTGTGTCTCTCGCCCTCTGTGTGTCTCTCGCCCTCTGTGTGTCTCTCGCCTCCTGTGTGTCTCTCGCCCTCTCGCTGTGTGTCTCTCGCCCTCTCGCT
The DNA here is from genome assembly GCF_023373465.1 of Oncorhynchus keta. Taxonomy (NCBI): domain Eukaryota; kingdom Metazoa; phylum Chordata; class Actinopteri; order Salmoniformes; family Salmonidae; genus Oncorhynchus; species Oncorhynchus keta. The sequence continues at coordinate 17,271,709 of NC_068448.1, forward strand.
GTGTGTCTCTCGCCCTCTCGCTGTGTGTCTCTCGCCCTCTCGCTGTGTGTCTCTCGCCCTCTCGCTGTGTGTCTCTCGCCCTCTCGCTGTGTGTCTCTCGCCCTCTCGCTGTGTGTCTCTCGCCCTCTCGCTGTGTGTCTCTCGCCCTCTCGCTGTGTGTCTCTCGCCCTCTCGCTGTGTGTCTCTCGCCCTCTCGCTGTGTGTCTCTCGCCCTCTCGCTGTGTGTCTCTCGCCCTCTCGCTGTGTGTCTCTCGCCCTCTCGCTGTGTGTCTCTCCCCTCTCGCTGTGTGTCTCTCGCCCTCTCGCTGTGTGTCTCTCGCCCTCTCGCTGTGTGTCTCTCGCCCTCTCGCTGTGTGTCTCTCGCCCTCTCGCTGTGTGTCTCTCGCCCTCTCGCTGTGTGTCTCTCGCCCTCTCGCTGTGTGTCTCTCTCGCCCTCTCGCTGTGTGTCTCTCGCCCTCTCGCTGTGTGTCTCTCGCCCTCTCGCTGTGTGTCTCTCGCCCTCTCGCTGTGTGTCTCTCGCCCTCGCCTCTCGCCCTCTCGCTGTGTGTCTCTCGCCCTCTCGCTGTGTGTCTCTCGCCCTCTCGCTGTGTGTCTCGCCCTCTCGCTGTGTGTCTCTCCCTCTCGCTGTGTGTCTCTCGCCCTCTCGCTGTGTGTCTCTCGCCCTCTCGCTGTGTGTCTCTCGCCCTCTCGCTGTGTGTCTCTCGCCCTCTCGCCCTGCTGTGTGTCTCGCCCTCTCGCTGTGTGTCTCTCGCCCTCTCGCTGTGTGTCTCTCGCTGTGTGTCCTCTCGCTGTGTGTCTCTCGCCCTCTCGCTGTGTGTCTCTCGCCCTCTCGCTGTGTGTCTCTCGCCCTCTCGCTGTGTGCCTCTCGCCCTCTCGCTGTGTGCCTCTCGCCCTCTCGCTGTGTGCCTCTCGCCCTCTCGCTGTGTGTCTCTCGCCCTCTCGCTGTGTGTCTCTCTCAGATAAAAATGTTTTTAAATTATATTGACAGTAGTATTTGCTGTTCATGATTTAAATGTACTGTTTTCCTTTTTCTAAGAAAGTATTTGTTGCATTTGCCAGAAACAAAATCCTTGAACTTAACAATGGACTGTAGTGCCACTTACAGTGAGGCAATATTCTCGTGGTTCCATCCATATTTTTTGGAAGGGTGTGTAGAATGTTCCCGGCCAGCCCTAAAAGCAGTGCCCTCCTCTTCTGGTGAGATGCAACACGAGGCAACAGTACTGCAAGTGAGGCGGTGGCAGGCAGGCGTCATGGCGGCTGGCGTTAGCACGGTGGCACGCTTACGTGATGACTTGGGTGCTAGAGTGCAAATTGCATTGCTCTCCTGCTATTCACTTCCAATTAGGCAGCGGGCCGAGTGATGCGTCTCAGAGCAGGATCTTCTAGCAGCCAGGCATCAAAAAGAGCAATGTCGCTCAGTGACATCATTGAGGGAGGGAGGGGAAGGAACTCCTGGAGCTACAGTAGGATGGCAGCCACAGCTTAATGTGACTAGGTGAGAATTGTGATTAGTATTGATGAAGAAACAGGGACACTGACGATTGACAGCATTTTTATTTTGAACATGAAAATCCCCAAATCGGAAAGATTAAAATCTCCAAATAGATTCAGCTCCTTTTTAGTCTTAGTCTTGAAACATATTGTAGCTGTTTCAAGATCAAGTGTCAATGGTGTAGGTTAGTAAGGTTTTCAATGTTTTACCTTCATTCACTAACCAACATGTTGGTTGTGAATGTGGAAATATTGTTTTGATTGCCAAAATTATTGTGATTTTTGCCCAAATCAACCATCAGATGGTAGGGTATGGTCTGGCGTCATATTTGTGATCATATAAATCTGTCCATCCCAGTAGCTACATTGTGCTGCATTTAGCACAATTCACAATCTGCCTTTCTTCACATTGTCCACATTGTCTGCTTTGAAATGTTGATGTTCTTTATTTGATCATATTAGACTATGAAATATTGAATGTGCCGGTGTATGAAAGCAAGGCATTTATCTGCATGAATAGCCCCTGTTTAGTGAAGTAGGTAATGCGCTTTAAGTATCATCCCATTCATGCATACAAAAATGTACACTAAACTCTGTCACATGGTTTCACACTGCAGCAGAACCCTCAGATCTTAAAGCTGCAATATGTAACTTTTTGGGCGACATAGAAATGTGAGTTATAGATATGTCATTCTCGTTGAAAGCAAGTCTAAGAAGCAGAAGATCTGTTCTGTGTGCATTATTTCTATGATTCCCATGCTTAAGTTTTTTGTTTTTGCATCTTTTACTTTCGGTTTAGTATACCAGTTTCAAACAGCTGAAAATAAAATGTTTGGTTATGAAAAATATATTTCACAGCGGTTTAGATGGTACAATGATTCTCTACACTATACTTGCTTGTTTTGTTACATAAACTGAAATTAGGCGAACTATTTGAAATTTGATTTCTGCAACCACTGCATTCTGAGTTCATCTTATTGTTGCTGGTAACAAGTGTTCTGGGTATATTTATGACTGTGGGGGTGATGTACTGTATCAAGCCAAATAAACCATCTAGGCTATAGGTGGAGTGTGAGAAAGATTGTCAAAGTTATTTAGGCCTACTTAATTTACCATTTTTAAAAATACAGATATTTTGTGTCTTGTCTATTACCTTCCAGGAATAGTTAACTGGATCACATAGGCTAGGCAGTTTGTGAACCCTGTAAACATGTCCCTTCATTTCTTCGAGACAGTATATTAGACTGGTTTGTCTTTTATACTATCTGTAAAATAAAGCAATGATTATTGAGTTTACAGTAAACTATTGGCCCGGATTAAAAATTAACTCATGCAATGTCAGCCATGTATCCAGTCTCAGATTGATCTAGATAAACAGCATACTGTAACCTGACTTCAACTGACTGACGTCTGTCAGATAGTGCATCTCTGTCAAATATTACATAGCTGGTATGTCTCTCGGTCTTATGACAGGCTTGTGCATTAAGCGTAAGTTAATACTGTACATAATGATGACTAACCACTATAAAATGTGTAGCCATCTTGCAGACACTATGAAGTCAACAACAAAAGTATAGTTTTAGTAGATATTTGATCAAAATTACAGTACAGTGCGTCAGCCCCCCACAGCCTCTTTGAGATGTCTCCCTTCACACTACAAGGACTCCAACTCCATAGAGGGCTCTGGAGAGGAACCTACAACATATCTATCTCACTTACCTTATTATAGAACTGAAATCTATAGTGACGACAACATGAAACTGCTCATTTACAACAATATATCAACAAAAGTCTTGCAGAAGTTAGGGAGAAAATTTGACTCCAGAAGACAGTCTGTAGATTGCTTTATTTGCCAGACCTGTTTTATTAACATGTAGACTCTAGAAGCTGTATTCTTATGTGGGACACCATAGACGGACGGACAGCCTAGACGGACGGACAGCCTAGACCGACGGACAGCCTAGACGAACGGACAGCCTAGACGGACGGACGGACGGACGGGCCTGCTGTTTTATTTTTTTCTATTTAGCGTGCCATAAATCCGGGAGATGAAAATGTCATGGAGCAGGATCATTTTTCAAAGAGGTTTTGATTGCTATGAGTGTGTAATTGATTGTTCCAAGGACAGGGGGAAATCTAGAAATGTCATAACAGTCCTGCTTAGGTCGGTCCCACTTCCAGGCAATCAATGTGAAGTAAAAAGGGATATTGATTTGTGAGCTGCGAAAACTGTAGCTTGAGACAACCGGAGAGCAGTTCAGGAAAGTGGCACAGACATGCAGACCTGTCACTGGCACCTATGAATTACCCAATTTTCTGTGAAGATAGTATTACCTGGGATATTGCAGGCAGCTGTCCATTAGCTAACCCTGTCAGGCTGCTCACTGACTGCCTTGTCACTTTAATGAGGGAAATGTTGACCTTCCATGGGATAAATGTTGATATCTTTACCATTACAAAGTTAATACTAACAGGCTAATAGTGGAAGTTCAATACTGTTACTGGGGAAAAACAGACTAATTTCAGCATGCTAACTTGGAAAATGCCAAGATTGTCATACATTTTTAAATGTTTGTATTTCTGTATTCTGATGTGTTTAATACCCATTCAGTATTGTTTTAACTGGGGGGGGAAATAATTCCTGTAAGTGTGAGAATATGATTTCTTATACTACGTCTACCACTACACATTCACTAGGCTGTGTTCTAAAATTGCCTTGGCTCAGAAAGTGACTGCTTCTCCTGGATATTCAGGCATTGTTGTGCCAGGGGTCTGTTCTAACGGATTCATGTTATAAACACCTCAAGTAGCTGTTTTATGATGGACACCGTAGGTTTTTTTACCTTTGCATATCCCTGTCTGAAGATAGACATTTGTAGTGACACAGATTTGAGGCTTTGCAGGGGTTTATGACATGATAAATCTCAGCCCTGGCATGCCAACCCTCTCATTTTACAAGCCTAGTTAGACTGAATGCTGCCTATACCAGACTAAAAGGCACAACATTTCCTCAGAAGGTCTACTTTGTAATTTAGGAAACATTCATAAAAGTTGATGATCACTGAAATGATTACATCCTCAGTATTATTGCATCTTGTTTAATCTTGTACTGTATTTTGACAGTTGTAGCAATTGTAAACTACAGGTATTCAGTTGACAATTTACTACTAGGGTGGAGTGTTCCAGTATCGCATTGACACATTTTGTCATCTTAAAGTTTTAGGATCTTAATTTGAGACTGTTTGCTACAGCAGGAAAATAATCCAGGAAATGTGAATTATTATGTGGATTATGCTTAATGGACATCGATGTAGGAGTTTCTACATTTTTTGTAAGAGAAATTCAAGTCTGAAATTTGAAAATGAGTGGAAATTACAATCTTCAGAAGCCTTTTCAAGCCTCAAATAGACTACAAGTGTTACATTTCCTGCCTCCCTGGAAAGTTATTCTGCAACAGGTGATCAAATTATGATCATACATTTGTATCGGAGATGTAGACTACAATGTCCCTAAGTAGCATCAGAGAAGGCTCTGCCCTTGCATTTGATATTGCTAATTGGCATCAACCAAGGGTTGGAAAAATGGAGTTACAAAGAGTGTGAGAAGTGGAAGTAGACATGTGGGTCACCCCTGGTCATCTTGGCGTCACCCCTGCCTGGTGCCTTTGGATGTTGATAACCAAAGATACTGTATATAATGACGAGATGGTCTTGTCTCCGCCCTAACTATGGGAGTGGTTGTCGCAAATGTGGGAAGGCAGGCGGTCTGTATTCCCGCATGGACGGGAGTGGAACTTCTCGCGTCACATCTTTTTGACTGATATTACTTCTGACCAAATGGGCAGGAAATGCTGCTGATAATTTCTCTCAATTTCGTCTGGAAATACAAAATATACTGAATGTAGACTGTTCTCACATTCTCTTACTTTAGGATTTTAATTCCTTATAATTAAGTTATCTTAATACGTTTTTGTTTCATTAAATAGCCATGCTGAGTGTGATAGTGCTCTATGGCAGTGTAGATAAAGCTACTTGAACATAGTAAATTGTATCATCTAATTGCCATGAAATAACAATTTATTGGATGCATGTCAGCTCCATTGCGGTATGATTGCTAAATGTCTTAGTGAAATATTTATTAATGCTAATTCCTAATCCATGAATTAGTTAGAAGGTTCACTATCTGCATGAAGTAGGCTAAGTAAAGCTGTTTTGCTATATCTGCAATATGTCACCAGACAATCCTTGAAACTTCTACTTGAAAAGGCTCTTTTATCAATCAATATTTGGTGATGGTCGATATAAGTGAAAGGTTCTACGGTAATTTGAATTTGCCAAAAAAGCAATGTGCTATAATTCTGTCCATAGTCTCTATCAAGACTTTCAAACTAGAAGACATTAACTAGAAGCTTGTCATAGGTGATAGTGTTCTTGTTTATCTGTGATAACTACAGTTGAAGTTGGAAGTTTACATACACCTTAGCCAAATACATTTAAACTCAGTTTTTCACAATTCCTGACATTTAATCCTAGTAAAAATTCCCTGTTTTAGGTCAGTTAGGATCACCACTTTATTTTAAGAATGTGAAATGTCAGAATAATAGTAGAGAGAATGATTTAATTTCAGCGTTTATTACTTTCATCACATTCCCAGTGGGTCAGAAGTTTACATACACTCAATGAGTATTTGGTAGCATTGCATTTAAATTGCTTGACTTGGGTCAAATGTTTTGGGTAGCTTTCCATAAGCATCCCACAGTAAGTTGGGTGAATTTTGGCCCATTCCTCCTGACAGAGCTGGTGTACCTGAGTCAGGTTTGTAGGCCTCCTTGCTCGCACACACTTTTTCAGTTCTGCCCACATATTTTCTATAGGATTGAGGTCAGGGCTTTGTGATGGCCACTCCAATACCTTGACTTTGTTGTCCTTAAGCCATTTTGCCACAACTTTGGAAGTATGCTTGGGGTCATTGTCCATTTGGAAGACCCATTTGCGACCAAGCTTTAACTTCCTGACTGATGTCTTGAGATGTTGCTTCAATATATCCACATAATGTTCTTTCCCCGTGAGGCAATCTATTTTGTGAAGTGCACCAGCCCCTCCTGCAGCAAAGCACCCCCACATCATAATGCTGCCACCCTCGTGCTTCATGGTTGGGATGGTGCTTTTAGGCTTGCAAGCCTCCCCCTTTTTCCTCCAAACATAATGATGGTCATTATGGCCAAACAGTTATATTTTTGTTTCATCAGACCAGAGGACATTTCTCCAAAAAGTACGATATTTGTCCCCATGTGCAGTTGCAAACCATAGTCTGGCTTTTTTATGGCGGTATTGGAGCAGTGGCTTCTTCCTTGTTGAGCAGCCTTCCAGGTTGTCGATAAAGGACTAGTTTTACTGTGGATATAGATACTTTTGCACCTGTTTCCTCCAGCATCTTCACAAGGTCCTTTGCTATTGCTCTGGGATTGATTTGCACTTTTTGCACCAAAGTACGTTCATCTCTAGGAGACAACGCGTCTCATTCCTGAGCAGTATGACGGCTGCGTGGTCCCATGGTGTTTATACTTGCATACTATTGTTCGTACAGAGGAATGTGGTACTTTCAGGCATTTGGAAATTGCTCCCAAGGATGAACCAGACTTGTGGAGGTCTACAAAAATTCTGAGGTCTTGGCTGATTTCTTTTGATTTTCCCATGATGTCAAGCAAAGATGCACTGATTTGAAGGTAGGCTTTGAAATACATCCACGGGTACACCTCCAATTGACTCAAAGGATGTCAATTAGCCTATTAGAAGCTTCTGAAGCCATGACATCATTTTCTGGTATTTTCCAAGCTGTTTAAAGGCACAGTCAACTTAGTGTACGTAAACGTCTGACCCACTGGAATTGTGATACAGTGAATTATAAGTGAAATAATCTGTCTGTAAACAATTGTTGGAAAAATTACTTGTCATGCACAAAGTAGATGTCCTAACCAACTTAAACAAGAAATTTGTGGAGTTGTTGAAAAAATGGTTTTAATGGTTCCAACCTAAGTGTATGTAAACTTCTGACTCCAACTGTATGTATAAAACAATCAATAAAACATGTCTCTGTACTCTGACAACACTCCCTCTCTTGCATGGGGGGAAAGAGGGTGTTTTGAAGGCCATCAATGATCTCAGTTGCCCAATCCAGAAGTTTCTCTTGTGGTTGAGGGTCATAGCACATTCGGGAATCTCTGGTGTGCTGTGTGGCTCCTTGTTCTCCATGTTTTTTTTGAAGTTTTGTGTCCCATGACCATCTTCATCCATTAGCTGGCAACCTCTAGAGCGTGTCCTGGGGCACTTGTGAAATACTGATTTAAAAAAACACTTTTTTTCCAAATGCGAAGGAGGATGACATTCTTCATTCTATGGGCTGACCCAGTGTTCTGTAGTACTTGGAGTGCTCCTTACATTCCTCATTCCATAGATTGCCCCTAAATCAAAGGTGAAATATTACCCACATTAGATCCATAGGTTCCTAAACAAGGCCATTGTGTCCTTCTCATGTTTATCTAAAAGCACATCTGCCATAACTTCTCCCAAAATGCAAATTTTCCAACATGAATAAGAGAACATACTGCAAGATGTCTCTTCAAAAGTATTTTTTTAAGTAGTTTGTTTTCATATTGTAGACTGGCTAAATTTGAGAGGGACCTTAATTCAACAGAGAAGAGTTTTATTGTTTTGTATTGATAATAGTTTTCCTGATTCATTTACTGTATGAATATCTGATCCTCCAGCCCTGTTCAAAATGGCTTAATATGCTGTATCACAAGTAATGCAAATTAGATTATGTTAAATATGTCAATTAGAAAAATGGTTGTTTCATTATCAGTTAATTGATGCAATAACATTGAGCCCTATGAGTGTGAACAAACAAGTGAATAATGAAATGGATAATTGCTGTTTATGAGACTGTCAAGGACAATATAACAATGTGACAGATTGCCAACAACTTCTAGAAATGTTAGTTAATGATCTTATGATAAATACATATATTTTCAACAATTTACTGGTTCTTGGTTGTGCTGTGATTCATGTGTTAATAATTATCCAGATTTAGGTTTACATTTTCATAAAGAATTAAAATTTCACTGTCAAGAAAGACTGTCTCACTCTGTAACCACTTAATGGAGACAGGATACATTTAATCTCATTTTGAAATCTGAAATGTAAGTAAACCCCTCTCATCTTGCAAGGCTCAGGCTTTTTCATTTATTCATAGAACACTTGTGGAATATTAGAATATCGCTCAGTCTTTGTAATTTGGTGCAACACAATCTGGTGGATCCAAGCATGGGAAGATATTATCCAACTGAGAAAGCTTCAGTTTTTTCATTGCAAGTTCATTGCAGTTTGGAGATAATCATAATCACTTTGGAATAGGCCACTTGCAATAACACTTAGTAAAACCCTACAAAGAAATCAATTGCATTTTGCCTGTCATTGGCCAACGATTGTTGTAAACATTTCAACATGAGGCAGGGAAACCTTTGACACAGAGGAAGAAGTCAATGGCCCGCCGTGAATCACAAGGAGCTGCTTGACCTCTAGTAGTTTGTTAAAAAAGGCATGTGACATCCACACTGTTGATCCTCTCATGTAGCTCAGGCCTGCATTGTGCATGTAGCCTTGTGTGGATTTCACAGTTTCTCTGAAAACAGAACAAACAAAACCTCTTGTTTTGACATACTTTGCATATTTTTCCACTCTTGGAAATATTTCAAATGCTCAGAAGTGATTGCAACTCAACTAATTTCCCTCTCCTATGGTGATTTCTTACTATTATGTAGTCTAAACAGAGATAGGGGTCTTGTAATGAATAACCTCGTCCCCAGGCTATTGGGCATATAAGCCTGGGATATCAACGATTCAAACTTGGCCTTAGAATTCTATGGTCACTCCCACTATGGGAGTTGCCTACTGAGTCAAGTATTTGTCATCATGACTGTGAGGCGTGGGGAGGGTTACAAGGAAGATGTTGTAGATTAAGCCAATGCCTATGCACCGGGAGTTTCTCCCGGTCTTTCTTTATTGTCTAACGAAGACACAGTTTGAAGCGTTGGTCCACCAGATTTTCATTGGACGGAAGTGTCTGGGAACGAGATTATGTGAAGCGTAATAACAAAGGCCTCTAAATTGTATCTCTCCTTCTTTTTCAGTATACGAGCCTGATGAACATGGCGTCATGCGAGAGACCATCCCTGAGGATGACGGAGAGAATGACACTCCATCTGAAGAAAAGACGAGTCCCAAGGCCTCAGAGGACAAAGAGATGGACAACAAAAGCAGCTACAGCTACCAGGACTCCCCCGTCAGTGTCCTTTCCCATCAAGAAGCCGAGTTGGAGTCGCGCCTTAGCGACGCCAGCGATAGACTATCACTCTCAGACTTCAAAAGTTCCTCACCACCTGAAAGCCAGAAGGACGAGGGGAGCAGCGGTTTGAAATACAAGGATGACATGCACAGCAGCCTGGAAAAAATGAGGGCCGCCTATGCTAACTTCCTCTCAGATTCCTACTGCACAGGGATCGGAATGGACTTGAAAATTAGCAAAACTCCCAGCGAGGCTAACTGTGACAGCACCAATGTTAGCACCAAGAGTGAATTTGACTGGCATCAGGATGCACTATCCAAAACCTTCCAGCAAACACACTCCCCAAAGCCTGTGTCCAAACCCAACCTCTTCAGCTCGGTCCACCTCTACAGACAAAGCAGCAAAGCAGGTGGGACGGTGTTTACAGGGGCCAGCCGTTTCAAGTGTAAGGACTGCATTGCATCCTATGACAGTATTGTGGATTTGACAGTGCACATGAACAAGAGTGGACATTACCAGGACAACAATCATGGCAAACCAAGCAATGCCTCCACATCCTCTTCCAAATCAAGGAAACGAAATTTGCAAGACATGGAAGGGAAAGAGGATGCACAGAAAGTTTTGAAGTGTATGTTCTGTGGCCATTCTTTTGAGTCCCTCCAGGACTTGAGTGTCCATATGATAAAAACTAAGCATTACCAAAAAGTACCTTTGAAAGAACCTATTCCAGTACTCTCACCGAAATTACTGCCACCAGGAAAGAAACGGACCTATGAGGCCAACAGACCTTGTTCTCCTGATTCTACCACAGGGTTAGCTGGCTACAGCGAGGCCCAACGGTCCGCTGCTATTTCAAATGCTAACAGTAATCGCTATGGTTATCAGAATGGGGCTAGCTACACTTGGCAGTTTGAGACATGCAAATCTCAGATTCTAAAATGCATGGAGTGTGGAAGCTCACACGATACCCTGCAACAACTCACCACTCATATGATGGTCACTGGACATTTCATGAAAGTTACAAACTCAGCCTCTAAGAAAGGGAAACAGTTAGCTCTGGATCCCTTGGTTATAGAGAAGATGCAGGTATTAGCTGAGCCGCTTGCTAACGAAACTGATGGCGATAAAGTGTCTCCAAAAACATATTCCCCAAGGGTCAGTGAGAAAGATAGCCAGAGGGATGACACATTGGACAAAATGGAAGAAAGTGAAGTGAAAGATGACAAGGCAGACAGTGAGGATCAAAAGGCAGGGAACAGGGTGATTAAATATCGCTATCTTCGTGAGGAGGATCTGGAGCAACAGGGATTGTCAGGTGGTGGGGGGGATATCCTCAAGTCTTTAGCCAACACGGTCGCCTCTGCAATCAACAAGGCTCAGACTGGGACCCCCAGCTGGAGTGCCTACCCCAGTATCCATGCTTCCTATCAACTCTCTGGGATCATCAAGAGCAGCACTCATCTCTCAGCGTCTCCCCCCATTCAGATAAAGCACACATTCAACCACAAGCTGAGACCGATCGCCCCAAAGGGGAAGTTTCTTCAGGGTGCTGGGGGAGTTGACACTCCACAGCAACCGTATCGAAAAGCGGACACCAAGAAAGAAAAGATTGGCATTAGCGATGGTAAAGAACGTCTGAATATTAAGTTTGATCTGGTGGAGAATAATGACAGCGATTGTCAGGACGATTCCTCTACCTCTTCAAAGCTCAATGCAGACTGTCTGAATGAAGGGAGTGATGTGATCAGAGGGAAGTTGAGCCCAGATTTCTCAGACAGAGGCAAGACACCAAGCCCTCCTGCCACCAGTGGACGAAGCACTACTTCAGAGCTTGTCAATGACACCCCGGAAATACTTGGCATAAACCCTCTAAGTGCACTGCAGTCAGTTCTGAACAGCCATTTGGGTAAAGCAAATAAGCCCACCAATTCAAGATCTGAAAATAGTAAACCATCTGCTCGCTCTCAATCTATATTAGCTGAACTCAACCAGAGTATGGATAAACCAGCAGTGGTGCATGCTACCCCTGCTAGGAACAGCGCTAACATTGCCTTCCTGTTTTCTAGCAATGATCAGCCAATAGACCTGACAAAATATAAACCTAACAAGCAAAGTTCCTCCCATCTACAAACCTTTGCCCCAATGCCACAGAAACACGCTCTGTCTGACATTGCTGACATGGTCAAGGTTCTTCCTAAAGCCACCACACCAAAAGCCTCTATGTCATCAAGGATACCCACCATGAAACTGGAATCAGACGTGAGACGCTCTGAGGACGTGTCGGCTGAGGTATACTCGGTTCACAAGCGCAAGGGAAGGCATTCGAACTGGAACCCCCGACATCTTATCATCCTCCAAGCCCAGTTCGTCTCCAGCCTCTTTCTGACTTCTGAGGGCAAGTACTTACTCTCAGATCTTGGTCCTCAGGAACGAATGCACATCTCTAAGTTTACTGGACTGTCCATGACAACCATCAGCCACTGGTTGGCCAATGTGAAATACCAACTTAGGAAAACAGGGGGGACCAAGTTTCTGAAGAGCATGGACACTGGCCATCCGATCTTCTACTGCAATGACTGTGCTTCCCAGTTCAGGACACCACCAGCATTCATCTCTCACCTGGAATCACACCTAGGGTTCCAAATCAAAGATATGCGCAAATTGCCTATTGAGCATCAGACGAAGGTAGAGGAGCCAGAACTGTTAAAGGCTCTCAGTGTCCGTGCGACAGAGACGCTAGTCACAGAGGAGGATGTTGACACTAAGTTCAAATGTAAGCTGTGTTGTAGGACATTTGCTAGTAACCATGCAGTTAAACTCCACTTGAGTAAAACTCACAGCAAATCACCTGATAACCATTCACAATATGTGGAAATGGATAAAGAGTAGGAGTTGCTCATTTTTGCTACCTTTTTTGTTGTTGTTCATTTTTGAAACACTGGTTAGATATTTCAGCCATGTTTCCAGTAGCATTGTGTAGTATGAATAAAGACATTGAAAACATTTAATTGAATATGACATGGACACACTGGCTAGACTAAACCCTAAAATGTTAAAGAATACACCAACTTATACCTTTGCACCCTTCTCAAATGCATCACCAGTAATGAAATGTATTACTGCTTGAAATATAACTGCTAACGTTTGCATGCAATAGCTCTGGCTATGACTACTATTTATTTGTAATAATATGTCAAGTTTCAATTGTATTATTTCAAAGACAATGTAATGGATCAATTGTAATGTTCATCTCCAATGCTACACCTTTGTAAAATATGCAGCTGTTTTAAACAGGTAGCCAGACACGTTAACACATCTATTGCACTGTACATTGAACTGTACAGTGAATTGCTATGTAAAAATGTTTTGTTTCATTGATAGAACAGAAAAGCACTTTAATAAATGTTAAATCACCAGTTTAGAGTCAGATTATGTACATGAACCCAACAAATATAGACAGGTTGGAAACGAGGAAAAATCAAATATAAATGTGTTTCATTTTAAAAGGATGACAGTGAGACAAATGATACCTGCACCTTCTTTTTTTTACCAATTTAAATAAAGAATTAACATTTGATACCAGACTGTGTTCATTTTAAGTTTTCATGAGTCTCCTGTACGTCTTCTGAAATATTGTAACTTAACAATATATGCGTAGATCAATGTGTGGTTGGGAATGACTGTGTTCTTCATAACAAATAGACATTTTCTTCAGCTCTTTTATTTCACAGCTATAAAATATAATTGCCTGCTAAATTCATATACATTTTACACAATGAATCTCTCTTCTTTCCAGCAATCAAGTCCCTCAATTACCACCACCATCAAATCTCTGTTTAATACCAGGCGGCTGACATTTGATGGCAAATGGAGAAAAGCACATGGGCTCTATGGTGATTTGAATACTGTGACACCAACTTGCCCTCTGCTGGAAATGAGCAGGCAATCACAATTGTTCATCAGATGACTCCTAATGCAGTTAAAGTATTCAGCTATAATTTCTTCTTGCATTTATAATTACTGTCATATACCACACACCTCAGTGAGCAGATTAAAGCTATAAATTATGTAATGCCTCGCCTCACCAATGGTTCCCCTAATTCGTCTGTAGAGCCATTATGTTGTAGAGCAGCAACTTATTTTAAATTGAGACCAGCACAAATGATCTAAGATATGGGAAGATTATAGTGGGAAAACTGATTGCAATATTCAGATCATTTGTGTTTATTCATGGAAATTAAAATGTGAGATTGAATTGTCTTAAAGAGGAGATATGCCTCAGTACTGCTGAAGTTGTAAGCATTCAAAATGTCACAATTTTGCTTAAGTTCCTTTATCCTTTGAAATTACTGTAGAAATTCACTGCAGTATTGGATGTGGGACAACAAGCGTACATAGTAGTCTGGCTCTATCAGCATAGCATGCAAGTGATCAACATTAGGTTAAGGCTTACCATTGATAAAATGCTGTCATCAATGCAATCAACTGGATTGTTCCTTAATTTGGTCTAATAAGTCAGTCACATTCGTGATTTATTGTTACTGTACAGGGAAGTGATACACTTCGGAACATGTGCTCTTTCCATCACATAGACTGACCAGATAAATCCAAGGCTATGATCCCTTATTGATGTCATTTGTTAAATCCACTTAAATCATTGTAGATGAAGCGGTGGAGACAGGTTAGAGAAGGATTTTTAAGCCTGGAGACAATTGAGACATGGATTGTGTGTGCCATTCAGAGGGGGAATGAATAGGCAAGTCAAAATATTTAAGTGCCTTTGAACAGGGTATGGCAGTAGGTGCCATGTGCACCGGTTTGAGTGTGTCAAGAACTGTAACGCTGCTCGGCTTTACACCCTCAACCGTTTCCCGTGTGTATCAAGAATGGTCCACCACCCAAAGGACATCCAGCCAACTTAAGACAACTGTGGAAAGCATTGGCGGCAACGTGGGCCAGCATCCCTGTGGAACACTTTTGACACCTTGTAGAGTCCATGTCCCAACGAACTGAGGCTGTTCTGAAGGCAAAAGGGGATGCAACTCAATATTAGGAAGGTGTTCCTAATGTTTTGTGCACTCAGTGTATAATCTATAAGTAAAATATATGTACTGTATATGTGACCATGAGCTAAAACAAATATTCCACAAGGTTCAAATTCTATTTTATCAAACAAAACACAGATTCTGGTAAGTGAGTTGCTAAACAATCCAGGCTTCATGATTTTTCATATGGAATGTTGCCATTTCCATACAGTTAATCTTTGTACACCTGGCATGATTATTCAGATTTTTGATTTTCATTTGCAAAATAACTGGGCACATCCGCAATGGCTGAAGGTAGTAGTATTGTATCTCTACTGCACTTCATGGACTGAAATATATGGTTAGCAGCAGGGGCGCAACTTTGGTGGGGGGGACATGATTTTTTATTTTTTTTATGTACATTTTTTGATCCAGTCCGATGAACACTCCAAACACCCTACCCGACCGCTCAGATGTGTCAGTATGGTCCTAAAGCACACCGTTGCCTTGTTTTGTATCACATTCCAATTAGAAAATTGGGCTCCCGAGTGGTGCTGCACTGCATCTCTGTGCTAGATGCGTCACTACAGACCCTGGTTTGATTCCAGGGTCTGGAATTGAACCATACCCTGGGAGTCCCATAGAGCAGCACACAATTGGCCCAGCGTGGTCCGGGTTTGACTGGTGTAGGCCGTCATTGCAAATAAGAATTTGTTCTTTACTGACTTGCCTAGTTAAATAAAGGTTATATAAAATAATACAACTGGGGGGTTACACCCCTGGTTAGCAGAGACCGTAGTATACACAGTACTGTAAATCCAGCAGTTGTGGTGAATTGTTAAAGCTAGATTGTGTTATGTGTCATCACATTTCCTCTCATCCATGGAAATTGAATGAAGGAAAAGTAAATGAAATAAACTTTGGAAAAATATTAGTACTGATGTGAAATTCTCTGTCTTAGTCATATCGGGTTTAAGAAATTATTATTGCCTAATGTTTTGCAGTCAATGAAAAGTAACAGCCTGCCTATACCATGATGCGGTTTGTCTAGCTGTAAAATTGTTTTTGAAACATTTAAACTGTCTTATTAAGGTTTATAAATGTCATGATTCTGATTATTCACAGTCTGATTGATCCGAAACATCAAAACAGCTTACTCTCTCCACACAGGCTAGGGCTTGGAGATTCTTTTTAAAACTGTACCAGAGGCTTAGTAGAAAAATTGAATTATCCACATAACTATGCTAGCATTGCAGACACAGCCGTGAAAACCGAACTTAGCAAAATTGATGCCAGCTCATATTTGCAAATCCTTTGTCAATCTGCCATTAAACATATCAAATAATGATAAGTGTACGCCCATTGCTTGGTCCGCTATGATGTTGATGTGCTGTAATGGGACATTGGAATTTGCCTGCTTGGATACACACAAAACATGAACTATATGCCTGACTTTGTTTCTTTCTATGGGTTAGACAGGGATGTGTTTTCTGCATGTTCTGTGAATCACAGAGGAAAAGAGGGTTGAAAGACGGTTGTCACACAACATCATCATAATAAGTGAATCTCATTTGTTTAATGAATTACCATGAAAATAATTAACTGTTAGAGATAAGGGACAGAGACCGAGCCCTTGAGTATCATTTCTTCTTCCCTAAAATCTTTATGATTTGTAATGTCCATTTTATACCATTACACCTCATTTACTTCTAGGCCTCCATTTTCAGTCCCAATACTGTATATACATGACGTATTGCATGAGCTAAGAATGGATTGCAATTTTCACATAAAAGTGCTCATTGCACAGATTTTACCTATAGATGTAGTCAAAATTAGTAGCCATCTCCTTTACGCCTCCTTCAATTGGCCTATCTGTCATGTTATTTACGTTAGATTGTTGTGTTGTTACAAATGTGCTAATCATATCAAACACTTGATTAATATACTTCAAAACATTTCATCAATCAAGTGGCATGATACTGCATATTCATCTTGCATCATACATTATAAACTCCTTGTTATTTAGCAATTATGGCACATGCATGTCTTATCAATCATGTAACCTGATACCTGATTCTAAAAAGAAAAGATAAGGGTTGATAAAGTAGTTGAGAACAGGTGAAAACTCAGGAACAGTGCTGTATTCCATTAGAAGTCTACAAAATGTTCTATCATAATAGTTCAAACATTGTTTCATAATTTAGGCCGACTCATGATTTCTGCCCTCTTTTCTTCTAATCATCCTCTCTTCCTTGTGCTTTCTCTGTCTGTCTCTTATGGTTTAATTTATAATAGTCGTCCTTAATTATTAATTTTGTTTCATTTCTTGTTCAATGCGAAATACATAGGCCAGTCAATGATTGAGTCATATCATTACTTCTCTGTGAGGAGAATAACATTTGAAAGGGTTCACCATTGTGTCAGTCAGTAATCTGATGTCAGGGAGATTTGAAGAGTCTCCCTCCCTCTTGAAGTGATGTATGTTGCACTATCAACGCAGTGGGGTGTATTCATGTATTCATGGATGTATTCATGGATGCCAAGGGAGGCCAGGTTTCCCGCCAAAAATGTACCAATGTCATAAAAAAAAGATATTCCATATCTCTGTATTTCATCATTTTCCTTCAATTTGCAAGGAGCTGAATGTATCTCACAGGAGAAAGCATCTGAGCAAGCGAAACTGTGCTCCTCTGTCTCTCTACATCTTGGCCATCTATCTGATGCTGTCTTGTCGAAACGAGTGTGACATTGTTGCCACCTGTAGCATTGAAGGCAAGGGAAGCCAGAGAGCATTTGGGCTCCCTTGATAAAAAAAGTACACAAAATTTGCCAATCTGCGTTGAGCTAAACTGAGCGAGCTCAACTGTACATCCCATTGAGAGCATCCGTCATTGACAGAAAAACTTGAATTGCTGCATCTCGTTGTGTTGTTGTCCTCCGGTGGCTAGCTAGATAAAATTGGCACTTTCCTAATTTAGCCATGGATGGAGATCGGGATTTGGACTTGTGGTTTTATTTATTTATTCGCCATACTAGCCAATGATTAAAATGGCGATTTTGATCCAATCATTAATTCATACATTGTTGTGCCCTTGGCCTGAGAGGATGGAAGTTCAATTTGTAGCTAGATGTAGAAGGCTAATGTTAACTAGCTAATGTTGCCCATGTATGGAAGTTAGGCTAGCGAACAACTATTTAGCCATGTAGCCAAGGACAACAAAAAGGAAAATGTGTACTGTATGATAGTGATAGATAGTGGTAGTGATAGACCATTTCGTCAACGTGAAAGAGAGGAGGATGGTATTGGCGTTTCAAGTCTGAATTTGTCCTGCTAGGTGACCTAAACTGATACATGCTTAAACCACCTGACCAAGTCCTAAAGCAATGGGACTCCCTAAATATTTATCTGATTATTACCAACCCCACAAGGTATAACTCCAAACACCCAGAAAAGGCTACTCTTCTTGATGTAATCCTCACAAATAATCCTGATATGTATCAGTCTGGTGTTTTCTGTAATGACCTTAGTGATCACTGTTTTACAGCCTGTGTTCGTAATGGCTGTTCACTGAAATGACCTGTCCTGAATTGTCATAGATGCTTGCTAAAAAACTTTAAAGAGCAAGCCTTCCTTCATGAACTGGCCTCTGTAAAATGGTATAGAATCAGCTTGATCCCCTCTGTCGAAGACGCTAGGACCAGTGGTATTGTTACCAAACACACCCCCATAAACAAAATGAGAATTAAAAACAGGTTCAGCCCCTGGTTTGACCGTGATCTTGCAGAGTTACTCCACCTCAAGAATTGCATTTGGAGAAAGGCTCGGCACACGCATACTCAGGCTGACTGGCTATTGTTCAGGCAAATGAGAAATAAGTACACTCAGGCTATCTGGAAGGCCAAAGTTATTTACTTTAAGGAGCAGTTCTCCCTCTGTGTGTCTAACCCCAAGATATTCTGGAAAATGGTTAAAGACCTGGAGAATAAACCCTCCTCCACACAGCTGCCCATGTCCCTTAAAGTTGATGATTTGGTTGTTACTGACAAGAAGCACATGGCTGAGCTCTTTACTCACCACTTCATTAAGTCAGGATTCCTATTTGACTAAGTCATGACTCCTTGCCCATCCAACATATCCTCATCTACCACCCTTTCTAATACGACTATCCCCGATGCTTCTCCCTTTTTTCCCCCTGCCCCGCTACAAAGTTTCTCCCTGCAGGGAGAGTCACTGAGTCCGAGGTGCTAAAGGAGCACCTGAAACTTGACCCCCAAAAAACATCTGGGTCAGAAGGTTTAGACCCTTTTGTCTTTAAAGTTGCTGCCCTATCATCACCAAGCCTATCTCCAACCTTTTAACCTGTCTCTCCTTTCTGGGGAGGTTCCCATTGCTTGGAAGGCAGCCACGGTTTGTCCATTATTTAAAGGGGGAGATCAAGCTGATCCTAACTGTTATAGGCCTATTTCTATTTTGCCCTGTTAATAAAAAAATTGTTGGAAAAACTTGTCAATAATCAACTGACTGGCTTTCTTAATGTCTATAGTATTCTCTCGGGTATGCAACCTGGTTTCCGCTCAGGTTATGGATATGTCACTGCAACCTTAAAGGTCCTCAATGATGTCACCATTGCCCTTGATTCTAAGCAATATTGTGCTGCTATTTTTATTGACTTTTGATACGGTAGACCATTCCATTCTTGTGGGCCGGCTAAGTATTGGTGTCTCTGAGGGGTATTTGGCCTGGTTTGCTAAGTACTTCTCTCAAAGAGTGCAGTGTATAAAGTCAGAACATCTGCTGTCACAGCCACTGCACTGATACAGTCTTATACTCAGCTGGCCCCTCCCCCGGATTTTGTGTTAAATGCTCTACAACAAAGCTTTCTTAGTGTCCAAAAAGCCTTCTCTACCCTTAACCTTGTTCTGAACACCTCAAACAAAGGTCATGTAATAAGAATGCCCCTCTTCCCACAGGTGTGATTACTACCTCTGAGGGTTTAGAGCTTGAGGTAGTCACCTCATACAAGTCTTTGGGGGATATGGCTAGATGGTACACTGTCCTTCTCTCAGAACATATCAAATCTGAAGGCTCAAGTTAAATCTAGACTTGGTTTCCTCTATCGTAATCGCTCCTCTTTCACTCCAGCTGCCAAACGAACCCTGATTCAGATTACCATCCTACCCCTGCTCGATTACGGAGACATAATTTATAGATCGGCAGGTAAGGGTGCTCTCGAGCGGCTAGATGTTATTTTCCTTTCGGCCATGGTCATCTCTGGTTGATTCTTATTTATAAAACCCTCTTAGGCCTCACTCTGTCACGCCCTGGCCATAGAGAGTCTTTATTCTCTATTTTGGTTAGGCCAGGGTGTGACTAGGGTGGGCATTCTAGTTCCTTTATTTCTATGTTTTCTATTTCTTAGTTTTTTTCCGAGTGTGGTTCCAAATCAGAGGCAGCTGTTTATCATTGTCTCTGATTGGGGATCACATATAAGTTGTCATTCTCCTATTGGCGTTTGTGGGATCTTGTTTTTGGTTAGCTCTGTGAAGCCTGCAGAACGTGACGTTCGTTATTCTTTTGTTGTTTTGTTTGGTGTTCTGAGTAAATAAAGAATCATGAACACTTACAGTGAGGGAAACAGAGATTTCTGATTTTCTGATTTTGTACGTTTGCCCACTGACAAACAAATTATCAGTCTATAATTTTAATTGTCGGTTTATTTCAACAGTGAGAGACAGAATAACAAAAACAATAACAAAAAAATCCAGAAAAACACATGTCAAAAATGTTATAAATAAGTATTTGACTTAGTACTTGGTGGCAAGTAGAGATCAGACGTTTCATATAGTTGGCCACCAGGTTTGCACACATCTCAGGAGGGTTTTTGTCCCACTCCTCTTTGCAGATCTTCTCCAAGTCATTAAGGTTTCGAGGCTGACGTTTGGCAATTCAAACCTTCAGCTCCCTCCACAGATTTTCTATGGGATTAAGGTCTGGAGACTGGCTAGGCCACTCCAGGACCTTTATGTCCTTCTTCTTGAGCCACTCCTTTGTTGCCTTGGCTGTGTGTTTTGGGCCATTGTCATGCTTGAATACCCATCCACGACCCATTTTCAATGCCCTGGCTGAGGGAAGGAGGTTCTCATCCAAGATTTGACGGTACATGGCCCCGTCCATCGTCCCTTTGATGCGGTGAAGTTGCCCTGTCCCCTTAGCAGAAAAACACCCCCAAAGCAACAAAAAAGCATTTTAGCTGCGTAGAGAAAAATGTGCAGCTTGAATGTGAATGTCCTGCATTTTGCCATGGTTCGTAGATCAAATGTTGCTGTTTTAAAGCACATTTTCTGCAAATTCTACACATTTGTCCATGGGTCAGAGACAAAATGTTGCAGTGTTAACTAAGGCAACACTTTATTTGGATAGTCCATCTGTAGATGCTCTACAGACAATCAGTACCATTTCAACTACCTATCTACTAACCCTATCTCTAGCTATAACCTTAATTAATATCCTAACCCTAAACTTAACCCTTACCCTTATACTAAAACTAACCCTGACCTTAGCAAGCAGTTGCTTATTAAAATATAGTTTTTTGATAGTATGATCATCTGTAGAGCATCTACAGATGGAACACCCAGACTATTCAAATAAAGTGTGATCAAAACTAATTTCATCTGATTCTACTCATTTTACAATGGGATGGAGATAACATTTAGCCGTTTTAAAGCTAATGCCCTTCAGTTCTACACATTTTTCCATGACTTAAGCCATCTTCAGATGATATCTGAGTGAGAGTAACTGACAAAATTAATGGGGGCCCCCTGAAGGTCAGGGGCCACTGTGCACGGTCAGTAATTCGGCCATAATGACTACAAGGTAGTGGTTAAACTAACTTACTTGGCAATCTAAAAAATATATATCTGACATGGGGTAATTGAGTAGTTCAGAGGACAATAAGGTAGCTAAGGTGAAACAGTCCCCCCCGTTTATCCAATATTCTCCTATTTGCTTTGGATAGTGTGATTATTTTTAGCCAGACATAGACCATCTATTCAAATCCTCTTAATTCAAATATTGTTTAAGGTCCACATTTAGCATTTCTGTATTCCCCTTCCAAAGTTTATTTTTAAACAGGATGAGTTTGCCACAGAGAAATGTGGACGAATTTCAGCGTAGGAATGCATGGCCAACATTTTCATTGCCATCATTTACTGGAGGAGAAAACAAACACTTGATTGCCAGCAGTTCATCAGTGCATCCTTCAAATGTGTCACCCAGCCTGACACAAGGCACCATGCTGGCTCAAATTGAAGCTGACATGTCCCAAATATGAACACAACAAATCACACATTTTTATTGGAGCCTAATCTGCAGCCTAGCCCCCTTGCAGACATCAGCACAATCACGGACGCCTCTCTAATTCCTGCCGACTGGCTGCTTGTGCCTCCCAAGCATCTTCAGACTCACAGACCAAACACTAATGGCTGGACGCCAGAGATGAGGGTGACACCTATGCTTATCAGATGACTTTAATACAGTTGTAAAGATGTGTAAGGGGAGAGAGGAGGATTCTGCCTCGGTAAATACATGGTTGAAATGTAAATTGAGCTTACATCTGCAACAATGTCTGTGTTCAGTCAAATCAAATGTGGTTGTTTGATGGAAGACAGTGTGGGTGCTAAACCAACTCTGAATGTAGCTATATTGTCTGTATGGTATTTGGTCAAAAGCATTAAACTAAATATAATTGTCAATGCATTAATGAAGTCTTTATAAACACTTTATAAAGCCTACAGTTGAAGTCGGAAGTTTACATACACCAAATACATTTAAACTCAGTTCTTCACAATACCTGACATTTAATCCTAGTAAAAAATCCATGTCTTAGGTCAGTTAGGATCACCACTTTATTTTAGGAATGTGAAATGTCAGAATAATATAAGAGAGAATTATTTAATTTAAGTTTTTATTTCTTTCATCACATTCCCAATGGGTCAGAAGTTGTTTAACTTTGGTCAAACATTTCATGTAGCCTTCCACAAGCTTCCCACAATAAATTGGGTTAATTTTGGCCCATTCCTCCTGACAGAGCTGGTGTAACTGAGTCAGGTTTGTAGGCCTCCTTGCTCGCACACGCTTTTTCAGTTCTGCCCAAACATTTTCGATAGGATTGAGGTCAGGGATTTGTGATGGCCACTCCAATACCTTGACTTTGTTGTCCTTAAGCCATTTTGCCACAACTTTGGAAGTATGCTTGGGGTCATTGTCCATTTGGAAGACCCATTTGCGACCAAGCTTTAACTTCCTGACTGATGTCTTGAGATGTTGCTTCAATATATCCACATAATGTTCTTTCCCCGTGAGGCAATCTATTTTGTGAAGTGCACCAGCCCCTCCTGCAGCAAAGCACCCCCACATCATAATGCTGCCACCCTCGTGCTTCATGGTTGGGATGGTGCTTTTAGGCTTGCAAGCCTCCCCCTTTTTCCTCCAAACATAATGATGGTCATTATGGCCAAACAGTTATATTTTTGTTTCATCAGACCAGAGGACATTTTTCCAAAAAGTATGATATTTGTCCCCATGTGCAGTTGCAAACCATAGTCTGGCTTTTTTATGGCGGTATTGGAGCAGTGGCTTCTTCCTTGTTGAGCAGCCTTCCAGGTTGTCGATAAAGGACTCATTTTACTGTGGATATAGATACTTTTGCACCTGTTTCCTCCAGCATCTTCACAAGGTCCTTTGCTATTGCTCTGGGATTGATTTGCACTTTTTGCACCAAAGTACGTTCATCTCTAGGAGACAACGCGTCTCATTCCTGAGCAGTATGACGGCTGCGTGGTCCCATGGTGTTTATACTTGCATACTATTGTTCGTACAGAGGAATGTGGTACCTTCAGGCATTTGGAAATTGCTCCCAAGGATGAACCAGACTTGTGGAGGTCTACAAAAATTATGAGGTCTTGGCTGATTTCTTTTGATTTTCCCATGATGTCAAGCAAAGATGCACTGATTTGAAGGTAGGCTTTGAAATACATCCACAGGTACACCTCCAATTGACTCAAATGATGTCAATTAGCCTATTAGAAGCTTCTGAAGCCATGACATCATTTTCTGGTATTTTCCAAGCTGTTTAAAGGCACAGTGTCACGCCCTGGTCTAAGTATTTTGTGTTTTTCTTCATGTATTGGGTCAGGCCAGGGTGTGGCATGGAGTTTTTGTATTGTGGTGTGTTTTGTCTTGGGGTTTTGGTGTGTATGTATTTGGGATTGTAGCTAGTGGGGTTATCTAGCAAAGTCTATGGCTGTCTGGAGTGGTTCTCAATCAGAGGCAGGTGCTTATCGTTGTCTCTGATTGGGAACCATATTTAGGCAGCCATATTCTTTGAGTTTGTCGTGGGTGATTGTCCTGAGTGTCTTGATGTCCTTGTGCTGTGTTAGTTGACACAAGTATAGGCTGTTTTCGGTTTTCACTACGTTTATTGTTTTGTTGAGTTTGTGTTTATTCGTGTTTACGTTGTTTAAATAAACATGGATCGCAATCGACACGCTGCAGCTTGGTCCGACTCTCCTTCACCATATGAAAACCGTGACACACAGTCAACTTAGTGTACGTAAACTTCTGACCCACTGGAATTGTGATACAGTGAAATAATCTGTCTGTAAACAATTGTTGGAAAAATTACTTGTGTCATGCACAAAGTAGATGTCCTAACCGGCTTGCCAAAACTATAATTTGTTTTCAAGAAATTTGTGGAGTGGTTGAAAAACAAGTTTTAATGACTCCAACCTAAGTGTATGTAAACTTCCGACTATATGGATTTTTCAGAAATTATTCAGCAAAATATATAATTTGTAGCAAATTATTTATGCTTGATGATTATATGTCTATTATTAGATTGATGAAAAACAGAAAGATTAAGGTTTGGCCTTAGGATGCTTTTCAACCGCTCTTCTGTACATTAGGCCTAAGCTGTCTAAGAGCATGCAGAGATAAATAAAAAGGATGGGAGGATGAATGCAGGCCCTGTGTTTTCTCTCCACCTCCTGCCCTCCTCTCCTGTCATCTGTTGCCCCACAGCAGGCCAGAGGTTGTTGGCGTTGTGCTCACTTGTAATCCGTCTCACTGTCAGACGAGCAGCTACTAGGTCACCCATCACTCACAGTGACATGAATCAGGGTTGACGCCAGCAGATTTAAGCCATTTCTCTCAGTCTGTAAACACAGGCAGAGTTCACATAGCAGGCCCAAATCGAAAGAACAGCCTTCACTAACCACACCATGGCCTGAAACCACTGGCCTCAGGACAGGTGCATGACCCACAAGAGCAGTTTTACATTTAGAGCACGGGTTTGAAACGGTTCAGGAAACAGAACCAAATACTGGAAAATAAATACATTTTTCAAGGAACAGAACCAGAATTGAGAAGGAACGTGATCTATTCTTTTCCCCAACAGAACCGTTATTTTAAAAGCATGAACTGGTAAATACACTTCTTTTCATGTTCTGAGCATTTTTTTCCAGTCCCACAAAAAACGCAACAGAGCGCCTATGCAAAGCCTTCACTGTCACTAAGAAACGTATTCTAGTGTCTGTCTGCCTGCCAGCTGAAAAACTTTGCGAGTGTGTATGTGTGTAGGCTACCTGCACCTCCCCTCCCTCCAAAGCATGCATAGTCTACTGCAGCTACTGACGTTATAGGTGTGATTCAGAAATTAGGGAGAGATTTTTAATTAGAGAACACCGGATTCACTTTTTAAATTATAGTTAAGGATACTATAGTTATCACTTTCACATTGGATTAACTTCAAAAAGTAAAGATGTGTTTTTATTTTAATTCTGGTGCTGCTCTGCACACACAAGCTTGTTCGCTAGCTCTGCTCGTGAAAAGGCAGCATTATTTGTAATGTAATGGAACTGAGAGTCATGATCAAGGGCTAGCTCCAGTCAAACGTTAGTTAAGCCAACTCTCTGAAGTTTAAAGACATTCAAAGTTCCTTTATAAGAAACCGCACCTCCGTAGGTATAATTATGTGGGCTTAATTCACTAGTCTTCAACTGGCAGCTTCATTAAATAGTACCCACAAAACAGCAGTCTCAACGTCAACAGTGAAGAGGCGACTCCGGGATGCTGGTCTTCTAGGCAGAGTTGCAAATCAATATATTAGACTGGCCAATAAAAAGATTAAGATTAAGATGGGCAAAAGAACACAGACACTGGTCCGACACTGGACAGAGGAACTCTGCCTAGAAGGCCAGCATCCCAAAGTCGCCTCTTCACTGTCAACCAAGATCGAGTAGCAGTGGGGATGTCTGTTTTGATTGTCTTGTCCCGTCCCTTGTATATATAGATTTTCTTCGTATATACAATATTTCATGTATATTGGTATATATATATATTTCTTTTAAATCAAATTTTTCATCTACGGACAAAACATACTCTCCTGCAACCCGCCTCACCCAATGTGGTATGGATCTTTCTATTTTTACACTTTTGAACCCGAACCCACTTCTGAAGCTAGCCAGCTAACTAGCTAGTAGTTAGCCTGGAGCTAGCCTCATTCTAGACCCATCTGCCAGCTAGCTGAAGAGATTCCATCAAGCAATCCCTGGGCTTCTTCTTCTTCTTCTTTTGCCAATTGGCCTGGACCCTTTGCTGCCAACACAGAGCCTCGCCGATCCATCACGACTGGTCTACCGACGTAACCGTCCGAGGGGGTTTCTGTCCCGAAGCAAGAACCAGTTAGCCTGGAGCTAGCCTCGAGCTAGGCCCTTCTCTAGGCTAGCCAAAGAATTCCATCAGATCATTCCTGGGCTTCAATACATCTCCTGCCAATTGGCCTGGACCCTTTGCTGCCGAAACAGAGCCCAGCCGATCCATCACGACGGGTCTGCCAACGTAACTGTCCGAAGGGGTTTCAACAGACTCTTGTTGCGATGTCCCCTGAGGCCCATCTGCTAGCCCCGGCCTGCAAGTTGTCTGAATCGCCATGCCTCCAGCTCGCCTAGCTACTTACTGGGTCCTAGGATCACTCGGCTACACATGCCTCTCCCTAATGTCAATATGCCTTGCCTATTGCTGTTTTGGTTAGTAATTTTTGCCTTATTTCACTGTAGAGCCTCCAGCCCTGCTCAATATGCCTTAGCTAGCCTTAGCTATGCCTTATGTTCCACCCCCACACATGCGGTGACTGCACCTGGCTTAAATGGTGCCTCCAGAGACAAAACCTCTCTCATCGTCACTCAATGCCTAGGCTTACCTCCACTGTACTCATATCCTACCATAACCTTGTCTGTACATTATGCCTTGAATCTATTATTTCGCGCCCAGATACCTGCTCCTTTTACTCTCTGTTCCGAGCACAACCAGTTCTTTTAGTCTTTAGCCGTACCCTTATCCTACTCCTCCTTTGTTCCTCTGGTGATGTAGAAGTTAAACCAGTCCCATTCCCCAGGCACTCTCATTTGTTGACTTCTGGAACCGTAAAATAATTGGTTTCATGCATGTTAACATTAGAAGCCTCCTCCCTAAGTTTGTTCTATTCACTGCTTTAGCACACTCTGCCAACCCGGATGTCCTAGCCGTGTCTGAATCCTGGCATTCCATCCCTAACTATAACATTTTCCGACAAGATAGAACTGCCAAAGGGGGCAATGTTGCAATCTACCACAGAGATAGCCTGCAGAGTTCTGTTATACTATCCAGGTCTGTGCCAAAACAATTCGAGCTTCTACTTTTAAAAATCCACCTTCCCAGAAACAAGTCTCATACCGTTTATGCTTGTTATAGACCCCACTCGGCCCCCAGCTGTGCCCTGGACACCATATGTGAATTGATCGTACTGTTAGGTGACCTAAACTGGGACATGCTTAACGCCATGGCCGTCCTACAATCTAAGATAAATGCCCTCAAACTCCCACAAATCATCAAGGAACCGACCAGGTACAACCCTAAATCCGTAACCATGGGCACCCTCTTAGATATCATCCTGACCAACCTGCCCTCTAAATACACCTCTGCTGTCTTAAATCAGGACACTGTAAAGCCCATGGAGAATAAGAGCACCTCCTCCCAGCTGCCCACTGCACTGAGGATAGGAAACACTGTCACCAGCTGCAACATCGAGAGCATCCTGATCGGTTGCATCACTGCCTGGTACGGCAATTGCTCGTCCTGCGACCGCAAGGCACTTCAGAGAGTAGTGCGTACGGCCCAGTACATCACTGGGGCAAAGCTGCCTGCCATCCAGGACCTCTACACCAGGCGGTGTCAGAGGAAGGCCCTAAGAATTGGCAAAGACCCCAGCCACCCCAGTCATAGACTGTTCTCTCTACTACCGCATGGAAAGAGGTACCGGAGTGCCAAGTCTAGGACAAAAAGGCTTCTCAACAGTTTTTACCCCCAAGCCATAAGACTCCTGAACAGGTAACCAAATGGTTACCCGGACTATTTGCATTGTGTACTCACCCCAACCCCTATTTTACGCTGCTGCTACTCTCTGTTTATCTTATATGCATAGTCACTTTAACTATACATTCATGTACATATTACCTAAATTGGCCCGACCAACCAGTGCTCCCGCACATTGGCTAACCGGGCTGTCTGCATTGTGTCCCACCACCCGCCAACCCCTCATTTTATGCTTCTGCTACTCTCTGTTCATCATATATGCATAATCACTTTAACGATACCTACATGTACATACTACCTCAATAAGCCTGACTAACAGGTGTCTGTTTA
Organism: Oncorhynchus keta; assembly: GCF_023373465.1. Taxonomy (NCBI): domain Eukaryota; kingdom Metazoa; phylum Chordata; class Actinopteri; order Salmoniformes; family Salmonidae; genus Oncorhynchus; species Oncorhynchus keta. The sequence goes on from NC_068448.1 coordinate 17,300,308, forward strand.
TAGCCTTGCTACTCTTTTTTCAAATGTCTTTTTACTGTTGTTTTATTTCTTTACTTACCTACACACACACACATACCTTTTTTCCACACCATTGGTTAGAGCCTGTAAGTAAGCATTTCACTCTAAGGTTTACACCTGTTGTATTCGGCGCATGTGACAAATAAACTTTGATTTGATTTTAAATCTACGATAATCGATAATTTCAATAAGCATATTTCCACAGCTGGCCATGCTTTCCACCTGACTACCCCTACCCTGGCCAACATCTCAGCACCCCCTGCAGCAACTTGCCCCCCCCTGCTGCTTCTTATTCACCCAAATCCAGATAGCTGATGATCTGAAAGAACTGCAACATCTGGATCCCTAAAAATCATCTGGGCTAGACAATCTGGACCCTCTCTTTCTAAAAGTATCCGTGGAAATTGTTGCTACCCTTATTAGTAGCCTATTCAACCTCTCTTTCGTGTCGTCTGACATTTACATTTTACATTTAACATTACATTTAAGTCATTTAGCAGACGCTCTTATCCAGAGCGACTTACAAATTGGTGCATTCACCTTATGACATCCAGTGGAACAGTCACTTTACAATAGTGCATCTAAATCTTAAAAGGGGGGTGAGAAGGATTACTTATCCTATCCTAGGTATTCCTTAAAGAGGTGGGGTTTCAGGTGTCTCCGGAAGGTGGTGGTTGACTCCGCTGTCCTGGCGTCGTGAGGGAGTTTGTTCCACCATTGGGGGGCCAGAGCAGCGAACAGTTTTGACTGGGCTGAGCGGGAACTGTACTTCCTCAGTGGTAGGGAGGCGAGCAGGCCAGAGGTGGATGAACGCAGTGCCCTTGTTTGGGTGTAGGGCCTGATCAGAGCCTGGAGGTACTGAGGTGCCATTCCCCTCACAGCTCCGTAGGCAAGCACCATGGTCTTGTAGCGGATGCGAGCTTCAACTGGAAGCCAGTGGAGGGAGCGGAGGAGCGGGGTGACGTGAGAGAACTTGGGAAGGTTGAACACCAGACGGGCTGCGGCGTTCTGGATGAGTTGTAGGGGTTTAATGGCACAGGCAGGGAGCCCAGCCAACAGCGAGTTGCACTAATCCAGACGGGAGATGACAAGTGCCTGGATTAGGACCTGCGCCGCTTCCTGTGTGAGGCAGGGTCGTACTCTGCGGATGTTGTAGAGCATGAACCTACAGGAACGGGCCACCGCCTTGATGTTAGTTGAGAACGACAGGGTGTTGTCCAGGATCACGCCAAGGTTCTTAGCGCTCTGGGAGGAGGACACAATGGAGTTGTCAACCGTGATGGCGAGATCATGGAACGGGCAGTCCTTCCCGGGAGGAAGAGCAGCTCCGTCTTGCCGAGGTTCAGCTTGAGGTGGTGATCCGTCATCCACACTGATATGTCTGCCAGACATGCAGAGATGCGATTCGCCACCTGGTCATCAGAAGGGGAAAGGAGAAGATTAATTGTGTGTCGTCTGCATAGCAATGATAGGAGAGACCATGTGAGGTTATGACAGAGCCAAGTGACTTGGTGTATAGCGAGAATAGGAGAGGGCCTAGAACAGAGCCCTGGGGGACACCAGTGGTGAGAGCGCGTGGTGAGGAGACAGATTCTCGCCACGCCACCTGGTAGGAGCGACCTGTCAGGTAGGACGCAATCAAGCGTGGGCCGCGCCGGAGATGCCCAACTCGGAGAGGGTGGAGAGGAGGATCTGATGGTTCACAATATCGAAGGCAGCCGATAGGTCTAGAAGGATGAGAGCAGAGGAGAGAGTTAGCTTTAGCGGTGCGGAGCACCTCCGTGATACAGAGAAGAGCAGTCTCAGTTGAATGACTAGTCTTGAAACCTGACTGATTTGGATCAAGAAGGTCATTCTGAGAGAGATAGCGGGAGAGCTGGCCAAGGACGGCACGTTCAAGAGTTTTGGAGAGAAAAGAAAGAAGGGATACTGGTCTGTAGTTGTTGACATCGGAGGGATCGAGTGTAGGTTTTTTCAGAAGGGGTGCAACTCTCGCTCTCTTGAAGACGGAAGGGACGTAGCCAGCGGTCAGGGATGAGTTGATGAGCGAGGTGAGGTAAGGGAGAAGGTCTCCGGAAATGGTCTGGAGAAGAGAGGAGGGGATAGGGTCAAGCGGGCAGGTTGATGGGCGGCCGGCCGTCACAAGACGCAAGATTTCATCTGGAGAGAGAGGGGAGAAAGAGGTCAGAGCACAGGGTAGGGCAGTGTGAGCAGAACCAGCGGTGTCATTTGACTTAGCAAACGAGGATCGGATGTCGTCGACCTTCTTTTCAAAATGGTTGACGAAGTCATCTGCAGAGAGGGAGGAGGGGGGGAGAGGGAGGAGGATTCAGGAGGGAGGAGAAAGTGGCAAAGAGCTTCCTAGGGTTAGAGGCAGAAGCTTGGAATTTAGAGTGGTAGAAAGTGGCTTTAGCAGCAGAGACAGAAGAGGAAAATGTAGAGAGGAGGGAGCGAAAGGATGCCAGGTCCGCAGGGAGGCGAGTTTTCCTCCATTTCCGCTCGGCTGCCCGGAGCCCTGTTCTGTGAGCTCGCAATGAGTCGTCGAGCCACGGAGCGGGAGGGGAGGACCGAGCCGGCCTGGAGGATAGGGGGCATAGAGAGTCAAAGGATGCAGAAAGGGAGGAGAGGAGGGTTGAGGAGGCAGAATCAGGAGATAGGTTGGAGAAGGTTTGAGCAGAGGGAAGAGATGATAGGATGGAAGAGGAGAGAGTAGCGGGGAGAGAGAGCAAAGGTTGGGACGGCGCGATACCATCCGAGTAGGGGCAGTGTGGGAAGTGTTGGATGAGAGCGAGAGGGAAAAGGATACAAGGTAGTGGTCGGAGACTTGGAGGAGTTGCAATGAGGTTAGTGGAAGAACAGCATCTAGTAAAGATGAGGTCGAGCGTATTGCCTGCCTTGTGAGTAGGGGGAAGGTGAGAGGGTGAGGTCAAAAGAGGAGAGGAGTGGAAAGAAGGAGGCAGAGAGGAATGAGTCAAAGGTAGACGTGGGGAGGTTAAAGTCGCCCAGAACTGTGAGAGGTGAGCCGTCCTCAGGAAAGGAGCTTATCAAGGCATCAAGCTCATTGATGAACTCTCCGAGGAACCTGGAGGGCGATAAATGATAAGGATGTTAAGCTTGAAAGGGCTGGTAACTGTGACAGCATGGAATTCAAAGGAGGCGATAGACAGATGGGTAAGGGAGAAAGAGAATGACCACTTGGGAGAGATGAGGATCCCGGTGCCACCACCCCGCTGACCAGAAGCTCTCGGGGTGGGCGAGAACACGTGGGCGGACGAAGAGAGAGCAGTAGGAGTGGCAGTGTTATCTGTGGTGATCCATGTTTCCGTCAGTGCCAAGAAGTCGAGGGACTGGAGGGAGGCATAGGCTGAGATGAACTCTGCCTTGTTGGCCGCAGATCGGCAGTTCCAGAGGCTACCGGAGACCTGGAACTCCACGTGGGTCGTGCGCGCTGGGACCACCAGATTAGGGTGGCCGCGGCCACGCGGTGTGGAGCATTTGTATGGTCTGTGCAGAGAGGAGAGAACAGGGATAGACAGACACATAGTTGACAGGCTACAGAAGAGGCTACGCTAATGCAAAGGAGATTGGAATGACAAGTGGACTACACGTCTCGAATGTTCAGAAAGTTAAGCTTACGTAGCAAGAATCTTATTGACTAAAATGATTAAAATGATACAGTACTGCTGAAGTAGGCTAGCTGGCAGTGGCTGCGTTGTTGACTTTGTAGGCTAGCTGGCAGTGGCTGCGTTGTTGACACTACACTAATCAAGTCGTTCCGTTGAGTGTAATAGTTTCTACAGTGCTGCTATTCGGGGGCTAGCTGGCTAGCTAGCAGTGTTGATTACGTTACGTTGCGTTAAAAGAACGACAATAGCTGGCTAGCTAACCTAGAAGATTGCTCTAGACTACACAATTATCTTTGATACAAAGACTGCTATGTAGCTAGCTATGTAGCTAGCTACGATCAAACAAATCAAACCGTTGTACTGTAATGAAATTAAATGAAAATGTGATACTACCTGTGGAGCGAAGCGGAATGCGACCGGGTTGTTGAGTTCTATTCGGAAGACGTTGGCTAGCTGTTGGCTAGCTAGCAGTGTCTCCTACGTTAAGGACGACAAATAGCTGGCTAGCTAACCTCGGTAAATTAAGATAATCACTCTAAGACTACACAATTATCTTGGATACGAAGACAGCAAAGACAGCTATGTAGCTAGCTAACACTACACTAATCAAGTCGTTCAGTTGAGTGTAATAGTTTCTACAGTGCTGCTAATCGGTGGACGTTTGCTAGCTGGCTAGCTGCTGGGCAGAGCAGTGAAGACTACGTTAGGACGACGAAATACGATAATTACGCAATTATCTTTGATACAAAGACGGCTATGTAGCTAGCTAAGAAGAAATTGCTAAGATTAGACAAATCAAACCGTTGTACTATAATGAAATTGGAAAGATTGGAAAGCTGCCGCAGTCCATCCCCCTCTTCAAAGGGGGAGACACTCTGGACCCAAACTGTTATAGACCTATATCCATCCTGCCCTGCCTCTCTAAACTCTTTGAACGCCAACTTCTTAGGGCTAGGCCCCTTTTTTCTCCATTTCCGCCTGAATGACGTGCCCAAAGTAAACTGCCAATAGCTCAGGCCCTGAAGCCAGGATATGCATATAATTGGTGCCATTGGAAGTTAACACTTTGACGTTTGTAGGAGGAGAATATAACACAATAGATATTGAGAAAAGCAAAACAGGTTTTTAAAAAATTGAGAGATCATCTTCTTAGCAATGCAAGAGAAAGGTCATATTATAAAATATGGCTTCCATAGGGTGTCAGTAGTCTATGTTCAAGGTTTCAGGCTTGTAACTTCAAAAACTAATAAGAAATAACAGTTTTTGTAGAAGGACACCAGTCCTGGAAATCCGTGTTTGCGCACGCCATGAAGAAATTGCTCACCTGCTAAAATCGGTTTCCTATTGAACATACTTCTTTCAGAAAGAAATATTATAGTTTGATTACATTTTAAGGTATCTGAGGAGTATATAGAACATATTTTGACTTGTTAAAACAAGGTTTAGGGGTAGATTTTCAGATTCCTTTCTCTGCATGTTTTTATTTTTTTTATTTAATATTTTTTTAACCAGGTAGGTTAGTTGAGAACAAGTTCTCATTTACAACTGCGACCTGGCCAAGATAAAGCAAAGCAGTGCGACACAAACAACAACACAGAGTTACACATGGAATAAACAAGCGTACAGTCAATAACACAATAGAAAGTTGAACTAAACAGACTTTTTAGGATATAAAGAAGGATTTTATCTAACAAAACGACACTACATGTTATGGCTGGGACAATTTGGACAACAAATCAGAGGAAGATTTTCAAAAAGTAAGTGAAAATGTCATCTTTATATGTGAATGTATGAAACCTGTGCCGGTGTAAAAATATTTTGATGTGGGGCGCCGTCCTCAAACAATTACATGGCATGTTTAAATGTAATAGTTACTGAAAATCAGACAGTGCAGTTAGATTAACATGAATTTAAGCTTTCAGCCGATTTATAGGACACTTATGTGTACCTAAATGTTTAAAATCTAATATATATATTATAATTTATTTGAATTGCGCGCCCTCCAGATTCACCGGAAGTTGTCCCGCTAGCGGGACCCCGATCCTTGAGAAGTTTTTAATAAACAGATCACCGACAATTTTGAATCCCACCATACCTTCTCCAATATGCAATCTGGATTCTGAGTTGGTCATGGGTACACCTCAGCCACGCTCAAGGTCCTAAACGATATCATAAACGCCATCGATAAAAGACAGTACTGTGCGCCGTCTTCATCGACCTGGCCAATGCTTTTGACTCTATCAATCACCTCATTCTTTTTGGCAGACTCAATAAACTTGGCTTCTCAAATGACTGCCTCGCCTCGTTCACCAACTACTTCTCAGACAGAGTTCAGTGTGTCAAATCGGAGGGCCTGTGGTACGGACCTCTGGCAGTATCTATGAGGGTGCCACAGGGTTCAATTCTTGGGCCGACTCTTTTCTCTGTATATATCAATGATGTCGCTCTTGTTGCTGGTGACTCTCTGATCCACCTCCACGCAGATGACACCATTCTGTATATATCTGACCCTTCTTTGGACACTGTGCTAACAAACCTCCAAATGAGCTTCAACGCCATACAACACTCCTTCCATGGCCAACTACTTTTAAATGCTAGTAAAACCAAGTGCATGCTCTTCAAACAATTGCTGCCCGCACCCTCTCGCCCGACTACCATCACTACACTGGACAGTTCTGACCTAGAATATGTGGAATACTCCAAATACCTAGGTATCTGGTTAGACTGTAAACTGTCCTTCCAAGCTCACATTAAGCATCTCCAATCCAAAATTAAATATAGAATCGTCTTCCTATTTGGCAACAAAGCCTCTGGCCATGTCAGTTACATCATAGCCCCCAACACTCTACTCAGCAAACTGGATGTACTCAGCAAACTGGATGTAGTCTATCACAGTGCCATCCGTTTTATCACCAAAGCCCCATATACTACCCACCACTGTGACCTGTATGTTTTCGTTGGCTGGTCCTCGCTACATATTCATCGCCAAACTCACCGGCTCCAGATCATCTACAAGACCCTGCTAGGTAAAACTCCGCCTTATCTCAGCTCACTGGTCACCATAGCAGCACCCACCCATAGCACGCGCTCCAGCAGGTACATTTCACTGGTCATGCCCAAAGCCAACACCTCCTTTGGACGCCTTTCCTTCCAGTTCTCTGCTGCCAAAGACTGGAACGAATTGCAAAAATCACTGAAGTTGGAGAATTACATCTCCCTAACTAACTTTAAGCATCGGCTGTCAGAGCAGCTTACAGCTGCAGCTGTACACATCCCATCTGTAAATCGCCCATCCAACCAGCTACCTACCTCATCCCCATAATTGTTTTTGTTTTTCTGCTCTTTTGCACACCGTTATGTCTACTTGGACATCCTCATCTGCACATATATCACTCCAGTGTTAATTGCTAAATTGTAATTACTTCGCCACTATGGCCCATTCATTGCCTTAGCTCCTTACTTAATTTGCACACACTGTATACAGATTTCTCTATTGTGTTTTTGACCGTATGTTTGTTTATCCCATGTGTAACTATGTGTTGTTGTTTTTGTCGCACTGCTTTGGTTTATCTTGGCCAGGTCGCAGTTGTAAATGAGAACTTGTTCTCAACTGGTTAAATAAAGGTGAAAAAAATATATTATACAGTGCATTCGGAAATATTCAGACCCCTTGACTTTTTCGACAGTTTGATATGTTACTGCCTTATTCTAAAATTTATGAAATTATTTTTCTTTTTATCAATATACACACACTATCCCATAATGACAAAGCAAAAATAGATTTGTGAAATATTACATTTACATAACTATTCAGACCCTTTACTCAGTACTTTGTTGAAGCACCTTTGGTTGCAATTACACCCTCGAGTCTTCTTGGGTATGACGCTACAAGCTTGGCACACCTGTGTTTGGGGAGTTTCTCCCATTATTCTCTGCAAATCCTCTCAAGCTCTGTCAGGTTGGATGGGGAGCATTGCTGCACAGCTATTTTCAGGTCTCTCCAGTGATGTTCGGGCTCTGGCTGGACCTCTCAAGAACATTCAGAGACTTGTGATGAAGCCACTCCTGCATTGTCTTGGCTATGTGCTTAGGGTTATTGTCCTGTTGGAAGGTGAACCTTTGCCCTAGTCTGAAGTCCTGAGCACTCTAGAGCAGGTTTTCATCAAGGATCTCTCTGGACTTTGCTAAATTCATCTTTCCCTCGATCCTGACTAGTGTCCCAGTCCCTATTGCTGATGAACATCCCCACAGCATGATTCTGCCACCACCATGCTTCACCGTAGGGATGGTGCCAGGATTCCCCCAGAGGTGACTCTTGGCATTCAGGTCAAAGAGTTCAATTTCGGTTTCATCAGACTGAGAATCTTGTTTCTCATGGTCTGAGAGTTCTTTAGGTGCCTTTTGGCAAACTCCAAGTGGGCTGTCATGTACCTTTTACTGAGAAGTGGCTTTCGTCTGGCTACTCTATCATAAACGCCTGATTGGTGGAGTGCTGCAGAGATGGTTGTCCTTCTGGAAGGTTCTTCCTTCTCCACAGAGGAACTCTGGAGCTCTGTGAGAGTGACCTTTGGGTTCTTGGTCACCTCCCTGACCAAGGCCCTTCTCCCCCGATTGCTCAGTTTGGCCAGGCAGACAGCTCTAGGAAGAGTCTTGGTGGTTTCGAACTTCTTTCATTTCTTGGGGACCTTCAATCCTGCAGATTTTTTTTGACCATTTCCCAGATCTGTGCCTTGACACAATCCTGCCTCAGAGCTCTACGGATTATTCCTTTGAACTCACGGCTTGTTTCTTTTGCTCTGACATGCACTGTCAACGTAGACAGGTGTGTGTCCTTCCAAGTCATGTCCAAGTCATCTCAATGATGAACAATGGAAACAGGATGCAACTGAGATCAATTTTGTATCTCATACTGTTGCAAAGGGTCTGAAAACTTATGCAAATAAGGTATTTCTGTTTTTTGTTCTTAATACATTATGGGGTATTGTGTGTAGATTGATGAGTTTTTTTATTTAATACATTTTAGAATAAGGCTGTCATGTGGAAAACGTCAAGGGTTCTGAATACTTTCTCAATGCACTGTAGCTACAATGGTGGCTACATTACTTACTATTACGGCTACATGGCTACTATTATGCCTGGCAGACGGCAGTTAGAGGTGAGGGGAGTGGTAATTGAGGAGAGATATCTTGCAGGTAGCTGGCTCCACCCCCAAGCCTTATATGGACTTCCTGCCCCAACGAGGAAAGGCTGTGAGTCGTTAAGCCAGGGAGTTAAGCCCCCCCCGTGTACCGGACCGGATTGGCTGAGGACCCGAGTGTGAGGATTACCCCTGGAAAAGAGAATTGTGATTGGTGAATTCTCCCCTCTTTCCCCGTGTATGAAAATCCCTGATAAACTTCCCCTTTGCATTTTATTTGTGCTACTGGTTCCTGGTTCCTTGTTAGTGAATTGGTGACATGGAAACCCCACACCCTTGATCTTGCTACAATAGATGCTATTTGTGCTACTGTAAATAGCTACTATAGCTAATAGCTACATAACCTGACCTGTTGGTATAGTCACTCATTCAAGACACCTATATGATAACTGTGAGATGCAGGCCTCCAAATACAATAATGTCTTTGCTTCACTTTCGGCACAAATAATCATCTTATGTCATAAAATAATGTGAACACTCAACTTGTCAGACAGCTCCCACTCTGAGCTCTCATCATCCTTCTCCCAAGCATTTCTATTTAATTTAAGTGTTCTGGGAAGTACATGCGTTTTGTTTTAATGACGTTTCTGAAGTTGACTGATCTGTAATGTAAGCTGTTCCAGTCCAAGTTTTTCTTTCTATCTTCTTTGTGTGACTCTCATATACGGGACTTTTCTCCTATTAAAAGAAAGTGTTGAATATTTAATGTAAAGGTAGACTTAGCAACAATGCATCATCATACAGACCTCAACAACATATTTTAAATATAGCAAGACTGCCCCATAACATCTCCATAACTTTCCCATAACCTCTCCAAAGCCTACCCCATAACATCAGCAAAACATTCTCATTACGTACCCATAACATCACTATAACATTCCCATAAAGACCCCATAATGTTCCAATAACATTACCATAATGTCCCTGATGTTCCCATAAAGACCCCATAATGTTCCAATAACATTACCATAATGTCCCTGATGTTCCCATAAAGACCCCATAATGTTCCAATAACATTACCATAATGTCCCTGATGTTCCCATAAAGACCCCATAATGTTCCAATAACATTACCATAATGTCCCTGATGTTCCCATAAAGACCCCATAATGTTCCAATAACATTACCATAATGTCCCTGATGTTCCCATAAAGACCCCATAATGTTCCAATAACATTACCATAATGTCCCTGATGTTCCCCTAAAGACCCCATAATGTTCCAATAACATTACCATAATGTCACGGATGTTCCCATAAAGACCCCATAATGTTCCAATAACATTACCATAATGTCACTGATGTTCCCATAAAATCACAACATTCCCATAAGGTACCCGTAATATCCTCATAATGTTCCCATAATGTTCCTATAATGTCCCCATAACATTACTATAATGTTTCTATATTGTCCCCAAAACATCATAAAGTACCCAAAACATAACCATAATGCTCCCAGAATGTCCTCATAAAATTGCCATATCATCACTATAACAGACACATTTCCAAAAACCTTGAAATGCATTATCATGAGCTCATGCTAACAAGCATGATACAACTGCATGTACTCAATAACCACTCATAAATTAATAGGCTATAGTATACCAAATGCTACTTACTGAAATGATATTGAAAGCAGTGAAATTGATCCGATAAACATCAAAGACATGGCAGATGTCGTCAGCCATGCAAAATCAACAACAAAAAAATGTAATCACACTCTATTTGTAACATGTTTCATAGACAATAGGTATAGACTAACAGAAATAGTGGCACAGTGAACTACAAATAACTTGTAAAAAATAACATGGCTATATATAGGGAGGAGGAAATAACATGGCTGTATACTGAGTCGATGTGCAGGGGTACGAGGTAATTGAGGTAGCTATGCACTTTACATACTGTATATACTGAACAAAAATAAAAATGCAACATGCAACAATTTCAACGATTTTACTGAGTTACAGTTCATGTAAGGAAATAAGTCAATTGAAATAAATTCATTAGGTCCAACACTATGGGTTTCACATAACTGGGCAGGGACGCAGCCATGGGGGGGGCTGGGAGGGCATAGGCCCACCCACTTGGGAGCCAGGCACACCCACTTGGGAGCCAGGCCCAGCCAATCAGGATTGTTTTTCCCCCACAAAGGGGCTTTATTACAGACAGAAATACTCCTCAGTTTCATCAGCTGTTTGGGTGGCTTGTCTCAGACAATCCTGCAGGTGAAGAAGCCGGATGTGGAGGCCACGGGCTGGCGTGGTGACACTTGGTCTGCAGTTGTGTGGATGGTTGGACGTACTGCCAAATTCTCTAAAATGACATTAAAATGACAATGGTAGAGAAACTTTAAATTCTCTGGAAACAGCTCTGGTGGACATTCCTGCAGTCAGCATGCAAATTGCACTCTCCTTCAAAACTTGACACATCTGTGGCAAAACTGCACATTTTAGAGTTGCCTTTATTGTCCCCAGCACAAGGTGCGCCTGTGTAATGATCATGCTGTTTAATCAGCTTCTTGTCAGGCAAACTTAATGATGGTGTTGGAGTCGTACGCGGCCACGCAGTCGTGGGTGAACAGGGAGTATAGTAGGGGACTAAGCACGCACCCCTTGTTGAGGGTCAGAGTGGCAGATGTGGTGTTGCCTACCCTCACCACATGAGGGCTGCATGACAGGATGTCCAGGATCCTGTTGCAGAGGGAGGTGTTCAGTCCCAGTGACCCTAGCTTAGTGATGAGATTCAAGGGCACTATTGTGTTGAACACTGAGCTGTAGTCAATGAACAGCATTCTCACGTAGGTGTTCCTTTTGTCCCAGTGAGAAAGGGCAGTGTGGAGTGCAATAGAGACTGCATCATCTGTGGATCTTTTGGGGTGGTATGATAATTGGAGTGGGTCCAGGGTGTCTGGGATGATGATGTTGATGTGAGCCATACCCAGCCTTTCAAAGCATTTTTCATGGCTACAGATGTGTGCTATGGGGCAATAGTCATTTAGACATGTTATCTTGGCATTCTTGGGCACAGGGACTATGGTGGTCTGCTTGAAACATGCAGGTATTACAGACTAGGTCAGGGAGAGGTTGAAAATGTCAGTGAAGACACTTGCCAGCTGGTTAGCTCATGCTCTGAGTACACGTTCTTGTAATCCGTCTGGCCCTGCGGCCTTGTAAATGTTAACATGTTTAAAGGTCTTACTCACATAGGCTAATCGAACACCCATCCAGTGCCAAGGCATTACGTTTGAAAATGTTTCAACAAAGAATCAAACCAATAGACAATATCTGCAAGGAAACTGAGACAGATTTTTACAGACTGCCACATCAAAACGCAGAAAGCCTAAAGGCTTAAAATAATACAAAAAATCTAATCAGACGAGCAATCCCTGATGTTAATGAAGGTGTCACACATTGCACAAAGAAAGTTGTGCCTGGCATTCTTCCATTTTTCGGCTGCCTACACCAGTGACATTTCATCTCACATTCAAAGAGCGCATAGGCCCTTAATGAAATGCATAATTAACATATTCTAATTGTGCTGAGCACAGTGATGGTTTTGACAGAGCTCACTTTCCATGTCTAATTCAATGCTAATTTAATCTGTTCTTTTCCCGCAGACATGACCTTTTCTTGATTGAGTTTCACCGCACAGAATTTTTTGATGGATTGATTTATCAACCTCTTGGATTGCAACAAAAGCAGCAATTTCATACAGAAAAAAGAGACGGTTGGAGGAAAGTAAGACAATGGAGACACCAGACATGAAATTAGGTGACAGGAGAGATGGAAAAAAAAACACATTCATTAAAATGGAATAATGTCAGGCAACCTGAAACTGTGTCCATCAGTGATATATTATGTTATAAAATCATTCCTTGGTGACATACAGTACCAGTCCAAAGTTTGGACACACTACTCACTCAAGGCTTTTTCTTTATTTTTTGTTGGAAAAGCATTCCTCATGAAGCTGGTTGAGAGAATGCCAAGAGTATGCAAAGCTGTCATCATGGCAAACGGTGGCTACTTTGAAGAATTTCAAATATAAAATATATTTTGATTTGTTTAACAATTTTTTGGTTACTACATGATTCCATGTGTGTTATTTCATTGTTTTGATGTCTTCACTATTATTCTACAATGTAGAAAATAGTAAAAAAATAAAGAAAAACGCTGGAATGAGTAGGTGTGTCCAAACTTTTGACTGGTACTGTATGTTGTCTTTTGAATATTTAATTCTAGCTGACACATTTTCGTAGTCATTTAATCACACTTGCTGGACATTGCTTAAGCCATTCAGCTGGCTTACCTTTCAGAGAACGATTAGTGGGAAAACTCAAAAGCTTCATTTCACAAGATAAAGGAAGATCAACTCTATTAATGTATCTTCTAAATCTGAATATTTACTAAAGGGTGATGCTGAACAGACAGCTCAGAAGACATCCCCTACTTGAGACTGAAATAGGGGTTTTAAATATGTCAATGTCTTGCAATCATCCAGCACCTCTCCTTTTCTATTATGCAGAATACACAAAATATTCACCCAAAATGTGAAAGACTCTGGAATTATTACAACATGTTTTCTCTTGTGTCATTTTGAATGATTCAAGTAAATGGACTAGTCTTTTTCTGAACCTTATTATGTTGTGTGGACATTACAATGCAATATGAATGGATAAATGTGGATACACTTGGATAAATGTGAGATTTTTACAACAGTAAATGCCAAATTGACACAGTGTTCCAAGGTCCTTCCAGTGGCTGTTTCTAATCCTGGTCTTTATCTAAGTGAAAATATTGGTATTGAAATTGGGTGCAGAAACTGGGAATCCTAGGAAACGTGCAGCTGTCCGTCCGTCCGTCAGTCAGTCAGTCAGTCAGTCAGTAGCAGGGATGGGGGGATTATGCAGGGCTCAGAGCGGTAATTGAACACAGCCGGGCCCGCCCTCATTTACATCTCTCCCTTCTGCCGCATCTTTGATTGGCAGCTGTACATGCAATGCCACATCAGTTGAAAGTATGTTGTGAGCTGGCACTAACAATCCCGTGACTCCGGGGAAACCTGCCATATTGTAATTTGGTTATCAGGCATGAAGGAAATAATTCTAATTGCCAGGAAATGTGAGGCAGAATAAATACTTCACTGCTGCAAGTTGCCCAGGGTGACAGTTCTTATTTATTATACAAGAGTGTCCTGTTGCCTGCAGGATTTGGGGAAGGGAAATTAAGGGAAGCAAAGGGAATGAGGGGAAGGGCAAGAAAGGGAAAGGAAGAGGGAAAGGTGAAAGGAAGGAAACGGAAAGGAAAGGAAGGGAAGATAAAGGAAAGGTAGAGAAGATAAAGGAAGGGTAGGGAAGGGAAGGGAAGGGAAGGGAAGGGAAGGGAAGGGAAGGGAAGGGAAGGGAAAGGAAAGGAAAGGAAAGGAAAGGAAGGGAATGGAAAGGAAGGGAATGGAAAGGGAAGGGAAATTAAAGGAAGGGAAAGATATGTGAAATTAAGGGAAATTAAAGGAAGGGAAGAGAAAGGAAATGAAGGGATGGGAAGGGAAGATGAAATGAAGGGAAGATTAAATGAAGGGAATGGAAAGGAAAGGAAGTGAATGAAAATTAAAGGAAGGGAATAGAAAGGAAAGGAAGGGAAGACAAGGGAATGAAAAGGAAAGGAAGAGAAAGGAAGGGAAGCGAAAGGAAGTGAAGGGAAGGGAACGGAAAGGAAGGCAAATGAAAGGAAAGAGAAAGGGTGGGAAAGGGAAGAGAATGGAAGGGAAGGGAAAGGAAAGGAAGGGAAGAAAAGGGAAGGGAAGTGAATGGAGGAGAGGGGAAAGGAAAGAGAAAGGAAAGGAAGGGAAGGGAAGGGAATGGAATGGAACAGAAAGGAAGGGAAGGGAATGAAAGGGAATGAAAGGGAAGGAAGGGAAGGGAAAGGAAGAGAACAGAAAGGGAAGGGAAAGGAAGGGGAAGGGAAAGGGGAAAGGAAAGAGAAAGGAAAGGAAGGGAAGGGAATGGAATGGAACAGAAAGGAAGGGAAGGGAATGAAAGGGAATGAAAGGGAAGGAAGGGAAGGGAAAGGAAGAGAACAGAAAGGGAAGGGGAAGGGAAAGGAGAAAGGAAAGAGAAAGGAAAGGAAGGGAAGGGAATGGAATGGAACAGAAAGGAAGGGAATGGAATGAAAGGGAATGAAAGGGAAGGGAAAGGGTAAGGAGAAGGAAAGGGGAGGAAGGGAAGGGAAAGGAAGATAACAGAAAGGGAATGGAAAGGAAGGGAATGAAAGGGAAGGGAAAGGGTAAGGAGAAGGAAAGGGAAGGGAAAGGAAGAGAACAGAAAGGGAAAGGAAGGGGAAGGAAGGAAGGGAATGAAAGGGAAGGGAAAGGAAGGGGAAGGGAAAGGGAAGGGAAGGAAGGGAAGGGAAAGGAAGAGAACAGAAAGGGAAAGGAAGGGGAAGGAAGGAAGGGAAGGGAAGGGAAAGGGTAAGGAGAAGGAAAGGGGAGGAAGGGAATGAAATGGAACAGAAAGGAAGGGAAGGGAATGAAAGGGAATGAAAGGGAAGGGAAAGGGTAAGGAGAAGGAAAGGGAAGGAAGGGAAGGGAAAGGAAGAGAACAGAAAGGGAAGGGGAAGGGAAAGGGGAAAGGAAAGATAAAGGAAGGGAAGGGAAGGGAATGGAACAGAAAGGAAGGGAAGGGAATGAAAGGGAATGAAAGGGAAGGGAAATGGTAAAGAGAAGGAAATGGGAGGAAGGGAAGGGAAGGAAGGGAAAGGAAAGGAAAGGAAAGGAAAGGAAAGGAAGGGAATGGAGGGGAACGGGTGGAAAGGAAAGGGTTACAGAAATTAAGGGAAAGGAAAGGGAAGGGAAAGGAAATTAAAGGGGAGGAAAGGAAGGGAAGGAAGGTAGGAAGGAAAGAGAAGGGAAGGGAAGGGAAATGTAAAGTAAAGGGAAACCTATCAAGACAGTCGTGAAGCGGGAAGGGAAGGTAGAGGGAAGGGGGAAGGGAAGGAAGAGAAGGAAGAAGAGAAGGGAAAGGCATGGCAAGGGAAGGGAAGGAAGGGAAGATAAAGTAAAGGAAGGAGGGGGAACGGAGGGGAAAGTAACAGAAAGGAATGGAAAGGAAGGGAATGGAACAGAAAGGAAGGGAAGAGAAAGGAAGGGAAAGGGGTTGAAAGGAAAGGGGAAGGGAAGAAGGGAAGGGAAAGGAAGAGAACAGAAAGGAAGAGAAAGGAAATTAAAGGAAAGGAAGAGAAGGGAAGGGACCGAAAAGAACGTAAAGGAAGGGAAAGTAAGGGAAAGGAAAGGGGAAGGGAAAAGAAAGAAAAGGGAAGGGAAGGGAAAGAGGTGGAAAGGAAATGGTGAGGGGAAGGAAAGGATTGGAAGGGAAATAGAAATGAAGGGAAGGGAAGGGAAGGGAAGGGAAGGGAAGGGAAGGGAAATTAAAGGAAAGGGAAGAGAAGAGAGGAAAAGAGAGAGAGAGAGAGAAATAGGGAGATACATAGGGGGAGAGAGAATGAGAGAGATAAATAGGGAGATACATAGGGGAAGAGATAGAGAGAGAGATGGGGGAGGGGGTACATAGAGATTCATCAATCTAATTATACATAAATACCAGGGTTAAGAGAAACTGCGTCAACTTACACCCTTCAATGGAATGAACTGGAAGGTGTGATATGATGTGTGGATTATTTCTCAAGGGGGATAGGAGCTTCTCAATTCCAAATGCCTTGGTGTGGGTGGCTCAGACAATGATCGCTGTGGTTGGGCTATCATCCCCTGTGTCAGCAGGGATCACCCTCACATTTGAAGAGGGCCGCTCGTCTGCATCCATGCCACTTTGTGAAAGATCATTAGCCTGGCTGTCAATCTCCCCCTAACAGCATCTAGATGCTATAATTACATCCATAAAAGCTCTCTGAGTTGCTCCCCCGTTTGTTTAAGGAAGGTTATGGGGAGCATGAACAGTACAGTTGGTATGCAAATTGCATAACCTAGAAATGTGTATATACAGTATATGTAAACCTTACACTTTGTGGTTTCACACTGTACCATGGCCCACAAAGATGTTCTGTCAAGAGAATTTGTTTGTACTGCATCTACATGGACATTCATAAAATATCTGCCTTTTTCAGTTTTGTGACTTTCATACTTCACCAAGAGAGCACTATTAGAGGCTGACAGACAGACAGGCTGAAACTGACAGATCAGTCAAGGCTCACAGTTTCCCTGGTACCTCTTCATGTCTGGGATCACTAAGTGCTGAAGAGTGGTAGGAGAGGGGTTCAATGGTGGGGCATTTATCTGCTACCTGGTCAAACAGCGCTGTATGTGAATTGACAAACTCAGGGCATCATTAGTACTACAGATGTAGGTGCTTCATTTGAGCCAGTTTGCCACAGCTGGAAAATAATCCTGCAGCAACGGGAAATGTGAATTATTATTTGGATTAAAATTAAAGGACATTTTTTGGAAGGGAAAATCAAGTCTGATATGTAAAAGTGGAGGGGTGGTGTCTCACAGGGGGAGTAGACTTCAAGGTGTTGTTGCCCCAGGTTACTTTATGTCTGGTCTGGTCAGTCAGTTGGTCTGCTGGTTGATCCCCCTCTAAGGGTCAGACAGAAGCAGGGAGCCCCATTGTCATTTCCAGTCTGTTGCAATCAGCTCACAAGGTGATCTGAACATTTTATGGGAACCAAAGTATTGGGATAAAGCATTGGTCCCATAATTCATAGCACACATTTGTTAGATGCAGATAATTGTTTCAGATATTTTTATGCTCAAAAGAAATTCATGGTAAATAATGTATTGCGTCATTTTGGGGTGACTTTTATTGTAAGTAGGAATATAATATATTTCTACACACTTCTACATTACTCCGGATGCTACCATGATTACGGATCATCCTGAATGAATCCTGAATAATGATGAGTGAGAAAGTTGCAGGCGCACAATATCATACCCCCAAGACATGCTAACCTCTCACCATTGCAATAACATGGGAGGTTAGCAATTTTTTTGGGGGGGGTATGATCATTATTCACAATTCATTCAGGATGATCCGTAATCATGGTAGAATCCACATTAATGTAGAAGTGTTTATAAACTTTGTCTCATCGTATTTATAAAAATACCCTTAAATTAAAGCTGACAGTCTGCACTTTAACCTCATAGTCATTGCATAATTTCAAACCCAAAGTGCTAGAGAGTCAAAACAACAAAACATGTGTCACTGTCCCAACACTTTTGGAGCTCACTGTATGTAAATATGTGATATGTGACATCAACATATCTCAGGCTTCTTCTAGGGTATATCTTAGGCCACTTACCACCCTTCTGATGCTCTCCTTTGAACGGGTTTTCATAAAGGCTCACAAATCAAAAGACATCAACATAAATCAATGCACCTGCGGACCAGTTTTCAGTCATTAATATGTCAGGTTAGGGTTGGAGCTAAAATGAGGACGGGATGTCAGGAGTTGTGTTTACTTTGTTCAGAGTTACGTGCACTGGTGTATTTATCGTATCTTACTCATTTTTTAAATTTTATCTTTATTTAACTAGGCAAGTCAGTTAAGAAAAAATTATTATTTTCAATGACGGCCTAGGAACTGTGGGTTAACTGCCTGTTCAGGGGCAGAACGACAGATTTGTACCTTGTCAGCTCGGGGGTTTGAACTTGCAACCGTCCAGTTACTAGTCCAACACTCTAACCACTTGGCTACCCTGCCGCCCCATTAGCTTGGCTTGTCCTCATACCTATCAATGTATTAATTTATGTACACTATTTATTTATTTAAACTATTTATTTATTTATTTATTTATACTATCAATGTATTTATAGCTCTCTTTATACCTATCTATGTATTCATTTATTTATACTATTTACTGTATGTATACTTTATTTATACTCTCTATGTATTTATACCTCTCTTTATACCTATGGCATTGCCAGACTAAGTTATGTCGATTGCCTGTGAAGATGGGATATCTTGGAAGCACTCACACAGGCCAAGGAGATTTAGCCTGTAAACTGTTATTTGCGAATAGAGAAGGATCCCAATGGGCACACGCTGGTTGAATCAACGCACACACTGGTTGAATCAACGCACACGCTGGTTGAATCAACGCACACACTGGTTGAATCAACGTTGTTTGCGAGTCAAAATGATATGGAACCAAAGTGGAATAGATGTTGAATTGACGTCTGTGCCCAGTGGGAAAGTTTTTAAGATTCTAGTTCTAAACCCCTAATTCCGACTGACAAACCATCTCAAATCATGTTTAATTATGTTAGATTTATTCTACTCTTTTGAATCCACTTTTTTATTGTAAACAAAGCAAATGAGAATTAAGCTTTTTCAACCCTGAGGGTCATGAGCCTGAAACTATGAGCGTAGCATACTCTTTACTCCTACTGTGTTTTGATTGTAAAATTATAGTTTATTTTAATTTTATTTAACCTTTATTTAACTAGGCACAATGACGACTTACACCGGCCCAAACCCTGACAACGCTGGGCCAATTGCGCGCCGCCCTATGGGACTCCCCATCATGGTCGGTTGTGTTACAGCCTGGATATAACTTTTTTTTAAATATTAAAATATAGTATAGATTGTTCAACAAAACAACATTGTTTTACTGCCTCATTTGTGTCATTGTCTGATTTGATTGGACAGTCTACAAAAACATACAGACTCCAAAACACTAGCCCAAAATTATAGCAATGTGTTGGCTTTTGTTCCAAATCTTGTGATGTTGTGGACTTCAAAAATGTTGTCCTTACTGACCCTTGACGTAGCCGTGGTAGGGCAACATTTTTCCACACCTCATATTTGTGAGACATGAAACATTTTCCTGCATGGAACTTTTGGCAGTAGCTCTGGGCTGCCTGCGCATTCTGAGAAGATAGAAGAAAAGAAAACAGAGTATCTAAACAAGGTCAGTCATGAATTGTATCACCAACTGTGTAACTTTGTCACAGTGTTTCAAGTTTTTGCTGAACCTGAACATATTCAAAGTTTAATTCAAGATTGACACCTCATATCACCATGTCAACAATAGGCTACTATTTCCTGTCTTTTTTACAAATCTGTGATCGTAATTTATACATTTACATTTACATTTAAGTCATTTAGCAGACGCTCTTATCCAGAGCGACTTACAAATTGGTGCATTCACCTTATGACATCCAGTGGAACAGTCACTTTACAATAGTGCATCTAAATCTTAAAGGGGGTGAGAAGGATTACTTATCCTATCCTAGGTATTCCTTAAAGAGGTGGGGTTTCAGGTGTCTCCGGAAGGTGGTGATTGACTCCGCTGTCCTGGCGTCGTGAGGGAGTTTGTTCCACCATTGGGGGCCAGAGCAGCGAACAGTTTTGACTGGGCTGAGCGGGAACTGTACTTCCTCAGTGGTAGGGAGGCGAGCAGGCCAGAGGTGGATGAACGCAGTGCCCTTGTTTGGGTGTAGGGCCTGATCAGAGCCTGGAGGTACTGAGGTGCCGTTCCCCTCACAGCTCCGTAGGCAAGCACCATGGTCTTGTAGCGGATGCGAGCTTCAACTGGAAGCCAGTGGAGAGAGCGGAGGAGCGGGGTGACGTGAGAGAACTTGGGAAGGTTGAACACCAGACGGGCTGCGGCGTTCTGGATGAGTTGTAGGGGTTTAATGGCACAGGCAGGGAGCCCAGCCAACAGCGAGTTGCAGTAATCCATTATATTTATTAATTATATTATATTATATTATATTAATTTATTAATTATATTTATAAGCTAATAACAGCGAACATGTATTGTCAATTGCCAACATCAATGCTTTGCTGAAGTATCCTTAATAGGGAGCTTAACAATTGTGGAGAAAGGCAACCTTCACAACTTTGAAGCACACATACAACTTCAGATCAATTGATTTTAAGTGCAGTGCAGCAAGAACTGGCCACACTAAAACTCAAAACTAAATCAACATTTCAAAGTCTACGGAACTCTCTACTTTTGAGACAGAGCACAGAGGAGTGTATTGGCAAGACTTCATTAACATGGTTTAGAAATAGGCAGCTCACTGGTCCACCTTGAAAAATAAAGGGGATACTTTATCAGATTGATTATTTTACAAGACTGAAGAATAACCTTTCTTCTTCCACTCAGAATTGAAAAATAATACTCTTGAACATCAAAGGCAGCCATAATTGACATGTTACAACCGTGTAAATAGATCAAACCGGAGAGAGACTTCAATGAAATAACCTTACAGTGTGATGGAGAGACGGGAGCTGGGTTAAGAGAAGAGTAGGCCTGATTATGCATTCATATTTCCCCCTTACACCACTCTGGTCATAAAAAGAGTGTGGACTCGCTGGAGAGTGAAAGAGTTTGGAATGAGAAAGCGAAATAGAAAGAAAAGAGAGAAAGGAAGTTTGAGTGACTCCTTCAACGAAGGAGATCTGTGGACATGTCAGTTGATTAGTGCTCTTGATTAGCATTTATAAAAGGCCCCGGCGCTCCATTATTTATATTCCTATTTGACCATGATCTGGTGTAGGGCACACTGTGATTAATCTTGTCACTAGGCCTGATTGACAGGGTCAAGTCTTCATATTCCATTTTATAAAAAATAAAAAAGGGAAATAAAACCCTAGATCCCTGAATGTGTTAGCTTCATTGCCACAAGGTTCTATGTAATATAGAGATACGTGTTCTTATGCACCCATCCACCGAACTTGGTAACAATTATCTCCTATTTCCCCCTCTCCATCTCTCTACATGTCTCTTTGTCTATCTCTCCCCTCTCTCTACCTCCCTTCCCTCTCTCCCCTCTCTCTACCTCCCTTCTCTCTCTCCCCTCTCTCACTCCCTTGTCTCTCTCTCCTGCTGTCTTGTCATCTGATAGGTCAGGAATGTTTTAATTTTAAGGATAGATTCTGCCTGTCATGCAAGGTGGCATGATTGCATGTAGTTCAGTAGATGATATGTGAAAGGTGTAAAATAATAAGATGAGATGTGAAGGGTGTAAACAAGGAGAAGAGATGTGAAGGGTGTAAAACAAGGAGATGAGATGTGAAGGGTGTCAAATAAGGAGATGAGATGTGAAGGGTGTCTAATAAGGAGATGAGATGTGAAGGGTGTCAAATAAGGAGATGAGCAAGAGAACAAAGAGGAAAGAAGTGCTCTCTTTATTTCACAGATTGAATGTCTATGAATAGAGATTAAAGCAGGGGATCCACTAAGATGTGAAATTAACCCTTGATTACTGATGAATCTCAGAGTGGAAAGCAGAAAAAAAAACATTTGAAAAAAAATCTGACCACTCCATAATGGTAATTGTTTTAGGAGAGTATAGGTCTGGGCCAAGATCACATTTCCCTGAATATCAACCTACCATGGTGGTAGCAGGCGAGCAGTATAAATGGCTGGGTGACTACATTATTAACCATGCTGAAAATGCTAACAGAAAAAGACTGAGACGTGATCTGAAATTCAGCAGCTTGGTTGCATCAGAGACTACTAACCTTTCTGTTAGGTTGGCCGGCCTCCACAAGGACAGTGGCCTTGAAAATAGAAATGAAAATGCAGAAATTAATGTTCATGGGGGATATTGAAGTACTGTATGTCATGTCTTACTAATGCACTGTATTTTTAACATACTAGCCAGAAAGACCATGAGATTAAAAACATTTTAATAGTTCATGATCTGACGAAAACAATGTAATTTCGTTAAAGTACCACTGTACCATATAAATAGTGAGAACTTAACGTCTCTAAATGTTTCATATCCAGTGTTCCTATAAGGTACTGTTACTCCAATCCAATCTAGTCTACCAGACTATTTTACTACCTACAATCCGATCCCTGACTGAAGCCAGAGTATCTACTGTAACGTAATGTGTGTTCATCTCACTATATAGACCAGGGCTCTCCAACCCTGTTCCTGGAGAGCTACCCTCCTGTAGGTTTTCACTCCAACCCCAGTTGTAACTAACCTGGCTCAGTTTATCAACCAGTTAATTATTAGAATCAGGTGTGGTAGATTAGGGGTGGAGTGAAAACCTACAGGATGGTAGCCCTCTGGGAACAGGGTTGGAGAGCCCTGACATAGACACATATTATCAAGCAGTCATCCAGAGAAGGAAACAGGATATCTCTTCATTTAGACCTGCTGTTCACAACTCACAGATGCCGGAAGTGTACAACCTCAACCAGAGGGTCTGCGTCCCAAATAGCACCTGATTCCTTATATAGTGCACTATTTGTTACCAACGGCCAAAAGCATAGGGTGCCATTTGAGTGTGTAGATGTTCACGTGATTAGCGATAATTAAGTGAGGACTCATTTGTATATTAACTTATCTTAAATAAGCGTGAGTTCAATTCGTTTTTTTGTCATATTATTTTTCCATCTGATTTTGGTGAAGTGTCTAGTTCATTAGATTTAAACTCTTGAGCATTTAGATTTTTTAGATGTTTCTATTTTGACGGCTGCTGCATGAAGCCATAGCCTCACCCTCACTAGAACACAGTTCACAATACACCATGCAATAATAACAGACACTAAAATAAGGTTTTGGTGAAGGTTTATGGGAGTTTTTAGATGGTCAGTGAAATCTCTAACAGAGGCATTTGTGCAGTATTCACATCATATCACAGTCCACAACCTAGATAGAATACTACACAGGTAAGGGCCTTATATTCTCCTACCTATGTGTATGCTCAGGTTGACGTTTCATCTTGTCCTGGAGGCAGAGCTGAGCGATTTCCACCAAGACGGGCCAGCTGCAAATATTGTAAAATGTGCTTTTTGGTCTTAATTTAAGGTTTAGGATAGGAATAAATTTAGCATTGAGTTTAAGGTTAGGGTTAAGGTTAGGATTCAGTTTAAAATCAGATTGTATGACTCTGTGGCTGTGCCATTAAGTGGCTACCCTGAAGCGCTGCCTCCAGTACGAGTCATCCCAATATATGACAACATGCTACCTATGTGGGCATGACCATGACAAGATGCATACAATAACACATGTACCTTGTCTCTCCTTTAACGCACAGTCACAAATCTGATTTGCACCTAGTTCTCCTGGATGGACAAACAAGGGAGGAGGAGGGCAGATAAAGTGACAAATAAAGTGGCATAATGAATCTAAAAGACAAACATTCATTCAGATCAAACGCACTCAGGAGCGAGTCATGCTCCAGTAAATCTCTTTCAGGGCTGCCAGGCTACAGGACGAGAAGGTGTGAAACTCTAACCTCTGACAGGGCTGCTTGGATACAGCAGGGGAAGGAATTAACCTCTGACCTCTGACTGGGCTGTTTGGATACGGCGGAAGGGATTAACCTCTGACTGGGTTACATGGATACAGGAGAGCAAAGGGTGAACCTCTGACATGGCTGCCTTGATACAGGAGCGGAAGTGGTGAACCTCTGACATGGCTGCCTTGATACAGGAGCGGAAGTGGTGAACCTCTGACATGGCTGCCTTGATACAGGAGCGGAAGTGGTGAACCTCTGACATGGCTGCCTTGATACAGGAGCGGAAGTGGTGAACCTCTGACATGGCTGCCTTGATACAGGAGTGGAAGTGGTGAACCTCTGACATGGCTGCCTTGATACAGGAGCGGAAGTGGTGAACCTCTGACTTACATGGACATGGACAGGGCTGCCTTGATACAGGAGCGGAAGTGGTGAACCTCTGACAGGGCTGCCTTGATACAGGAGCGGAAGTGGTGAACCTCTGACATGGCTGCCTTGATACAGGAGCGGAAGTGGTGAACCTCTGACATGGCTGCCTTGATACAGGAGTGGAAGTGGTGAACCTCTGACATGGCTGCCTTGATACAGGAGCGGAAGTGGTGAACCTCTGACAGGGTTACATGGATACAGGAGAGCAAAGGGTGAACCTCTGACATGGCTGCCTTGATACAGGAGCGGAAGTGGTGAACCTCTGACAGGGCTGTCTTGATACAGGAGCGGAAGTGGTGAACCTCTGACAGGGCTGCCTTGATACAGGAGTGGAAGTGGTGAACCTCTGACATGGCTGCCTTGATACAGGAGTGGAAGTGGTGAACCTCTGACAGGGCTGCCTTGATACAGGAGTGGAAGTGGTGAACCTCTGACAGGGCTGCCTTGATACAGGAGCGGAAGTGGTGAACCTCTGACATGGCTGCCTTGATACAGGAGCGGGGTTAATGGATGGAGAGCAAAGGGTGAACCTCTGACATGGCTGCCTTGATACAGGAGCGGAAGTGGTGAACCTCTGACATGGCTGCCTTGATACAGGAGCGGAAGTGGTGAACCTCTGACAGGGCTGCCTT
Source organism: Oncorhynchus keta (assembly GCF_023373465.1). Lineage (NCBI taxonomy): Eukaryota > Metazoa > Chordata > Actinopteri > Salmoniformes > Salmonidae > Oncorhynchus > Oncorhynchus keta. The sequence goes on from NC_068448.1 coordinate 17,325,422, forward strand.
GATACAGGAGCGGAAGTGGTGAACCTCTGACAGGGTTACATGGATACAGGAGAGCAAAGGGTGAACCTCTGACATGGCTGCCTTGATACAGGAGCGGAAGTGGTGAACCTCTGACATGGCTGCCTTGATACAGGAGCGGAAGTGGTGAACCTCTGACATGGCTGCCTTGATACAGGAGCGGAAGTGGTGAACCTCTGACATGGCTGTCTTGATACAGGAGCGGAAGTGGTGAACCTCTGACATGGCTGCCTTGATACAGGAGCGGAAGTGGTGAACCTCTGACAGGGCTGTCTTGATACAGGAGCGGAAGTGGTGAACCTCTGACATGGCTGCCTTGATACAGGAGCGGAAGTGGTGAACCTCTGACATGGCTGCCTTGATACAGGAGCGGAAGTGGTGAACCTCTGACAGGGCTGTCTGTCTACAGCAAGGGGAGGGAAGGGAGGGTGTGGAGGGGTGGGGAGATGATGAGCTAGGGTGCATAACATCTAATTATTCCCAGTGTGTGTGCCTACAATGGTGAAAATGGCTGTCTTCTGTCCTCTCAATGGCAGCCAAGCCAATTAAGCTTTATTCTCTAACAAAACACCTTGGAAATCCCCACAAGGTTGTTTTTACTGTACATGAAAAGCTTTGGAAGGATGTGTAAACCTGAGAGAGAGTGGGTTGGTTGGATACAAGAAATTAAGACAATATGGTGTTATGGTAGGAAAACAGTTACACCATGACAGACAGACAGACAGAGTAGACAGCTATGATGGGTGTTGAGTGAGAGGGAAAGGTGAGATAATCAATTAAAGCTGTCAGTAATTGGGAGCGTGTAAAGCCCATAATGTGCATTCTCTCTCTCTCTCTCTCTCTCTCTCTCTCTCTCTCTCTGTCTCTCTCTCTCTCTCTCTCTCTCTCTCTCTCTGTCTCTCTCTCTCTCTCTCTCTCTCTCTCTCTCTCTCTCTCTCTCTCTCTCTCTCTCTCTCTGTCTCTCTCTCTCTCTCTCTCTCTCTCTCTCTCTCTCTCTCTCTCTCTCTCTCTCTCTCTCTCTCTCTCTCTCTCTCTCTCTCTCTCTCTCTCTCTCTCTCTCTCTCTCTCTGTCTCCCTCTCTCTCTCTCTCTCTCTCTCTCTCTCTCTCTCTCTCTCTCTCTCTCTCTCTCTCTCTCTCTCTCTCTCGTGTCTCTCTCTCTCTCTCTCTCTCTCTCTCTCTCTCTCTCTCTCTCTCTCTCTCTCTGTCTCTCTCTGTCTCTCTCTCTCTCTCTCTCTCTCTCTCTCTCTCTCTCTCTCTCTCTCTCTCTCTCTCTCTCTCTCTCTCTCTCTCTCTCTCTCTCTCTCTCTCTCTCTCTCTCTCTCTCTGTCTCTGTCTCTTTCTCTCTGTCTCTCTCTCTCTCTCTCTCTCTCTCTCTCTCTCTCTCTCTCTCTCTCTCTCTCTCTCTCTCTCTCTCTCTCTCTCTCTCTGTCTCTCTCTCTCTCTCAATGACCCCCCTCTCTCTCTCTCTGTCTCTCTCTCACCCCCCATATCATCCATTGGATCTCAGGTGCTTAGCCATGCAGATCTGCCTGACAGCCCAGTACATCTCTGTCTGCCTAATTGGACAGTATAGAGTTGTTTATGGATATTGCAGACATTTAGGACACTGTTGGGGGCTGCACAAAAAATAATTAGCAAAGGGCTCCTATAACTGGACTGTCAGCCTCACTCCACTAACATCAAAAGCACCACAAAAAATAAATGTTAATTTTTTTAATGTAACAGTACACTTGCTTGACATTCAAACATGCTACACTTCAGCAGACACTGTAATCCAGAGTTACAGTAGTGAGTGCATATTTGTTGTACTCTTTCATACTTGTCCCCTGTGGGAATCAAACCTACAACCGTGGCATTGCAGGCGCCTGCTCTACCAACTGAGCCACATGGGACATATGATATGTCCTGTGTTATAATGTGGATGGCTGAAACACTAGCAGCTTGTCTTACAGATGTAGGATCTTAATTGTATTACACTTTTATCAGCTTCTGATTAACGATACAATTTTATTTAGATTTTATTTGAGATGAACTTCTGATTTAAATAAATTCACTGAAAACCCACACTAACACGCGGTTATATTAACATTATTGCACTTTTCATGTAGCCTACTTTTAGCCAGTTAATAGCCTAACCACCGATCAAGCAACATTGTGGACTAAACATTAAAATCCTGTTGCTGCGGAATTATTTTGCTGTGACAATATAGGTCAAATTAAGATCCTTCATCTGTAACACTCTCACTGTGGGTATTTGATGTGCTAGCAAGGTGGTATAATTTTAATTAGCAAACCAATCCATCTGTAGGAATGTTATTGAGTCGCAATGTTTACAAATATAGTAATAGTTCAGATTGGAAGTGTGCATGTAATTTATTATGTAAATTGATGTATTTGGTGATGAACATGACTGATAGGCCTTGTACATGTGTATTGGGGTATCGGGTAAGATATTGTAGCATTGAGGTTAGCATGCTCCTCTGCTAGTCTCTCTGTGTCTGTTAACATATCCACAACAGCTTTCTATTAGAAGAGTAGCAACAACAAGCAATAATGACCCTCTGACTCTGTGGGGCTGTTTTGTAAGGACAAACTTCTTCTGATTTTCACATTTCAGAAGGTATCAATTACAAATATCATTGCAGGTATTCAATTATTTAGTCTGTTTTATTGATCGTAATCATTTTACTGATTGAAACTAGAACCTCACATCAGACTCTCAATAGACACAAAATGATAAGAGAAGACCAGGGTAAATTCAGAGGCCTTTGTATAGCAGTCTACACTTTATATAATCCCATATGTACTACGTATCACTTCCTGGGTGACATTCAAATCAAATCCAATCAAATTTATTTATATAGCCCTTCGTACATCAGCTGATATCTCAAAGTGCTGTACAGAATCCCAGCCTAAAACCCTAAACAGCAAGCAATGCAGGTGTAGAAGCACGGTGGCTAGGAAAAACTCCCTAGAAAGGCCAAAACCTAGGAAGAAACCTAGAGAGGAACCAGGCTATGAGGGGTGGCCAGTCCTCTTCTGGCTGTGCCGGGTGGAGATTATAACAGAACATGGCCAAGATGTTCAAATGTTCATAAATAACCAGCATGGTCAAATAATAATAATCACAGTAGTTGTCGAGGGTGCGCAAGTCAGCACCTCAGGAGTAAATGTCAGTTGGCTTTTCATAGCCGATCATTAAGAGTATCTCTACCACTCCTGCTGTCTCTAGAGAGTTAAAAACAGCAGGTCTGGGACAGGTAGCACGTCCGGTGAACAGGTCAGGATTCCATAACCGCAGGCAGAACAGTTGAAACTGGAGCAGCAGCACGGCCAGGTGGACTGTGGACAGCAAGGAATCATCATGCCAGGTAGTCCTGAGGCATGGTCCTAGGGCTCAGGTCCTCCGAGAGAAAGAGAGAATTAGAGAGAGCATACTTAAATTCACACAGGACACCGGATAAGACAGGAGAAGTACTCCAGATATAACAAACTGACCCTCAGTCTCCCCCGACACATAAACTACTGCAGCATAAATACTGGAGGCTGAGACAGGAGGGGTCAGGAGACACTGTGGCCCCTTCCGATGATACCCCCGGACAGGGCCAAACAGGAACTTCCCGTGGCTTGGCCGATAAGACACATCTCTGAACTCGCACATTACTCTTCATCCCCCACTTGATTTCCAGATTCTCCCGCTTCTCTTATGGATATTAGATTGTGTTTGATAAACTGTGCCTGGCACCCTAATCTGCACTGTCCCTTTCCCCCCACTGTCTGTAAAACAAAGTGCCGCTGGGGAGATAATGACAACGGAACATCGCTGAACTCATTTAATCCATTTGTAACACTTGACAATGAAAAAGGGAAGACACTTTTCAAGTGGCAATGTCAAAGTTTATGGTGACACTTTATTTGGATATGTGTCTGATGTATTTCTGCAGGGCTCATCTGTAAAAGAGACCCTCGTCTCAGTATGACTTCCCTGTCAAAATAAAGGTTCAATAACAAAATGTAGTAACAAAATTGGATAGTCCATCTGTAGATTCTCTACAGACTATCAGTAGCATTTCAACTAACTATCTACTAACCCTAACCCTAAACTTAACCCTTAACCTTACCCTAACCCTTATTCTAAACCTAACCCTAACCCTTATTCTAAACCTAACCCTAACCGTAGCAAACTTACCAACAGAGTATGACCATCTTCAAGCGCATCTCTACAGATGGACTATCCTGACTAGCCAAATCAAGTGTGACTAAGTGTACTGCTCAGGTTATGAACGGTCCTTATTGGAACCCAGAAGACATCTTGAGCTAGCGTTCAGCTAGTAATTTATGGGCCCCCGTGTACCAGTTACTTTTAAAGGAAATGTTTGGATAATGCTAGGATATTAGTGTTGTACCTGGGTTGTCTGATTTCCGGTGCACCGGAGATTAATGTGTCATGTCAAGAAATAGAAAAACAAAGAGGCCGAGACATTGGTCTTTTGCAAAACAAAAAAGTGCTTTTCTGTACATGAATCAAGTAGGGTTGTTACATGCCAGTCCCACGTGAAGGCTATGTGGACTAGGGATTCCAGTGTTTTTATGCTCTCATATCAAAGCTATAGGATGCTATTATACCAGACCATCATTATTGTACCAAAAAACATTTATCGAAGATGTCCCCTGTTAAACCAGCCCATTATGTGTTGCCATAATAGTGTTTGTTTACATTCTACACACCTGATTGACAACATAAGTTTCTTAAGTCTTTGCTCTTTATCTCTCTAACTGTACGATACTCTGCAAATCAGGATTTCACAATGCAGACGGCTGACTTTAGTCTGGATAAAGATATTTACATAATAAAATTTAAAAAAGTAAATGGCCTCTCTGTGTTAGCTAGAGACTGGTCATATCTCCCTCAGAACCAAGGCAACATTTTCACTTGCACCATCAAACATCATTAGCTATATTCTCCTTATATTGTCAACATCACTGTTTATTGCATCTTTTAACTAAAAAGGGGCAATCAGCACTTGCTACATCCATTGTTGGACTTTTAAATTAATGATATGCACCCAGGGATTCTTGAAAAATATAATGTATGAATGCCTCATGTGCTTAGTTCAAAGTAAATGTAAACATACACTATATATATAAATGTAAACATACACTATATACACTATATAGCCTCAAAACATAGTTAAAACTATAACATTAATATCATGGATGGTCAGTCCTTACATCCATAGTTCCATAACTCATCCATAGCTCTGTCTATGAATTTGAGAGTGGTTACATTTCTCCAGCCCTATCCCTCAGCTTTTTAAGAAAACTGGTCGGGGACCCACATTTGCCTCATGCAGTACGACACACCTTCGCATAGAGTTAATCAGGATTTTGATTGTGGCCTGTGGAGGCACTGGGTCTCAACCCCGCCCTGTGCAATTGTACTCCCTGTTCACCCACGACTGCGTGGCCATGCACGCCTCCAACTCAATCATCAAGTTTGCAGACGACACTACAGTGGGCTTGATTACCAACAACGACGAGACAGCCTACAGGGAGGAGGTGAGGGCACTCGTGAGTGTGGTGTCAGGAAAACAACCTCTCACTCAACATCAACAAAACAAAGGAGATGACTGTGGACTTCAGGAAACAGCAGAGGGAGCACCCCCCTATACACATCGAAGGGACAGCAGTGAAGAAGGTAGAAAGTTTTAAATTCCTCGGCGTACACATCACAGACAAACTGAAATGGTCCACTCACACAGACAGTGTGGTGAAGAAGGAGCAACAGCGCCTCTTCAACCTCAGGAGGCTGTAGAAATTTAGCATGTCACCCAAAACCCTGACAAACTTTTACAGACGCACAATCGAGAGCATCCTGTCGGGCTGTATCACAGCCTGGTACGGCAACTGCGCCGCCCTCAACCGCAAGGCTCTCCATGACACCAATAGCAACCGATGTCACAGGAAGGCCAAAAAGATCATCAAGGACATCAATCACCCGAGCCTCTGCCTATTCACACCGCTACCATCCAGAAGGTGAGGTCAGTACAGGTCCAAAACTGGGACCGAGAGACTGAAAAACAGCTTATATCTCAAGGCCATCAGACTGCTAAACAGTAATCACTAACGCAGAGAGACTGCTGCCTACACTGAGACCCAGTCACTGGCCACTTTAATGAATTAATCACTAGTCACTTTATACAATGCACTCTAAATAATGACACTTTAATAATGTTTACATATCTATATATACAGTGCCTTGCGAAAGTATTCGCCCCCCTTGAACTTTGCGACCTTTTGCCACATTTCAGGCTTCAAACATAAAGATATAAAACTGTATTTTTTTGTGAAGAATCAACAACTAGTGGGACACAATCATGAAGTGGAACGACATTTATTGGATATTTCAAACTTTTTTAACAAATCAAAAACTGAAAAATTGGGCGTGCAAAATTATTCAGCCCCTTTACTTTCAGTGCAGCAAACTCTCTCCAAAAGTTCAGTGAGGATCTCTGAATGATCCAATGTTGACCTAAATGACTAATGATGACAAATACAATCCACCTGTGTATAATCAAGTCTCCGTATAAATGCACCTGCACTGTGATAGTCTCAGAGGTCCGTTAAAAGCGCAGAGAGCATCATGAAGAACAAGGAACACACCTGGCAGGTCCGAGATACTGTTGTGAAGAAGTTTAAAGCCGGATTTCGATACAAAAAGATTTCCCAAGCTTTAAACATCCCAAGGAGCACTGTGCAAGCGATAATATTGAAATGGAAGGAGTATCAGACCACTGCAAATCTACCAAGACCTGGCCGTCCCTCTAAACTTTCAGCTCATACAAGGAGAAGACTGATCAGAGATGCAGCCAAGAGGCCCATGATCACTCTGGATGAACTGCAGACATCTACAGCTGAGGTGGGAGACTCTGTCCATAGGACAACAATCAGTCGTATATTGCACAAATCTGGCCTTTATGGAAGAGTGGCAAGAAGAAAGCCATTTCTTAAAGATATCCATAAAACGTGTTGTTTAAAGTTTGCCACAAGCCACCTGGGAGACACACCAAACATGTGGAAGAAGGTGCTCTGGTCAGATGAAACCAAAATTGAACTTTTTGGCAACAATTCAAAACGTTATGTTTGGCGTAAAAGCAACACAGTTCATCACCCTGAACACATCATCCCCACTGTCAAACATGGTGGTGGCAGCATCATGGTTTGGGCCTGCTTTTCTTCAGCAGGGACAGGGAAGATGGTTAAAATTGATGGGAAGATGGATGGAGCCAAATACAGGACCATTCTGGAAGAAAACCTGATGGAGTCTGCAAAAGACCTGAGACTGGGACGGAGATTTGTCTTCCAACAAGACAATGATCCAAAACATAAAGCAAAATCTACAATGGAATGGTTCAAAAATAAACATATCCAGGTGTTAGAATGGCCAAGTCAAAGTCCAGACCTGAATCCAATCGAGAATCTGTGGAAAGATCTGAAAACTGCTGTTCACAAATGCTCTCCATCCAACCTCACTGAGCTCGAGCTGTTTTGCAAGGAGGAATGGGAAACAATTTCAGTCTCTCGATGTGCAAAACTGATAGAGACATACCCCAAGCGACTTACAGCTGTAATGGCAGCAAAAGGTGGCGCTACAAAGTATTAACTTAAGGGGGCTGAATAATTTTGCACGCCCAATTTATCAGTTTTTGATTTGTTTAAAAAGTTTGAAATATCCAATAAATGTCGTTCCACTTCATGATTGTGTCCCACTTGTTGTTGATTCTTCACAAAAAAATACAGTTTTCTATCTTTATGTTTGAAGCCTGAAATGTGGCAAAAGGTCGCAAAGTTCAAGGGGGCCGAATACTTTCGCAAGGCACTGTACTTTATTTTATACCATCTATTGCACCTTTCCTATGCCGCTCGGCCATCGCTCATCCATATACTTACATGTACATATTCTCATTCACCCCTTTAGATTTGTGTGCATTATATAGTGGTTGGGGAGTTGTTAGATTACTTGTTAGATATTACTTCACTGTCAGAACTAGAAGCATAAGTAATTTGCTACACTCAAATTAACATCTGCTAACCATGTGTATGTGACAAAGACAATTTGATTTGATTTCATTTGGAATGTTGTCCCACTCCTCTTCAAAGTTGCTGGATTTTGGTGGGAACTGGAAAACACTGCCGTACACATCGATCTAGAGCATCCCAAAAATGCTCAATGGGTGACATGTCTGATGAATATGCAGGCCAAGGAAGAACTGGGACATTTTCAGCTTCCAGGAATTGTGTACAGATCCTTGTGACATGGGGCCGTGTATTATCATGCTGAAACATGAGATGATGGCGGCGAATGAATGGCACGATAATGGGCCTCAGGATCTCGTCAGGGTATCTCTGTGCATTCAAATTGCCATCGATAAAATGCAATTCTGTTCAATGTAAGTAGCTTATACCTGCTCATACCATAATCCAAACACCACCATGGGGCACAACGTTGACATCAGAAAAAAGCTCGCCCACATAACGCCATACATGTAGTCTGTGGTTGTGAAGCCATTTGGACGTACTGCCAAATTCTCGAAAACGACGTTGGAGGTGGCTTATGGTAGAGTAAATAGCATTCAATTCTCTGGCAACAGAGACATTCCTGGTGGACATTCCTGCAGTCAGCATACGAATTGCATACGAATTGCACGCTCCCTGAAAACTTGAGGCATCTGTGGCATTGTGTTGTGTGGAAAAACTGCACATTTTAGTGGCCTTTTATTGTCCCCAGCACAAGGTGTAATGCTGTTTAATCAGCTTCTTGATATGCCACACCTGTTAGGTGGATGAATTATTTTGGCAAAGCAGAAATGCTCACTAACAGGTATGTAAACAAACGTGTGCACACAATTTTAGAGAAATAAGCTTTTTGTGCGTATGGACCACTTCTGGGATCTTTTATTTCAGCTCATGAAACATGGGACAAACACTATACATGTTGCATTTATATTTTAGTTCAGTGTAGAAGCCAATTTAGACCCTGAAACTCCCAGATCAGCCCACAGTAATCTGATTTCTCCTGCTCCCAAGAAATCTCCATGTATAGTGTTTATCAACTGGATTACTGGCAGGTAGGAAACATAACCCAATTTGAGGTTACTAGTTTATATGTGTGTAGTATTCAGTGTCACATCGCATTAGAGGAGAGAGGGTACTGCTTTGTGAAATACGTGCAACTAGCTCTCTTTCAGCTCTATCCACAATAATCATGAGCACAACACATCCCACTTCTAGCACTGGGATAAAAACATTGTTTTCTGCCTTTCCCAGCATGCCCATCATGCACTGGCAGTGACAGATTTGAGATGAGGTCGATGGAGTGGTGACAGGGTTGGAAGGGCTCTTATGTGGTTACACTCTCCTCCCAGGATGGATACAGTTGAGGTGCCATTTCTCTCTCCACTCCTTCCTTCCTGGTTGCAACCTCTCCCTCCCTCCCTCTCTCCCTACATCATGCAGCAGGACCTTTGTAGGTCTATATGGAAGACCTATTGTTACAGATGACCCCAGTCCGTGTAGCCCCATCACTAGAGAGGTCCCAAACAAACAAGAGCAGCGCTCCCCTTCAGGGTGATTATTGATAAAGAATGGCACGGCAATGCGGACACAGGGGAAATACACTCTGGGGGCCAATCGCTTCTCTTTTTCTGCTGCCTTCTCAGGGTGTAAACCAGTCTAATGTACACATAAAGGAGGGGACCACTATTCCCTCCCTATGCTGCAATAGTTCATGTGTTGGGGGGCTAGGGTCAGTCTGTTATATCTGAAGTATTTCTCCTGTCTTATCCGGTTACCTGTGTGAATTTAAGTATGCTCTCTAATTCTCTTATTTTTTTTTCTCTCTCTCTCTCTCGCTCTCTCTGATGACTCCTTGCTGTCCCCCTCTCTGATGACTCCTTGCTGTCCCCAGTCCACCTGGTCATGCTGCTGCTCCAGTTTCAACTGTTCTGCCTGCGGCTACGGAACCCTGACCTGTTCACCGGACGTGCTTCCTGTCCCAGACCTGCTGTTTTCAACTCTCTAGAGACAGCAGGAGCAGTAGAATGATCGGCTATGAAAAGCCAACTGACATTTACTCCTGAGGTGCTGACCTGTTGCACCCTCTACACCACTGTGATTATTATTTTTTGACCCTGCTGGTCCTCTATGAACATTTGAACATCTTGGCCATGTTCTGTTATAATCTCCAACCGGCACAGCCAGAAGAGGAAATAGCATTGGTTCCTCTCTAGGTTTCTTCCTAGGTTCTAGGCTAGGTTTTAGGCTGGGTTTCTGATGTAGCTGATGTAAGAAGGGCTTTATAAATTAATTTGATTTGATTTGTGGACTGGAGTCCTGTGAAGAAAATAGGAGAGGGAGGAACCATCAGGAATGCAGGAGGCCATGTCGGTTTGTGAAGAGAAAATGCCTCTGTCGTAATAGTAAACACACAGCTCCCTAATATCTTGAAGGGAAACAATCATTGTTTGCTGCTGCATTGAAATGTCAGATGACCGGCAAGGTCAAGTTCATTAAGGCCAAATGCAGTGCTACGATGATGAATACATAATGGAAACGAGAATGTGGATCCATTACACTTTTCCCCTTGTGACCAAAGACCGTGTATCAATCCCTATGAATCCAAAGGTGTTGAGACACTAGGCAGGATCTATTACTTTGACATATCTTGTATGTAAAATTATATATTGTATCTCTTGTTGGGTGGGAAATGCATAACTTAAAAAAGATATACATAAATACCTGTTTATAGAATAATACAGCCACATCAGGAAACCCCAATGTCAAGCTATATACATCACTGTAAGAGCTAGATCTGAGCAACTGTATGTTATTTAGGCCACACATTGTATAGCAGCTCGTGTGTGTCCTGTTAGTGAGTGCATCGAGGTGGTAAACTCAGGCAGATAACAGATAAGAGTTATTTAGGAAGTGCCATGTCCCACCAATCACCCTCCCCTTCTAAAGGGGCTCCAACAGCACCTGAGGGGGAATCTCATGGCTGTCATCCCAGAAAGCCACAATGATGCTTCCTAGCCATCTGTTCTCCATATGAGCAAACATTTCTCAGAAAAGCCACCTCAATCACACTGTCATTGCACGGATATAAGATATATTCAGCATAATTAGGTCAATACATTGGATTCTGCAGTATAGAAAGACCTTTTTTGACTCAAAACACGAGAGATAATGATCGACATATTGGCCAGACATTGTGCCTATGTGGTAGGGTTTGGATAGCTCGGTCCTAGGCCTGGACAGCCATGGATCTGGCATCTGATGTGTGAAAAAAGTGAGAGAAAAAAAGTGGGGGAAAAAACACAACAGTGGGACCCTGTCAGCAGTACACTTCCTGTAAATAACCCCTCCATGTCTTTTGTTTCATCATGGCTCTGCAAATTACCCCAGGCCCCTTTGGAGCCGACAAGAAATAGCATTATTTTATAGCACTGTGGGGGGACAGAACGAGAGAGAGAGAAAAATAGAAAGAGAGAGAGAAAAGGGAGATGGAAAAAAAAGGTCCTTCAGGGAGCAGGGTGTAAATGAAGTTCCAAGAATGACACAGGCGAGAAATGAGGCGTGGATGGAAAATATACGCTGCACATCATCCGATACAGATGCCAGTGGAAATGGCTTCATTGAAGTGTCAGCCCTCATCCATCAATCAAGAAACAATAATGCTGCGGCGATGGGGCGGCTTTTATGGGGTTTACTCATGGGTATCAGAAACAGCACTTAAGTGTAGTTCTGACACAGGCAGGGAGAGAGAATAACAGAGGTGAGGTGCCAGGCTTATTTCACATGCAGGTAGAGTACATAAGGAAAAGAGTGGTGGGTGGGGGGAGTAAATAGACAGTCAGTGCCCCCCTGGCAAAAAGAAAGCTTTGGAACGTAGAGAAATATTGTACTCTTTGCCCAGTGGCAGTTTGGCCATCTGGCAATTGGCTGGACCATTTCACTTTTTTTGCTGGATGGGCAAGTCGAAATTGACACATATTTTATATATATATATATATATATATATATATATATATAAGAGAGAGAGAGAGAGAGAGAGAGAGAGAGAGAGAGAGAAATAAATAAAACAATTAAAAAGGTGACATGGCCGGCAGCTAATAATCTATAGTGAGCCTTCGGCTGATCAGTGGGCAACGGCCAGCCCTGGTCATACCAAGATGGGCCGGCCTGGTTTTCTGAGCTGAGGTCATGCAAACTCACATTCAAAGTCGAACGTGGCATCAGCAAAGAGACCTGCTCCGACTCTGTCATCAGTAAGACACTATATTGAAAGATGAGTCTCGCGAGCACGATGGTGTTTTGCTTTAGGACACCCACAAGCCTCATCTGAAGGTCCTGGTACCAGTTTTAAAAAATGATGGAAGTATATGGAGATAGTTTAGTGCCTAAAATAAGGGAATGAATACATGTAAAAAACAAAAACAAATGTTTGATCTCTCAGATATAGGACAGACAGTTCCATGTAGTGAATCTGTTAATCAATGCATTTCTATTGGCTAATAGCAGTAACGCCAAACTCAATGTTTCATCCAATAATTTTGTAATATATTTTTTGATACCTTATTTTTTTAATTCCCTGGCTTAGACAGGGCTTAGACTCTTGAGGGGTTAATGTGACACACAACTCTTACTGTCTGCAAAATACTGTCTGCTAGTTTGTCTTTTCTTGGCAAGTTGTGGTTAAAATTAATATTGTTAGTTGCTAATGTTAATCGCTAGTTAGCTGGCTAGCTAGCTTGCTAAATGTACTAAGAGTCAGAACAAACGTAGCTATCTACAACCTTAGAAAAAAATAGTTCCAAAAGGGTTCTTCGGTTGTCCCCATAGGACAACCCTTTTTGGTTCCAGGGAGAACCATTTTTGGTTCCATATAGAACCTTCTGTGGAAAGGATTCTACATGGAACCTAGAAACGTTCTACCTGGATGGTGAAGCATGATTCATCACTCCAGAGAACGCATTTCCACTTCTCCAGAGTTCAATGGTGGAGAGCTTTACACCACTCCAGCTGATGCTTGGTGTTGTGAATGGTGATCTTAGGCTTGTGTGTGGCTGCTCGGCCATAGAAACCCATTTCATGAAGCTCTCGACAAACAGCTCTTGTGCTGACACTGCATCCAGAGGCAGTTTGGAACTCGGTAATGAGTGTTGCAACCGAGGACAGACGATTTTTACGCGCTATGTTCTTCAGCACTCGGCAGTCCTGTTCTGTGAGCTTGTATAACCTACCACTTCGCGGCTGAGCCTAACAGCACTTACAGTTGGACGGGGTAGCTCTAGCAGGGCAGAAATTTGTCAAACTGACTTGTTGGAAAGGTAACATCCTATGACGGTGCCACATTGAAGGACGCTGAGCTCTCCAGTAAGGCCATTCTACTGCAAATGTTTTCTGTGCTCAATTTTATACACCTGTCAGCAACGGGTGTGGCTAAAATAGCCAAATCCACTAATTTGAAGGGGTGTCCACATACTTCTGTATATATAGTGTACATGAGGTAAGAAAACATGTAATGAAAGGTCTCATTAGTGCCACCTGGAAACATTGACTGACACTTTGGTTCCTGTCCTGTCAATAATTCCTCCCTGGCTTATTCATTCGATGTCATTTCAAACAACAATGTAGTAAAGGTGCTGCCCATGATATTCCAACTGTAGAATTAGAATAATCATTATTTTTCCATGATTCCAACAGTTCACCAATTAACTAGGCCTAGATGTTTTCCAATATCATGCAGCCATGCGTGGCAAAGTGTGGAAATGATAACAAAAAAAGGTGGAGGAAATGCAGAAATTTTGAACAGTATTAAACAATCAGAATGGAGAAAGCCCCATTGAAAGCAGTTATAATGTATGTGTTGCCAACCTATGGTCATGAGCTACTCATGAAGCATATTTAGAACTTTTATCATTAAGAAAACATAAAATACTGTCAAGTACCTTCAAAATGTGAAAAATATTGTGATATGATATTTTGTCCATATCGCCCAGCACTAAACTAAGGTATTTGACATAACTTTGAGATATGGAGCTGCGCGCAGGCCAAATGCGCACCGGCCATTTCGAGAGCATAGGCCTATAGGTTTAATGGATAGTATCCTACAATTGCAACAAACAAAATGTATACTACATTTATTGAATACATCGCTACTAACAGTGGGTATTATATTTAGAGTTAACGATCTACTTGTATTTTGAGTTTCCACTTCCTCAGGTGTGAACCACAAATGAATTAGTTAGTCTATGATATTAATTATTGCACATTAAGATGTATGTAATTAAAATCCATTGAACAAAAAAAAAATCCTATTTTGACACTAAAATAGCAACTGTCGTCTACTTGTTATCTCATAATTCATGACAATCACTGGATTAGGTTGTACATCAAAATATCTTGAATGATGAATTCCTGCTTGGATGTTAGAGGAAACAACACATTTCTTGAGTACCTCAGTAGGTATTATTTATTCAACTTTTTTTATTAGACTTTTTAATAAAGCACTATGACTTAATTTACAAGACGATTACTCATGATTTGGGTCCGACCAAATCATGGGCTGGTGCCACCAACTGTAGAAGTTCGTGGCACAAGTAACACCAGGGAAAAGTGTTAGTCTGGAATAGTAATTAACACTTAGGGTAAGTGTTGATTTAGGGGAACACATATGACAGGCACTAATTTGCAATATAGCCTTAGTCATTAGTTTGGCTTTGACAACGATAAGGCTTAAGCAGACAGGCAGACAAGGGCATAGAAGCACAGACTGACAGCAGAGAAGATGCTGAGACAGATATACAGCTCAACAGGGATGGCAAACAAAATGGCTCGAGCAAAGGAACAGTTAAAGTGGTGCGTTGTATCTCCAGACAGAGGAACAGTTATAGTGGTGCGTTGTATCTCCAGACAGAGGAACAGTTATAGTGGTGCGTTGTATCTCCAGACAGAGGAACAGTTATAGTGGTGCGTTGTATCTCCAGACAGAGGAACAGTTAAAGTGGTGCGTTGTATCTCCAGACAGAGGAACAGTTAAAGTGGTGCGTTGTATCTCCAGACAGAGGAACAGTTAAAGTGGCGCGTTGTATCTCCAGACAGAGGAACAGTTATAGTGGTGCGTTGTATCTGCAGACAGAGGAACAGTTAAAGTGGTGCGTTGTATCTCCAGACAGAGGAACAGTTATAGTGGTGCGTTGTATCTCCAGACAGAGGAACAGTTATAGTGGTTCGTTGTATCTCCAGACAGAGGAACAGTTATAGTGGTGTGTTGTATCTCCAGACAGAGGAACAGTTAAAGTGGTGTGTTGTATCTCCAGACAGAGGAACAGTTAAAGTGGTGCGTTGTACCTCCAGACAGAGGAACAGTTATAGTGGTGCGTTGTACCTCCAGACAGAGGAACAGTTAAAGTGGTGTGTTGTATCTCCAGACAGAGGAACAGTTAAAGTGGCGCGTTGTATCTCCAGACAGAGGAACAGTTATAGTGGTGCGTTGTACCTCCAGACAGAGGAACAGTTATAGTGGTGTGTTGTATCTCCAGACAGAGGAACAGTTAAAGTGGTGCGTTGTATCTCCAGACAGAGGAACAGTTATAGTGGTGCGTTGTATCTCCAGACAGAGGAACAGTTATAGTGGTGCGTTGTATCTCCAGACAGAGGAACAGTTATAGTGGTGCGTTGTATCTCCAGACAGAGGAACAGTTATAAGTGACAGAGGAACAGTTAAAGTGGTGCGTTGTATCTCCAGACAGAGGAACAGTTAAAGTGGTGCGTTGTATCTCCAGACAGAGGAACAGTTAAAGTGGTGCGTTGTATCTCCAGACAGAGGAACAGTTATAGTGGTGCGTTGTATCTCCAGACAGAGGAACAGTTATAGTGGTGCGTTGTATCTCCAGACAGAGGAACAGTTAAAGTGGTGCGTTGTATCTCCAGACAGAGGAACAGTTAAAGTGGTGCTTTGTATCTCCAGACAGATGAACAGTTATAGTGGTGCGTTGTATCTCCAGACAGAGGAACAGTTATAGTGGTGAGTTTTATCTCCAGACAGAGACACAATTATAGTGGTGAGTTGTATCTGTTCATCTGACAGAGGAACAGTTATAGTGGTGAGTATCTCCAGTAGTGTTTCTACATATTGTATTTGTTTTGAACAGGAGCTGGTTAAAAAAGAGGAGGAGAACCATGTCTCACCAGTAACTGGGGGATTGGCGGTGCATGCATTGATGTGGGCTGGTGTGGATAAAATGCCAGGGCTGAATTCTTGTCCAGGTCCACCCATGTCTTCCTGTCCTGTTTTGCTATATACTGTATGTATACAACCTTACTGTACCTGGGGTTAAATTGTCTTTATAAACTGGGTGGGTCGAGTACTGATTGGCTGACAGCCGTGGTATATCAGATCGTATACCACGGGTATGACAAAACATGTATTTGTACTGCTCTAATTATGTTGCTAACCAGTTTATAATAGCAATAAAGGCACCTCGGGGTTTGTGATATATGGCCAATATACATTACCATTGCTAAGGTCTGTGTCCAGGCACTCCGCATTGCGTCGCGCTTAAGAGCAGTCCTTAGCCATGGTATATTGGCCATGTACCACACCTCCTGTGGCCTTATTGCTTAAATATACACAGTGAATTAAAATAGAAGGCACTGCATACAACTTTACTATGAGTGCAAGATAAACATTTTCTGTGTGTTGCTACTAAGTCATTTAAACTCCTCATTTTTTTTAATCCACAATGACTAAATCAAACCAAAATCAAATAAACTTGAAACATGACACGTCATCCATTATCTACACCCGCTCCATATGGCCCCCGTTCTCTCCATATGACCCCCGTTCTCTCCATAAGGCCCCCATTCTCTACATAAGGCCCCCGCTCTCTCCATATAGCCCCCGTTCTCTCCATATGGCCCCCGTTCTCTCCATAAGGCCCCGGTTCTCTCCATACGGCCCCCATTCTCTCCATATGGCCCCCGTTCTCTCCATATGGCCCCCATTCTCTCCATATCGTCCCCATTCTCTCCATATAGCCCCCGTTCTCTCCATAAGGCCCCCATTCTCTCCATATGGCCCCCGCTCTCTCCATATGGCCCCCGCTCTCTCCATATAGCCGCCGTTTTCTCCATATGGCCCTGTTCTCTCCATATGGCCCCCGCTCTCTCCATATAGCCCCCGTTCTCTCCATATGGCCCCCATTCTCTCCATATGTCCCCAGTTCTCTCCATATTGCCCCCATTCTCTCCAGACACCCAAATCCATCCCTTTGCTGAGGCCAGGGGCTTTTGGTGTGGGAACCATTACATTGTTCCTCTTCCTCAGAGGGATGTAATGACGATGTTAAGCAATCACAGACACGACTGCAGACTCTCGGACTCAAGCTCTGACAGGATAGGCAACAATTGACAGTGTGCGTCTGCTCGGCTGGCCCAATTGCTAATTCATGCAAGTTGACAATCGGGAGAGGACAATGATGAGTGACGACGATAGTGAAAATAAAGAGGAAAGACACTTACACAGAGAGAGACTAATGTGAGGTTTACATTTTGAATGAGTAGAAGAAATCCATTGCAGCACAAAGAAGATGATGATACCACTATTACTGTATTGCTAGGCTACTACTAGGCTATTACTGTAATTCTAGGCTACTACTGTAATGCTAGGCTACTGTACTAAGCACCATTTGCGTTACTGTATCTGTCTGTCTGCCGTTCTTCTTTGGTTGAGAAGAATTTGGCCTGAATATGAAACAGAGAAATTCCACCAATAATGTTTTTCTTACAAAACTAAATGTAAAGGTGAATGACAGTTAACGTCGGCGAGAAAGAACATTGGGTATTGAATTGTGGACTAAACTGGCTGCTGACTGAAACTCCATGTAAGAAAAAGCAAACATGATGAAATCATCATGAAAAACAAATAGAAGTTGACACAAAAGAGGCATCTAAACTTTCAAAATGGGCTTACTAGATGCAGTAGCCAACTCATGGATATTGAATCCGAAATGCTTTCTATATGGATGAATATAATCATAAAATGGATATTAGATTGAGGTGTTTAAACAACACTCAATTGTACAATAAATGTAGCTATTTTAGAGCAATGCAGTTTTGTATTGTCAATTAAATAATGCAGCTTTCTAACAATAGCTTGTAAACTAAATGTTGTTGAACATACAGATGGCTAGTGTTACCGCTTTCACTATAGTACTTGGTATACCATCCATTATGTGGTAGGTTACATAGGAAGCTCTGCACCAGATCCCTGTATCAGCAAAAGAAAGGGCTCTTGTGAATATGACAGCCCCAGTGGATATGGGTCTAACAATCTCAGGGGAGCCAGCCCTGGCACACAGTAGTCTCCAGTCTCACAGTTATCAGACCTTGTTAGGAAAAGGGGTATATCTAAAAATCCATCATAGAACAGGCAATGGCTTTTAGAGATCAGAATGATGTAGCAATGTCATAAATTGAATGACAATGATCTGATGATATGTCAAAAGTTCAGGAGGGTCACCTGCTTTCTGGCTACATAAACAAGCTCAAACAAGGTGATGTGGTAGTTTTGTTGAATGTTAACTGTGTAACCGTCTATGTAAAAAAATATATATTTTAAATCAACAACATTCACATGCTTGAACTATGCTGAAACAATATAATGGCCGCAAACAGATAGAAAAATACAAAGTGGTCCTATATATTTGCTTGTTACTGTGACTTTTTTTTAAACAAGAAACCCTTCAGCGAGTTTTGAAAAGTGAAACATATTTACAAGAGTATCCGTGTGAGTTGGAGTGTTCGGAACAGGAAGTGTGTCATCAGATGAAGTCTTTTTCCGTCCTCTTTCTGCACTTGGTTTTCCACAGTGTGAAGGATCTGAGGGTGATGCTTAGTGAAATGCTCATTTTGCGTTTATGATTACCAAGGCCCATGGGCGATATTATGCACTAATGTGAACTAATGCAATAGATTACAGAGCACTGGCTCTGGGGAACAAACAGCAAACAGATGTGGTGAACTCAAAAATAAGGGGAAAAAGTGTTCAATGTGGTAGAGACTGTCCCTTGTAATTTAGTGTTGACAGAATGCACAATTTGATACGCTTTGTCAGTCTCTCTTCCTTTTCTCATGATTCTGATGCTAGGCCAGTGACAGTCAATGGTGTGCTATTGTATGGTTTCTCAATCTAAAGTACACAACCCATTGACGGTATACAATGTACAACCATCTTAACATAGGAATACACCACCAATCTACACAATTATATACACTGTTTACATTTACGGATGGCCAAACTACTTCACAACCCTTTTATTATCCAAAACATGTCACCCTGCATCAACACATCCCTAATAACAGACACAAATCAAAGATGTGCAGGTAAGCATTCCTGCACCAGTCTATCAGAATCATTGATTGTATAAAGATGAGAATGTACAGCATCCACACAGCACAGAAACACCACCTACCTCCATGTTGCTGCACTCGAGTTTGTA
Organism: Oncorhynchus keta; assembly: GCF_023373465.1. Classification (NCBI taxonomy): domain Eukaryota; kingdom Metazoa; phylum Chordata; class Actinopteri; order Salmoniformes; family Salmonidae; genus Oncorhynchus; species Oncorhynchus keta. The sequence continues at coordinate 17,345,003 of NC_068448.1, forward strand.
TACACTGCCCTCTGGCGTTTACTTGCAGTTAAAACATTATCCAGACAATGAACAAACCAAAGTACGGGTAACTGCCAAAATAAAGGAAACACCAACATACAATCAAATCCAATTTTATTGGTCAGATACACATGGGTAGCAGATGTTAATGCGAGTGTAGTAAAATGCTTGTGCTTCTAGTCCTGACAGTGCAGTAATATCTAACAAGTAATCTAACAATTCCGCCACAACTACCTAATACACACAAATCTAAAAGGGGTGAATGAGAATATGTACATATAAATATATGGATGAGCGATGGCCAAGCGGCATAGGCAAGGTGCAATAGATGGTATAAAATACAGTGGCGGAAATAGTACTCACGCATAACTATTTCATGTTTCTAAATGATTTCTTTATTCAGACTAAAGGGACTGCTATGGGATCCCCCATGGCTCCTAACTATGCTAATTTGTATGTGGGTTACATGGAGAAACAGTCTATTTTCAATCCTCTCAAAAATGTTTTCATGCCTCACATTATTATTTGGAAACGGTATATTGATTTTTGTTCTATGGAGGGGTGATGCAAAACAGCTCAAGGCGTTCCATGCTTTTCTTAACTCCTGTTCTGAGCATCTGAGATTTACTATGCAATCTGATACACGTCGAATCAGTTTTCTTGATCTTCTGATCTTGTGTGAAGATAATGTTCTATACACTGATCTTTACAGGAAACATACTGATTGTAACAGTTTGTTGAGGGCTGATAGTTGTCACCCACTTCCCTTAAAAAATAGTTTGCCCTACAGCCAATTCTGTCGAATCAAAAGAATTTGCAAAAAACAGTCCGATTTCGACAGAAATATGGCTGAGACGCAAAGAAAGTTCAAGGAGAGAGGCTACAAGAATGATCAGATTAATATTGCCATTGAGAAAATTCAAAACAAAACGAGACATGGCCTTTTTCAAGGTCAGTCTCGCAAAAAGACGCATTCTTGCGTTTTAACTACCCGCTATTCAAAGTGCTCTGAACAAATTAAGGGAATTGTTCACAAACATTGGCACATCCTAAAATCCGATGATAGTCTCGGTAATGTGTTTTCCGACCTTCCCTTGGTCGTATTCTCGCCGAGCAGAAATCTCAGAGACCAATTGGTAAACTCTGATTTATCACCCCAAGATATTCCTGAACAACGTCTATTTGCGCCCCTACTGGATGGAAATTACAAATGTAATGGCTGTGCTCAATGCAATGGCACTTATAAATGTAGATCCTTCAAACACCCACAAACAGGGAAATCGATCCCAATAAAAGGTGTTATTACGTGCTCCACTAAGGCAGTTATTTATCTTATAACTTGTCCTTGTGGTAAACATTATGTAGGTAAAACAAAGCGCGAATTAAAAGTACGTATCTCAGAGCATCGTAGCACCATTAGGTGTAAAAACTTTACTTATCCAGTTGCGGCCCACTTCTTGGAGGCAGGACACACGATTTCGTCTCTGCGTTATATTGGCATCGAACATGTCACCCTCCCTAGGAGAGGGGGTGACCTTGATAATTTATTGTTAAAACGAGAGGCTGCCTGGATCTTTAATTTAAAGACCCTTGAGCCCTTCGGTCTCAACGTAGACTTTGATCTGAAACCATTCTTGTGATTATTGTGACTTTGCCATTGTAATTGTGTGTAAACTTTTATAGTCAAATTAATATATGATCGTATGCTATCCATTTGTTTGTATGCTGTTTATTGTATGACATTTTAATATTTGACTATTAACCAATGATATTAGGCCACTCCTGGCCATGATTACAGACACCTGTGTCTTTTGACACGATATAAACGAGTCATCCCGCAGTGTTTGTGATTATACCCTGATGAAGACAGCTTGGCTGTCGAAACGTTGGTATTACATTTTTGCATCTGAGCTCCAAGAGTGTGCGGCTCTCTTTTATTTTCAAGTTTCTACTCCGCTAGCCATCACCTCGTCTTAATAGGTGTGCGTTTCTTTTTCTTCTAGATTATAAAATACAGTACATACATATATTAGTAATGCAAGATATGTAAGCATTATTTAAAGTGGCATTGTTTAAAGTGACTAGTGATCCATTTATTAAAGTGGCCAGTGTTGGGTCTCTGTGTAGGCAGCAGACTCTGAGTTAGTGATTACTGTTTAGCAGTCTGATGGCCTTCCTGTGACATCGGGTGATGTAGGTGTCATGGAGGGCAGGTAGTTTGCCCCTGGTGAGGCATTGTGCAGACCGCACCACCCTCTGGAGAGCCTTGCAGTTGATGGTGGTGTAATTGCCGTACCAGGTTGTGATAAAGCACGACAGGATGCTCTCAATTGTGCATCTGTAAAGGTTTGTCAGGTTTTGGGTGAAAAACCACATTTCTACTGCCTCCTGAGGTTGAAGGGGCGCTGTTGTGCCTTCTTTACCATACTGTCTGTGTGAGTGGACCATTTCAGTTTGTCTGTGATGTGTACGCCGAGGAACTCAACTTTCCACCTTCTCCACTGCTGTCCCTTCGTTGTGGATATGGGGGTGCTCCCTCTGTTTCCTGAAGTCCACAATCATCTCCTTTGTTTTGTTCATGTTGAGTGGGAGGTTGTTTTCCTCCAGCTTGATGAGCTTGGAGTGTACTATGGTGTTGAATGCTGAGCTGTAGTCAATGAACAGCATTCTTACATAGGTATTCCTCTTGTCCAGATGAGATTGGACAGAGTGCAGTGTGATGGCAACTTCATCGTCTGTGGACCTGTTGGGGCAGAATGCAAACTGAAGTGGGTCTAGGGTGCACTTCATGATGACAGAAGTGAGTGCTACGGGGCAGTTGTCATTTAGTTCAGTTATCTTTGCCTTCTTGGGTACAGGAACAATGGTGGCCATATTGAAGCATGTGGGGACAGCATTCTGGGATAGGGAGAGATTGAATAGGTCCGTAAACACACCAGCTGGTCTGCGCATGCCTTAATAGGGCATTGGTTCACCACAAGCCAGAACAGCTTCAATGCACCTTGGAATAGATTCTACAAGTGTCTACAACTCTGTCAGGATGTAACACCATTCCATAATTTGCTGTTTTGTTGATGGTGGTGGAAAACGCAGTCTCAGGCGTCGCTCTTCTCCCCTAAGTGTTCATTTGGGTTGAGATCTGGTGACTGAGACAGCCGTGGTATATGGTTTACATAGTTGTTATGCTCATCAAACCATTTAGTAACTACTCTTCCCCTGTGGATGGGGGCATTGTCATCCTATGAGGGCATAGGCATGGTAGCAAAAATAATTACATTAATCATAGTATGTTAATTGCATACTTAACTCAGAAGTAACATGTGGAAGCACTCACTTTCAATATACTTTGTATCCCTCGTTTACTCAAGTGTTTCCATTGTTTTGGCAGTTACCTGTACATGGACTAAGATGTAACAGAAGATATGGCAATTTCTCAACACTGTACACAATGTATGACAAAAACACTATGCTCATGTAAACAATTACAAAAATGATACACATTTTCAAAAATGTCAAATGATTTGTACATCAATTGCAGTGATATTTAACCAACGTTTTTCATTTCTGCAGACTGAAGGTCTGAGTGTGAATGTTCATTGGATCCCTCTACTCAAGACAACAATTACACTTGATCTAAGTCAAAATACCAAACAATGAGATCACAACATAGAAAAGTGAAAACTGAAGAAAAAAATGAATGCGTGTATTGACATGGCTATCATTTATTAGGCGAACGTAAACCACACTGGGTGAAATCACTGTATAAAGTACTGTAGAGCAGCATAGGCAGACATAGCATTGCATCTCAAATAGGAGTAAATTCAACTAACCAGGTTAAGTCCAGTATCCGTCACAATAATTACCTAGGCTAATACATAAACCAAACTTAGATTTAAATGATAACTTAATAACCATTTGCTTATGAAAGCAGAAGTCTGAAACTGTACATTTCCAATGACGAAAAAAAAAAAAAAAGTCTCAAAAGTTGTTTCAAGGTTATATAAACAGGAAGGTGGTAGGCCTATAGTAAGACTTGGAAAGATACCTGTAGACATTTTCAAACAGCAGAAACAAATATTATAACACTACTCGTCTATGCCCCAAATGTCATTGACTCATGGTGATAGTCATACAACTCTTGAGCGATATTTCACTTTTTACATTGCACACACAGAAAACAAACAAAAAATGTACAGAAATAAATAACACCTTAATTATAACAGCAAAAATATGAAATAACAGAGGTCTGGTGTGCCCAAATTGCTTGAAAATATCAGAACGCTTCCTACACCATGTGCATTAATTTGTAACAGTTAATGCATAAATTAAGTAGAATCATAGAGCTCAAATTGAGTTCTGAAACCTGAGACAATTGTTTTTTCAGTGTACAATGTTGAGCAATTCCTGCAGTAAGGCATTCACTCTGCTCTCCCTGACTTATATACAGAATCAACAAGTAGACCACAGCTTCAGAAAAGCCTGTGACAAAGCAGGCAGACAAGTTAACACAATCCAACCTGAGGCAAAAGACTATCTTAAGATCCTGCATGACATGAACAGAGTCCTGAATACCGTTTGGAAAAACAGTTGATCTAAAAAAAGAAACATCTGAACAGTATTCGTGCGCACAAAAACTGGAATCCCTCAGATATTCGGTCCATGTTTTACCACTGTTACAACATAGTCAGTTGTGAGGAATCCATAGGCAGAACAGAACCAGCAGCCTTTTCTATGTACATTTCACATAATACCCAGTAGCAGGAATCCCTGGCTTCAGGCTCTGATCATGTTTATCCAGTGAATAACTACTACTTATAGGCACAGACATGTTGCTCCCAACTCTCCAAAATGAACTGGCTCAATAGTAGACATGATAGCTACTGCAGCTTCATATCATCACAAAAATAACTGCCTACTATGAGCGTCAACAGTCTATAAATTGAGTTTGAGGCAAGATACAGCTTTTGTTTTGTAAACTAAGAACTCAAGCTGTAGGTCAGATAAAACCCTACCCAACATCAGTGCTTTGACAAAAACATGGTCCTTTGATTGCTGACTGTATGTCATATTAGACAGACCAGCGTATTAATAAACAAAAGGTAACTTCCTCTTAACACTTCTCATTTATACATGTTTTATCTAGTGCGACCATAACAATATGATATTCAAACAGTCATTTGTCAACTACCTCAGCTGTTATATTTGATGGATGTGTATAGATCAGTGGGGGTAGGTCATTTATGGGTCAGGCCTTTCCTCCAGGTAAACTCTCAAAAGATGATTGTAGCAACTTCTCAGTGTATTTCAAACCTACGTACGGCTATCAAATGTATTATATTTATCTCAACACAGAACTTAAGACAAAGTTACTTACACCATGACCGGTGAAGTCAACCAGAACAATAGCATACCATTAGAACTGTTAAGCCCTTTCGTCAGTGGGTCCACTGCATTCATTACTGATGGGTCTGGAATAGGCTCTCCTCTGTAGCATACTAGCTGGGTAGAGTAATGGCCTACTCCCTAGGAAGAGGAGAAGGACAATATTAGGAGTAACCCTAAAGTAAGTTTGATACAAACCGTAATAATGGCAATATGATATAGCTGTCCAACTCTAATACGGAACCCCACGACATTTACAACTACACTAACATCATGAAAATGGGATGAATTAATTTCAAACGTGTAGAAAATACATAAGATAAAGCTTTTAGCTCATACCTCTTGGGTTTGTCTGCACTCCATGACTGGGGTTAGCCACAGTGGGATGGTAGAGGGAGGCCAGGTCACTGGGGGTATAGGAACGGAGGATGTTGATCATATTCCAGTCAGTCTCCATGCTGCTGCTGCTTGCAGAGGCTGGAGGGTTGGGCACTTTGACTGGGGCATAGGCTTGCAGCCTGTGAGAGGGAGAGGCTACATTTCTTCCTGAGGGAAGCAGTCTGTTGTACCTGTCCTCCATCCTAAAGCCAGTATCAACAGTGTCCGTTTCCCTTCCGGGGAGCACAGAGAATCTCTGCCTCTTACTGGAAGGTTCACCACCAAAGTCCATTGGGAGAAGACTACCGAACTGGCTGGAGAGGCATAGCCTGGCAGCATCTGAGGGCCAGATTACAACACTACCGCTCCTCACAGGACCGCTTCTTAAGCCGCTTGCCACTCTGCTGTCCGATGGGCTCTGCCTCGGTCTCTCCATTACAGGTTTGCTATATTTTCTACCATTGGTATTGGATTGTTCTGCTGGCTCTGTAAACCTGGATTGTCCCTGGCTGGTGGTAGGCGGCATCATCATCATCCTGTACC